>NC_052612.1:11249882-11849882 GCF_016545825.1 Eucalyptus grandis
GAGGAGAGGGGATTTATCTACTTCTCATTTGATGGAAGAAAAATGTCAAAAATAGAGTAATCTTGATTTCGAATCTTATGCCAGTGACAGCCACGTTGATGACTTAAAGCATCCTTAGTCACGATAGGTTTGGACCAAGGCCTTTTTCTAGACAATGACTACTTGACAATATTTATCATTCCATAAATATCATCAAGGGGTCAAAAAATTCGAAGAAACAAGGAAAAAGACTAATGAGAAATGAATTGCATATATTTTCATTTTTGATATTTGCAATATCTTTACTTTTTAGTATGTAATACTCTAAGAATGAAGTTATTTGGCAGTCATAGTAAATACTCTGTCGTCCCACTCTTAATAGAGCATGTCCCATATTTAATGTTTGTCTAGACTAATCTATCTTCCGTTAATTGAGAATTTAAAGGAATAACAATAATTTCCACAGTTCATCAAATAGTTCCCTCAAAGCACTTCTAAAAGGCCTCATCTATTCTATCAAGTTTCAACATAGCTGGCAACTTCTTATTGTTTGCATTCACTCTTGAGGGCAACATCTCCTGAACAATGAGTATATTGTCTTAAATTTGACGGCTAATGACAAAAGCATTTTCTTCTATGCAGATAATATTCAAAACTAATTATTTTAATTTATTGGTCATAACTTTGGATATAATTTTGTAGACAAAATTACATAAGCTAATGGGACAAAACTATTTCAGATTTTCTAGGTAGGGTATTTTGGGAATAAACACAATTTAGGTTTTATTTGCTTTAGCATTTAAGCATCTAGTGTTCTAAAAGGAAGTTACTTCTTGAAAAACATCATGTTGAATGTCCTCCTAGTGGTGTTTGAAAAAATTCACTTAAACCATCGGGACTAGGGGCTTTGAGAGCTCCTAACTAGCGTACAGTCTAAAATTTCTAGTATGGTGACTTCAGCTATCAACTTTCAATCCATATCTTCCAAAACTAAAGTTGGAATATGTTCAATAACTAGTTGGAAATTTCTTTGTCTTGACGACATATATAAACTCTTAAAGTATTCCACCATCATTTGCTTTAGAGCACTAGGTTCACACGTCCACTCCCCATCAGTATTAGCAGCATAGAGATTCCATTTTCCTACCTCCTTTGAATAGTTGTTGCATAAAAATTTTTTGGAGTTTTTATCCCCCATTTCAACCAGCTAATTCTGGAATGGAGGCCCAAAAAAATTTCTTCGCTTTTCCACGGTGAGCTAATTTCCTTTTTGTCAATTTCGATATCTTTCCTTTACTTTGAAAAATATCTGGGCTGTTTGTTATATTTTTTTATTTCCTGCTTTAGCGTCTCAATTCTCCTATGAGTGCTTTGAGAATTTTCTCCTACTCCAAGATGCAAGGGTTTAGGTCGCTTTTCACAATTTAGTTATTAAATCGGCTCCTTCTCGCTTGGGAGATAACCAAACCCCATTTTTTTTTTTTTTTTTGGTCGAATAAACCCCATTGACAATATTTCCATACTCCTCGTCCTCAAAGCACTGTGTTTCAAATCTAATTTCTTTTGTTTTTTTCATTGGTTGTGGGAATAATCTTAGCAAGATAGGACTATGGTCGGACCAATTGCACATAAAGCAAAGACTTCCGTGTCTGGAAAATCCCATCCGTTCAACCATGCAAAAGACTATCTAGTTTCTTTTTGACAAATTCCTCTCCTTCTTTATTATTATCCCAAATAAAAGCACATCCCTTGCTTTCCACTTCTATAATATCACAATTGTTTAGGAAGTTTCTAAATGGTACTAGTCAATAATTTTTAGCCATCCTCCTCCCCACCTTCTCTCAAGGATAGAGTATTTCATTAAAATTCCCTACACACATCCACGATAGATGGTTTGGATGTTAAATGGTAGGGCTCTGGATGCTCTTTGGGCTTCGTGGTCTTTGCTTTTGGATTCTTTAATTGGCACTGAGTTGAAATCATGGTGTTTGAATTCAAACATCCACTTCTTTGGGCCTGGAAAACGGGACCAGGTCCTTACAATCAAGACCACATTGGAGCCCTGTTTATCATTCTCTTTTTTTATTTTAATTTTTTTAAAAATTCATTTTAATATATTTTACAAAATTCTATGCTTGATTTGTCAACTAAAACTCAAGTGTCAATATTGATATGGACAATTTTTTTAATTTTTGATTTATTTTTATTTTTCTTCACATGGCTAACAAGACTGTCGGCCTTTGTTAGAGGCTATGGCCAATGAACCCCTCGCCAAGCGCAAGTAAGGGTTCAATGTTTCACAAAAATAATATTTATTATATACCAAAATTGAGATTAGATGAACTTATACATGAATGTGCCATATGATATCAAACTTTAACTTACCAATACTCAATTCAATAGTCTTATAAGTCTAATTGAGTTTTTCTTTTTATAAATTATTTTTATGAAATTTCGAGCCCAATCTATTTATATCTCAACAAAATAAAATTGAATCCAGATGCAGCTTTTGAATACTTCGATTTTCTTCAGTTGAGTTCGAGCAAGAAATTCAATACTGATCAAGCCAAGCTCGAGTGAAATTTCAAGCAATCAAACATGTGACTTGAGCTTGACATTGCATCAACTCGTCTCAATGTGATTATCCTTCACATTGTCCTTCTATCTTGAGTGGATGGGGAGGTTGGTTAGGACGTGACAATCGACCGTCGCTCAACAACCAGATCTAGTTTGCTACTCAACAACTTTGAGCTCGAGTCTTGGTTTGTCTATAGCTGCTGGTGACAAGCTCAATAGCTTTGTCAAGGACCATGGTGGGCACGGAGGGCACGGTGAGGTAGTGTCTCAAGGATGGTGGCGATGGCGGCTTGGGCAGTGGAGAAAGCCAAGCCCAGGCAGAGAATAGGTTGAAGAAGGAGGAGTAAAAGAGAAAAAAGATTAATTTTTTTTTTTTTATTTCAATGTCAATATCCATACATCAAGATCTAATTGGATATTAATAAATAAGTGCACTCCGTATAAGACATTGACGTGGTGGCGCTTGCAAACCGTTGAATAGTTTTTCTCTCATCGCGATGACAAGACTTAGGTCGCTAGCTATTAGACTGATGCCTCAAAAGTGGATTGCGCATCCTTGCGCGTGGACTAAGAGACACCAGCAGCACGGGTGATGGCGGGGGCCGCACCCGAGACCTCGTAGCCAGATTTACAAACCCCAGCGGCAGTCTCTGTCTTTGAGTCCTTGGCTGATTCTTCATCGGTCCAGCTTTTGTCTCTGAGTTCTATCTGCTTCCCTGGCTTTCTCTCTCTTCCTACTTTCTTGTTCCTCCTCCTTCATACTCCTTCAAAACGATAGTCAACTCAGAACCACCTGGCAGCCACAATCCTAGATCTCTCTATCTTCTCGCCCTCGACACCGTCAGGGCCGGGCGATCCATCGTCGTTACGGGTCGGCTTTGTTTATTTTTGCACGTCTATGGTTTTCCGGTGATCCTGACGTCAATCTCGCCCTCTTAACCCTCGCCGCCGCGCGTTCCTTCCTCGTCAAGCAGCATATTTATCTGAAATCGAAATCTGAAAACGTTTTCAGCAACCAAATGGCCCTGAGCCTCGTCCAATATATTCCTGAGAATGAGACAGGCTGAGAGCGCTTGTTTCTTTGAAGCGAGCGAGATCTAGAGCCAGAGCAAAGGGAAGAGATCGTTGGCTTCGCTGCCGATCGGGGAAGGGCAACCCCGGGTCAGAGGCCGCGGTGCCTCTCCGAGAGCAAAGCCGACTCTGCTTCAGCCTTCAGCCCTCGATTTTCGTAGCAAGACTCTCTCTCTCTGTTCCAATGCTTGGCAATCTAGGGAAGCACATGTACCATCAGCACTTCTGATGGCTGCTTCTTCGAATATGGAAAGGAATTACCATGTGTTCCTCAGTTTCAAAGCGACAGATGTCCGCCGAGGCTTCCTCGGTCATCTCTACGCGGCTCTGGACCAGAGAGGAATATACACTTTTGTGGATAGTGAGGAGCTTAGGAAAGGAGAGGAAATATCACTGATGCTCATGAGGGCAATCGAGGAATCACGCATCGCGATCATCATTTTCTCTGAGGACTATGCCTCCTCGCCGTGGTGTTTGGAAGAGGCTGTGAAAATCATGGAGTGCAGGGAGCGAATGGGCCTGATGGTGGTCCCATTTTTTTACAAAGTGGAACCAAGAGAAGTAAGAGGAGGGAGAGAGAGTTATGGGAGAGCTATGGCTAAGCATGAGTCCAAGTTTGGTAAGGATTCAGAGAAAGTGAAGAGATGGAAGAAGGCTCTCTTTGAAGCCGGTAGCTTGTTTGGGTGGGAGTTGAATGCCAGGTACGCACAAATGTGACGTGATGTTTCGTGATTGTTAGCTTGTGATTGTTTGTTAGATATCAAATCGTATGCTCTTTTTGCATCTTTGAATTGAAGATACAAACTGGAGATAAATTATACAGTAGTCACAAAAGTCAAATAACCAAAGCTAGAGTAAATTCTTTGAATTGATTCTTGGTGTGTGGATAATGAGAAATTTATTTAACATAAATAGTGGATTCATAGTGCCCGAGTCATTATTGTCTTCAGATTCAGGTTCTTTGTAATTTTCCTTGCGTAGATGTTGGCGCAGGTTCACCCACCTTTCATCTTATATTTTGCTAATCTTATTATGGAATTTTACTTATTTGAAATGCTAAAACCTGTTTATCTTTCTCTTGAACGCTTATCAGAAATGAAGCGGAGCTCATACAATGCATAGTAAAGGAATTATCAATTCATCTCAACCGGACGCCTTTACATGTCGCTAATTATCCAGTCAGAATAGATTCCCAAGTTCGACAAATTATATCGTCGTCAAAGAAAGAGTCAGATAATGATGATGTTCTCATGATAGGTTTATGGGGGCCTGGAGGCATAGGGAAGACAACAATTGCGAAGGCCTTATATAATGCTATGGAGAGACAATTTCAGGGTTGTAGTTTTTTGGAGCAAGTTAGAGAAAAATCAAACCAAAGCGATGGCCTTGTTACTTTACAAAAGGATCTTCTATTTGAGATCATGGTTCATCCTTTAACGATCTGCAGTGTCGCTGGAGGAATTAGTTTGATACAAGAAAGACTATGTTGCAAGAAGGTTCTCCTGGTTCTCGATGATGTTGACCATATGAATCAACTGAATGCATTAGCTGGAAAAGGCAATTGGTTTGGAAAAGGAAGTAGAATCATTGTTACATCAAGAGATAAACAATTGCTGACTTCTCATGGCATAAATTGTGTGTATGAAATTCAAACTTTAGGATGCCATGAAGCACAATATCTCTTTAGTCTGTATGCTTTCCCAAATAGCAAGAGTGTTGAAATAAGAAGGGATCTCATAGATAAAGCACTGCATTATGCCGACGGACTTCCATTAGCCCTCGAAGTGTTGGGCTCCTTCTTACGTGGAAGAAAGGAATCTGCATGGGAAAGTACGTTGCATAAACTCTCCAAAATTCCTGAACCAACTATCAATCGAGTTCTCAAGATAAGCTTCGATGGATTGGAGAACAATGAGAGGGAGATTTTCCTCGATATTGCTTGTGTCTTTAAGGGGAAAAATATAGAGTACATCAAGGAAGTTCTTGACAGCTGTGGTTTTCACACAGCCATAGGAATAGATATTCTCATTGAAAGGTCCTTGATAAAAAACCAGCATGAGACCTTGCAAATGCATGATTTGATTCAGTCGATGGGTCAAGATATTGTTAATGAAGCATGTCGTGATGATCCTAGGAAACGCAGCAGATTATGGCTTTTGGAAGATGTTGAGGACATTTTTTGTTGCAACACGGTAAAAGTTGTTTATGTCAGTTTTGCTACATTTCAGTTTACATTACTCTAATTCAAACAGTATAATGTAACTCTTAACTGGAAATTTTGTCTGACAACTGAATTTGCTCTGTTATGAATAGGGGGTGGATGCAGTAGAGGCCATAGTATTGAACTTGCCCCCACCAGAAGCAATAATCATCAGTCCTAATACTTTCACGAATATGAAAAAGTTGAGAATACTCATTTTGCTCGAAGTGCATATCTCTTCACAAGCTCAAGTACGTCTCCCTAACAAGCTAAGATGGCTTGAATGGCCCAATGCCCCAAATCTAGAATTTGGCTCTGGTCTAAATAAACTCGTGAGACTCGATGTCCCAAAAAGTCATATCAAGCAATTGGGGGGCAACTCTCAAGTAAGCCCTTGTGATGATTAGCTTTTCCTTTTTATAGATATAAAAAAAACATTCATAGCTTAATGACCGCACTAGTATGTTTTTGCAGAATTTTAGAAAGCTGAAGTCCATCAATTTCAGTGAATGCAAGTCCCTGGTTAGTATTCACGACCTATCATCGGCTCCAAATATGGAGAAATTGATTCTTAATGGGTGTGAAGGCTTGGTGGAGGTTCACCCATCCGTTGGAGATCTTGTCAAGTTGGAAGTTTTGTCGCTAAGAGGGTGCTTTAATCTTAGAAAGTTTCCTAACACGCTGAAGACTAAATCTCTTCAAACCCTTGAGCTCTGTGATTGCTCTAAACTTGAGAAGTTCCCAAATATAGACGGAAAGATGGAACATTTGGAAGTACTTCCTCTATATGGTACAGCTATTACAGAACTCCCTACATCAATTGAAAATCTTGTCTCTGTGAAGCGGATAAATTTATCATTTTGCGAAAACCTCATGAGGCTTCCGTCGCAAATTTATAAGTTGAAAAATCTCGAGGGCTTTTATCTTGAGGGCTGCTCAAATTTAATCACGTTTCCAAAAAACATGGAGGATTCAATTGATCCTGATGGCTGTCTGGGATTCCGAAAACTAGTGTCCCTGAAACTTGAGCGGTGCAATCTATCAGAAGTAGAGTTCCTTGAGAGTTTTTCCAGTTTTCCAAAATTGAAGTATCTACAACTTCAATATAACAAGTTTGCTGCTTTGCCAACATGCATCAACAAGTACTATCGTTTGGAATGCTTGTATGTTGATGGATGCGAGCTACTACAAGAGATTCCTCAGCTTCCACCAAATATTGAGCTACTATCAGCAGATGGTTGCAAATCTCTGCAAAAACTCCCAGATTTGTGGGGTCAGCTCTCCCACACCTTGTCTGTTAGCTTGGCTTCATGTTGTGAATTATTCCGCAAAGGGGTCAATATGGATGATGTGGCTAATGTGTCATTACTCGAGGTCTCTCTCTCTATGTATATATGTATATGTATATGTATATGTATATGTATATGTATATAACTTCAAATGCTTGACATGCGTACTTTCCGTGTGACAGAAACTGCCAAAGATGGAAGATAAAGTCGACATTGACTTAATTGGAAGAGAGATGCCTAAATGGATTCTCCCTTGTGAAGAGGATTCCATATCTTTCATGGTTCCCTGGGACTTGTATGACAAGGTCAAAGGACTAGCATTCTGTGTTGTTCTCAGCCCGGAGGAAGGAAAAGTGGTCCGTTATTCATGTAAATACACGATAGTTGTTAATGGCCAATGGGTGCAAAGGGGCACGAGATATTTTCATGCGATAGAATCTGACCATGTGTGGCTTAGTTGTCGGTTAATGAGTTTTAAGGATGGACTACCAAAGGATTGGAGCCATTTCCAAGTTTGCCTCATAGCAGAGAAAGGAAGCATAAAGAAGCGTGGATTCCGTCTAATATGCGAGCAAAAGGAGGATGATCTGAGGGTGGTGTTCCCAGCACCATCAGTGGATATAAACAAAGTGAAGTGTTTTGGGAAGACTCGGAAGAAGATAATTCAATAGACACCGAGGAAGAAGATACTCCAATTGAAACAGATGAAGAGGAAAGCTCATAACAAAGAAGATGAGACGGTCTTAACTACGGTGAGACTATGGGTTCCAATGTCTTCGCTTTTCCCTTTTCTGGGCCTCCACTAGAGATTTGCAAGTGTCTGTTCCTTCAATTAGAATTCAAGATCATTGTAACAGAGAGGTTTCGCACCATGCTACCGACATGATTGAGGAACATTTTTTTTTTTTAGTTTTTGCCTCTATTTCTTTATGATTTGTGATGCAGAGTGCATTAACCCAAAAATTAAGAGGATGCTGGTTAAAATGGCCATGATCTTCTAAATTGCTCCATGTAATTTATCACACAAGCCTCTGTCACCTCTCTTAATCCCATTAATGATGCCGAAACTTCATACTTCAAAATTCTAAGATAGTAAGTTTTGCTCAATCTAGTATAATCTATATCTTTAGGAAAGTGTTGTTCGAATTGTCTCAAAGATCAAAAGGTCTGTAGAGGAAAAATTAGTCGATTCCTTTGTTTTTTACTTCGCAGATTGCATTGGATGGGTACAAAGGGAGAGCTTTGGCTTTGAGACTTTGCATTTAAGCAAAGGAGATTTAACTCAAAGAATGTTCATGATAAGCAAATAGCGCATAGTGAACGCCTTATAAAATACTTGTTGCAAAGTATTTCATAAAATAAGAGAAAAAGATGCCAAAATGAGAATGGAGAAACTTAGATAGAAGCCCAAGCATGGGTCATAACAATAGCACCGGTGCCGGCGTCCCGTGACCCTAAGTGACGTGCTGCCAAGGTCGTGCGAGCCCACATATGGCAGCACGCACGTGCCCACATAATGCGCTGGTGCTGCACGATTCTAGGCGACACGATGCCAAATCCACAAGACTAGGCAACTCGACGCCCGACTCTCCATGAGCTTCATCTAGCAATGAGTGACCCTTGGTGAGTTAGATTTGGTGTCGAGCAACCCTCGGCAAAGCTTGCTGACGTCCGCCAACCCCCGGTGAAGTTGTGCCGGCGTCCCTTGACCTCCTCCGCGAAGCTTCCTAGCCACGATTGACCATGGCTTTCTTTCGGTCTATCCAAGATTTTTCTTTTTTTCTTTTGGGGGGGTTTGTAAAATAGGAATATACTACTATTTCAGTGATATCAAGATTGAAGAACAGAACTATATCAAACCCCTGAACTTGCATTCCGAAAATTCTAGAGCCCAAAGCTGGAGTTTGTCTTGAGCTTTGAGAAATTTCAAAGCAAAAATTTACACAAAAAAAAAAAAAAAAAAAATTGAAATCACGTTACCAGACGCCGAAACTTCGGCTCAAAGACTTTTAAAGGTCCAAAGCTCCTCGTAAATGCTCTCCCAATGGCACTTGATTATCTTGGCTCAGTCAGAGCAAAAGTGTAATTTTATGAGTGCCCACTCTATCGGCTCAGTACTTGGGGCCTCCTATGTTGGCCCCTTCCCAACAAATCACCACCGTCGATCATGCCTTGGCCGTCTCATCATGTACCTTCATCCCCACCCATCGACTCATCTCTCTGTCCGGCCCCATTGCATCTCCCCATCCCTGGGCCCCACTAGAAAACCTATCTAAAAAGAAAATTTAGCTCTTAAATTATATGAAATCTTCATTTTTATTTTTGCTACTACAAAACAATTGAAATAAAGCAAGCCGAATAAATCAAGCATTCCCAAGATCACGAGCGTGCCATATTGCATAGAATAGTACCAATATTATAGCACAAAAAAGTACAGTTTAAATTAAGTGAAAATCTAATCTAAACATACAACGTAAATGACACAATCTAAAAATGCTTGGGATATTATTGTTTATGAAGATCCAATGACTTGTTTAGATTTTAAAATCCAAATTCCAATAGGATTATGTTATAGCATATGTTTCCATTAGTTGATTTGTTCACCTAGGAGTAGGGACCCCAAAAAAAAAGGATTTCGGTACATTCGTTGTAATTATATGAGGTTTCTTAATTGTAAAAAAATTCCTAAATTACCAATTAGTATCCCTTTGCAATTGTAGCTCCAAATATTTTTCTCCTCTTTCCTTTTCCTTTTAGTGGATTTTTTATGGTTTTGTATTGCGGTGTGACTTATTAAGGTGGTGATTTATTACAGAAGAATGAGTCATTTCATTCATCGTTTATAAAATAAATTCCCATTGAGTTATCCACCTTACCAAGATTAGACTTCAGGAACTCAACCCCCAACTCTTCTCTCGATGATGCGATAGTTACTTACTAGTGGAATGGAGGGTAGGAGATCACTCAACAAATTGTGAGCCATTGATTTCAACATTCGGATGAAAAACAGCAAATAGATAAAGAAAAAGATCAAATAATTTCCTTTTTCGTATCACTTTCAAATCAATACTTAACTTTCATTTGAGGAAACCATATAAGAAAATAACAACGACTGCTGAATATCTATGCGTGAATTAATTGTAAGGAGGTAACGTGGCAAAAAAAAAAAAAGTCCATCTATTACTTAAATTTCTATATACTCGTCAATTTAATAAAAGAAAAATGTCGAAGTTAGAGTAGTCTTGATTTCGAATCTTGCATAAATGACAGCCACATCGATGACTTCTAGCATTCTCGATTATGTCGGGATGGACCAGGATTTGTTCTAGACAATGAAGGAAAAAGGCATTGCCATATTTTCACTTTGGGTTTTGCCATCAGCTCTCTTACCGTTTAGTTTTTAGTATATAACCCTCTTAGTTTGATTTTTTTTTTCATCGGTAAATCGAATTTTTTCATTAGATTTGACAAGCTCAATTCTCAAAATTTTGTTCTGAAATCGATCTTCAACGAGTGCAAGCAAATTATCACAATGATCCGACAATGGAGCATGGATGATACCTACTGGAAATGAGCAAATACTAGGATAAATTTGCCAGAGCTTGAAAGAGAGTGAGACCTTTAGAATACTTAAATAATAAACCAAGTCTTCATCTAATAGCTTAAATTTTTTTGAATAGTTAGGAATAGTCCACCAAAATCTCATATGACATTAGAGCAAGAGATCTTTAATTCAAATCTTTCAGGCCCCTATTTGCTTCTCCAATTACATATTTCCATGCCTAGGCTTAGGTTAAAGACCAACCTATGCATAAGAGAGAGTCTTAGAATATTTAAATTATAAATCATGTCCTTATCTAATAGTAATATCTCAAAAGATCAAGTGGTGTTTGGATTATCCAAATGTTATTATTTTCTTTTGCCTTAAAGATATTTCTATATTCTTATTGATTTTGTGCTAAGTAATATAATGGTCAAATTTCATGTGTACTTGACTTTTCCTTTTTCCTTTCTTATCCGATCGGTGTTTATTAATCTATCACTATACTAAATACAACTACCGTATCGAACATATTTCAAGTAATTGATTTTTCTTACAAATACATTTCATACTATTTACTTCAAGTAATTTTGCAATGTTTTATACCAAACAAAGTAAAATTTTCCTATGATTTAACCAAACAAAGTTTATTTCTTATGCTAAAATATCTTCTTATCTATAGTGTTTGCACGGGTCTCCTATATATATAGTATTTTCCATCTAATAGTCTTTCTCCATCTAAAGATTAATTTTGTATGGACAAACAAATATGATATCAGAGCTAATTTAAACCCAGTTTGTTTCATATATTTCATGTAGTTTTAAAATAAGTTTTGCACACTAAAAGAGATATTATAATGGCCAACAAAAGAAAATCATAATTAAGTTACTCCTTCAACAAGTGCATGATTACGGAATACCACATGTGACAAAAGTAACTTTAACCCTGCTATGGTACTGAGATGAAAATAAAAAATAAAAAATCAAAGCACATGATGTTGATTCAGTTTTTGTAAGGCTAAGTCCAAGCCTAGGTCGAAGTATGCAAGGAATGACGCGGTTCATTTAAAAAAAAAAAAAAACTATGGCGATCTTTACAATAAAAATGAAATCAAATGTAATTTTTAATCTTCAAGGAGTTGATTGAGTATGTGAGAGATTTACTTATAAGATAGATCCTGTATTTAGTTGCATACTCGCCAATAAGAATAACTCTTAAGGGGTCATGCTCACGATTGGCCCATTGATGGAGTCTTATTGCATGTGATTGAGACAATTATAGGGTTTTAGTCAAGTAAAGATTTGCATCCATTGTTACAATTTATTTTTACTATATACCTACTTTTAATAATTACAAAAATTCCTCTATAAGTACGCCAATTTCAATTGATACTTATCAATTTGTTGGTTTATGGGGAAATTCTTTGAGCTAAAAAGGGGTAAAACAATATCTGATGGACTAGCTAGTGTATACAGAATACAGAAGTGCGGTGAACAAATGGGTTAAAGGAGAGCACCTAAAAACAAGAAGCTGCTGTACAAATCCAATAGGATTGTCCAACCTCGCTAAACATTTTGAATGTGTAAACCGTATCAAATCTACACTTTATATCACCATAACTCGTAATACAATAAATCAATTTTACCAATGTATCATAATAGTATTGTACTTTTTTAATTACAACGGGATGTTGTAATATTATATTATACATTTGAGATTGTATAAAAGTGATTCTAACTTACGAGTCTATTATTGAATAAGAATAATATGTTGAAAATAATGAATATTTCCATTTTTATGCCAATCGGAAGAAAAGAAAAAAGAGAGTTTTTCAATTTACGGCACAGATCAGCTTATGGGAACCAAAATCGAGTTTATGTAAAACTTAAACATGAGTGGTCGATAAAAAAAAACAAAAAACAAAAAAACATGAACGTGCCATACAATTCGGCCTCTTCGGTCGGTCCCTCCCTAAACAAATCACCGCCGTCGATCACATCCAACGACCCACCTCTGTCTCTGGGCCCCACTGCATAGTGCGTATCCCCATCCCTTTGACCCCCGCTCACCTTGAATCTCTCCTTCTTCGTCATTTTTCCCATTCCATTCCGTTTCTTTATAAATAAATAAAAACGGATTTGAGTGTACATAAAAATAAATTTTATTAAGAGGTATCCAAAAGACACTGATTAAGAATAATAAAATAATAAAAACACATATAAACGCATTGTAAAGAATTAAGCAAGAACAAATTTCGAATGAGAGCAATTTATTTTAATTTAATTTCTTCTCCTCTTGAAGAGTTTTCAGTCCCATTTCAATTGGCAAGTGAAAATGCCAAGTGATTTCCTCTAAGAATATTTTATAAAGTGAAGTTCATACTAGGATTGCATTTATATTCTTCATTGACTTATGCTAAAGTTTGATCTCTCTCACTTTCCATCTCATTAGCGACCTTTCCTTTCAAGTCTTGGAGGCCTAAAGTCATGCGCAAAATTCAATGAAGTAGAAATGATATTGCCAATCACTTTCTGAACTCAAGAAATTGCCCAGAACCGGTGTACACGATCATTTTCGAATAGTGGGGGAGAGGGAACGAGGAAAGTTCCGAAAGGGAAATAGGAGAAAGAAACTTGGGCTACGGGCAAATGGCGCACGATCATTTTCGGATAGAGTCACTGACTGTACCTGATGGTGATACTGCGCGTGGGGCTCCTAAACCCAAAAGGATACCCCTAGTAGTGGTGGGGATCTGATCTACGTATAACTTTCTTTGGTCTTTGTTCCATTGCGTAAGCCATAATCCACAAACAAAGTGGTATATAGATGAGAGCCAAAGCCTGGAAACCCCGTCAGATAGTAAACATTCTTGAAGCCCCTCATTCATCGGCTCTTCTCAAGTTTCAGAGGGAAGAACGTCCGCAACAACTTCCTTGGTCAACTCTCTACTAGAAATTTGAAAATGTCTGCTCCTTCAATCAGAAATCAAAATCATTATAAAATATAGATTTCGCATCATGCTACCGACATGGTTGAGGAACTTCTCCTTTTTCCTCTCTTTATTTATGATTTGTGATGCTGAGTATTTTAATTCAAAATTAATTGGATGCTTGCTGAATGGCCATGGTCTTCCAAGTTGCTTTGTGTAATTTATCATATGGACATCTGTCACCTCTTATAATCTAATTGATGATGCTAGCACTTCATACTCTAAAATTCTGAGATAGTAAGTTTGGCTCAATCTAATATAATCCATCTCTTTGGGAAAGCATTGATCTAATTGTCTCATAGATCAAGAGGTCTATATAGGGAAGATTAGTCGGCTCCTCTGTTGTCGCTAGGCAGATTGCATTGTATAGGTACTAAGGGAGAGCTTTAGCTTCAAGATTTTGCATTTAAGCAAAGGACATTGACTCAAAGGAATTAATTTAAAAGTAAATAGTGTTTAATACCTTGTTAAAATACTTACTGCAGAGCATTTTTTTCAAATAAGCAAGAAGAAGAGAACGGATGAACTTGTAGTTACATATGAAAACTTAGGCGGAGGCCACAAAACTAGACCAGTGCCAACGTGATGCGATCCCATTGCGCTGCCGTGGTCTCATGCGATGCGCAATGCCATGGCCACAAAAATAGGTAATGCAATGCTCGACCCTCAACAAACTAGATCTAGTGTTAGGTGACCCTAGGCAAGTAGAATCTAGTATCGAGCGACCATTTCGATAAAGCTTGCTGATGTCCCCCAACCCTCGTCAAGCTTGCCGATGTCCCCCAACCTTCTCCAAAAAGCATCCCGGCCATGAGCGACCACATCTCTCTCTATCTCCATCCAAGATTGGGTTGGAGGTAGGGGTGTCAAAAACCAAACCGAAAACCGAACCCAACCGAACTGAAAATTTTGATTTTTTTTTCGGTTCGATTCTCATTAAAAATCGAAACTTTTTAACCAATTCAATTTTTATCGGTTTGGTTAACCAAACCAAATCGATAAAATCTAATGTTTTTCCTTTTTTAAATTTTTTTAAATCATTTTTTTTGATTTTTTGATTTATTTTTTCTTTTCCTTCCTCTTCTTATTCATTGGCCGGCAAAAAATAAAAAGAAAGAAAAGGAAAAATTAAATTAAATAAAAAAAAAAATCGATTTAAAAAAAAAAAATTTATAGAAAGGGGTGTATGTAAGGAGAAATACAAACAGAAAAGAAAAAAAACCGAAAAATCAAGATTTCGGTTCAGTTCAATAAATTCTTTATTAGTTCGATTCGGTTTGATTTTTCAAAAATACCAAACCGAACCGGACCATTTACACCCCTAGGGAGTGCTATTGGAAAAAACAAATATTAACATGCATGCCAAAGATGTTAAACCCCCGAGCTCTCCCTCGCCTTGAGCTTTGATCATTTTCAATGCAAAATTTTGCACCAAAATATTTGAAGTCGTGTTCCAAAATGCCAGAACTTTGGCTCAAGGGCTTTTGGAAATTCAAAGCTGCTCGCCTCCCATATGCAGCTTGACCGTCCTGGCTCGGTAGGGGCAGAAGTGTATTCATTAGTGCCAACTCAGTCGGCTCATAATTTGGGCCTCTTGACTCGGCCCCTCCCCGAAACAGATGACACCTAAAATTTTCTTCTGAAACCGATCTTGGTGTCCAACGTCTTCCCGACTTTCTGAACCTTTTAGCCCTGAGATCAAAAATAGAAATCTCGTTTTCTAGTTATTTTCTCTCTTTCTAAAACTTTGAATTTTAGCTTATTCCACTTTAAAATTTAATCTCAACTTAAAATGCCCTCTGAATTGGTACTTTTTTAAGGCAATCAATATTCACCGCTACAACCATTTAATAACAGGATTAATCGATATTTTTGTTTCAATTTTTTTTGTAAAGCTTGCACCCTTTTTGTATATATAATTTAAGAATTAGGAGGTAAGAACATAGTGATTCATGGTTCAACAATTTACATTAACCTCAAGAAAAAAAAAATTAAACGTAGTTATAATTACCCTAAATATTATTCTATCAAAGAAAGAGTCAATAAATAATCTCCATACTATATAAGGAGTCGGCCGATATTGATAAACAGTTAGGAGGACTAAATATCCATCACCCTTATTAAAAAGTTTACTTCTTTTCTTCTCTCAGAATCATACAAGTGTGAAATATTATGTTTACTTCATTTATACAATAAAGAGTCCCTTATACTGTGCACACAATTCAGGCTTTATATTTTAATTTTTTTTATTGTATAATTGATGTACACAAAATATAAACATGTCTTTGTCTTTCTTCCTATTTGGTAAAAAAAATCTTTCACAAAATAGAATTTATTAATGTAAACACTTAATCGGTGTGCTTGTTACACTATAACTATACTAATACAACCACAAAATAGAATTTATTGTAAATTATTAATGTCTCTTTAAAATATATATCAAATTGTTTACTCCAAGTAATTTTACAATGTTTTATACCAAACAACGTAACTTTGCTATCAAAATATTTTCTCATTTATGGGATTTGCGAGGGTCTTCTATATATGTAGTCTTTCTTCGTCTAATAGCTTAAATTTCTAGATTAGACTATTAAATATGATATCAAAGCCAAGTTCAAACCCAGTTTTTTTTTTTTTAATACGTGGCTCTCCATACATCAATTTCACCTATCCTTTTAAATATCGGTTTTGCACGCTAAAAGAGATATTATAATATTATACATTGCTTGTTTACAGAATTTATACTTACCTTATTATCTCTTCACGAATAGTGGCCAACAAAAAAAAAATCATAATTAAGTGACTCCTAAAAGTGGACGATTACGGAATGCCACATGTAAAGTAACTTTAACCTGCTATGAACTGAGATGACAAAAACCAATCAAAACAAGTAATGTTGATTAAGCTTTTTTAAGTCTAAAGTCCAAGTATGCAAGGACTGACCTGGTTCATTTCTTTTTTTTTAACATAGTGATCAGGATAATATTTTTTACTTACTTATAGTAGATAGAAATAAAATCTAATTTTAATTCTCCAAAAAGTTGACTGAGATAGTGAGAAAATTATTCATATGACAAATCCTATATCTAGTTACATACTCGCCATTTAGAATAACTCTAAGGATGCACACCCATGATCAGCCCATTGGCGATCATGGGCGTGCATATCCCAAGCTTATGAGGATTCATGTCCCAGGGTTAAATAACAAGACGTTATATATTCTTTTCCCGACTTAACATCGTGTTTAGCTTATGGGGATTCATGTCCCGAGACTTAATAACAACGCCATGTTTATATTTTGCCCGACTTGTATTGAGTTTTTTTTATCTCCCATACTTTTTCTTGGATGCTTTTGATACTTGGTTGTTTACTTTAAAAAGCCATTTCAATGGCCTATATGTTAATTTCCTTTCCAAAAGCTTGAGACTAGGACAATTTTTTAGGTGTCAACTAAAACTCAGATGTTGATACTAATATAGACAAATTTTAAATTTTAAATTTTGTTTTTATTTTCTTCACAGGGCCAACAAGATTGTCAACCCCCTTGCTAGGCATGGGGGAGGGTTTGTTGTTTCACAAAAATAATATTTACAATATACGAAAATCGAGATTAGGTGAAACTTAAACATGAAGAGTACGTGCATGACGATATAGGTGAGCAGGGGAGCTAGCTCGAATGGGAGAGAAAGGGAGAGTGCATCCCGTTTCGGAGTAGCAGAAAACCGCATCGCCGGAGTTCGCCGTCGGTTTTCAGAGCTCCGGTCAAAGGCCGATCCGCGAGTTGTTCTTCACAGAGTCGGTGTCGAAGGTCAGACGAATACTGAGATTTCTTCTGCGAGCGGAGGAAAAGCTCTAACCAGACGCTCTTCATCGTCGTCGATCGAGACCTCGATTCACCAAACAAACCAGTTACAATCTCGGTCGAAACGCTCTACTTTGTCTCTGTTTTGGCCGAGAAAGATATGCTCCGTTCGATCGATTTTCTTGAAGAGATCTTGATAACACAAAGTTTCTTTGTTGCTAACCATGGTGTTTTAAGTCTGTTCGTAACGTGTGAGGCTGAGGATCTCGTTAAAATTAAAACAGAAAACCATTGAAAGATCTGCGTATTGCATGTTTGATAAAATGCCTGACAGAGGGTCGAATGTCAAGTCCCGTCTAAATTCAAGATCGATTCGTACTTGCTGTGTTTTTTGTTGAATCATATCTAATACTAGCATTTTCTCTGTGTTTCTATGCGATTTGATGTCTTTGCTTGAGTCCAACGTACATGCGTATCTCCAAGGCCGGAAAGCTTTTCGTCAGAGTATCCCCTTGCACCAGCGAAGTTAGCATTTCAAGGACATACTAGTTAGCTCATATCACTTCATTCTAATGTATTTTTGCTTGTTAATTTTTTGGGATGCTGCGGTGAAAAGTGTGGATTAGGTAGGATGGTTTTTGTTAAGTTCCGCTATAATGGAGCAAGCGGGCAGAGGTGGTCAACGTTGGTCGGAATAAATGATCGGCGGTTGGAGATAGATGTGCGGTAATCTAAGTTCTGGTGATAAACTCGTCAACGATGGTATTTGTTTCGTTAAAAAAAAAAAAAAAAAATGGCGCGAAAGATGGGGTTGCGGGTTGAAAATGGCGTTCGGGTAAAGATGTCTGGAGGAAGAAGAGGAAGTACAGGCAGAAAAAGACAAAAAGACAAAAGACAAAATGAAATAAAAAAAAAAAACATTAAAAATCCAGTTTTAATCCGACGCGGGCCGGATCCTGGTATAAGCGTCAGGTCAATGGGTCAGATCAGGTAAACAGTCCGAACCCATTCCCCGAATATATTATTAATAAGGGTTAATGTTCCATCTAAAAAACCCTAAATTTGAAAATTAATCAATTTCTTTTTTATAAATAAAAAACCCCAAACTATTTTTTTATGAAAAATCCTATTTGTGACAAATTTACCCCTTTCTTTCTCCATATTAAAAATCATAAAATGGGACATTTATGATAAATTTGCATTTTAAACTAATTTATATACAAAACTTGAAAATGATAAATTTGTGATAAATATATTTTCCCTTTTCAAAGTAAATTGAATTAATACCAAAAAATCATAAAAATTGTAAATTTTGACAAACGGATCGTAAAATCCCTTTGTTTATTATTATTGTCCCTTTTTATTTGTTTTTAATATGGACGAATGAAAACATATTGATTTAACTTTAATAATTTGATAATAAAAAACAAAAAAAAAAAAACAGATGGTAAATTTGTCATTAAGAAATTTGTCAATTTTCAAGTTTGGGGTAAATTTGTCAAAGGTATACCAGTTTGGGGTTTTTGGTGGTCAAAAAAATAGTTTGGAGGTAAATTTGTCATAAGTGTAGTAGTTTGGGGTTTTTCAAGGTATTAACCCTATTAATAATAATTATGAAAAAATTTAAAAATCCAAAAAGTCATTAAAAATTATAAAAATTATTAAAAAAAAAAAAAATTATAAAAATTCAGAAAATGATAAAAAAAACTTAGGAAATAATAAAAATTTAGAACATTCGAAAATCAATAAAATATCAGGATTTTTAGATAATCATTAAATATTTTAAAAATCTGAAAAATATTAAAAAATAAAAAAAATCGATAAAAACATTTAAAATTTTGAAAAATGAGAAAATTCATAAAAATTTAGAAAATTCAGAAAATCATTAAAAAATTAGAAAATTCAGGAAATCCAAAAAAATTAGAAAATTTCAGAACATATTAAAAAATAGAAAATTATAAATAAAAAAATTCAAAAAAAATAGAAGCCCTTACAAATTGAAACCCATATTTGGACAAGTCTTTATAGTTTTACAATAGGGTTCTTTAGTGGTTTGGATTTTGTTTTTAAGGAACAATATTAGGAAGTTTTTATCTTTTCTTTTTATTATACTCGGTTGTACTTTTTAATATATTGGATGTTATTTCTTTTGTTTTAGAATTGTCAAGACAAAACTTAAATTTTTCAATAGGTTGTTATGGCATTAGTTAACATAACCAAGTTAGGTACTGAAAGGGCGTTAGTCTTAGGGACTAACGTAATTAAATTCACGAGTCTATAATCTTTGATTGTATAAATAATAAGAAATTCTCCTGTATCTTACTGATTTCTAACTGCCCCAAAAAAGCTAGTGGCCACTTTTTTGTTAAAATTTACATAGGCTAAATTGATTGAAATTTTCAACATTTAAAGTCACGCATGGTATGAATTTGAGAGAGCTAGAGTCAAGGAATGGTCATCGGCCTTAAGTTGATAATATTCCTAAACCTAACAATGAGTTAGGTCACGACAAGTATATACTATTTTTTCATTCAAAAATATATAGTTTAATTCACATCTTATGCAATGAGAGCAAGAGCAACACCATTGATAGAAAATGATTAATAAATCCTTAAGCAATGTACCGATTTCTATTTATATGTTGGATCATTCCATTTAACTAGCCTTCCTTATTGTTGTGATTTATTTTGAGTTAACAACGTTTGAGAACAAAATCCAAAAGGATGACTCTACAAAATTGCCACACGAAAACCAACAAAGCGCGAAGCAATGTTGGGCAAATTCACGAGAAAAATCCTGGGCCGACCCGATTTGAAACAAGCTCGGGTCAAAATGGGCCTCTTAAGACTGAAACGATGGGCCGTTTCTCTTGCTAGCTTAATTGGAACATGAATATGGTTTGGATTCGCTTTACATTTCATGAAAATTTTCTTTCCTACTTTTTAATATTTTTTTTGTTCTGGCCAAAGAAATTAATCATGATGATTGTGTATATCATCATCATCATCATTAAGTAAATTTTAACGCATCCCGATCATGAAAATGCTTTGACAAAGTGTTCGTTCATATTAGTAGTCTTAACTAGTATCTTTAGGGCACTTCTACACTTTTAAACAATTTGTTTTATGTTAATTGTAATAAACTCTTCCAAAAAAAAAAAAAGTCAAGGGATTTTATGTTCACTCTATAAAAAATTAGTTCGCTCTTAAATTATAATGCGGTGATTACTTACAAGTGGAACCCATGTTAGGATATCACTCGGCAAATCGACAGCCATCAAGTTCAGATTTTGGATGAATAATGGCAGACGGAAAGAAAAGAAAAAAAAAATCAGATTTTTTTCCCATAACAGTTTAGGAACCATCTGAAGGAAGTGACACCCAGTCACAGCTGGAAAACCTATCTGAAATTAATTGCTTGGAAATAACTTGGCCAAAAAAATCCCATCAATTAATTAATCTCTATCCACTTCTCATTTGATGGAAGAAAAATGTCAAAAGTAGAGTAATCTTGATTTCGAATCTTACGCTAGTGACAGCCACGTTGATGACTTAAAGCATCTTCAGTCACGTTAGGTTTGGACCAAGGCCTTTTTCTAGACGATGACTTCTTGACAATATTTATCATTCCATAAAATATCATCAAGGGGTCAAATATTCGAAGAAACGAGGAAAAAAGACTGATGAGAAAGGAATTGTGTATATTTTCATTTTTTATATTTGCAATATCTTTACTTTTTAGTATGTAATCCTCTAAAAATCAAGCCATTTGACGGTCATAGTAAAGACTCTGTCGTCCTGCTCTTAATAGAGCATGTCCCATATTATTGTTTGTCTAGACTAATCTATCTTCCGGCAATTGAGAATTTAAAGGAATAGCAATAATTTCCATAGTTCGTCAAATAGTTCCCTCGAAGTGCTTCCAAAAGGTCTCATATATTCTATCATTCGCCTATTGCGTATCAAGTTCCAACATAGCTAGCAACTTCTTTGCCCGACTTAACATCGTGTTTAGCTTATGGGGATTCATGTCTCGAGACTTAATAACGAGGCCATGTTTATTTTTTGCTTGACTTGTATCAAGTTTTTCATCTCCCATACTTTTTCTTGGATGCTTTCGATACTTGGTTGTTTACTTTAAAAAGCCATTTCAATGGCCTATATGTTAATTTCCTTTCTAGAAGCTTGAGACTAGAACAATTTTTTAGGCGTCAACTTAAACTTAGGTGTCAATACTAATGTAGATAATTTTGTAATTTTTAATTCTATTTTTATTCTTTTCACAGGGCTAACAAGACTGTCGAGCCCTCTCGCTAGCCATGTGGGAGGGTTTGTTGTTTCACAAAAATAATATTTACAATATACCAAAATTGAGATTAGGTGAAACTTAAACATGAATGTAAATTCATTTTAAAATATTTTACAAGAGTCTATGCTTGATTTGTCAACTAAAACTTATATATGATATCGAACTTCATCATGAATGTGCCATATGATATCAAGTATTCATAGTGCTTCAATAGTTTATCATTTTCTCTTTCTTTTAATTTTTTTAAAATTCAAAATATTTTCAATTGAGTTATTCTTTTTGTAAATTATTTATATGAATTTCGAGCCCAGTCCAAATTGAATTCAAGCGCAACTTCTGAATACTTCAATTTTCTTTTTCAATTGAGTTCAAGCAAGAAATTCAATTCCCGATCAAGCTAAGCTCGAGCGAAGTTTCAACCGGTCAAACATGTGAGTCGATGCGCGTGGACTGAGAGACACCAGCCGAGCAGGTTATCACGTGGGCCGGTGGCACCTTTTGTCTTCGAGTCCTTGGCCGATTCTTCATCGTTCCAGATTCGTTGGTCGATTGCCACGTGTTCTGGTGGATCCGACGCTTCAGAATCTTCGGTTCTTTCTGCTTCCTTGGCTCTCTCTTTCCCCACTTTCTTCTTTCTCCTCCTTCATACTTCTTCAAAACAAGAGTCAACTCAGAGCCGCCTGGCAGCCACAATCCAAGATCTCTCTTCTCGCCCTCGACACCGTCAGGGCCGTTCGATCCATTGTCGTTACGGGTCAGCTTCATTTACTTTTGCACATCTATGGTTTTCCGCCGATCCCGACGCGGATCTCGCCCTCCACACCCTCGCCGCCGCGCGTTCCTTCCTCGTCCAGCAGCATA
Organism: Eucalyptus grandis; assembly: GCF_016545825.1. NCBI lineage: Eukaryota > Viridiplantae > Streptophyta > Magnoliopsida > Myrtales > Myrtaceae > Eucalyptus > Eucalyptus grandis. Next base: position 11,272,501 of record NC_052612.1, read on the forward strand.
TTTATCTGAAATCGAAAGCTGAAAACGTTTTCACCAACCAAATGGCCCTGAGAGCGCTTGTTTCTTGGAAGCGAGCGAGAGCGAGAGCCAGGGCATAGGGAAGAGATCGTCGACTTCACTGCCGATCGGGGAAGGGCAACCCCGGGTCAGAGGCCGCCGAGCATCTCCGAGAGCAAAGCCCACTCTGCTTCTGCTTTAAGCCCTTGATTTTCTTAGCAAGACTCTCTCTCTCTCTCTCTCTCTCTCTCTCTCTCTCTGTTCCGAAGCTTGGCATTCTAGAGAAGCACATGTACCATCAGCTCTTCTAATGGCTGCTTCTTCGAATATGAAAAGGAATTATTACCATGTGTTCCTCAGTTTCAGAGGAACAGATGTCCGCCATGGCTTCCTCAGTCATCTTTATGCCGCTCTGGACCAGAGAGGAATACACACTTTTGTGGATTGCGAGGAGCTCAGGAAAGGAGAGGAAATATCACCGACGCTCATGAGGGCGATCGAGCAATCACGCGTTGCGATCATCATTTTCTCTGAGGACTACGCCTCCTCACCATGGTGTTTGGAAGAGCTCTTGAAAATCATGGAGTGCAAGGAGCAAAACGACCTGATGACTTGATGGTGTTCCCAGTGTTTTACAAAGTGGAACCAAGAGAAGTGAGATGGGGGAGAGAGAGTTATGGGAGAGCTATGGCTAAGCATGAGTCCAAGTTCGGGAAGGATTCAGAGAAAGTGAAGAGATGGAAGAGGGCTCTCCTTGATGCTGGTAACTTGTCTGGGTGGGACTTCAATGACAGGTACGCACAAATGTGATGCAGTGCTTTGCGATTGTTAGCTCGTGATTGTTTGTTAGATATCAAATCGTATGTATAGCTTTGAATTGCCGAAACGATGCATCAAGTTCTTTGAATTCACAGTAGACACAAAAGTCAAAAGACCAAAATTTGAAGCTAGCAGAAATTTTAGTCTTAGATAAGTAGTGTGGTTCCTAGGACCCGAGTAATGAGTGTCTTCAGGTGCAGATTCTTTGTAATTTTCCTTCCGCAGATGTTGGCGCAGTTATGTGTTATTTCTTTTCATCTTATTATTTGTTAATCTCCTTATGAAATTTTCCTTATGACGTTAGACGTTGAATTCCTGCCATGGCTTGAAATGGTAAAACATGTTTCTATTTCTTTTGAGTGCTCATCAGAGATGAAAGAGATGAAGCAGAGCTCATACAATTCATCGTCAAGGAATTATCAATTCGTCTCAGACCAAGATCCTTTTTTGTTGCTAAGTATCCAGTCGGTATAGAATCCCAAGTTGTCTGATAAGTTTGTCGAACCAGCTGGAGTGATGTTTTGATGATAGGTCTATGGGGACCTGGAGGCATAGGGAAAGACAACAATTGCTAAGGCACTATATAATGCTATTGAGAACCAATTTCAGGGTTGTAGTTTTTTGGCGAGTTAGAGAAAATCGAACCAAAGTGGTGGTCTTGTTGCTTTGCAAGAACAACTTCTATCTCAAATCTTTCTTGTACAAAATTTACGGTCTACAGTGTGATGGAGGAATTAGTTTGATACGGGAAAGACTATGTTGCAAGAAGGTTCTCCTGGTTCTTGATGATGTTGACAAGATGAATCAACTTGATGCCTTAGCTGGAACAGGCGATTGGTTTGGCAAAGGAAGTAGAATCATTGTTACATCAAGAGATAAACATTTACTAACTTCTCATGACAAAAATTATGTGTATGAAGTTAAAATTTTGGAAGACAATGAAGCACGAGACCTTTTTGGTCAGCATGCCTTTACAAACAGCAATAAAGTAGAAATAAGAAGGGATCTCATCGATGGAGCACTGCATTATGCCGGCGGCCTTCCATTAGCCCTGGAAGTGTTGGGCTCATTCCTACGTGGAAGAAAGGAACCTGAATGGGAAAGTACGTTGCATAAACTCTCCAAAATTCCTGAACAAATAATCAATCGAGTTCTCAAGATAAGCTTTGATGGATTGGATGACAATGAGAGGGAGATTTTCCTCGATATTGCTTGTTTCTTTAAGGGGAAAAATATAAAGTACATCAAGGAAGTTCTTGATAGCTGTGATTTTGACACAATCATAGGAATAGAAATTCTCATCGAAAGATCCTTGATAAAAAACCAGCATGGGACCCTGCAAATGCATGATTTGATTCAGTCGATGGGTCAGGATATTGTTAATGAAGCCTGTCGTGATGATTGTGGGAAACGCAATAGATTATGGCTTTTCGAAGATGTTCGGGAAATTTTTTGTTATAATACGGTAAAAGTTGTTTATGTCAGTTTTGCTGCATTTTAGTTTACATTACTCTAATTTGAACAGTATAATGTAAATCTAAATGGAAATTTTGTGTGGCAACTGAATTTGCTTTGTTATGGACAGGAAATGAATGCAGTAAAGGCCATAGTATTGGACTGGCCCCTACTAGAAGCGATAATCATCAGTCCTGATACTTTCACAAATATGAAAAAGTTGAGAATACTCATTTTGCTTGGAGTTCATATCTCTTCACAAGCTCAAGTACGTCTCCCTAACGAGCTAAGATGGCTTGAATGGCCCAATGCCCCGAATCTAGAATTTGGCTCTAGTTTGATTAAACTCGTGAGACTCGATGTCCCGAGAAGTCATATCAGACAATTAGGGGGCAACTTTCAAGTAAGCCCTTGTGATGATTAGCTTTTCCTTTTTATAGCTATAAAAAATATTTGCAAAGCTTAATGACTGCACTAATATGTTTTTGCAGAATTTTAGAAAGTTGAAGTCCATCAATTTCAGTGAATGCAAGTCCTTGGTTAGTTTTGCGACTTATCATTGGCTCCAAATATGGAGAAATTGATTCTTGATGGGTGTGAAAGCTTGGTGGAGGTTCACCCATCTGTTGGAAATCTTGTCAAGCTAGAAGTTTTGTCGCTAGAATCGTGCTCTAATGTTAGTATTTTTCCTAACACACTGAGGACTAAATCTCTTCAAATCCTTCGTCTCTCCGGTTGCTCTAAACTTGAGAAGTTCCCAGATATTGATGGAAAGATGGAACATCTGGAAGGAGTTTCATCTAAATAGGACAGCTATTAAAGAACTCCCTGCATCAATTCAAAATCTTGTCTCTGTGAATTGGATGGATTTAGCATTTTGCAAAGACCTTGTGAGGCTTCCATCGCACATTTATAAGTTGAAAAATCTCTTTTATTTGAATCTTGAAGGCTGCTCGAATTTAATCATGTTTCCAAAAAACATTGAGGATTCAATTGATCTGATGGCCATTTGGGATTCCGAAATCTAGGTTGCCTAAGTCTTCGGGGCTGCAATCTATCAGAATTAGAGTTCCTTGAAAGTTCTTCCAGTTTTCCCGAGTTGTGGTTCCTAGACCTTTCATATAACAAGTTTACTCATTTGCCGGCTTGCATCAAGTACTATCATTTCAACACATTAATTGTTAAGGGATGCGAGCTACTACAAGAGAAGCTTCCATCAAATTTGCGTGCTATCAGCACCTTGTTGCAAATCCCTACGAAAACTCCCAGATTTGTGCGGTGGTTCCCCTTTCCTCTTTCTTGAGGTTGACTTGACGTCATGTTGTGAATTGTTCCGCGAAGGGGTCGATGTGGATGATGTGGCTAATTTGTCATTACTCGAGGTCTCTCTCTCTCTCTCTCTCTCTCTCTTTGAATCTTGATATGCGTACTGTGTCTCTCTCTCTCTCTCTCTCTCTCTCTCTCTATATATATATATATATATATATATATATATATAATAAAAGCTTGATATGCGTACATTTGTGTGACAGAATCTGCCAAAAATATGCTGGGTCGATATTATCCTAATTGGAAGAGAGATGCCTAAATGGATTCTCCCTTGTGAAGAGGATTCCATATTTTTCATGGTTCCACGGGACTTGTATAACAAGCTCAAAGGACTAGCACTCTGTGTTGTTCTTAGCCTGGAGGAAGGAAAAGTGGTCAATTCAATGTCAATGTCCAAATATCTGTTAATGGCAGAAGCGATGGTTTGGGGAAAGATTTTTCTTCAATGGAATCTGACCATGTGTGGCTTTATTATTGTTCACGCGGTGGTCAGTTTGGAGTGGAGATGCTTTTGCAAAATGATTGGAGCCATTTCCAAGTTTGCTGTCAAAGCAAAAAAGGGAAGCATAAAGAAGTGTGGATTCCGTCTAATATGTGAGCAAAAGGAGGATGATCTGAGGGTGATGTTCCCAGCACCGAAGCAATATGAAGGTATTTTGGGAGGACTTCAGAATAAGATAATTCAATAGACACCGAGGAAGAAGATACTCCAATTGAAACAGATGCAGAGGAAAGCTTATCACCTTTAACAAAGAAGATAAGACGGTCTTAACTACGGCGAAACTGTGGGTTCCAATGTCTTTGCTTTTCCCTTTTTTGGGCCTCCACTAGAGATTTGCAAGTGTCTGCTCCTTCAATTAGAATTCAAGATCATTATAAAACAGAGGTTTCGCACCATGCTACTAACATGATTGGGGAACAATTCTTTTTTTGTTCTTTCTTTATGATTTGTAATGCAGAGTGCATTAACCCAAAAATTAAGAGGATTCTTGTTGAAATGGTCATGGTCTTCTAAGTTGCTCCGTGTAATTTTTCATGGGCCTCTGTCATCTTTTAATCCAATTAATGATGCCAATATTTTATACTTTAAAATTCTGAGATAGTAAGTTTTGCTCAATCTAGTATAATGTATATCTTTAGGAAAGTGTCATTTGAATTGTCTCAAAGATCAAGAGGTCTATACAGGAAATTTAGTTGATTCCTTCTGTTGTTTTATGCAGATTGCATTGGATAGGTATAAAGGGAGAGCTCTAGTGTATGAGAAATGTTGCATTTTAGCAAAGGAGATTGACTTCAAGGATATTCATGAAAAGCAAACAGTATTTGGCAAACACCTTCTAAAATAAGTATTGCAAAGTAATTTTTAGAATGAGAAAAAAAAAATTAAAAAGGTAGAACGAAGGAACTCGCAGGTACATATAAAAGCACAAGCGGGGGGCACACCAATAGGACTTGTGCCGACCTTGTGCGATCCTAGGCAATAGACCGCTGAGGTCAACCAAACCTAGGAGACGCGACATCGGTGTTGCTTGACCCTAGGCGACACGACATTCAACGCCAGTGTCCAATGACCTCAATTGGCGGAATGTTGGAAACACACAACTAGGCAATGATGCTCAACCTTCGGCAAGCTAAATCTGGCATCAAGCAACCCTCGCAAGGCTTCTTGGAATCATGCAACCCTTGATGAAGCTTTGCCGGTGTCCATTAGCCCTTGGCCTCCTTCATGAAGCTTCCTAGCCATGACCAACCATGGCTTTCTCCCTCCTAAACAAGGTTGAGGGACAAAACATTATTACAAATATATTAATGATGGTAAGATTGTAAGAAAAAAAATTCATTAAACTCCCGAACTAGCATTCGGAAAATACTAAAGCTCAAAGGTGAGGCTTGCCTCAAGCTTCAAGCATTTCAAAGCAGAACTTTTCGCTAAAGTCTTTTAAATTGTGTTACCAAATATCAGAACTTATTTTAAGAACTTTTGAAAGCCCAAAATAGCTTAATTCAAGATGACGGAGCACCCCAATTTTTAAAGGCCAAATTGGATGGGATTGAAACGGAGGGCAAAATTGGAATAGTGTATCACTTTGAGGGTCCTTGTGGGTCAAAAAATAATTTTTAGTAAATTATTTAAGATTTTCCATGATATTAATCCAAATAATATTTATGTATTATTATGTATTATTATTATGATTATTATTATTATTATTATTATTATTATTTTAAGATTTTCCGTGATTATTAATCTAATATTATTATTATTATTATTATTATTATAATATATTATGTATTATTTTATTATTTTATTATTTTTTACATTTTGAAGAGTTGAGTTTGATTCATTTGACAAGTGAAATGCCAAGTAACATGTTAATAATTTCCACTGAGAACATTAGTAAGTTCATACTAGGATTGTCTTTATATTCTTCATTGGCTTACACCAAAGTTCATTCTCTTTCTCACTTTCTACCATTAGTCACCCTTCATTTAAGTCTAGCTGGCTCGATATTGTCTATTTGAAATGCAAAATTCAATAAAGTAGAAATGTCGTTGCCCATAGCCAAAAATAAGATTACTGCACTCTCCAAAAAAGTGACCCAATCACATTATCAGAGAATACGATATATCAAATGCTCATTACAAAACTATTAATTACAATCATTAAGGTTCGAAATCATGTACACCGGTAATATCTTTTTTCGATATTTCATTCATTATATCGTAACACATATTCACCTCAAATTAAATCTACCATCCACGATCAAATTCCAAAATTATAGCATCACCCCCTCCTCCTTCTCCTCCTTTTCCTCTTTCTCTAGATAAAAAGATGGAGAAGAGCTATCAATACTAGCCACTGTTTTTGAAATGTGCCAACCCATTAAGAGTGTATACTTAATTTCACATCTTATTATAATTGGAGAAACATTACCTATGGAAAACAATTAATACTCCCAAAGCGATATGCCGATTCTATTTAGACATCAAGTCATCCCGCATAATGAACCTTTCCTAATTGTTGTGATTTATATTGTATTAACAACGTTCGAGAGCAAAATCAAACGGATGACTCCAACCTTTGCAAATCATGCCACCTAAAAAGTCAACTAGCACGAAGCGATGTTGGGCAACTACTCGGACAAAATCTTGGGCCGACCAGAATTGAAACAGTCTCGGGTCAACTCCACCAAATGGGCAACCAAGACTGAAATGATGGGCCGATTCTCTTGCTGATCCTCTAGCCAGACTGAAGAATGGGCCATCTTCATACCTCATATTTAAAATAAATCGACCTTATCAAGATTAGAGATCATATCATCAATAATCATAAAATTCACCCCCAACTCCTCTCAATTAAAGATAATGCAATAGTTATTACTAGTGAAATTGATGTTAGAGATCACTTGACCAATTGAGAGCCGTCAATTCAACATTTGAATTAAAAACCAAAAAAAAAATAAAAAAAAAAAAAAATCCTTTTCACAACACTTTCAATACAAAAGTTTATTTGAGGAAACTATGAGAAAATGACATCCGACTACTGCTGAAAAACCTATTTGAAATTAATTGTTGGGAAATATCTTGGCCAAAAAAATCCTTCTTATATTAATTAATCTCCATTTACTTGTAAATTTTTAATTGAAGAAAAATGTCAAAAGTAGAGTGGTCTTGATCTCAAATCTTGCATGAGCGATAGCCACATGGACGACTTCAAGCATCCTCAATTATGTCAGGATGGACCAGGCCTTGTTCTAGACAATGACTTGTTGACAATGTTTGTCATTCTATAAATATCATCAAGGGGTCCAAAAGATCAAAGAAGTGGGGGAAAATGAAGAAAAAGAAAGGAATTGCCTATATTTTCACTTTTGATATTTGCAATTAACTCCTATATTTATGGTATTTTAGTATATAATCCTCTAAGTTTGTTTTTTTTTTCATTGGTAAATCTTTTTCATTAGATTTAACAAGCTTAATTCTCCAAAATTTTGTTCCAAAAGCAATCTTTGACGAGTGTAGACAAATTTTCGCGACAATCCAACAAAGCAACATTGACGATACCTACCGAAAATGAGTGGATACAAAGATAAATTGGCCAGAGCTAAAAAGAGAGCAAGATAAAACGGTAATAGGATTATCCTAGTGTGATCATTTTTTTTTACCAAAAAGATATTTTTATTTTCTTCTTTGATTTTGTGCTAAGTAATGTAATGGTCAAATTTCACGTGTAATTGACTTTTCATTTTTCCTTTCTTCTCCAACCAGTGTTCTCCCCGTGGCCATTGAATTCAGCTTATTGTAAGAAAATGTGGCACTTGATTTCAACTGTCAAATTGTCTCTCGGAAAAAAAAATGATAAAATCGTCTGACTACACAAGCCATCTGATTGTGTGTATTTACAAGTGTAACCTTGGCTATCCTGGAAAAGAGGGGATGTCGGAATTTTCTTAATTTTTGGCGTCCGTCATTTCTCAACTTTCCGAGCTCCTTAACCTGTTGAAATGCCATTCAAGTTTTATATTTTAGTTTTCTAATATTACTTAATGTACAAAAAATGTATATTTGGTGAGGTTAAAAATATCTTATGCAAAATAGAGTTTATTAATGCACACTCGTAATTCATGGATTTGTTATTCTATCACTATACTAAATCCAGCCACAAAATATAATTTATTTTAATTTATTAATGTCTCAAGTGATTTTACAATATTTTATACCAAACAAAGTAACTTTAGTATTTTTCTTTTCATCTTTTTATTCTAATGTTTACAATGTTTTATACCAAACAAAGTAACTTTAGTATGCTTTTTTTTTGCTAGTTATACTTTACTCCTACTTTAATTCTCATTTTTAGGCTTTTATCTTACCTCCATACAAAGTGTGGAAATTAAAACCCACATTTGAAACTAAATCATTCACACCCTAATTCTCTTGAGAATGTGGGGTTTCATGTAAGAAGGATGGAACAATAGTTAACTTTAGTATGCTAAAATGTCTTTTTATCTCAGGGTATAATGCGAATTTTCTTTAAATGCTTTTATTTTTGGATTAGACATTTTAACATACTCACAAAGTCAAGTTCTAAACCAGTTTTTTTTTTTGCACTCCCAATTCGTTTATTCCACATGTCGTTATCACATTAGCTTTACATGCTAAGAAGCTTATTACAAAATTACCACATCACTTGTCTATGAAATTTATATGAGCCCTCCCTATGGATTGCAGCCAACAAAAAAAATATAATTTACTCCTTCAAATGAATGATTACAAAATAACAATTGCTGAAATTAAAATGTCGAAGTTCGTTGTAGGCATCTTAATTTTTTAAATAATGAGTGATTGACTTACCCTTTATAAAATGAAAGTGATGCATCGTTACATGTAAAAGAAGAAAGGTTTAAGCCAGCTACAAAAGTGAGATGAAAAAGAATATCAAAATAAAATGTTGTTCAAGTTTTTCTTTTTAGTTTAAAGTCCAAGTCTAGGCGGCAAGTATGCAAAGATTGATGGGGTTTCATTCTTTTAAACCTATAGTCCAAGAGGTACTTTGAGTAGTTAAATGATTAATTCATAAAATCAATTTAGTGTTTAGTTATGAAGTCACCGTTTACAAAAACTTCAAGGGGTCATGCCCATTATTGGCTTATTGATGAAGTCTTGTTGTTCATGGATAAGATGATTTGTATAAATTAATAAGATTTGGTCAAGTGAAGATTCGTGATCATTAAGGAAAAAAAATCATACCATAGAAATAATCTTATTTATTGTAAAAAAAAAAAGTCCTGGATGGGGGAGACGGTTCCGTTGGCCCAACCTTCAACGGCAAGTGGCAATCACATGTGAACAAATGGGTTGAAAAAAGCAAAAATAAAAAAAAACTATGAGCGGAAGGTGCAATGCAAATCCTACACGTTGTGGACTAAATTCGAGGAATGTGAAAAATGTACCGGATCCCATTTTTTTAACAACAATTTTACGTTACGGTTACGACGATTTATAATATATTAATATTTATATAGTATTAAGACGTTTTTGTATTTAATTGCAATGACACATAATAATCTTATACAATATATTCAAAGTATAACTAATATACATTTATCATCGAAGGAAAATAAAAAAGTGACTTTCACACTTTTTATATATGGCAACATGCCAATTGGAAAAAAAAGGTTTTTCAATTTACAATAAGGATTAATTAGATAAAGCACAAATGAATTCGGGTGAAACTTAAACACACAATATCAAGCTTAAACTTGCCCATACCCAATTGATAGTCTCAAGAGCATAATCAGGCTTAACTTACATTTTGTCAATTATTTAATATAGTCAAATTGAGTGAAGTCAAATTTGAATGGTCCGATTTTCTTTTTCAAGTTGAGTTTGAACAAGAACTTTAATACATGATTGAGTTCAAGTGAAGGTTCAAATATCAAGTATGTTGTAATAGCTCAACTCAATTTGGATTACATCTCCACATTGAGGGCTAGACCTAGGACTCTAGCACTGGACCAGAGACACCAGGTAAACAAGTTATAGCATGGGCCACCTAAGACCCTACCATAAACTCGGGACCTTGGCCTTGGACTTGAGTTGTGAATTATGAAACTATAACGTGCTATCATCAATTTGTATTTATATATCGCATAACAACTTCATATTACGAAATACTTGACGATGTTGTACAAAAAAGATCATTGAGTCCACCACAATGCAAGATATTAATAGAGTACCAAGCAATAAGTACGGAAACAATCTCTCGCAACATATTTACTTTCAAAACTTACCAAGAGAAATCCTTAAACGCTCTCAAGAGGAAGAACCACTTGGCCCTATGTCCCTTTGTCTTGCGAATGCCACATGAACTCCATCTTCATATCGATTTTCACTCCAAGCTTCAATTCAAGTCAAACTTGTGCTCTAATTTGGCCATAACCCATGACATCAAAATGACACACCGATAACTCGATCTCTTCCTATAAATTTTGGATCGAAAAAAAGAAGAAGAAAAAGAAATCATTAGGTTACTCGAAAATGCGGACGATGATTTTCGGCTAGTGGATTTGATGGTACCTCTCCCCGGTTCCCGTACAAAGAAGGAAAACGAAAAACGAACTCGAGAAATTGCACTACCGCTGCTCTCCCTGATGGTGCGAGCGTCTTGGCTCAACGATGGCACAAGTGTAATTGCACAAGTGCCCAGCTCAGTTGGCTGAGGATTTCGGCCTCTCGAGTCGGCCCCATCCCCCGAGACGAATCACGACCGTCGATCATGCCCAGCTCGTGTGTCGGCACACAGGGACCAACCCACGTGCGAGTCTCATTTACGTACTTTCCCTCCCCCCAGCCAACGACCCATCCCTGTCTCTATGGACCCCACTGGATATCCCCATCGCTGGCCCATGGCGCCGACCATACCCTTATCTTGAATCTAATCTCCGCCCATTTCCAATTTTTTCTTAAAAAGAAATTGAGCATAAATAAAAATAAAAATGGAAAATGACACTGCAATCTCGGAAATTTAACCCAATAAGTAATGTCGTCCCTGAACTTTTAATTTATACAATATGATTCCTAAAATTCATATACAATCTATTTTCTAGACTATACGAAATTGTTCAATATTGTTCTTGAACTTTAATTGTTAAGATGATAGCTAGGGGTGATTGATTCCATGGTAGATAAGTTTTAAAGTTAGAACCTATATTCTACCCTATTATAACTGGTTTTTATTTTTTGGACCCTGAAACCTATCATGTTCTCTATTTTTCCGGTCTAGCTCAAGGGTTCACCTAATAAAATCTGTTTTATCTTCTTCTTCTTCTTTTTCCATTTTTTTTTTTAATTTTACGGCAAAATCATATGCGGTTATGAGTAACCAAATGATTCAAAGTAAAAGATGAATAATAGAATTCCTAATCTACCAAAAACAATAATTTGAATATGTAGTCAAGTACAATTATAAACGATAAAAAAGTTCAAACATTTAACATAAAACATAAATTCCCCATTCATCCATACAAATTTAGAGGAAAATGAAAGACTAGCAAGAAGTTTTGAGAAAGGAGAAAGGACGAAAGAGTGCCAAGGTTAAAATGTAGGGAAAAAGAAATTAAGATTTAAGGTTTTAGCTTATAAAACAGATTCCAAAGCAGAGTGGAATCAATGGGTCACTTGGAACCTATTCCTAGACCTATTCCAACGAGAACCGATTTTCAGACCTATTTTTCAGAAAGTCCAATATGATTCCTAAGTAAAATTGGTTTGTTTGCACACCCCTAGTAATAGCATTAAGTGTTTTCATATAGTTTAGAGACTAACTTGAATATGTACTATAATTTTAAGACCGCATTATAAATTTGATCAAAATTTGGAGACTATTTATGTTATTATCCAAAAATGGATATTAATATCCATTTAAAAATTTTAAAAAGCAATTTGCTTTTAAGTTAGCAATTTTTTTAATATTATCAAAGCACTATTAATAACCGAAAGTCCCCCAACATTATCGCTATCTCCCCCTCTCTTAAAGTCTCAAAGCTCCAAAGGAAAAAATATCAACAGCGCATAGGGAACCACTTTTGTCAACAAAAGCCAACATCATCATCATCCTCATCATCATCATCCCCTCTTTTCTCTCTCTCTCTCTCTCGCGCGCGCTCAGAGCTTCTCACTCGATAGGAATGCACCACGCCTACATCACCCCCTCCCAAACCCACCACGGCCACAGCCCAGCCACCCACAAGTCCCCCTCCGCGGTGGCGGCAGCGACTTTAGGCTATTTAGACTTAACGACTTTGGACCATTTAGACTTAGACGAAGAGTTGCTAATGGGATGGGAAGTGAAAAAGAGCGTGAACTTTAGCACCAGCCAATGAATAATGTAAACACAATCCTAGTATGAACTTGACTCAACCAATGTTCTTCAAGGAAATTGCTTGACATTTTCACTTGCCAAATGAAATGGGACTTGACTTTTCAAAAGGAGTAGAAGACAAAAAAATTTCTATAATTAGATATTAAATTAAATTAAAGGGTTAATACCCTGAAAACCCCAAACTCTGGGTACACTTGTGACAAATTTACCCCAAACTATTTTTTTGACCACCAAAAACCCCAAACTGATATACCTTTGACAAATTTACCCCAAACTAGTACACTTGTGACAAATTTACCCTCTCTTAGTTTTTGTTAACTTTTATTATCAAATTATTAAGTTAAATGACACGTGACAATTAACTAGTATACCAATTTGGGATTTTACGATCCGTTTGTCAAAGTTTACAATTTTTATGATTTTTTTGTGGTATTAATTCAATTTAGCGAAGAGTATATTTGTCACAAATTTATCAGTTTGGGGTTTTTTTGCGGTCGAATAAATTAGTTTATAGTAAATTTGTCATAAATCTACCAATTTAGGGTTTTTTATTGTCAGTCGGGGTAAATTTGTCACAGGTATACCAGTTTGGGATTTTTCATGGTAAAAAAAATAGTTTGGGGTAAATTTGTCACAAATGTACCAGTTTGGGGTTTTTCAGGGTATTAACCCTAAATTAAATTGCTCTCGTTGGAAATTTTTTCTTGTTTAATTCTTTAAAATGCATTTATATGTGTTTTTATTTTTTATTATTCTTAATCTCTATCTCTTGGATATCTGTTAATAATTTTTATTTTTATTTATACTCAAATTTGTGTGTGTGTGTGTGTTTTTTCTTTTTAAGAAAAGGGACGGAATGGGAAAACGATGGGGAGGGAGAGATTCAAGAGAAGCGAATGGTGAGGGCCAGAGTGCCGGGGACGTGCAGTGGGGCTCAGAGAGAGACGGCTCGTTGGATATGATCGACGGCAGTGATTTGTTTAGGAGGGGCCGACTGAAGAGGCCGAATTGTTTGGCAATTCATTTTTTTTTTTTTTTTTCGATCGATATATATATATATATATCGATCGAAAAGAGAACGACCATTCATATTTTAGTTTTACATAAACTCAATTTTGGCTCATATAGTCGATCTGTCCTCTAAATTGAAAAACTGTACTCTTTTTCCAAAGGGTTAATACCCTGAAAAACCCAAAATTTGTATACATGTGATAAATTTACCCAAAACTATTTTTTTGACCATGAAAAACCCCAAACTGGTACACTTGTAACAAATTTACTCCGACTAACCATAAAAATCCCAAACTTGTATATTTATGACTAATTTACTCGAAACTAATTTATTTGACTGCAAAAAACCCCAAACTAGTAAATTTGTGACAAATATACCTTCCGCTAAATTGGATTAATACCACAAAAAAATCACAAAAATTGTAAATTGTGACAAACGGAGCATAAAATCCCAAATTAATATACCAGTCAACTGTCACGTGTCATTTAACTTAATAATTTAATAGTAAAATTTAACGAAAACTAACAGAGAGTAAATTTGCCACAAGTGTACTAATTTGGGGTAAAATTGTCAAAAATATACATGTTTTGGGTTTTTGGTGGTAAAAAAAAAAATACTTTTTGGTAAATTTGTCACAGGTGTACTAGTTTGAGATTTTTCAGGATATTAACCATTTTCCAAATGGCATAAAAAAAGAAGAAGGGAAAACTCATTATTTTTCAATGTATCATTCTTAGTCAATAATAAACTCCTAAGTTAGATTTGTTTCTATGCACGAAATGGCCCTCCTTTGTGGTCTCTAGTAGATCTATCAAAATGGGTCTTAAACTCATATATGACATATTTATGTTTTGAATGAGTCATAAATTGGTCACTTAAATCTTGAAGAACCTACTCAAATGGGTTTAAAAATTGAATGCCCAAAATAAATAGGTCTAGATGAGTTGGACTTAGAACCTATTTCCAATCCAAAACTCACACACTCTCTTTCCTCTTTAGCCTTATAAAAGTATTTTTTTTTTTTTTATAAAAATCAAAATTATAACTATTTTTTTTATATCTCCTTTTCTTTTCTTTTATTTTTTTCCTTTTTTAATCCTTTCTTATTCCATCTCCTTGGCCAGTGATCGACATGGTGATGGCTAGCCTGCTTAAGGACAAGCTCATTGGCCTCATGCAAGCTTAAGCTTGGCTCAAGCCTTACTAAATTTGGTGAGGCTATGGCCTATGGCTGGTTACTGGTCATCATCATGGCTGACAATTGGTCGAAGAAGAAGAAGAAGAAAACAAGAAAAAAAATAGATTTTTAAAAAGAAAAATAACAAATAATTATAAATTTGATATTTTAAAAGAAAGAAATATTAAAAAATTGAAATGAGTGCATGAAGGAAAATTTAATCATATTTTTCATACCAAATGGTATAAAATATTTTATAATTCATTTTCAGGTTTTAGGCAAGAATTGGAAACTTTTGTAATTTTCCTTAAAAAAAAAACTTCTTCCAAGAAACAAATGGAGGCTTATTCTTTTAAAAAATTATAAAGATTGTCCACTAAATTTGTATTGCATGAAAGTGTTTTAGCAATACTATTTAATAAAAAAAATAAGCTTTCTTAAATTTAGTTAAACGGGTAAGATATAGATTGGTAATGGGTCGAGTTGGGTATAGGTCAAGAATTTTGCATCACAATAAATGGGTCATAAACGGGTTAAATAAGTCGATTTGAGTCAAGCCATTTATGACTCTACTCAAACTTGATTCGATCAACTCGTTTAACAAGTCTAGTCTCCGGGGACCACTTGAGGTTTGCAACCTCGAACAATGGCTGCCTATGTCAACAAAGGGCCAGCTATTTTTTTTATTAATAACAAAAGTCATTTATAAAAATAATTTTTCTAAACATTATTTTACTTAAATGTACTTCATAGTGGACTTTTGCATTCTAAAAACGCATTTATTTTAAAGTCCTTTGCATTTTCCCTAAGGCTTTCTTTAAAAGTCCTACCATATGCGGCCTATATGGTAGACTTAACGACTTCAAGCCATCTTGACTTAAATGAAGGGTCGTTAATGGGATGGAAAGTGAGAAAGAATGTGAACTTTAGTGCCGGCCATGAACTTGACTTAACCAATGCTCTCGAGGAAATAACTTGACATTTTCACTTGTTAAATAAAATGGACTCGACTCTTGAAAGGGAAGAAGAAAAGAAAAAGAAATATGTCTGTTAAATACTAAATTGAAATATGTTCTTGCTTAATTCTTTAAAATGCATTTGTACGTGTTTTTATTAATTATTCTTAATCAGTGTCTTTTGGATATCTGTTAAAAAATTATTTTTATTTATGCAGATTTGTGTTTTTTAAAATTATTTTTATTTATTCAGATTTGTGTTTTTTTTTTTTTTTTTTTAAGGACGGAATGGAAAAGACGGTGGGGAGGGAGAGACTCAAGAGAAGCGCATGGTGGGGGCCAGAGTGATGGGGATATATGGGGCCCGGAGACAGAGATGGATCGTTTAAACGATCGACGGCTGTGATTTGTTTAGGGAGGGGCCAACTGGAGAGGCTGAATCGTATGGCACATTTATGTTTTTTTTTTTTTTAACGACCAAAAAAAAAAGTAGAAATGATATTGCCAAGAAATTGCCCAGAACTGAGTGTGGGTATATTTACTCGGAGGTAAGGAACGGGGAAGGATCATTTTTTAATGGTGGCTCTAATGGTAGGTTCCACGGTTTTACTCACAAAGAAGACAAAAAGCGACCCAAAAAAAAAAAAAAGTAGAATTGATATTGCCAAGAAATTGCCCAGGAGTGTGGGGATATTTACTCGGAGGGAAGGAAGGGGAAAGGATCATTTTTTAATGGTGGCTCTAGCCTCTAATGGTAGCTTCCACGGTTTTACTCACAAAGAAGACAAAAAGCTTCCACGGTTTACTCACAAAGAAGACAAAAATCAAAAAGCAACTCTGACAAATAGATGTGGACTCGGGCAGAATCTCCAGTCTCACCGTGATTAGTTCGTCTAGTCATTCGTTCCATTGCGTATCTCATACTCCCCCCGTCTATACAAATACACATAAGAGCTAGATCTTTGAATCCCCGGTCAGATAGCAAATATTCTTCAAGCACATCATTCATCAGCTCTTTCAATGGCTGCTTCTTCAAAGCCGAAAAGGAATCACGAAGTGTTCCTAAATTTCAGAGGCACGGATGTTCGTAACAACTTTCTTAGTCATCTCTATATAGCTTTCGACCGGAACGGAATACACAGCTTTGTGGATAGCGAAGAGCTTAGGAAAGGAGAGGAAATATCATAGGTGCTCATGAGAGCGATCGAGGAATCACACGTCGCAATCATCATTTTCTCCTAGGAGTACGCTTCCTCACCATGGTGTTTGGAAGAGCTCATGAAAATCATGGAGTGCAAGGAGCAAAAAGGCTTGAAGGTGTTGCCCGTGTTTTACAAAGTGGAACCAAGAGAAGTGAAAGTGGGGAGAAAGAGTTATGGGAGAAATATGGCTAAGCATGAGTTAAAGTTCGGGAAGGATTAAGAGAAAGTAAAGAGATGGAAGAAAACTCTCTTTGATGCTGGTAACTTGTCTGGATGGGATATGAATAACAGGTACGCGGAAAACTTGAATAACCAAAACTTCAAGCTAGCAAATTCTTTGAATCCAATTCTCAGTGTGTAGATAATGAGAAATTTTGTCTTAGATAAATAGTGTGGTTCATTGCACTCGAGGCATTATTGTCTTTAGGTGCAGGCTCTTTGTAATTTTCATCGCGCAAATGTTGGCGCAGGCACGTGTTATTTCTTTTCATCTTATTATTTGCAAACCTTCTTATGAAATGTCACTTATGACTTTTAGAGGTTGAAATGCTAAAGGATGTTTCTCTTTCTTTTGAGTGCTCATCAGAGATGAAGCGGAGCTTATCCAATGCATCGTCAACGAATTATCATTTCACCTCAACCGAAGACCCCTATATGTCACTAAGTATCCAGTTGAAATAGATTCGCAAGTTCAAAAACTAATATGGTTGATATAGCAAGAGTCGGCTGATGATGGTGTTCTAATGATAGGTCTATGGGGACCTGGAGGCATAGGGAAGACAACAATTGCTAAGGCCTTATATAATGCTATGGAGAGAAAATTTCAAGGTTGTAGTTTTTGGAGCAAGTTAGAGAAAATCGAACCGAAGTGATGGTCTTGTTGCTTTACAAAGGGATCTTCTATATGAGATCCTAGTTCATAAATCTTTAATGATCTATAGTGTTGGTGGAGGAATTAGTTTGATACGAGAAAGACTATGTTGCAAGAAGATTCTCCTAGTTCTTGATGATGTTGACCAAATGAATCAATTGAATGCATTAGCCGGAGAAGGCAATTGGTTTGGAAAATGAAGTAGAATCATTGTGACATCAAGAGATAAACATTTGCTAACTTCTCATAGAATGAATTGTGTGTGTGAAATTAAACCTTTAGAATACGACAAAGCACGAGAACTTTTTCATCAGCATGCCTTTCCAAATAGTAGGAAAGTTGGAATAAGAAGGGATCTCATTGATAGGGCACTGCGCTATGCTGACGGCCTTCCATTAGCCCTTGAAGTGTTGGGCTCATTCATATATGGAAGGGAGGAATTTGCGTGGGATAGTACATTGCATAAACTCTCAAAAAGTCCCAACCAAACTATCAATCGAGTTCTCAAAACAAGCTTCGATGGATTGGGGGGTAGTGAGAGGGAGATTTTCCTCGATATTGCTTGTTTCTTTAAAGGGAAGAGAATATAATACATCAAGGAAGTTCTTGATAGCTGTGATTTTGACCCAATTATAGGAATGGAAATTCTCATCGAGAGGTCCCTAATAAAAAATGTGAATGGAACCTTACAAATGCATGATTTGGTTCAATTGATGGGTAAGGATATCGTTAAACAAGAATGTCCCGATAATCCTAGGAAGCATAGTAGGTTGTGGCTTTTCGAAGAGGTTCAGGACATTCTACGCGAATATACGGTAAAAGTCGTTTATGTCCATTTTACTGAATCTCAGTTTTTACATCACTCTAATTCAGATAGTAAAATGTAAAACTCAATAGGAAATTTTGTCTAATGACTGAATTTGCTTTGTTATGAACAGAGAAAGTATGCGATAAAGGCCATAGTATTGGACTTGCCTACACCAGAAGAGATGACCATTAGTCCTAATGCTTTCACAAACATGAAAAGGTTGAGAATGTTTATAATGCCTAAAGTGCATATCTTTTCACGAGGTCCAATATGCCTCCCTAATGAGCTTAGTTGGCTTGAATGGGCCAATTACCCGGATCTAGAATTTGGCCTTGGTCAAAAGAAACTTGTGAGACTCTATGTCAAGAACGGTCATATCAAACAATTAGGAGGCAACTTTTAGGTAAGCCCTTGTGATGATCAGTTTTCACTTTCTAAAGCTATGAATATATTTGCGGAGCTAAATGACCGCACTAGTATGTTTTTGCAGAATTTTATAAATTTGAAGTCCATCGAGTTCTGCGATTGCAAGTTCTTGGCTATTGTTCTTGATCTTTCATTGGCTCCAAATTTGGAGAGGTTATATCTTTTAAGGTGTGAAAGTTTGGTGGAGATTCACCAATCTGCTGGATATCTTGACAAGTTAAAACTTTTGTCGATATCAAGTTGCTCTAATCTTAGGATCTTTCCAAACACACTCAAGACAAAGTCTCTTCAAAACCTTGATCTCTCTTATTGCTATAAACTTGAGAAATGCCCTGATATTCCGGAAAAGATGGAACATTTACAGCATCTTGATCTACAATGGACGGCTATTAAAGAACTCCCTACATCAATTGAAAATCTTGTCTCTGTAGAGACAATAGATTTAGGATATTGCAAAAATCTCACAAGGCTTCCATCGAGCATTCATAAGTTGAAAAATCTCAAGGCTCTCCATCTTTACAACTGCTCGAATCTTGCCATGTTTCCAAAGAACTTGGAGGATCCAATTGATCCTGATGGCGATTTGGGATTCCCAAGTCTAAGTTGGCTAGACCTTTGTGACTGCAATTTATTAGAAGAAGAGTTCCTTGAGAATGCTTCCAGTTGTCCTGCATTGACGCACCTAGATCTTTCAAATAATAAGTTTACTCATCTGCCGACATGCATCAACAAGTATGATTATTGGAAAGACTTGTTTGTTTATAGCTGCAAGGAAAGCAAAGGGGTCAGTGTGGCTGATGTGTCACCACTCAAGGTCTCTCTCTCTCTCTCTCTCTCTCCCTCTCTTAGATTTTGAATGTTTGATACGTGTACTATATGTACGACAGGTAGTTGAGATTCTTGTAAATGGAAGAGAGATGCCTGAATGGATTCTCCAGTGTAAAGAGGACTCCATATCTTTTATGGTTCCCCAGACCTACGTGGCAACTTCTTAGGATTTGCACTTTGTGTTATTCTTGGCTAGAATAAAAAACGCATGTTCGAAAATCTATTTGAGGTCAGAATATTTGTTAATGGCAAAGGAGAGTATTTCCGTTTGACATTTATTTCTCCATTGGAATCCGATCATGTGAGGCTTGTATATATCCCAAGCGACAATAAGAGAGGAGAAGAGAAGCTTCTGCAAAGCAATTGGAGCCATATCCAAGTTTGCTTCGGCGCACCAGAAGGAAGTATAAAGAAGCGTGGATTCCGTCTAATATGCGAGCAACGAGAGGATGATCTGAGGGTCTGTTTTCCAACACCATCAGTCGATGGAAACAAATTGGAGTTTCAAGGAAAGATACTCGAAGACAATTCTCAATCAATGAAGAAGATAATCCAGTGGGACTGAACTCAACAAGAAGATGAGATGGTCTTAGCGATGGCGAGAGTATGGGTTCAACTCGCACCACTTTTTGAGGTAGCGATTCTTGGGGATGCGAACTGGTTGATCTTGATTCCAATGCCTCTTGCTTTTCCCCATTTTGTCTTGTCTCTACTAGAAACTATGCCTCTTGCTTTTCCCGTTTTGTCTTGTCTCTACTAGATATTTGCAAATGTCTGCTCCTTCGATTAGATTTCTTATAATGCTACTGACATGGTTGAGGAATTTTTATTTCCCTCTCGTTTTCTATGATCTGTGATGCAAAGTGCACTAATCCAAAATTAAGTGGATGCTTGTTGGTCATTCCAAGTTCAGTGAAATATATCACATAGATCTCTTGTCACCTCTCTTAATCCAATCAGTGATGCCGATACTTCATACTCTACAATTCTAAGATAGTAAAGCTTTGCTTCCTGAGAAAAGTGTTGATCTAATCGTCTCGAAAATTGAAAGGTCTACACGGGAAAGATTAGTTGATTCCTTTGTTGTTCTTAGGGAGATTGCAAGACTTTTCATATAAGCAAAAGGGTGTTGACTTTAAAGATTTTCATGAAAAGCGAATGGTGTTTGACAAATGCCTTGTAAAATATTTATTACAAAACAATTTTTAGTATAGAGAAAAAAAGAAAATAAAAATAGAGAAGGAAGGAACTTGCAGTTGTATATGAAAGCACAAGCGGGGTGACATTGTGCCGACATTGTGCAACCCTAGGCAACGCGCCTCTAAAGTCGAGCAAACCCGGTGACGCAACACTGAGGCCGAGTAAAACTAAGTGACACAACGCTAGTGTCACACAACCCCAAGTGATGCTACACTGGGGCCACACTACTAGGCAATATGACGCTTGACCCGCAGCAAGCTAAATCTGACATCGAGTGACCCTCCCAAAGCTCCTCGACGTTGCGTGACCCTCGGCAAAGCTTTGCCGATGTCTTTCAACCGTCGGCTAAGCTGCACCAGCATCCCTCGGTCCCTCTTCAAAGCTTCCCGGCCATGATCAACCACATCTTTCTCTTTACTATCGAAGGTTGAGGGGTAAAATATGATTGCAAATATATTAGTGACGGTAAGATTGGAAAGACAAAAACTTCAGTAAACCTAAACTTGCATTTCTAAAATGCTAAGGCCTATACTTGGAGGCTTACCTTGAACTCTGAGCGTTTTTAAAGCAAAACTTTGGATCAAAATCTTTGAAATTGTGTTATCAAACATCAAATCCTTGGCTCAAGGGCCCTTGAAGGTCCAAAATAGCTTAATTCAAGATGACTCAGCACTCAAATTTTTAATGGCCAAATTAGACGGGATTGAAACAAGGGTAAAATTGAAATACCAGTACTACTTAAGGGGTTTTTATGAGTCCGAAATTTTTTTTGAAGTAAATATGTTCGAGTAGTAATAGTTGAAGATGTTTTGCGATATTAATTCTAGTAATATATATGTATTATCTCCTTTCTTTTTCTCCCTTTGGAGAGTCAAGTTTCATTTCATTGGGCAAGTGAAATGCCAAGTGGCATTTTGATAATTTCCTGTCAAAATTTTGGGAAGTCAAGTTCCTACTAGTATTGCCTTTGTATTCTTCCCTAGCTTTCACTAAGGTCATTCTCCTTATACTTTCCCTCCCATCAGTCGCCCTTCGTATTAGTCTTGGCGGTCCCAAATCGTCCATGTCAAATGCAAAATTCAATAAAGTAGAAATGATATCGCAAATCACTTTCTAAAGGCAAGAATTGGCAAGAACAGAGGATTACAATAGTTTCCGCACAAGCAACATAATCACATCACGAGAAAATATGAGATGTCAAATGCTTGTCACTAAATTATCACTTACAATCATTGAGGATTTGAGATTATACACGCTAGTGATGTCTTATGTCTTTTTTGAATTGTAACACGTGTTCATCTCACATATATTTACCACAAATGATCAAATTCCAAAATCATGGCATCGCCATCTTCTCTCCTCCCTCTCCTCCCCCTCCTCTTTCCCTCCCTCTCTCTCTCTCTCTTTAACACAAGTACATGCACAAATTAATTTACACATCACAAAGAATAAGAAAGAACTACGAACGCTAGTGGCTATTTTCTAGGTGTAACCCCATAAAAAGAATGTATATAATAAACATTGACTCTTATCGAATTTTATTTTATGGGAGCAACACCATTGACAGAAAATGATTAAAAAAACTGAAGCAACAAAAAGATTTTATTTAGACATCCTATCATTATGTTTCTTTTTTATGACCCTTTCCGAGTTGTTATAACTTATTTTGAATTAACAACGTTCAAGAACAAATTTAAAAGGATGAGCAATGTTGGGCAACTACTTGAGCAAAATCTTTGGGCCGACCGGATTTGAAAAAGTCTTGGGTCAACTCCACCAAATGGGCAACCAAGACTGATATGATGGGCCGATTCTCTAGCTGATCCTCTAGCAAGACTGAAGAATGGGCCATGTTCACTCCTTGTATCTAAAATAAATCGACATTGGGTTGTCGACCTTACCAAGATTAGAGATCATACTTTAACTTAAAATTCAAACCCCAACTTTTCTCAATTAAAAATAATGCGATAGTTACTTACTAGTGAAATCGATGTTAAGAGATCACTTGACCAATTGAGAGCCGTCAAATTCAACATTTGAATGAAAAACCACAAACAGCGACGACAAAAAAAAAAAAAAATCCCATTGTTCACAGCACTTTCAAAGCAATACTAAACTTTATTTGAGGAAACTCTTAGAAATTGACACCTGACTACAGCTGAAAAACCTATTTGAAATTAATTGTTGGGAAATATCTTGGCCAACAAAATCCTTCCTAAATTAATCAATCTCTATCTACTGGTAAATTTTAATTGAAGAAAAATGTCAGAAGTGGAGAGGTAATGATCTTGAATCTTACATCAGCGATAGCCACATCGACCACTTCAGGCATCCTCAATTATGTCGGGATGGACCAGGCCTTGTTCTAGACAATGACTTCTTGACAATGTTTGTCATTCTATAAATATCATCAAGGGATCCAAAAGATAAAATAAGTGGGGGAAAATGAAGAAAAAGAAAGGAATTGCCTATATTTTGACTTTTGATATTTTGCAATTAGCTCCTATATCTTTAGTATATTAGTATCTAATCCTCTAAGTTTGTTTGTTTTCATTGGTATATCTTTTCATTAGATTTAACAAGCTTAATTCTCCAAAATTTTGTTCCAAAACCAATTTTCAACAAGCGTAAGCAAATTTTCTTGATGATCCAACAAAGTAGCGTTGATGATTCCTACCAAAAATGAGCAGATGTAAGGATAAATTGGCCAGAGCTAGAAAGAGAGCAAGATCAAGCGGTGATAGAATTATCCTAATGTTATCATTTTTTTTAAACCTAAAAGATATTTTTATTTTCTTCTTTGATTTTGTGCTAAGTAATTTAATGGTCAAATTTCACGTGTAATTGACTTTTCTTTTCTCCTTTCTTATCCAACCTGTGTTCTCTCCATGGCCGTTGAATTCAGTTTATTGTAAGAACACGTGGCACTTAATTTCAACTGTCAAGTTGTCTCTAGAAAAAAAACAAAAAAAAGAAAAGGAAAATGATAAAATCGTCCGACTACACCAGCCGTATGATTGTGTGCATTTACAAATGTAACCTTGGCAATCCTGGAAAAGAGAGGATTCCGGAATTTTCTTAATTTTTGGTGTCCATCGTTTCTCGACTTTCCAAACTCCTTAACTTGTTGCATACCATTCAGGTTTTATATTTTAGTTTTCTAATATTAATTAATGTACAAAAAATGTTAACACGTGGCATTCTTTCTTCTTATATGGTGAGGTTAAAAATATCTTATGCAAAATAGAGTTTATTAATGTACACTCTTAATTCATGGGTTTGTTATTCTCCACATCGGGGGCTAGACCTAGGACCCTAGCACTAGGATAGACACCGGCAAAACAAGTTATAGCATGGGCCGCCTAAGACCCTATCATAAACTCGGGACCTTGGCCTTGGATTTGAGTTGTGAATTATGGAACTATAGTTTGCTATCTTCAATTTGTATTTATATATTACATAACAACTCCATATTACGAAATATTTGACAATGTTGTGTAAATAAGATCATTGAGTCCGCCACAATGCAGGATATTAATAGAGTACCAAGCAGTAAGTACAGAAACAATTGCCAACGCCATGCGAACTCCATCTTCAGATTGATCTTCATTTTAAGCTTCAAGACAAGTCAAACTCATGCTCTGGTTCGGCCACAATCTGTGACATCAAAATGACACGTCCGATTACTCGATCTCGTCCCGATCGAAAAAAAAAAAATTCATTAGGTTACGCAAAAATGCGCACGATGATTTTCGGTTAGTGGCTTTGATAGTGCCTTTCCCGGTTCCCGTACGAAGAAGGAAAATAAGAAAACGAACTCGCTGCTCTCCTGATGGTGCAAGCGTTTTGGCTCACCGAGGGCACAAGTGTAATTGCACGAGTGCCCAGCTCAGTCGGCTCAGGATTTCGGCCTCTCGACTCGGCCCCATTCCCTGAGACGAATCACGGCCGTCGATCATACCCGGCCCGTGTGTCGGCACACAGTGACCCGACACACGTGCGGAGTCTCATTTACGTGCTGTCCCTCCCACCAGCCAACGACCCATCCCTGTCTCTATGGAGCCCACTGCATATCCCCATCGTTGGGCCATGGCCCCCACCTTACGCTTATCTCGAATCTAATCTCCGCCCATTTCCAATTTTTTATTAAAAATAAATTGAGCATAAATAAAATTGAAAAAGGGAAAATGACAATGATCTCTAAAATTTAGCCCAACAAGTAAATGTTGTCGAGCTTTCAATTTGTGCAATATGGTCCCTAAAATTCATATCCAATCTAGTTCATTGACTATACGGAAATGTTCAATATAGTCTTTGAACTTGAATTATTGAGATGATAGCTAAAAGTGATTGATTTCAGGGTAGGTAAGTTTTAAAGCTGAACCTAGATTCTACCCTATCATAATCGATTTCTATTTTTGAACCCTGGAACCTATCATGTCCTCTATTTTTCCGTCTCGTTTGAGAGTTCACTCAATAATCTATTTTATCTTCTTTTTTTTCATTTTTTTTTTATTTTTACAACAAAGTCATATGAGATTATGAGTAACGAAATGATTTAAACTAAAATATGAATAATAGAAATCCTAATATGCCAAAACTAACAATTTGAATACGTAGTCAAGTACAATTATAAATGATGAAAAAGTTCTAACGCGTAATATAAAACATAAATTCCCCATTCATCCATAAAAGTTAAAGGAAAATGAAAGACTGGCAAGAAGTTTCAAAAAAGGATGAAAGATGAAAGAGTGCTAAGGTTAAAATTTAGGGAAAAAGAGCAATTAGAATTTAAGCTTTTAAACTTATAAAACAGATTCCAAAGTAGAGTGGAATCGGTAGGTCTTTACTTGAAACCTATTCCTAGAACTATTTCAAGAGACTCGATTCTCAAACCTATTTTTCCGAAAGTTCGATCCAATTTCTAAGTAGAATCAGTTTAGTTGCACACCCCTAATAATAGCATTAAGCATCTTCATATAATTTAGGGACTCACATAAATATGTACTAAAATTTTAATGATCATAATAAATAAATTAAAAGTTCAAGTACTGTCTTATAATTTAGGTTAAAATTCAAAGGCTATTTATGTCACCATCCAAAATGGGTATCAATATCCATTTAAAAAAGGGCCATTTGCTTTTAAGTTAGCAAATTTTTTTAATATTATCAAAGCACTATTAATAACCCGAAAGTCCGCCCCCACATTATCGCTATCCTCCCCTCTCTTAAAGTCTCAAAGCTCCACAGGAAAAAATATCAACGGCGCATAGGGAATCACTTTTGTCAACAAAAGCCAACATCATCATCATCATCATCCTCATCATCCCCTCTTTTCTCTCTCTCTCCCGCTCAGAGCCTCACTCGACAGCAATGCACCACGCCTACATCACCCCTCCCAAACCCACCACGGCCACGGCCCAGCCACCCCCAAGTCCCCCTCCCTCTGCCCCGGCGGCGGCGGCGGCTGCGACGACGGCGTCGTCGGCGTTCACGGTGATCTGCGTGCTCCACTCCCTGATCGCGCTCTTCTGCGGCTCCCTCATGATGTTCCACGCCCGGGCCATCTACTCCCTCGGCCACAGCACCGACGCCGCCGACCGCCTCCTCGGGTCGCAGGACCGCCTCCTGATCCGGACCTCCGACTCCTTCACCGGCCTCCTGCTCCTCGCCATCGGCCTCCTCCTCCTCATGGTGTCCAACATTTAGGAGCGGGAGTTCCAGGACTTCTTCGCCAAGGGCTGCACGGTGCTGCACGTGTTCGTGGCGGTGTGGAGGGTCTCGTTCGAGCGGCGGGTGGAGGACCTGGCCGAGGCTTGCCTCCGGCAGACGGTGGGGGACTTCCTGCTGGCCCTGTCGTGGCTCCTCTTCGTCGTCTACTCCTGGAGGGAGAAGTACGACTGACCCGAAATGGAATCACGCGTAATAAAAATGAAACAAAATCTAATTTCTAATCTTCAAGGAGTTGATTGAGTAGGTGAGAGATTGATTCATAAGACAAATCCTATATTTAGTTGCATACTCGCCAATGAGAATAACTGTAAGGGGTCATGCTCATGATCAATGATCAGTGGCCCGTTGATGAAGTCTTATTGCACGTGATTAAGACAATTTGCATGCATTCATAGGGTTTTAGTCAAGTGAAGATTTGCATCCGTTGTTATAATTTTTTTTTCCAGTATGCCTAATTTTAATTATTATAAAAAAATCCTCTATAAGTATGCCGCTTTCAATTGAAACTTATCAATTTGTTTGGTTTAGGGGAAAATTCTTTAAGCTAAGAAAGGGTAAAACGATATCTTGTTAATCATCTAGTGGACTAAAAGATGTACACGGAGTACAAAAGTGCGGGTTGAACAAATGGGTTAAACACCTGCACACAAAAGCTGCGGTGCAAATCCAAAAGAATTGTCCAACCTTGCTAACATACGGAATCTCGTAGCCGTACCGAATCTCCACTCTTTCAATGACCATTTCATGTCGCCATAGCTCGTAATACTGTAAATCAATTTTAGTGATGTATCATAACAATATTTTACTTTAATTACAATGATATGTTGTAACAAGTAACATAGAAGTCACTCTAACTTAGGAGTCTGTCATCAAATGAGAAGGATACATTGAAAGACAATTAAGTTTTTCAATGTACCATGCCAATTGGGAAAAAGAAAATCTTTCTATTTACAACACAAATCAATTATATGAACCAAAATCAAGTTTAAGTAAAAGTTAAACAGGAATCTGCCATATAATATCAAGCGTGAACTTGCTGGTATTCGGCTAGATAGTCCTACTATTCTAGTTGAGTTTAACTTAATTTATGTAGATTATTTAATAATTCTAGAGAGACACAAAAATACTTATGATTCCATTGCATATGAAATTTTGAGCTCTAGTTCATTTATATTTCAACTTAATCAAGTTGAATTCAAGTGAAACTTTTTAATATCTCAATTTTTTTCTTGAGTTGAGTTTGAGCAAGAAATTTAATACTTGATCAAGCTCTGCTTAAGTGTGTTGACACCTAAACTTTAACATTTAGACTTATCATTCATCACATTATAAAATAAAATAGAGCCCGATCCCTTAATAAATATAGATATTGCATTGCGTTTAGGCATTTAGACATTATAAAGCATATCTGCATTGAACAAGTTTCAATTGAATTGGCCCCGTCGTGGATGGCATTTGAATTGGCCTATCGGCTAAATGGACTCGAATTTAGGAGAGGGGGAGGCCCTAATCTTATTTGAATTTTCAAGACCAAGCCAAATTTAATTCAAGTTCTGTTGAACTTCGGCCAGCACACAAAGTAAAGCATGCAAGGCAAGGTATTTCGGCAAAATGCATGATTCTTTGGCAAGATTATTTGGCGTTCTCAAGCAAGAAATTCAATTCTCGATCAAGCTAAGCTCGAGTGAAGTTTCGAGCGATCAAACATGTGAGTCGAGCTTGACATTGCATCAGCTCGTCTCAATGTGATTATCATTCTATCTCGAGGAGTAGGCCTAGGACGCTAGCGCTTAGACTTGATACCTCAAAGGTGGGTTGCGCATCCTTGCGCGTGGACTGAGACGCCAGCCGAACAGGTTATCACGTGGGCCAGTGGCACCTTTTGTCTTCGAGTTCTAGGCCGATTCTTCATCGTTCCAGATTCGTTGGTCGATTGCCACATGTTCTGGTGGATCCTGCGCTTCAGAAACTTCCGTTCTTTCTGCTTCCCTGGCTTTCTCTCCCCTCACTTTCTTCTTCCTCCTCCTTCATACTCCTTCAAAACAATATTCAACTCAGAAACGCCGGGCAGCCACAATCCTAGATCTCTCTATCTTCTCGCCCTCGACACCGTCAGAGCCGGGCGATCCATCGTCGTTACGGGTCAGCTTCGTTTATTTTTGCACTCCTATGGTTTTCCGGTGATCCCAACGTCGATCTCGCCCTCTACACCCTCGCCACCGCGCGTTCCTTCCTCGTCCAGCAGCATATTTATCTGAAATCGAAAGCTGAAAACTTTTTCACCAACCAAATGGCCCTGAGTCTGGTCCAATATTTTCCTGCGAATGAGACAGGCTAAGAGTGCTTGTTTCTTTGAAGCGAGCCAGAGCCAGAGCAAAGGGAAGAGATCGTTGACTTCGCTGCCAATCAGGGAAGAGCGACCGCGGGTCAGAGGCCACCGTGCCTCTCTGATAGCAAAGCCGACTCTGCTTCAGCCTTAAGCCCTTGATTTTCGTAGCAAGACTCTCTCTCTCTGTTCCGATGCTTGGCAATCTAGGGAAGCACATATACCATCAGCTCTTCTAATTGCTGCTTCTTCGAATATGAAAAGGAATTACCATGTGTTCCTCAGTTTCAGAGGAACAGATGTCCGCCAAGGCTTCCTCAGTCATCTCTACGCGGCTCTGGACCAGAGAGGAATATACACTTTTGTGGATAGCGAGGAGCTTAGGAAAGGAGAGGAAATATCGCGGACACTCATGAGGGCGATCGAGGAATTGCACATCGCGATCATCGTTTTCTCTGAGGATTACGCTTCCTCACGGTGGTGTTTGGAAGAGCTCTTGAAAATCATGGAGTGCAAGGAGAAAAACGGCCTGATGGTGTTCCCAGTGTTTTACGAAGTGGAACCCAGAGAAGTGAGAGAGGGGAGAGAGAGTTATAAGAGAGCTATGGATAACCATGAGTACAAATTCGGGAAGGATTCAGAGAAAGTGAAGAGATGGAAGAAGGCTCTCTTTGAAACCGGTAGCTTGTCTGGGTGGGAGTTGAATGACAGGTAAGCACAAATGTGACAATGGTGTTTTGTGATTGTTAGCTTGTGATTGTCTGTTAGATGTCAGATCGTATGCTCTTTTTTGGATCTTCGAATTGAAGATACAAAGTGGAGAAAAATTACACCGTGGACACAAAAGTCAAATAACCAAAGCTAGTAGATTCTTTGAATTGATTCTTGCTGTGTGGATAATGAGATTTATCAAACATAAATAGTGCGATTCATAGTGCCTGAGTCATTATTGTCTTCAGATTCAGGTTGTTTGTAATTTTCCTCGCGTAGATGTTGGCGCAGGTTCACCCACTTTGCATCTATTTGCTTATCTTCTTATGAAATTTTCCTTATCACGTCAGAGGTTGAATTCCTGCTATGGCTTTGAAATGCTAAAACGGTTTTCTCTTTCTTTTGAGTGCTTATCAGAGACGAAGCGGATCTCATACAATGCATCGTGAAGGAATTATCGATTCATCTCAACCGAACACCCTTACATGTCGCTAAGTATCCAGTCGGAATAGATTCTCGAGTTCAAGAACTAATATGGTTGTCACAAAAAGAGTCGGCTGATGATGATGTTCTGATGATAGGTCTATGGGGACCCGGAGGCATAGGGAAGACAGCAATTGCCAAGGCCCTATATAATGCTATGATGAGACAATTTCAGGTTTGTAGTTTTTTGGAGCAAGTTAGAGAAAAATCACACCGAAGCGATGGTCTTGTTACTTTACAAAAGGATCTTCTATCTGAGATCTTGGTTCATCCTTTAACGATCTATAGTGTCGCTGGAGGAATTAGTTTGATACAAGAAAGACTATGTTGCAAGAAGGTTCTCCTGGTCCTTGATGATGTTGACCATATGAATCAACTGAATGCATTAGCTGGAAAAGGCAATTGGTTTGGAAAAGGAAGTAGAATCATTGTTACATCAAGAGATAAACATTTACTAATTTCTCATGACAAAAATTATGTGTATGAAGTTAAAACTTTAAAAGATGATGAAGCACGAGACCTTTTTGGTCAGCATGCCTTTACAAATAGCAATAAAGTAGAAATAAGAAGGGATCTCATTGATGGAGCACTGCATTATGCCGATAACATTCCATTAGCCCTGGAAGTGTTGGGCTCATTCTTACGTGGAAGAAACAAAGCTGCTTGGGAAAGTGCATTGCATAAACTCTCCAAAAGTCCTGACCAAACTATTAATCGAGTTCTCAAAACGAGCTTTGATGGATTGGACGAGAACGAGAGGGAGATTTTCCTCGATATTGCTTGTTTCTTTAAGGGAAATGAAATAGAATACATCCAGAAAATTCTTGACAGCTGTGATTTCGACACAACCATAGGAATGGAAATTCTCATTGAGAGGTCCTTGATAAAAAATGAGAGGGGTTACCTGCAAATGCATGATTTGGTTCAGTTGATGGGTATGAATATTGTTAAACAAGAATGTCGCGATGATCCTGGAAAGCGCAGTAGATTATGGCTTTTGGAAGATGTTGAGGACATTTTTTATCATAATACGGTAAAAGTTGTTTATGTCAGTTTTGCTACATTTCAGTTTATATTACTCTAATTTGGACAGTATAATGTAAATCTTAACTGGAAATTTTGTCTGACAAATGAATTTGCTCTGTTATGGATAGGGGACGGATGCTGTAAAGGCCATGGTATTGGACTTGGCCCGACCAGAAGCGATAATCATCAGTCTTGATGCTTTCGCAAATATGAACAAGTTGAGAATACTCATTTTGCGTGGAGGTTGTATCTCTTCACAGGCTCAAGTACGTCTCCCTAATGAGCTAAGATGGCTTGAATGGTCCAATGCCCCAAATCTAGAATTTGGCTCTGGTCCAAATAAACTCGTGAGACTCAATGTCTGGAAAAGTCATATCAAACAATTAGTGGGCAACTTTCAGGTAAGCACTTGCGATGATTAGCTTTTCCTTTTTTATAGCTATAAAAAAATATTTGCAGAGCTTAATGACTGCACTAGTATGTTTTTGCAGAATTTTAGGAAGTTGAAGTCCATCAATCTCTATGAATGCAAGTCTTTGGTTAGTATTCCTGATCTGTCACCGGCTCCAAATATGGAGAGATTGACTCTTTATGGGTGTGAGAGCTTGGTGGAGGTTCACCCATCCGTTGGAAATCTTGCCAAGCTAGAAGTTTTGTCACTAGAATCGTGCTCTAATTTTAGTAATTTTCCTAACACGCTAAGGACTAAATCTCTTCAAATCCTTCGTCTCTCTGGTTGCTCTAAACTTGAGAAGTTCCCAGATATTGACGGAGAGATGGAACATCTGAAAAGACTTTATCTACATAGGACAGGTATTAAAGAACTCCCTGCATCAATTCAAAATCTTATCTCTATGGAGTGGATGGATTTAGCATTTTGCGAAAACCTCGTGAGGCTTCCATCACACATTTATAAGTTGAAAAATCTCATGTATTTGAAACTTTCTGGCTGCTCGAATTTAATCACATTTCCCAAAAACATGGAGGATTCAATTGATCCTAATGTCAGTCTGGGATTCCGAAAACTAAAATTCCTAATACTTAAGGGCTGCGATCTATCAGAAGTAGAGTTCCTTGAGAGTACTTCCAGTTTTCCCAAATTGGAGCACCTTAACCTTTCATATAACAAGTTTACTCATCTGCCGACATGCATCAACAAGTACTATAGTTTGAGGCGATTGACGGTTAAGGGATGCGAGCTACTACAAGAGATTCCTCAGCTTCCGCCAAATTTTAATAGGCTATCAGCACCTAATTGCAAATCCCTGCAAAAACTCCCAGATTTTCTGTGGGATTCGGGTGACTCGACTTCATGTTTATTATTCCGCGAAGGAGTCAATATGGATGATGTGTCTTACGAGGTCTCTCTCTCTCTCTCTCTCTATTATTTACACACACACACACACACACACACATATATATATATATATACTTAAATGCTTGATATGCGTACCCTCTGTGACAGATGGGCTCGCTCGACGTTGTTATAAGTGGAAGAGAGATGCCTAAATGGATTCAACCCTGTAAAGAGTATTCCATATTTTTCATGATTCCACAGGACTTGTATGATGAGATTAAAGGACTAGCATTCTGTGTTGTTCTTAGCCCGGAGGAAGGAAAAGTGGTCGACGTTTTATGGAATATCACATTATTTGTTAATGGCCAAGAAGCGATGGCTTGGGAAGAAGAACTTTTGTCAATAGAATCTGATCATGTGTGGCTTTATTATGATTTACACTTTTTTGAACATTCAGTGAAGGAGCTTTTGCAAAATGATCGGAGCCATTTCCAAGTTTGCTTCAAAGCAAAACAGGGATGCATAAAGAAGTGTGGATTCCGTCTCATATGTGAACAAAAGGAGGATGATCCGAGGGTGGTGTTCCCAGCACCACCAGCTGATGGAAGCAATGTGAACGTTTTCTCAGAAGACTCAGAAGAAGATAATTCAACATAACCTGAGGAAGAAACTCTAATTGAAACAGATGCAGAGGAAAGCTCATCACCTTTAACAAAGAAGATAAGACAGTCTTAACTACGGTGAGACTTTGGGTTCAATGTCTTTGCTTTTCCCTTTTCTGGACCTCCACTAGAGATTTGCAAGTGTCTGCTCCTTCAATTAGAATTCAAGATCATTATAAAACAAAGGTTTCACACCATGCTACTGACATGATTGGGGAACATTTTTTTTTTTGCCTCTGATTCTTTATGATTTTTAGTGCAGAGTGCATTAACCCAAAAATTAAGAGGATGCTTGTTGAAATGGCCATGGTCTTCCAAGTTGCGCCATGTAATTTATTAGATGGGCCTCTATCGTCTCTCTTAATCCAATTCCAATTAATGATGCAGATACTTCATAATTCAAAATTCTGAGATAGTAAGTTTTGCTAAATCTTGTATAATCTATATCTTTAGCAAAGTGCTGTTCGAATTGTCTCAAAGATCAAGAGGTCTATACAGGGAAATTCAGTCGATTCCCTTGTTGTTACTCGGCAGCTTGCATTGGATTGGTATAAAGGGACAGCTGGCGTCTGAGACACATTGCATTTTAGCAAAGGAGATTGACTTCAAGGATATTCATGAAAAGTAAACGGTATTTTTCAAATGCCTTCTAAAATAAGTATTTCAAAGCAATTTTTAGAATGAGAAAAAAAAAATAAAAAGGGAGAACAAAGGAACTTGCAGGTACATATGAAAGCACAAGCAGGTGGCACAACAGTAGGACCAGTGCCGACCTTGTGCGAACCTCAAATACGCCGTTGAGGTCAGGCGACACGACACTAAATGCCAATGTCCCATGACCTCAAGTGGCGGAATGTCGGAGCCACACGACTAGGCAATGCAATGCTCAACCCTCGACAAGCTAAATCTGGCATCAAGAAATCTGCAAAGCTTCTGAGAATCATGCAACCTTCGACGAAGCTTTACCGCTGTCCATCAACCCTCGGCCTCCTTCATGAAGCTTCCTAGCCATCACCAACGATGGCTTTCTCTCCTAACCAAGATTGAGGGGGTAAAACATTATTACAAAATATATATATATATATATATATATATTTGATGATCCGAAATTGCCGTAGTTGGCAGCTGGCAACGTAAAACCTAGGGGTGACGCTAGCGCATGGACCCATCTCCCACGGCGCCGCACTTAAGTCGCGCAATTGCACACGGGTGACTCAAACCTCCCCCCAATCAGAATGGGGGAAACGCCCGAGCCAACGTGCCCACAACGGGGTGGGTATTACAAATATATTAATGATGGTAAGATTGTAAGAAAAAAAAATTCATTAAAACTCCCGAACTTGCATTTGGAAAATAATAAGGTGGAGCTTCAAGTAATTCAAAGCAGAACATTTCACTAAAAGGTCTTTGAACTTGTGTTACCAAATATCAAAACTTATATTAAGAGCTTTTGAAAGCCCAAAATAGCTTAATTCAAAATGACGGAGCACTCAAATTTTTAAAGGCCAAATTGGACAAGATTGAAATAGAGGGTAAAATTGGAATAGTGTATCACTCTGGGCGTCCTCGCGAGTCAAAAAAAATTTTGATAAATTATTTAAGGGTGCCAATTTAAGATTTTATGTGATGTTAATCCAAATAATATCTATGTATTATTATTTTTTCTTTTTTAGCTTTTGAAGAGTTGAGTCTGATTTATTTGGCAAGTGAAATGCTAAGTAACATTTTAATAATTTCCACTGAGAATATTAGTAAGTTAAGTTGATACTAGGATTGCCCTTATATTCTTCATTGGCTTACGCTAAAGTTCATTCTCTTTCTCACTTTCTATCACTAGTCACCCCTCGTTTAAGTCTAGTTGGCCCAATATAGTCTATTTGAAATGCAATATTCAATAAAGTAGAAATGTTGTTGCCCAGCACTTTTTGAAGCCAAATATATAATTACTACAATCTCCAAAAAGGTAATCCAATCACATTGTTAGAGAATACAATATATCAAATGCTCGTTACTAAACTATTAATTACAATCATTAAGGTTCAGAATCATGTACACCGATAATATCTTTTTTTGATATTTCACTCATTGGATTGTAACACGTATTCACCTCAAATTAAATCTACCACCCACGATCAAATACCCAAATTATAACAGGATGGGAAGTGAGAAAGAGTGTGAACTTTAGCACCGGCCAATGAATAATTTAAACACAATCCTAGTATGAACTTGACTTAACCAATGTTCTTCGAGGAAATTACTTGACATTTTCACTTGCCAAATGAAATGGGACTTGACTCTTCAAAAGGAGAAGAAGAAAAGAAAAAATGTCTATGATTAGATATTAAATTAAATTAAATTGCTCTCATTGGAAATTTGTTCTTCTTTAATTCTTTAAAATACATTTATATGTGTTTTTTTTTTTATAAAGAAAAAGGACGGAACGGAAAAAATGATGGGGAGGGACAGATTCAAGAGAAGCGAATGGCGGGGGCCAGAGTGATGGATACGTGCAGTGGGGCTCACAGAGAGATGGCTCGTTGGATAGGATCGACGGCGGTGATTTGTTTAGGGAGGGGCCGACTGAAGAGGCCGAATTGTTTGGCAATTCATGTTTTTTTTTTTTTTTTCTCGATCGACCATTCATATTTAATTTTTACATAAACTCAATTTTGGTTCATATGGTCCATCTGTCCTCTACGTTGAAAAACTTTACTCTTTTTCCAACTGGCCTAAAAAAAAAAAATGGGAAAACTCATTATTTTTCAATGTATCATTCTCAGTCGATAACAAACTCCTAAGTTAGATTCATTTCTATGCACAAAATGGCCCTCGTTTGTGGCCTCCAATAATAAATAATTATAAATTTGATATTTTAAAAAAAATAAAATGAGTGCACGAAGGAAAATTTAATCATTTTTTCATACCAAATGACAGAAAATATTTCTAATTCATTTTCAGGTTTTAGGCAAAAACCAAAATTTTGTAATTTTCCTTAAAAAAACTTCTTCCAAGAAACAAATGGAGGCTTTTTCTTTTAAAATATTATAAAAATTGTCCACTAGATTTGTATTACATGAAAGTGTTTTAGCAATACTATTTAAAAAAAAAAAGTAAGACTTCTTGGATTTAGTTAAACAAGTCAGGTATAGGTTGGTAATGGGTTGGGGTGGGTATAGGTCAAGAATTTTGCATCACAATAAATGAGTCATAAACGGGTTAAATAAGTGGATTTGGATCAAACCATTTATGACTCTACCTAAACCCAACCCGACCAATTCGTTTAACAGGTCTACCTAAACCCAACCCAACCAATTCGTTTAACAGGTCTAGTCTCCGAGGGCCACCCGAGGTCTGGAACTCGAACAACGCCGCTTATGTAAACAAAGGGCTAGTTATTTTTTTCTATTAATAACAAAAGTCCTTTATAAATATAATTTTTCCAAATATAATTTTACTCAAATGTACTTCATAGTGGACTTTTGCATTCTGAAAAACGCATTTATTTTAAATTTCTTTACATTTTCCCTAAGGCTTTCCTTAAAAGTCCTACCATATGCAACCTAAATGGTAGACTTGATGACTTCAAGCCATCAATACTTAAATGAAGGGTCACTAATGCGATGGAAAGCGAGAAAGAGTGTGAACTTTAGTGCCGGCCATGAGCTTGACTTAACCAATGCTCTTCAAGGAAATAACTTGACATTTTCACTTGTCAAATGAAATGGGATTTGACTCTTCAAAAGGAGAAGAAGAAAAAAAAAAAAAATGTCTATGTTAAATATTAAATTAAATTAAATTGCTCTCATTGGAAATATGTTCTTGTTTAATTCTTTAACATGCATTTATATGTGTTTTTATTGTTTTATTATTCTTAATCAGTGTCTTTTAGGATATCTGTTAATAAAAATTATTTTTATTTATACTCAAATTTGCGTTTTTTTCTTTTTAAAGGACGGAAAGGAAAAGACGATGGGGAGGGAGAGACTCAAGAGAAGCACGTGGTGGGGGCCAGAGTGATGGGGATATACAGTGGGGCCCGAAGACAGAGATGGCTCGTTTGATACATCGACGGCTGTGATTTGTTTAGGGAGGGGCCAACTGGAGAGGCCGAATCGTATGGCACATTCATTTTTTTTTTTTTTTAACCACCAAAAAAAAAGTAGAAATGATATTGCCAAGAAATTGCCCGGAACTGGAGTGTGGGTATATTTACTCGGAGGAAAGGAACGGGGAAGGATCATTTTTTAATGGTGGCTCTAATGGTAGCTTCCACGGTTTTACTCACTAAGAAGACAAAAGTCAAAAAGCAACTCTGACAAATAGATGTGGACTCGGGCAGAATCTCCAGTCTCACCGTGATAGTTCGTCTAGTCATTCGTTCCATTGCGTATCTCATACTCCACGTCTATACAAATACACATAAGAGCTAGATCTTGGAATCCCCGGTCAGATAGCAAATATTCTTAAAGCACATCATTCATCAGCTCTTTCAATGGCTGCTTCTTCAAAGCCGAAAAGGAATCACGAAGTGTTCCTAAATTTCAGAGGCACAGATGTTCATAACAACTTCCTTAGTCATCTCTATATAGCTTTTGACCATAACGAAATACACAGTTTTGTGGATAGCGAAGAGCTTAGGAAAGGAGAGGAAATATCACCGGCACTCATGAGAGCGATCGAGGAATCACACGTCGCAATCATCATTTTCTCCGAGGAGTACGCTTCCTCACCATGGTGTTTGGAAGAGCTTGTGAAAATCATGGAGTACA
This sequence comes from Eucalyptus grandis, assembly GCF_016545825.1. Lineage (NCBI taxonomy): Eukaryota > Viridiplantae > Streptophyta > Magnoliopsida > Myrtales > Myrtaceae > Eucalyptus > Eucalyptus grandis. The sequence goes on from NC_052612.1 coordinate 11,310,466, forward strand.
AGGAGCAAAAAGGCTTGAAGGTGTTGCCCGTGTTTTACAAAGTGGAACCAAGAGAAGTGAAAGTGGGGAGAAAGAGTTATGGAAGAAATATGGCTAAGCATGAGTCAAAGTTCGAGAAGGATTCAGAAAAAGTGAAAAGATGGAAGAAAACTCTCTTTGATGCTGGTAACTTGTCTGGGTGGGATATGAATAACAGGTACGCGGAAAACTTGAATAACCAAAACTTCAAGCTAGCAGATTCTTTGAATCCAATTCTTAGTGTGTAGATAATGAGAAATTTTGTCTTAGATAAATAGTGTGGTTCATTGCACTCGAGGCATTATTGTCCTTAGGTGCAGGCTCTTTGTAATTTTCATCGCGCAAATGTTGGAGAAGGCACGTGTTACTTCTTTTCATCTTATTATTTGCAAACCTTCTTATGAAATGTCACTTATGACTTTTAGAGGTTGAAATGCTAAAGGATGTTTCTCTTTCTTTTGAGTGCTCATCAGAGATGAAGCGGAGCTTATCCAATGCATCATCAATGAATTATCATTTCACCTCAACCGAAGACCCCTATATGTCACTAAGTATCCAGTTGAAATAGATTCGCAAGTTCAAAAACTAATACGGTTGATACAACAAGAGTTGGCTGATGATGGTGTTCTAATGATAGGTCTATGGGGACCTGGAGGCATAGGGAAGACAACAATTGCTAAGGCCTTATATAATGCTATGGAGAGAAAATTTCAGGGTTGTAGTTTTTTGGAGCAAGTTAGAGAAAAATCGAACCGAAGGGATGGTCTTGTTGCTTTACAAAGGGATCTTCTATATGAGATCCTAGTTCATAATTCTTTAATGATCTATAGTGTTGGCGGAGGAATTAGTTTGATACGAGAAAGACTATGTTGCAAGAAGATTCTCCTAGTTCTTGATGATGTTGACCAGATGAATCAACTGAATGCATTAGCTGGAGAAGGCAATTGGTTTGGAAAAGGAAGTAGAATCATTGTGACATCAAGAGATAAACATTTGCTAACTTCTCATAGAATGAATTGTGTGTATGAAATTAAACCTTTAGAATACGACAAAGCACGAGAACTTTTTCATTAGCACGCCTTTCCAAATAGTAGGAAAGTTGGAATAAGAAGGGATCTCATTGATAGGGCACTGCGCTATGCTATCGGCCTTTCATTAGCCCTTGAAGTGTTGGGCTCATTCTTATATGGAAGGGAGGAATCTGCGTGGGACAATACATTGCATAAACTCTCAAAAAGTCCCGACCAAACTATCAATCGAGTTCTCAAAACAAGCTTCGATGGATTGGGGGGTAGTGAGAGGGAGATTTTCCTCGATATTGCTTGTTTCTTTAAGGGGAAGAGAATAGAATACATCAAGGAAGTTCTTGATAGCTGTGATTTTGACCCAATTATAGGAATAGAAATTCTCATCGAGAGGTCCCTAATAAAAAATGTGAATGGAACCTTACAAATGCATGATTTGGTTCAATTGATGGGTAAGGATATCGTTAAACAGGAATGTCCGAATGATCCTAGGAAGCGTAGTAGGTCGTGGCTTTTCGAAGAGGTTCGGGGGATATTCTACGCGAATATACGGTAAAAGTCGTTTATGTCCATTTTACTAAATCTCAGTTTTTACATCACTCTAATTCAGATAGTAAAATTTAAAACTCAATAGGAAATTTTTTTGATGACTGAATTTGCTTTGTTATGAACAGAGAAAGAATGCGATAAAGGCCATAGTAGTGGACTTGCCTACACTAGAAGAGATGACCATTAGTCCTAATGCTTTCACAAACATGAAAAGGTTGAGAATGTTTATAATGCCTAAAGTGCATATCTTTTCACGAGGTCCAATATGCCTCCCTAATGAGCTTAGCTGGCTTGAATGGGCCAATTACCCGGATCTAGAATTTGGCCCTGGTCAAAAGAAACTTGTGAGACTCTATGTCAAGAACAGTCATATCAAACAATTAGGAGGCAACTTTCAGGTAAGCCCTTGTGATGATTAGTTTTCACTTTCTAAAGCTATGAATATATTTGCGGAGCTGAATGACCGCACTAGTATGTTTTTGCAGAATTTTATAAATTTGAAGTCCATCGAGTTCTGCGATTGCAAGTTCTTGGCTATTGTTCCTGATCTTTCATCGGCTCCAAATCTAGAGAGGTTATATCTTTTAAGGTGCGAAAGTTTGGTGGAGATTCACCAATCTGCCGGATATCTTGACAAGTTAAAACTTTTGTCAATATCAAGTTGCTCTAATCTTAGGATCTTTCCAAACACACTCAAGACAAAGTCTCTTCAAAACCTTGATCTCTCTTATTGCTATAAACTTGAGAAATGCCATGATATTCCGGAAAAGATGGAACATTACAGCATCTTGATCTACAATGGACGGCTATTAAAGAACTCCCTACATCATTTGAAAATCTTGTCTCTGTAGAGACAATAAATTTAGGATATTGTGAAAACCTCACAAGGCTTCCATCGAGCATTCATAAGTTGAAAAATCTCAAGGCTCTCTATCTTTACAACTGCTCGAATCTTGCCATGTTTCCGAAGAACTTGGAGGATCCAATTGATCCTGATGGCGATTTGGGATTCCCAAGTCTAAGTTGGCTAGACCTTTGTGACTGCAATTTATTAGAAGTAGAGTTCCTTGAGAGTGCTTCCAGTTGTCCTGCATTGACGCACCTAGATCTTTCAAATAATAAGTTTACTCATCTGCCGACATGCATCAACAAGTATGATTATTGGAAAGACTTGTTTGTTTATAGCTGCAAGGAAAGCAAAGGGGTCAGTGTGGCTGATGTTTCACCACTCAAGGTCTCTCTCTCTCTCTCTCTCTCTCTTAGATTTGAATGTTTGATACGTGTGCTATATGTACGACAGGTAGTTGAGATTCTTGTAAATGGAAGAGAGATGCTTGAATGGATTCTCCAGTTTAAAGAGGACTCCATATCTTTTATGATTCCCCCAGACCTACGTGGCAACTTCTTAGGATTAGCACTTTGTGTTATTCTTGGCTAGAATAAAAAACGCACGTTCGAAAATCTTTTTGAGGTCAGAATATTTGTTAATGGCAAAAGAGAATATTTCCGTTTGACATTTATTTCTCCATTGGAATCCGATCATGTGAAGCTTGTTTATATCCCAAGCGACAATAAGCGAGGAGAAGAGAAGCTTCTGCAAAACAATTGGAGCCATATCCAAGTTTGCTTCGGCGCACCAGAAGGAAGCATAAAGAAGCGTGGATTCCGTCTAATATGCGAGCAACGGGAGGATGATCTGAGGGTCTGTTTTCCAACACCATCAGCCGGTGGAAACAAATTGGAGTTTCAAGGAAAGATACTCGAAGACAATTCTCAATCAGTGAAGAAGATAATCCAGTGGGACTGAACTCAACAAGAAGATGAGATGGTCTTAGCGATGGCGAGAGTATGGGTTCAACTCGCACCACTTTTTGAGGTAGCGATTCTTGGGGATGCGAACTGGTTGATCTTGATTCCAATGCCTCTTGCTTTTCCCCGTTTTGTCTTGTCTCTACTAGAAATTTCCAAATGTCTGCACCTTCAATTAAAATTCGCATAATGCTACTGACTTGGTTGAGGAACCTTCTATTTCCCTCTCGTTCTCTATGATCCGTGATGCAAAGTGCACCAATCCAAAATTAAGTAGATGCTTGTTGAATGGCCATGGTCTTCCAAGTTCAGTGAAATATATCACATAGATCTCTTGTCACCTCTCTTAATCCAATAAGTGATGCCGATACTTCATACTCTACAATTCTAAGATAGTAAAGCTTTGCTTCCTGAGAAAAGTGTTGATCTAATCATCTCGAAAATTGAAAGGTCTACACGGGAAAGATTAGTTGATTCCTTTGTTGTTCTTAGGCAGATTGCAAGACTTTTCGTATAAGCAAAAGGTGTTGACTTAAAAGATTTTCATGAAAAACGCCTTGTAAAATATTTATTACGAACAATTTTTAGTATAGAGAAAAATATAAAAAAAAAATAGAGAAGGAAGGAACTTGCAGTTGTATATGAAGGCACAAGCGGGGGTGACATTGTGCCGACATTTTGCAACCCTAGGCAATGCGCCTCTAAAGTCGAGCAAACCCGGCGACACAACACTGAGGCTAAGTAAAACTAAGTGACACAACACTAGTGTCACACAACCTCAAGTGTACACCCGGGCCACACTACTAGGCAATATGACGCTTGACCCACGGCAAGCTAAATCTGACATCAAGCGACCCTCACAAAGCTCTTGATGTTGCATGGCCCTTGGCAAAGCTTTGCCGATGTCTTTCAACCCTCGGCAAAGCTGCACCAGCGTCCCTCGGTCCCTCTTCAAAGCTTCCCGGCCATGATCAACCACATCTTTCTCTCTACTATCGAAGGTTGAGGGGTAAACTATGATTGCAAATATATTAGTGACGGTAAGATTGGAAAGACAAAAACTTCAGTAAACCTAAACTTGCATTTCAAAAATGCTAAAGCCTATACTCGGAGGCTTACCTTGAACTCTAAGCATTTTCAAAGCAAAACTTTGGATCAAAATCTTAGAAATTTTGTTATCAAACATCAAATCCTTGACTCAAGGGCCCTTGAAGATCCAAAATAGCTTAATTCAAGATGACTCAGCACTCAAATTTTTAACGGCCAAATTAGACGAGATAGAAACAAGGGTAAAATTGAAATACCGGTACTACTTAAGGGGTTTTTATGAGTCCGAAATTTTTTTAAAAGTAAATATGTTCAAGTAGTACCAGTTGAAGATATTTTGTGATATTAATCCTAGTAATAAATATGTTCAAGTAGTACCAGTTGAAGATATTTTGTGATATTAATCCTAGTAATATATATGTCTTATTTCCTTTCTTTTCTCCCTTTGAAGAGTCAAGTTTCATTTCATTGGGCAAGTGAAATGCCAAGTGGCATTTTGATAATTTCCTGTCAGAATCTTGGTAAGTCAAGTTCCTACTGGTATTGCCTTTGTATTCTTCCCTGGCTTTCACTAAAGTCATTCTCCTTATACTTTCCCTCCCATCAGTCGCCCTTCGTATTAGTCTGGGCGGTCCCAAATCGTCCATGGTCAAATGCAAAATTCAATAAAGTAAAAATGAGATCGCAAATCACTTTCTAAAGGCAAGAAATAGCAAGAACGGCAAGAACTAGCAAGAACAGAGGATTACAATAGTTTCCTCACAAGCAACATAATCACATCACGAGAAAATATGAGATGTCAAATGCTTGTCACTAATCTATCACTTACAATCATTAAGGATTTGAGATTATACATGCTAGTGATGTCTTATGTCTTTTTTGAATTGTAACACATGTTCATCTCACATATATTTACCACAAATGATCAAATTCCAAAATCATGGCATCGCCATCTTCTTTCCTCCCCCTCTTTCCCTCCCTCTCTCTCTCTTTAACACAAGTACATGCACAAATTAATTTACACATCACAAAGAATAAGAAAGAACTACGAACGCAGTGGCTATTTTCTAGGTGTAACCCCATAAAAGAGAATGTATATAATAAACATCTACTCTTATCAAATTTTATTTTATGGGAGCAACACCATTGACAGAAAATGATTAAAAAAAAGCGAAGCAACAAAAAGATTTTATTTAGACATCCTATCATTCTGTTTCTTTTTTATGACCCTTTCCGAGTTGTTATAACTTATTTTGAATTAACAATGTTCAAGAACAAATTCAAAAGGATGAGCAATGTTGGGCAGCTACTCGAGCAAAATCTTTGGGCCGGCCAGATTTGAAAAAGTCTCGGGTCAACTCCACCTAATGGGCAACCAAGACTGATATGATGGGCCGATTCTCTAGCTGATCCTCTAGCAAGACTGAAGAATGGGCCATGTTCACTCCTTGTATCTAAAATAAATCGACATTGGGTTGTCAACCTTACCAAGATTAGAGATCATACTTTAACTTAAAATTCAAACCCCAACTTTTCTCGATTAAAAATTAATGCGATAGTTACTTACTAGTGAAATCGATGTTAAGAGATCAATGGACCAATTGAGAGCAGTCAAATTCAACATTTGAATGAAAAACCACAAACAGCGACAACAACAAAAAAATCCCATTGTTCACAGCACTTTCAAAGCAATACTAAACTTTATTTGAGGAAACTATTAGAAATTGACACCTAACTACAGCTGAAAAACCTATTTGAAATTAATTGTTGGGAAATATCTTGGCCAACAAAATCCTTCCTAAATTAATCAATCTCTATCTACTGGTAAATTTTAATTGAAGAAAAATGTCAAAAGTGGAGAGGTAATGATCTTGAATCTTACATCAGGGATAGCCACATCGACCACTTCAAGCATCCTCAATTATGTCAGGATGAACCAGGCCTTGTTCTAGACAATGACTTCTTGTCAATGTTTGTCATTCTATAAATATCATCAAGGGATCCAAAAGATAAAATAAGTGGGGGAAAATGAAGAAAAAGAAAGGAATCGCCTATATTTTCACTTTTGATATTTTGCAATTAGCTCCTATATCTTTAGGATATGATCCTCTAAGTTTGTTTGTTTTCATTGGTATATCTTTTCATTAGATTTAACAAGCTTAATTCTCCAAAATTTTGTTTCAAAACTAATCTTCAACGAGCGTAAGCAAATTTTCTTGATGATCCAACAAAGTAGCATTGATGATTCCTACCAAAAATGAGCGGATGTAAGGATAAATTGGTCAGAGCTAGAAAGAGAGCAAGATCAAGCGGTGATAGAATTATCCTAATGTTATCATTTTTTTCTTTTACGTAAAAGATATTATTATTTTCTTCTTTGATTTTGTGCTAAGTAATTTAATGGTCAAATTTCACGTGTAATTGACTTTTCTTTTCTCCTTTCTTATCCAACATGTGTTCTCTCCATGGCCGTTGAATTCAGTTTATTGTAAGAACACGTGGCACTTAATTTCAACTGCCAAGTTGTCTCTAGAAAAAAAAAAAGAAAGGAAAATGATAAATTCGTCCAACTACACGAGCCGTCCGATTGTGTGCATTTACAAATGTAACCTTGGTTATCCTGGAAAAGAGGGGATTCCGGAATTTTCTTAATTTTTGGTGTCCGTCGTTTCTCAACTTTCCGAACTCCTTAACCTGTTGCATACCATTTGGGTTTTATATTTTAGTTGTCTAATATTAGTTAATGTACAAAAAATGTTAACACGTGGCATTCTTTCTTCCTATATGGTGAGGTTAAAAATATCTTATGCAAAATAGAGTTTATTAATGTACACTCTTAATTCATGGGTTTGTTATTCTCCACATTGGGGGCTAGACCTAGGACCCTAGCACTGGGATAGACACCGGCAAAACAAGTTATAGCATGGGCTGCCTAAGACCCTATCATAAACTCGGGACCTTGGCCTTGGACTTGAGTTGTGAATTATGGAACTATAATTTGCTATCTTCAATTTGTATTTATATATTACATAACAACTTCATATTACGAAATATTTGACAATGTTGTGTAAATAAGATCATTGAGTCCGCCACAATGCAGGATATTAATAGAGTACTGAGCAGTAAGTACAGAAACAATTGCCAACGCCATGCGAACTCCATCTTCAGATTGATCTTCATTCTAAGCTTCAAGACAAGTCAAACTCATGCTCTGGTTCGGCCACAATCTGTGACATCAAAATGACACGTCTGATTATTCGATCTCTTCCCATAAATTTTCAATCGAAAAAAAATTCATTAGGTTACGCAAAAATGCGCATGATGATTTTCGGTTAGTGGATTTGATAGTGCCTTTCCCCGGTTCCCGTACGAAGAAGGAAAATAAGAAAACGAACTCGCTGCTCTCCCTGATGGTGTAAGCGTTTTGGCTCACCGAGGGCACAAGTGTAATTGCACGAGTGCCCAGCTCAGTCGGCTCAGGATTTCGGCCTCTCGACTCGGCCCCATTCCCTGAGACGAATCACGGCCGTCGATCATACCCGGCCCGTGTGTCGGCACACAGTGACCCAACACACGTGCTGTCCCTCCCACCAGCCAACGACCCATCCCTGTCTCTATGGAGCCCACTGCATATTCCCATCGTTGGGCCATGGCCCCACCATACGCTTATCTCGAATCTAATCTCCGCCCATTTCCAATTTTTTATTAAAAATAAATTGAGCATAAATAAAATTGAAAAGGGAAAATGACACTGCGATCTCTAAAATTTAGCCCAACAAGTAATGCCGTTCCTGAGCTTTCGATTTGTGCAATATGGTCCCTAAAATTCATATCCAATCTAGTTAATTGACTATACAAAAATGTTCAATATTGTCTTTGAACTTGAATTATTGAGATGATAGCTAAAGGTGATTTATTTCAGGGTAGGTAAGTTTTAAAGCTGAACCTAGATTCTACCCTATCATAATCAATTTCTATTTTTTGAACCGGGAACCTATCATGTCCTTTATTTTTCTTGTCTCGTTTGAGGGTTCACTCGAGAATCTATTTTATCGTTTTTTTTTACGACAAAGTCATATGAGATTATGAGTAACGAAATGATTTAAACTAAAAGATGAATAATAGAAATCCTAATATGCCAAAACTAACAATTTGAATACGTAGTCAAGTACAATTATAAACGATAAAAAAGTTCAAACGCGTAATATAAAACATAAATTCCCCATTTCTCCATAAAAGTTAAAGAAATGAAAAACTAGCAAGAAGTTTCAAAAAAGGATGAAAGATGAAAGAGTGCTAAGGTTAAAATTTAGGGAAAAAAGCAATTAGAATTTAAGCTTTTTAACTTATAAAACAGATTCCAAAGTAGAGTGGAATCGGTAGGTCATTACTTGAAACATAATCCTAGAACTATTTCTAGGAGAATCAATTCTCATACCTATTCTTCGAAAAGTTCAATTCAATTTCTAAGTAGAATCGGTTTAGTTGCACAACCTAATAACAACATTAAGCATCTTCATATAGTTTAGGAACTAACTTGAATATACACTAAAATTTTAAGGATCATATTAAATAAATTAAAAGTTCAAGGATCGTTTTTATAATTTGGGTCAAAATTCAAAGACTATATGGGCGTTTGGTTGAACTTTTGGGAATGCATTTGAAATGCAAATATCTTTGGGTGAATGGGGTTTCCCAAATACAAATGTCGTTTGGTAAAATTTGCGTTGAGAAACAACTTTGGCCAAAATACCGTTTGGTAAAATTTACATTTGTAATTAACTTTATTAAATTAAAAAAGCAAAAATATGTTTATATTTTTTATATAAACATATTTTTATATAAAAACATAAACATAAAATATATTTATTAAACATAAAAATATATATATATATATAAAATAGATATGTTTATATTTATAAATATATTTATTTATTTATTAAACATAAAATATATTTATATAAAAAATGGATATGTTTATATCTATATAAAATATATAAAAATATATATTTTATATAAATATATCTTATATTTTTATAAATATATATTTATTAAACATAAAAAATATATAAAAAATAGATATGTTTATATTTATAAATATATATTTATTTATTAAACATAAAATATATTTATATAAAAAATGGATATGTTTATATCTACATAAAATATATATAAACATAAAATATAAAAAAATAGATATGTTTATATATTTATATAAAAAATAAATTTTATTTATTTATTTTTATATAAATATATTTATTTTTATATTTATTTTTATTCATGCGGTAGATTGGGCGCCATAGGAGAGATAAACAATCTAGGAAGTTGCATTCGAAGATGCAACTTGCCAAAGGAGGCCTCAAGAGCTGCGTTGGGTAAAGGTCCTTAGAACCACTGGAGATGCGGTGCATTTCGCCAAAGTCGTCAAAAAACGAACCAAACACTGCGTTTCGGGGCTTTGGGCCCAAATAAGCATTTCAAATCCAAAAACAGGCTATATGTCACCATCCAAAATGGGTATCAATATCCATTTTTTGTTTTGTCCAGTATCAATATCCATTTAAAAAAGGGCCATTTGCTTTTAAGTTAGCAAATTTTTTTAATATTATCAAAGCACTATTAATAACCCGGAAGTCCGCCCCACAAGAAAAAATATCAACGGCGCATAGGGAATCACTTTTGTCAACAAAAGCCAACATCATCATCATCATCCTCGTCATCCCCTCTCTCTCTCTCTCTCTCTCGCTCAGAGCTTCTCACTCGACAGCAATGCACCACGCCTACATCACCCCCTCCCAAACCCACCACGGCCACGGCCCGGCCACCCCCAAGTCCCCCTCCGCGGCGGGCGGCGGCTGCGACGATGGGTGTCATCGGCGTTCACGGTGATCTGCGTGCTCCACTCCCTGATCGCGCTCTTCTGCAGCTCCCTCATGATGTTCCACGCCCGGGCCATCTACTCCCTCGGCCACGGCACCAACGCCGCCGAGCGCCTCCTCGGGTCCACCCCGCAGGACCGCCTGCTGATCCGGACCTCCGACTCCTTCGCCGGCCTGCTGCTCCTCGCCATCGGCCTCCTCCTCCTCATGGTGTCCAACATCAAGGACCGGGAGTTCCAGGACTTCTTCGCTAAGGGCTCCACGGTGATGCACGTGTTCGTGGCGGTGTGGAGGGTGTCGTTCGAGCGAGGGGTGGAGGACCTCGCCGGGGACTGCCTCCGCCAGACGGTGGGGGACTTCTTTCTGGCCCTGTCGTGGCTCCTCTTCGTCGTCTACTCCTGGAGGGAGAAGTACGACTGACCCGGAAATGGAATCGCGCGTAATAAAAATGAAACAAAATCTAATTTCTAATCTGCAAGGAGTTGATTGAGTAGGTGAGAGATTGATTCATAAGACAAATCCTATATTTAGTTGCATGCTCGCCAATAAGATTAACTCTTAAGGGGTCATGCTCATGATAAGTGGCCCATTGATGAAGTCTTATTGCACGTGACTAAGACAATTTGCATGCATTCATAGGGTTTTAGTCAAGTGAAGATTCGCATCCGTTGTTATATATTTGTTTTCCTGTATGCCTAATTTTAATTATTATAAAAATTCCTCTATAAGTATGCCGCTTTCAATTGAAACTTATCAATTCGTTTGGTTTAGGGGAAAATTCTTTAAGCTAAAAAAGGGTAAAACAATATCTCGTTAATCATCAGTGGACTAACAAGATGTACACGGAGTACAAAAGTGCGGGTTGAACAAATGGGTTAAACACCTGCACACGAAAGCTGCGGTGCAAATCCAAAAGAATTGTCCAACCTTGCTAACATACTGTAATCTCTTAGCCGTACCGAATCTCCACTCTTTCAATGACCATTTCATGTCGCCATAACTCGTAATACTGTAAATCAATTTTAGTGATGTATCATAACAATATTTTACTTTAATTACAATGATATGTTGTAATATTATATGGTAGACTTGAAGTAACATAGAAGTCGGCAGAAGTACAACACAAGTGTCATAACTTGGCACGGAGGGACACTTAAGTGGCACTTAAGTGTCCCATTTAACTTTAAAATGGTACACTTGAGTGCCAATTTTAAAGTTAAATGGGATACTTAAGTGCCACTCGGCGAAAATCCGGCAAAACGGATGACGTGGCAACTTTCCGGCGAGTTTGGTCCAAAATGGCGTCGTTTTGCGGCGACGTGGAGGAAAAAATGCAAAAATGACGCCGTTTCGTGTCTACGTGTAAATAATAATATAAAAATTAATTAAATTAGATTTAAAATTAATTTTATTTAAAATATTCAAAAAATTAAAAAAATTTTAAAAAATTAAGAAAATTTTTAAAATTTTTAAAAATTAAGAAATTTTTATTTAAAAAGGGGGTGGGGGAGGTCGAAGGGGCGGCTGAGGGATGAGCCCTTGCTGCCGCCCGCCTCCCGCCGTCGCCGGGAAGACCGGCGACGGAGGGGGAGGGTCGGGCGGGGTCGCCGACCCCGGCGAGGGTTGCGAGCCCTCACCGGGCAGGGCCGCGAGCCCTCGTCGGATCGCGGCGAGGGCCACGGCCCTCGCCGCCGGCCCTTGGCCGAGGGCCGGTGAGGCGGCCGACCCTCCCCACTCCGTCGCCGGCCCTTCCCGGCGGCGGGAGGCGGCGAGGGCCCACGAGCCCTCGCCCTAGATGCAGGCGCGAGCCGCGACCCTCGCTCTAGATCCGGCGCGGGCTCGTAGGCCCTCGCCGCCTCCTCGCCGCCCTGCCGGGAAGGGCCGGTGACGGAGTGGGGAGGGTTGGCCAGCGGTGAGGGCCCGCGAGCCCTCACCCGGATTTGGGAGGATCGCGGCCCTCGCCACGATCCGGCGAGGGCTCACAATCCTCCCCGTCGGTCGGCCGAGGTCGCCGGCCCCGCCGACCCTCCCCCTCCGTCGTCGGCCCTTCTGGCGACGGCGGGGAGGAGCGGCGGGCTCGGCCCTCGGCCGCCCCTTCGACCTCCCCCTCCTTTTTTTTTTTTTTAATTTTCTTAATTTTTTAAAATTTTAAAATTTTTCTTAATTTTTAAAATTTTCTCAATTTTATTAATTTTTGAATATTTTAAATAGAATTAATTTTAAATCTAATTTAATTAATTTTTATATTATTATTTACACGTAGATACGAAACGGCATTGTTTTTACATTTTCTCCGTCACGTCAGCGTGCAAAACGACGCCGTTTTGAACCAAACTCGCCGGAAAATGGCCACGTTAGCCATTTGGCCGGATTTTCGCCGGAGTAGCACTTAAGTGTCCCATTTTACTCCGATATTGGCACTCAAGTGTACCATTTTAAAGTTATGGCACTTAAGTGTCCCTCCGTGCCAAGTTATGGCACTCCAGGTGTCCCAACCTCCATAGAAGTCACTCTAACTTAGGAGTCTTCTATACATTGAAAGATAATAAGTTTTTCAATGTACCATGCCAATTGGGAAAAAGAAAATCTTTCTATTTACAACACAAATCAATTATATGAACCAAAATCAAGTTTAAGTAAAAGTTAAACAGGAATCTGCGATATAATATCAAGCGTGAACTTGTTGGTATTCGGCTGGATAGTCTTACTATTTTAATTGAGTTTAAATTAATTTATGTAGATTATTTAATAATTCTAGAGAGACACAAAAATACTTATGATTCCATTGCACATGAAATTTTGAGCTCTAGTTCATTTATATTTCAACTTAGTCAAATTGAATTCAAGTGGAACTTTTTAATATCTCAATTTTGTTCTCGACTTGAGTTTGAGCAAGAAAATTAATACTTGATCAAGCTTTGCTCAAATGTGGTGACACCTAACCTAAACTTTAACTTGTAAACTTATCACTCATCACATTAGAAAATTAAAATAAAATATAAAATAGAGTCCAATCCCTTAATAAATATCGATATTGCATTGCGTTTAGGAATTTAGACATTATGAAGCATATCCGCATTGAATAAGTTTCATTCAAATTGGCCCCGTCGTGGAGGCATTTGAATTGGCCTGTCAGCTAAATGTACTCGAATTTAGGAGAGGGGGAGGCCCTAATCTTATTTGAATTTTCAAGACCAAGCCAAATTTAATTCAAGTCCTGTTGAACTTCGGCCAGCACACAACGTAAAGCATGCAAGGCAAAGTATTTCGGCAAAATGCATGATTCTTGGCAAGATTATTTGGCGTTCTCACGGCAATCCAAGTCCTGTTGAACTTCGGCCAGCACATACTTCGTCGTGCCAGAGCGACATCAACGTAGCCTCGCTGGTCCTTGCCGTCGTCGCGCATCTGGCGCCGTCATTCAGGGCTTCCTCATCACATTCTGGTCGAAGTCGTTAAAATTGCAGGTTGTTTTTGGCGCGGTAAGTATTCTATCGCGGTTTGTTAATAGCCCCCGAGGGGAGAGAGTGAGAAGAAAATGGCAGGGCTCTGGATGCTCTTTGGGCTTCGTGGGCTTTTTCTTTTGGATTCTTTAATTGGCACTGGGTTGAAATCGATAGTGCTTGAATTCAAATATTCACTTCTTTCGACCATGCAAACTGGACCAGGCCCTTCCAATCAGGACCACATTGGAGCCCTTTTTATCATTTTCTCTTTCTTTTAACTTTTTAAAATTCGTTTTAACATATTTTACAAGAATCTATGTTTGATTTGTCAACTAAAACTTCGGTGTCAATACTGACGTAAACAATTTTTTAAATTTTATTTTATTTTCTTCTCATGGCAAAGAAGACCGTCGACCCCTGGTAGAGATGAAGGCCAACAATCCCCTCACCAGGCATGGGCGAGGGTTCATTGTTTCACAAAAATAATATTTACTGTACACCAAAATGGAGATTAAGTGAAACTTAAACATGAATGTGCCATATGATATCGAACTTCAACTCGTTAATACTTGGCTCAATAGTCTTACAAGTCTAATTGAGTTTTTCTTTTTGTAAATTATTTATATGAAATATCAAGCCCAATCCTTTTATATTTCAACATAATAAAATTGAATCTAGGCGCAACTTTTGAATACTTCAATTTTCTTTTTCAGTTGGGTTCAGGTAAGAAATTCAATTCTTGAACAAGCTAAGCTCGAGTGAAGTTTCGAGCGATCAAACATGTGAGTCGAGCTTGACATTGCAGCAGCTCGTCTCAATGTGATTATCCTTCTATCTCGAGGACTAAGCCTAGGACGCTAGCGCTTAGACTTGATACCTCAAAGGTGGATGGCGCGTCCTTGCGCGTGGACTGAGAGACACCAGCCGATCAGGTTATCACGTGGGCCAGTGGCACCTTTTGTCTTTGAGTTCTAGGCCGATTCTTCATCGTTCCAGATTCGTCGGTCGATTGCCACATGTTCTGGTGGATCCTGCGCTTCAGAAACTTCCGTTCTTTCTGCTTCCCTGGCTTTCTCTCCCCTCACTTTCTTCTTCCTCCTCCTTCATACTCCTTCAAAACAATAGTTAACTCAGGACCACCTGGCAGCAACAATCCTAGATCTCTCTATCTTCTCGCCCTCGACACCGTCAGGGCCGGGCGATCCATCGTCGTTACAGGCCAGCTTCGTTTATTTTTGCACGTCTATGGTTTTCCGGGATCCCGACGTCAATCTCATCCTCCACATCCTCGCCGCCACGCGTTCCTTCCTCATCAAGCAGCATATTTATCTGAAATCGAAAGCTGAAAACGTTTTCACCAACCAAATGGCCCTGAGTTCGGTCCAATATTTTCCTGAGAATGAAACAGGCTAAGAGTGCTTGTTTCTTTGAAGCGAGCCAGAGCCAGAGCAAAGGGAAGAGATCGTTTACTTCGTTGCCGATCAGGGAAGGGCAACCGCGGGTCAGAGGCCGCCGTGCCTCTCTGATAACAAAGCCGACTCTGCTTCAGCCTTAAGCCCTTGATTTTCGTAGCAAGACTCTCTCTCTCTGTTCCGATGCTTGGTATTCTAGGGAAGCACATATACCATCAGCTCTTCTAATGGCTGCTTCTTCAAATATCAGAAGGAATTACCATGTGTTCCTCAGTTTCAGAGGGACAGATGTCCGCCACGGCTTCCTCAGTCATCTCTACGTGGCTCTGGACCAGAAAGGAATACACACTTTTGTGGATCACGAGGAGTTTAGGAAAGGAGAGGAAATATCGCCCACGCTCATGAGGGTGATTGATGAATCGCGCATCGCGATCATCGTTTTCTCTGAGAACTACGCCTCCTCGCCATGGTGTTTGGAAGAGCTCTTGAAAATCATGGAATGCAAGGAGCAAAATGGCCTGAAGGTGTTCCCAGTGTTTTACAAAGTGGAACCGAGAGAAGTGAGAGGAGGGAGAGAGAGTTATAAGAGAGCTATGGATAACCATGAGTCCAAGTTGGGAAGGATTCAGAGAAAGTGAAGAAATGGAAGAAGGCTCTCCTTGACGCTGGTAACTTGTCTGGGTGGCACTTCAATGACAGGTACGCAGAAATGTTATGCATTGCTTTGCGATTGTTAGCTCGTGATTGTTTGTTAGATATCAAATCGTATGTATAGCTTCAAATTGCCAAAACGATGCATCAAGTTCTTTGAATTCGCAGTAGACACAAAAGTCAAAATACCAAAATTTGAAGCTCGCAGAAATTTTTGTCTTAGATAAGTAGTGTGGTTCCTAGTAATTAGTGTCTTCAGGCGCAAATTCTTTGTAATTTTCCTTCCGCAGACGTTGGCGCAGGTGTGTGTTATTTCTATTTTACTTGTGATGTTAGACGTTGAATTCCTGCCATGGCTTGAAATGGTAAAACATGTTTCTATTTCTTTTGAGGGCTCATCAGAGATGAAAGAGATGAAGCGGAGCTCATACAATCCATCGTCAAGGAATTATCAATTTGTCTCAGACCAAGATCCTTAGATGTCGCTAAGTATTGGGTCGGTATAGAATCCCAAGTTCAAAAACTGATAAGTTTGTCAGAGTCAGCTGGTAGTGATGTTTTGATAATAGGTATATGGGGACCTGGTGGCATAGGGAAGACAACGATTGCTAAGGCCCTATATAATGCTATTCAGACGCAATTTTGGGGTTCTAGTTTTTTGGCGCAAGTTAGAGAAAAATCGAACCAAAGCAGTGGTCTTGTTTGTTTTCAAGACCAACTTCTATTTGAGATCTTACGTCATAAAGAATTAATCTATGATGTCGATGGAGGAATTAGTTTGATACAGGAAAGACTATGTTGCAAGAAGGTTCTCCTAGTTCTCGATGATGTTGATGATATGGATCAACTGAATGCCTTAGCTGGAAAAGGTGATTGGTTTGGCGAAGGGAGTAGAATCATTGTTACATCAAGAGATAGACATTTATTAACTTCTCATGACAAAAATTATGTGTATGAAGTTAAAACTTTGGAAGACAATGAAGGACGAGACCTTTTTGGTCAGCATGCCTTTACAAACAGCAATAAAGTAGAAATAAGAAGGGATCTCATTGATGGAGCACTGCATTATGCCGGTGGCCTTCCATTAGCCCTGGAAGTGTCGGGCTCATTCCTACGTGGAAGAAAGGAACCCGAATGGGAAAGTACGTTGCATAAACTCTCTAAAATTCCTGAATCAAAAATCAATCGAGTTCTCAAGATAAGCTTCGATGGATTGGACGAGAATGAGAGGGAGATTTTCCTTGATATTGCTTGTTTCTTTAAGGGGAAAAGTATAAAGGACATCCAGGAAGTTCTTAACAACTGTGATTTCGACACAACCATAGGAGTAGAAATTCTCATCGAGAGATCCTTGATAAAAAATGAGAATGGTTCCTTGCAAATGCATGATTTGGTTCAGTTGATGGGTATGCATATTGTTAAACAAGAATGTCGCGATGATCCTGGGAAACGCAGCAGATTATGGCTTTTGGAAGATGTTGATGACGTTTTTTGTTATAATACGGTAAAAGTTGTTTATGTCAGTTTTGCTACTTTTCAGTTTACATTACTCTAATTTGAACAGTCTAACGTAAATCTTTACTGAAAATTTTGTCTGACAACTGAATTTGCTCTGTTATGGATAGGGAACGGATGCAGTAAAGGCCATAGTATTGGATTTGCCCCTACCAGAAGCGATAATCATCAGTCCTGATGCTTTCACAAATATGAAAAAGTTGAGAATACTCATTTTGGTTGGAGTGCATATCTCTTCACAAGCTCAAATACGTCTCCCTAATGAGCTAAGATGGCTTGAATGGCCCAATGCCCCGAATCTAGAATTTGTCTCTAGTCCAAATAAACTCGTGACACTCAATGTCCCGTTAAGTCATATCAGACAATTAGGGGGCAACTCTCAGGTAAGCCCTTGTGATGATTAGCTTTTCCTTTTTATAGCTATAAAAAAACATTTGTAGAGCTTAATGACCACACTAGTATGTTTT
The DNA here is from genome assembly GCF_016545825.1 of Eucalyptus grandis. Lineage (NCBI taxonomy): Eukaryota > Viridiplantae > Streptophyta > Magnoliopsida > Myrtales > Myrtaceae > Eucalyptus > Eucalyptus grandis. The sequence continues at coordinate 11,328,284 of NC_052612.1, forward strand.
TGCAGAATCTTAGAAAGCTGAAGTCCATCAATTTTAGTGGATGCAAGTCCCTGGTTAGTATTCCCGGTCTGTCATCGGCTCCAAATATGGAGGAATTGACTCTTTGTGGGTGTGAGAGCTTGGTGGAGGTTCACCCATCCGTCGGAGATCTTGTCAAGCTGAAAGTTTTGTCGCTACCATGGTGCTCTAATCTTAGAAATTTTCCTAACATGCTGAAGACTAAGTCTCTTCAAACCCTTAAGCTCTATGGTTGCTCTAAACTTGAGAAGTTCCCAGATATAGATGGAAAGATGGAACATCTGAGAGAACTTAATCTACGTGGGACAGCTATTAAAGAACTCCCTGCATCAATTGAAAATCTTGTCTCTGTGCAGTCGATGACTTTAGCATTTTGCAAAAACCTCATGAGGCTTCCGTCACACATTTATAAGTTGAAAAATCTCAAGACCTTTGATCTTGGGGGCTGCTCAAATTTAATTACGTTTCCAAAAAACATGGAGGATTCAACTGATCATGATGGCTATCTGGGATTCCAAAGACTACGCTACCTATACCTTAATGGCTGCAATCTATCAGAAGTAGAGTTCCTTGAGAATTTTTCCAGTTTTCCCGCATTTGAGATTCTACGCCTTCAATATAACAAGTTTGCTCATATGCCGACATGCATCAACAGGTACTATCATTTGTGCTCATTGAATGTTAGGGGATGCGAGGAACTACAAGAGATTCCTCAGCTTCCACCAAATATAGATTATCTATTTGCAGATTGTTGCAAATCTCTGCAAAAACTCCCAGATTTGTGGGGTCAGCCCTCCCACACCTCGTTTGTTGGCTTGGCTTCATGTGGTGAATTATTCCGCAAAGGGGTCAATATGGATGATGTGGCTAATGTGTCATTACTCAAGGTCTCTCTCTCTCTCTCTCTCTCTCTCTCTCTCTCTCTCTCTCTCTCTCTCTCTCTCTATATATATATATATATAAGTTAAAAGCTTGATATGCGTACCATCTGTGTGACAGAATCTGCCAAAAATAAGCTGGGTCGACATTATCCTAATTGGAAGAGAGATGCCTAAATGGATTCTCCCTTGTGAAGAGCATTCCATATTTTTCATGGTTCCACGGGACTTGTATGACAAGCTCAAAGGACTAGCACTCTGTATAGTTCTTAGCCTGGAGGAAGGAAAAGTGGTCGATGTTTTATGTGATTTCACAGTACTTGTTAATGGCAAAAGCGTGAAGGTCCGCAGGAAATATTTTTCTTCAATGGAATCTGACCATGTGTGGCTTTATTATTGTTCACGCGATGGTCTGCTTGGAGTGGAGAAGCTTCTGCGAAATGATTGGAGCCATTTCCAAGTTTGCGTCAGAGTAAAAAAGGGAAGCATAAAGAAGTGTGGATTTCGTCTAATATGTGAGCAAAAGGAGGATGATCTAAGGGTGGTGTTCCCAGCACCATCAGCTGATAGAAACAAAGTGAAGTTTTTTGGGGAAGACTCATAAGAAGATAATTCAATAGACACCAAGGAAGGAGATACTCCTATTGAAATAGATGTGGAGGAAAGCTCATTACCTTTAACAAAGAAGATGAGGCGATCTTAACTACGGTGAGACAATGGGTTCCAATATCTTTGCTTTTCCCTTTTCTGGACCTCCACTAGAGATTTACAAGTGCTGCTCCTTCAAATAGAATTTAAGATCATTATAAAACAAAGGTTTCGCACCATACTATTGACATGATTGGGGAACATTTTTTTTTTTTTTGCCTATGATTCGTTATGATTTTTAGTGCAGAGTGCATTAACCCAAAAATTAAGAGGATGGTTGTTGAAATGGGCATGGTCTTCCAAGTTGCGCCATGTAATTTATTAGATGGGCCTCTGTCGCCTCTCTTAATCCAATTCCAATTAACGATGCCAATACTTCATAATTCAAAATTCTGAGATAGTAAGTTTTGATAAATCTAGTATAATCTATATCTTTAGGAAAGTGCTGTTCGAATGGTCTCAAAGATCAAGAGGTCTATACAGGGAAATTTAGTTGATTCCCCTGTTGTTACTCGGCAGCTTGCATTGGATTGGTATAAAGGGACAACTCTGGCGTCTGAGAAACGTTGCATCTTTGCAAAGGAGATTGATTTCAAGGATAATCATGAAAAGCAAACGGTATTTGTCAAACGCTTTCTAAAATAAGTATTTCAAAGCAATTTTGAGAATGAGAAAAAAAAATTAAAAAGGGAGAACGAAGGAACTTGCAGGTACATATGAAAGCACAAGAAGGTGGCATAACAGTAGGACCAATGCCGACCTTGTGCGACCCCAAGCAATACGCCGCTGAGGTCAACCAAACCTTGGAGACACGACACCAGTGTTGCTTGACCCTAGGCGACACGACACTAAATGCCAGTGTCCCATGACCTCAAGTGGCAGAATGTTAGAGCCACATGACTAGGCAACGCAATGCTCAACCCTCGACAAGCTAAATCTGGCATCAAGCAACCCTCGCAAAGCTCCTTGGAATCATGCAACCTTCGACGAAGCTTTGTCGGTGTCCGTTAACCTGGCCTCCTTCATGAAGCTTCCTAGCCATGGCCAACCATGGCTTTCTCTCTCCTAAACAAGGTTGAGGGACAAAACATTATTACAAATATATTAATGATGGTAAGATTGTAAGAAAAAATAATTCATTAAACTCCCGAACTATACTAAACCTCAAAGGTGAGGCTTGCCTCAAGCTTCAAGCATTTCAAAGCAAAACTTTTAGCTAAAGTCTTTGAAATTGTGTTACCAAATATCAGAACTTATTTTAAGAACTTTTGAAAGCCCAAAATAGCTTAATTCAAGATGACGAAGCACTCTAATTTCTAAAGGCCAAATTGGATGGGATTGAAACGGAGGGCAAAATTGGAATAGTGTATCACTTTGAGGGTCCTTGTGGGTCAAAAAATAATTTTTAGTAAATTATTTAAGGGTACTGATTTAAGATTTTCCGTGATATTAATCCAAATAATATTTATGTATTATTTTTTTCTTTTTACCTTTTGAAGAGTTGAGTCTAATTCATTTGGCAAGTAAAATGCTAAGTAACATTTTAATAATTTCCACTAAGAATATTAGGTTGCGAATGGTAACGTTTCTGTTTTTTTTTGTTCCGGGAACAAAAACAAAAAAAAGTATTTCTGTTCCGGGGAACAATTTTTGAACAAAAGAACGCGTTTGGTAACGTTTGTTCCGGGAATAAAAATGAATAGAAACACGTTTGGTAAATTTTATTCTTTTTTGTTTCTTTTAATTTTTTAAACATTTTTATTTTATTTTTCATTTTTTCCTTTCTTTTTATATTTTCTTTTTTTTCGGCGGTAGCCTCGCCTAGCCACGGCGAGGCTCGCTGGCCTCGGCGAGGCCGAGCCTCGCCATGGTTGGGCGAGGCTCGGCCTCGCCTTGGCTGGGCGAGCTCGGCCTCGCCCAGATCCGGCGAGGCCGACCGTTGCCGGCCGGCGAGGCTCGGCCTCGCCGGATCGGGCGAGCCCGAGCTCGCCCAGCCAAGGCGAGGCTTGGCGTCGCCGCGCGGCGAGGACGAGCCTCACCGGGGCCGGCGACGCTGCGGCGAGGTCGCCGGCCATGGTCGAGGGCGTGACCGGCCAAAGAAAAAATAAGAAAAAAAGAAGAAGAAAAGAGAAGAGATAGAAGAAATTTTTGTTCTTTTTTGGCTTCGAAGAAGTGTTTCTTTTCTCCAGAAACAACTTTTTTGTGTTTCTTTTTTTTGCTCCAATTTTGTTCCGGGAACAAAAAAACAAAAAAAGAACAGAAACGCAACCAAACGCGTTTCTGTTCTTTTTTTGTTCCCGGGAACAAAATCCGTACAGAAGTGTTCCAGGAACGTTTCTTTGGAGCGTTTCCATGCACACCCTTAGTAAGTTAAGTTCATACTAGGATTGCCTTTATATTCTTCATTGGCTTGCACCAAAGTTCATTCTCTTTCTCACTTTCTACTATTAGTCACCCTTCATTTAAGTCTAGTTGGCTCGATATCGTCTATTTGAAATGCAAAATTCAATAAAGTAGAAATGTTGTGGCCCATCACTTTCTGAAGCCAAATGTAAGATTATTATAACCTCCAAAAAGGTGACCCAATCACATTATTAGAGCATACGAGATATCAAATGGTCGTTACTAAACTATTAATTACATTCATTAAGGTTCGGAATCATGTACACTGATAATATATTTTTTCAATATCTCATTCAGATCGTAACACATATTCACCTCAAATTAAATCTACCATCCACGATCAGATTCCAAAATTATAGCATCACCCCCTCCTCCTTGTCCTCCTTTTCTCTCTCTCTCTAGATAAAAAGATGGAGAAGAGCTATCAACACCAGCGACCCTCTTTGAAATGTACCAACCCATTAAGAGTATATACTTCATTTCACATCTTATTATAATTGGAAACACTGCCTATGGGAAACGATTAATACTCTTGGAAGCGATATGCCGATTCTATTTAGACATCAAGTCATCCCGCGTGGTGAACCTTTCCTAATTCTTGTGATTTATAATGTATTAACAACGTTCAAGAGCAAAATCAAATGGATGACTCCAACCTTTGCAAAGTTTGCAACCCACAAAGTCAACAAGCACGAAGCGATGTTGGGCAACTACTCGAGCAAAATCTTGGGCCGACCAAAATTGAAACAGTCCCAGGTGAACTCCACCAAATGGCCAACCAAGACTGAAATGATGGGCCGATTCTCTTGCTGATCCTCAAGCAAGACTGAAGAATGGACCATCTTCATACCTCATATCTAAAATAAATCGACATTGGGTTGTCGACCTTGACAAGATTAGAGATCATATCGTCTCATCAATCATAAAATTCATCCCCCAACTCCTCTCAATTAAAAATAATGCGATAGTTACTTACTAGTGAAATCGATGTTAAGAGACTACTTGACCAATTAAGAGTCGTCCAATTCAACATTTGAATTAAAAACCACAAACAGCAAAAAAAATAAAATAAAAATCCTTCACAACACTTTCAAAGCAATAATAAACTTTATTTGAGGAAACTATGAGAAAATGACACCTGATTACTGCTGAAAAACCTATTTAAAATTAATTTTTGGGAAATATTTTGGCCCAAAAAATCCTTCTTATATTAATTAACCTCCATTTACTTGTAAATTTTTAAATGAAGAAAAATGTCAAAAGTAGAGTGATCTTGATCTCGAAGCTTGCATAAGCGATAGCCACATGGACGACTTCAAGCATCCCCAATTATGTCATTCTATAAACATCGTAAATGGGTTCAAAAGATCAAAAAAGTGAGGAAAATGAAGAAAAGGAAGGGAATTGCCTATATTTTCACTTTTGATATTTGCAATTAGCTCCTATATTTTTATTATTTTAATATATAATCCTCTAAGTTAGTTTTTTTTTCATTGGTAAATCTTTTTATTAGATTTAACAAGCTTAATTCTCCAAAATTTTGTTCCAAAACCAATCTTCGACGAGCATAGATAAATTTTCGTGGCTATCCAACAAAGCAGCATCAAAAGTTCCTACCGAAGATGAGTGGATGCAAGGATAAATTGGCCAAAGCTAGAAAGAGAGCAAGATCAAGCGGGGATAGAATTATCCTAATGTTATCGATTCTTTTTTCACCTAAAAGATATTTTTATTTTCTTCTTTGATTTTGTGCTAAGTAATTTAATGGTCAAATTTCACGTGTAATTGACTTTTCTTTTTCCTTTCTTATCCAACCAGTGTTCTCTCCGTGGCCGTTGAATTCAGTTTATTGTAAGAAAACATGACACTTGATTTCAACTGTCAAGTTGTCTCTGGAAAAAAAAGAGGAAAATGATAAAATCGTCCAACCACACGAGCCGTCCGATTGTGTGTATTTACAAATAACCTTGGCTATCATGGAAAAGAGGGGATGTCGGAATTTTCTTAATTTTTGGTGTCTGTGGTTTCTCAACTTTCTGAACTACTTAACATGTTGCATGCCATTCAGGTTTTATATATTAGTTTTCTAATATTAGTTAATGTACAAAAAATGTTAACACGTGGCATTATTTCTTCCTATTTGGCAAGGTTAAAAGATTCTTATGCAAAATAGAGTTTATTAATGTATACTCGTAATTCATGGATTTGTTATTCTATCACTACACTAAATCCTGCCACAAAATAAAATTTATTTTAAGTATTTAATGTCTGCTCACTTCAAGTAATTTTACAATGTTTTATACCAAACAAAGTAACCTTAGTATGCTAAAATGTCTCTTTACCTACAAGGTTTACACTGGTTTCATGTACATGTATTCTCTATCAGTATAATGCTTTTTTGTTTTTGGGGTTAGACATTTTAACATATCACAAAGTCAGTTCTAAACCAGTTTTTTTTTTTTTTTTTTTTTTTGCACTCCACATTCGTTAATTGCACATGTCGTTCTCACATTAGTTTTACACGCTAAGAAGCTTATTAAAGAATTATATATCACTTGTCTACGAAATTTATATGAGCCTTTATCATCTCCCTATGGATCGCAAACAACAACAAAAATATAATTTACTCCTTCAAGTGAATGATTACATAATACTAATTGCTAAAATTAAAATGTCGAAGTTCACTATATGCAGCTTAATTTTTTAAATAACGAGTGATTGACTTACACTTTACAAAATGAACGTGATGCATCTTTACATGTAAAAAAGAAAAAGTTTAACCTAGCTACGAAAGTGAGATGAAAAAGAAAATCAAAATAAATTGTTTATCAAGCTCCTTTTTTTTTCTTTTTTTGTTTAAAGTCTAAGCCTGGGTGGCAAGTACGCAAAAATTGACAGGATTGCGTTCTTTTAAACTTATAATCCAAGAGGTAGTTTGAGTAGTTAAATGGTTAATTCATACAACCGATTTAGTATTTAGTTATGAAGTCACCGTTTACAAAAACTTTAAGCGGTCACGCCCATAATTGGCTTATTGATGAGGTTTTGTTGCTCATAGATAAGATGATATGCATGCATTAATAAGATTCAGTCAAGTGAAGATTCGTATTCACTGTTGAAAAAAAGTTATACCATAGAAATAATCTTATTTATTGTAAAAAAAAAAAAAAAATTCTAGATGGGGGAGAGGGTTCCGTCGGCCAACCTTCAATGGCAAGTGGCCAACACGTGTGAACAAATGGGTTGGAAAGCCAAAAAAAAATAAACAGCAAACGAAAGCTGCAGTGCAAATCCTGCACGTTCTGAACTAAATTCTACAAATGTGAAAAATGTACCGAATCTCACTTTTTTTTTACGTTAACCACTGAGGTTTGCCCTAGTGGCCACCCTTTCAACATGGAAGGGAGAGGTGGGGGTTTGAATCCCCACCTTCTCAGGGAGTTGGGGTGGTGACGATTTAGTTTCAAGCATGGGTTTCGATTCTCACGCCCTACAATGAGGTAGGACAAAAGTCTGAAAGTGAGTTAGAATAGGAGTAGAGTAGGACTAAAAAAAAAAACAATGGATTTACGTTACGATTATGACGATCTGTAATATAATATATATAGTATTAAGATTTTTTTGTATTTAATTGCAATGACACATAATAATCTTATACGATACAGTTGAAGTATCGTAGAAGTGCTCCTAACATAAAAGTGTATCATGGAAGGAAAATAAAAAAGTGACATCCACACTTTTTGTATATCGCAACATGCCAATTGGAAAGAAGGTTTTTCAATTATTAATAAGGATCAATTAGACAATACACAAACGAGCTCAGGTGAAACTTAAACATGAATATAGCACACAATATCAAGCTTAAACTCGCTAATACCCAATTTGATAGTCTTAAGAGCCTAATCAAGCTTAACTTTATTTTTGTCCATTATTTAATATAGTCAAGTTGAGTGAAGTCAAATTTGAATAGTCTAATTTTCTTTTTCAAGTTGAGTTTAAACAAGAACTTTAATACTTGATTGAGTTCAAGTGAAGGTTCAAGCATCGAGTATGTTGTAGTAACTCAACTCAATTTGGATTATATCTCCACATTGAGGGTAGACCTAGGACCCCAGCACTTGGACCAGAGACACCGGCCAAACAAGTTATAGCATGGGCCACTGAAGACCCTACCATAGACTCGGGACCTTGGCCTTGGACAGAGTTGTGAATTATGAAACTATAATGTGCTATCATCAAGATCATTGAGTCTGCTACAACGCAAGATATTAATAGAGTACCAAGTAATAAGTACGAAAACAATCTCTCGTAGCATTTTTACTCTCAAAACTTACCTAGAGAAATCTTAAAACACTCTCAAGAGGTAGAACCACCTGGCCCTATGTCTGTTTGTCTCGTGGACACCACGCGAACTCCATCTTTAGATCGATCTTCACTCCAAGGTTCAGGCCAAGTCAAACTTGTATTTTGTAATCAAGGGGTCCAAAAGATCAAAGAAGTGGGGGAAAATGAAGAAAAAGAAAGGATTTGACTATATTTTTACTTTTGATATTTACAATTAACTTCTTTATTTTTATTATTTTAGTATATAATCCTCTAAGTTTGTCTTTTTTTCATCGGAAAATCTTTTCATTAAATTTAACAAGCTTAATTCTCCAAAATTTTGTTCCAAACCAATCTTCGACGAGTGTAGACCAATTTTCACGACGATCCAACAAAGCAACATTGACGATTCCTACCGAAAATGAGCGGATGCAGGGATAAATTGGCTAAAGTTAGAAAGAGAGCAAGATAAATCAGTGACATGATTATCCTAGTGTTATCATTTTTTTTTCTTTTACCTAAAAGATATTTTTATTTTCTTTTTTGATTTTGTGCTAAGTATTTAATTGTCAAATTTCACGTGTAATTGACTTTTCTTTTTTCCTTTCTTATTCAACTAGTGTTCTCTCCGTGGCCGTTGAATTCAGTTTATTGTAAGAAAACGTGGCACTTGATTTCAATTGTCAAGTTGTCTCTGGAAAAAAAGAAAAGGAAAATGATAAAATTGTCCGACCACACGAGCCGTCTGATTGTGTGTATTTATAAGTGTAACCTTGGCTATCCTGGAAAAGAGGTGATGTCGGAATTTTCTTAATTTTTGGTGGCCGTCGTTTCTCAAATTTCCGAATTCCTTAACCTGTTGCATGCCATTCAGGTTTTACATTTTAGTTTTCTAATATTAGTTAATGTACAAAAAATGTTAACACGTGGCATTATTTCTTCCTATTTGGTGAGGTTAAAAATATCTTATGCAAAATAGAGTTTATTAATGCACACTCGTAATTCACGGGTTTGTTATTCTATCACCATACTAAATCCAGCCACAAAATATAATTTATTTTAAGTTATTAATGTCTACTATTTCAAGTGATTTTACAATGTTTTATACCAAACAAGTAACTTTAGTAATTTTTAAAAAAAAAAAAATTTATTCTACTCATATTCTAACTCAGTTTACAGTGTTTTATACCAAACAAAGTAACTTTAGTATGTTTTTTTTTTTTTTTTTTTGCCAGTCATACTTTACTCCTATTCTAATTCTCATTCCCGGGCTTTTGTCTTACCTCCATATAAAACGTAGAAGTCAAAACCCACATCTGAAACTAAATCGTTCACACCACAACCCTCTTGAGAAAGTGGCGATCTGAACCCGCTACCTCCCTTTTTTTATGTAAGAAGGCTGGAACTCAGTAGTTAACTTTAGTATGCTAAAATGTCTTTTTATCTACAGGGTTTTCATATACATGCATTCTCTATCAGTAAATGCTTTTTGTTTTTGGGTTAGACATTTTAACATACTCATAGAGTCAAGTTCTAAACCAGTTTTTTTTTTTTTTGGCACTCCACGTTTGTTAATTCCACATGTCGTCATCACATTAGCTTTACACACTAAGCTTATTATAGAATTACCACATCACTTGTCTACGAAATTTATACGAGCCCTCCCTATGGATCGCAGTCAACCAAAAAAATATAATTTACTCCTTCAGGTGAATGATTACAAAATACCAATTGCTAAAATTAAAATGTCGAAGTTCGCTGTACGCATCTTAATTTTTTAAATAATGAGTGATTGACTTACCCTTTATAAAATGAAAGTGATGCATCATTACATGTAAAAGAAAAAAGGTTTAAGCCAGCTACAAAAGTGAGATGACCAAGAGGTACTTTGAGTAGTTAAATGATTAATTCATGCAATCAATTTAGTGTTTAGTTACGAAGTCACCGATTACAAAAACTTTAAGGGGTCATAACCATTATTGGCTTATTGATGAAGTCTTGTTGCTCATGGATAAGATGATTTGTATACATTAGTAAGATTTGGTCAGGTGAAGATTCGTGATCACTAATGAAAAAAAAAAATCATACCAGAGAAGTAATCTTATTTATTGTAAAAAAAAAAAAAAATCCTCGATGGGAGAGACGGTTCGGTCGGCCCAACCTTCAACGGCAAGTGGCCAGCACATGTGAACAAATGGGTTGAAAAAAAAAAAAAAAAAACTGCGAACGAAAGCTGCAGTGCAAATCCTACACATTGTGGACTAAATTCGAGGAATGTGAAAGTACCTATCCCACTTTTCTAACAACATTTTTACGTTACAGTTACGACGATTTGTGATATAATATATATAGTATTAAGACGTTTTTGTATTAATTGCAATGACACATAATAATCTTATACAATATATTCAAAGTATCATAGAAATGCTCCTAACATATAAATTTATCATCGAAGGAAAATAAAAAAGTGACATTCACACTTTTTATATATGACAACATGCCAATTGGAAAAAAAAAAAGGTTTTCAATTTACAATAAGGATCAATTAGATAATGCACAAATGAATTCAGGTGAAACTTAAAACACAAATGTTGCACACAATATCAAGCTTAAACTTGCTTGATAGTCTCAAGAGCCTAATTAGGCTTAACTTACTTTTTGTCAATTATTTAATATAGTCAAATTGAGTGAAGTCAAATTTGAATGGTCTGATTTTCTTTTTCAAGTTGAGTTTGAACAAGAACTTTAATACGTGATTGAGTTCAAGTGAAGGTTCATGTATTGAGTATGTTGTAATAGCTCAACTCAATTTGGATTATATCTCCACATTGAGGGCTAGACCTAGGACCCTAGCACTGGACTAGAGACATCACGTAAAAAGTTATAGCATGGGTCGCCTAAGACCCTACCATAAACTTGGGACCTTGGCCTTGGAGTTGAGTTGTGAATTATGGAATTATAATGTGCTATCATCAATTAGTATTTATATATCGCATAACAACTCCATATTACAAAATACTTGACGATGTTGTACAAAAAAGATCATTGATTCCGCCACAACGCAAGATATTTACAACGCAAGATATTAATAAAATATCATATTTACTCTCAAAACTTACCAAGAGAAACTGTAAAACACTCTCAAGGTAGAAACACGCAAACGTGAACTCCATCTTCACATCGATCTTCACTCCAAGATTCAAGCCAAGTCAAACTCGTGCTCTGGTTTGGCCATAACCCGTGAGGTCAAAATGACACGTCCGATAACTCAATCTCTTCCTATAAATTTTCAATCAGAAAAAAATTCATTAGGTTATGCGAAATTGCGCACGATGATTTTCGGTTAGTGGCTTTGATAGTACCTCTCCCCAGTTCCCGTACAAAGAAGGAAAATAAAAAACGAACTCGCTGCTCTCCCTGATGGTGTGAGCGTCTTGGCTCACCGAGGGCACAAGTGTAATTGCATGAGTGCCTAGCTCAGTCGGCTCCGGATTTCGGCCTCTCGAGTCGGCCCCATCCCCCGAGATGAATCACGGCCGTCGATCATACCCGGCCCGTGTGTCGGCACACAGTGACCCGACACACGTGCGGAGTCTCATTTTACGTGCTTTCCCTCCCACCAGCCAACGACCCATCCCTATCTCCGTGGACCCCACTGCATATCCCCATCCCTAGGCCATGGCCCCCACCATACGCTTATCTCGAATCTAACTTCAGCCCATTTCCAATTTTTTATTAAAAAGAAATTGAGCATAAATAAAAATAAAAAGGGAAAATGTCTTAGCCTAACATACAATGTTGTCCCGGGATATGGTCCATAAAATTCATATCCAATCTACTTCCTAAATTATACGAAAATGTTCAATACTACTCTTGAACTTGAATTATTGAAATGATAGTTAGAGGTGATTGATTTTAAGGTAGGTAAGTTCTAAAGCTGAAACATGAATTCTATCCTATTTGGATCTTGGGACCTATCATGTCATCTATTTTTCCAGTCTAGTTTGAGGGTTCACTCGAAAATCTGTTTTATCATTTTTTTTCCATTTTTTTACGGCAAAAACATATGAGATTATGAGTAACAAAATGATTCAAAGTAAAATATGAATAACATAAATCCTAATCTACCATAAACAACAATATGAATATGTAGTCAAGTACAATTATAAATGATGAAAAAGTTCTAACGTGTAATATAAAACATAAATTCCCCATTCATCCATAAAAGTTAAAGGAAAATGAAAGACTGGCAAGAAGTTTCAAAAAAGGACGAAGAGCAAAAGAGTGTTGAGGTTAAAATTTAGGGGAAAAAGAAATTAGGATCTAAGCTTTTAAACTTATAAAACAGATTTCAAAGCAAATGGAATTGATAGGTTTTTACTTGGAACCTATTCCTAGAACTATTTCAAGGAGACTCGATTCTCAAACCTATTTTTCTAAGTAAAGTTTGATCCAATTTACTAATAGCATTAAGCATCTTCATATAATTTAGGGACTCACTTAAATATGTACTAAAATTTTAATGATCATAATAAATAAATTAAAAGTTCAAGTATTGTCTTATAATTTAGGTTAAAATTCAAAGGCTATTTATGTTACCATCCAAAATGGGTATCAATATCCATTTAAAAAAACGGCCATTTGCTTTTAAGTTAGCAATTTTTTTCATATTATCAAAAGCACTATTAATAACCCGAAAGTCCGCCCCACATTATCGCTATCTCCCCCTCTCTTAAAGTCTCAAAGCTCCACAGGAAAAAATATCAACGGCGCATAGGGAATCACTTTTGTCAACAAAAGCCAACATCATCATCATCATCATCATCCTCATCATCCCCTTTCTCTCTCTCCCGCTCAGAGCTTCTCACTCGACAGCAATGCACCACGCCTACATCACCCCCTCCCAAACCCACCACGGCCACGGCCCGGCCACCCCCAAGTCCCCCTCCGCGGCGGCGGCGGCTGCGACGACGGCATCATCAGCGTTCACGGTGATCTGCGTGCTCCACTCCCTGATCGCGCTCTTCTGCGGCTCCCTCATGATGTTCCACGCCCGGGCCATCTACTCCCTCGGCCACGGCACCAACGCCACCGAGCGCCTCCTCAGGTCCACCCCGCAGGACCGCCTGCTGATCTGGACCTCCGACTCCTTCACCAGCCTGCTGCTCCTCGCCATCGGCGTCCTCCTCCTCATGGTGTCCAACATCAAGGACCGGGAGTTCCAGGACTTCTTCGCTAAGGGCTGCATGGTGCTGCACGTGTTCGTGGCGGTGTGGAGGGTGTCGTTCGAGTGAGGGGTGGAGGACCTCGCCGGGGCTGCCTCCGCCAGACTGTGGGGGACTTCCTGCTGGCCCTGTCGTGGCTCCTCTTCGTCGTCTACTCCTGGAGGGAGAAGTACGACTGACCCGGAAATGGAATCACGCATAATAAAAATGAAAAAAAAATCTAATTTCTAATCTTCAAGGAGTTGATTGAGTAGGTGAGAGATTAATTCATAAGACAAATCCTATATTTAGTTGCATGCTCGCCAATAAGATTAACTCTTAAGGGGTCATGCTCATGATAAGTGGCCCGTTGATGAAGTCTTATTGCACGTGACTAAGACAATTTGCATGCATTCATAGGTTTTGTCAAGTGAAGATTCGCATCCGTTGTTGTTATATTTTTTCCCTGTATGCCTAATTTTAATTATTATAAAAATTCCTCTATAAGTATGCCGCTTTCAATTGAAACTTATCAATTCGTTTGGTTTAGGGGAAAATTCTTTAAGCTAAAAAATGGTAAAACAATATCTTGTTAATCATCCAGTGGACTAACTAGATGTACACGGAGTACAAAAGTGCGGGTTGAACAAATGGGTTAAACACCTGCACACAAAAGCTGCGGTGCAAATCCAAAAGAATTGTCCAACCATGCTAAAAAGGGGAATCTCTAAGCCGCACAGAATCTCCACTCTTTCAATGACCATTTCATGTTGCCATAACTCGTATACTGTAAATCACAATTTTAGTGATGTATCATAACAATATTTTACTTTAATTACAATGATATGTTGTAATATTACATGGTAGAATTGAAGTAACATAGAAGTCACTCTAACTTAGGAGTCTTCATCGAATGAGAAGGATATGTTGAAAGACAATAAGTTTTTCAATGTACCATGCCAATTGGGAAAAAGAAAATCTTTCTGTTCACAACACAAATCAATTAAATGAACCAAAATCAAGTTTAAGTAAAAGTTAAACAAGAATTTGCCATATAATATCAAGCGTATTACGCTGGTATTCGGCTGGATAGTCTTACTATTCTAATTGAGTTTCAGTTAAATTCTGTAGATTATTTAATAATTCTAGAGAGACACAAAAATACTTATGATTCCATTGCATATGAAATTTTGAGCTCCAGTTGGTTTATATTTCAACTTAATCAAGTTGAATTCAATTGAAACTTTTTAATATCTCAATTTTCTTCTCAAGTTGAGTTTGAGCAAGAAATTGAATACTTGATCAAGCTCTGCTCAAGTGTGTGGACATCTAAACTTTAACTTGTGGACTTATCATTCATCACATTAGAAAATTAAAATAAATAATAAATTATAACCCGATCCTTAATAAATATCAATATTGCATTGCGTTTAGCATTTAGACATTATAAAGCAATCCACATTGAATAAGTTTCATTCGAATTGCCTCGTCGTGGATGGCATTTGAATTGGCTTGTCAGCAAAATGGACTCGAATTTAGGAAAGGCGAAGGCCCTAATCTTATTTGAATTTTCAAGACCAAGCCAAATTTAATCCAAGTCATGTTGAACTTCGACCAGCACACAAAGTAAAGCATACAAGGCAAAGTATTTCGGCAAAATGCATGATTCTTGGCAAGATTGTTTGGCGTTCTCACGGCAATCCAAGTCCTGTTGAACTTTGGCCAGCACATACTTCGTCGTGCCAGAGCGACGTCAACGTAGCCTCGCTGGTCCTTGCCGTGGTCGCACATCTTTCGCTGTCTTCCAGGACTTCCTCATCAAATTCTCGTGGGAAAAAACCACGAAAAACTCCAAACTTTTTTTTATGACGTGAAAAATCCTAAACTTTGTCATCCATAACACGTTTACCCCAAACTTTTTTTGTAACACTAAAAACCCTGAACTTTTGTTGTATGACACATTTACCCTATATTATAGGGGTTTTGATCTTTTACTTTTAAATTTATTTTCTTTTTATTTTCTTTTATTTTCTTCTCTCTTCCCTCCATTGGCTGGCCGGCAGAGGTCGCCTGGGTTGGCTAGGGCTGCCCTCACCGGGTGTCGGGCGGAGGGCCTCCCTCGCGCGCTCGCGGATCCCGGGCGAGGGGGTGCCCTCACCGGCGATGGGCGAGGACGGCCCTTGCCGCATCGAGCGGCAGCGCCCTCGCCAGCGTTGGGCGAGGGCACCCGGGCCCGATCTAGCGAGGAGGTCCTCATCTAACCCCAGTGAGGGCCGCCTCGCCCGACACCGCGAGGGCGGCCCTAGCCGGCGTTCGGCAAGGGCGACCCTCGCTTGATGCCGGCGAGGGCAGCCTCGCCGGATGCCGGCTTCCCTCCACCATGGCCGGCGGAGGGAAGAAGAAGAAAAAAGAAAAAATAATAAAGAGGAAAAACAGAAAAAATAAGACAAAAATGCCCTTGATTGGGTAAATATGTCACCTTTTTGAAAAGTTTGGGATTTTTTCATGGTACAAATTTTTTTTTTTATGGTAAATATGTCATTTGGGAAAAAATTTGGGGTTTTTTATGGTCTTTTTTCAATTCTCGTCGGAAGTCGTTAAAATTGCAGGTTGTTTTTGGCGCGGTAAGTATTCTGTCGCTGTTTGTTAATATCCCTCCAGGCGAGAGAGAAAGAGAGAGAAGAAAATGGCAGGGCTCTGGATGCTCTTTGGGTTTCGTGGCCTTTTTCTTTTGGATTCTTTAATTGTCACTGGGTTGAAATCGATAGTGCTTGAATTCAAACATTCGCTTCTTTCGGCCATGCAAACTGGACCAGGCCCTTCCAATCAGGACCACATTGGAGCCATTTTTATCATTTTCTCTTTCTTTTAACTTTTTAAAATTCGTTTTAATATATTTTACAAGAATTTATACATGATTGTCAACTAAAACTTAGATGTCGATACTGACGTAAATATTTTTTTAATTTTAATTTTATTTTCTTCACATGGCTAACAAGATCGTCAGCCCCTGGTAGAGGTGACTGGTGAGGGCCAACAACCCCCTCGCCAGGCATTGACGAGGATTCATTGTTTCACAAAAATAATGTTCACTATATACCAAAATGGAGATTAGGTGAAACTTTAACATCAATGTGTCATATGATATCAAATTTCAACTCGATAGTATTTGGCTCGATAGTCTTACAAGTCTAATTGAGTTTTTCTTTTTGTAAATTATTTATATGAAATTTCAAGCCCAATCCTTTAATATTTCAACATAATAAAATTGAATCCCGATGCAACTTTTGAGTACTTCAATTTTCTTTTCCAATTGAGTTCAAGTAAGAAATTCAATTCCCGATCAAGCTAAGCTCGAGTGAAGTTTCGAGCAGTCAAATACGTGAGTCGAGCTTGACAGTGCATTAGCTCGTCTCAATGTGGTTATCCTTTAATTCGAGGACTAGACCTAGGACGCTAGTGCTTAGACTTGATACCTCAGAGGTGGGTTGCGCGTCCGTGCGCGTGGACTGAGAGAGACCAGCCGAGCAGGTTATCACATGGGCCAGTGGCACCTTTTGTCTTCGAGTTCTAGGCCGATTCTTCATCGTTCCAGATTCGTTGGTCGATTGCCACGTGTTCTGGTGGATCCGACGCTTCAGAAACTTCCGTTCTTTCTGCTTCCCTGGCTCTCTCTCCTCACTTTCTTCTTCCTCCTCATTCATACTCCTTCAAAACGATAGTCAACGCAGAACCGCCTGGCAGCGACAATCCTAGATCTCTCTATCTTCTCGCCCTCGACACCGTCAGGGCCGGGCGATCCATTGTCGTTACGGGTCAGCTTCGTTTATTTTTGCACTCCTATGGTTTTCCGGTGATCCCGTCGTCGATCTCGCCCTCTACACCCTCGCTGCCGCTCGTTCCTTCCTCGTCCAGCAGCATATTTATCTGAAATCGAAATCTGAAAACGTTTTCACCAACCAAATGGCCCTGAGTCTCGTCCAATATTTTCCTGAGAATGGGACAGGCTGAGAGCGCTTGTTTCTTTGAAGCAAGAGAGAGCCAGCGCCAGAGCAAAGGGAAGAGATCGTCGACTTCGCTGCCAATCGGGGAAGGGCAACCCTGGGTCAGAGGCCGCCGAGCATCTCCGAGAGCAAAGCCGACTCTGCTTCAGCTTTAAGCCCTTGATTTTCTTAGCAACACTCTCTCTCTCTGTTCCGAAGCTTGGCATTCTAGAGAAGCACATATACCATCAGCTCTTCTAATGGCTGCTTCTTCGATTATGAAAAGGAATTACCATGTGTTCCTCAGTTTCAGAGGGACAGATGTCCGCCACAGCTTCCTCAGTCATCTCTACGCCGCTCTGGACCAGAGAGGAATACACACTTTTGTGGATCGCAAGGAGCTTAGGAAAGGAGAGGAAATATTGCCGGCGCTCATGAGGGCGATCGAGCAATCGCGCGTTGCCATCATCGTTTTCTCCGAGAACTATGCTTCCTCACCGTGGTGTTTAGAAGAGCTCTTGAAAATCATGGAGTGCGAGGAGCAAAATGACTTGATTGTGTTCCCAGTGTTTTACAAAGTGGAACCAAGGGAAGTGAGGAAAGGGAGGGATAGTTATAAGAGAGCTATGGCTGAGCATGAGTCCAAGTTTGGGAAGGATTCGGAGAAAGTGAAGAGATGGAAGAAGGCTCTCCTTGATGCTGGTAGCTTATCTGGGTGGCACTTCAATGACAGGTACGCGCTAATGTTATGCAGTGCTTTGCGATTGTTAGCTCGTGATTATTTGTTAGATATCAAATCGTATGTATAGCTTCGAATTGCCGAAACCATGCATGGAGTTCTTTGAATTCGCAGTAGACACAAAAGTTGAAAGACCAAAATTTCAAGCTAGCGGAAATTTCTTAGATAAGTAGTGTATTTCCTAGGACCCAAGTAATTAGTGTCTTCAGGCGCAGATTCTTTGTAATTTTCCTTCCGCAGACGGTTGCGCAGGTGTGTGTTATTTCTTTTCATTTTATTATTTATTAATCTTCTTATGAAATTTTCCTTATGACGTTAGACGTTGAATTCCTGCCATGGCTTGAAATGGTAAAACACGTTTCTATTTCTTTTGAGTGCTCATCAGAGATGAAAGAGATGAAGCGGAGCTCATACAATCCATCGTCAAGGAATTATCAATTTATCTCAGACCAAGATCCTTAGATGTCGCTAAGTATCCGGTCGATATAGAATCCCGAGTTCAAAAACTGATAAGTTTGTCAGAGGCAGTTGGTAGTGATGTTTTGATGATAGGTCTATGGGGACCCGGCGGCATTGGAAAGACGACGATCGCTAAGGCACTATATAATGCTATTGAGATGCAATTTCAGGGTTGTAGTTTTTTGGAGCGAGTTAGAGAAAAATCGAACCAAAGTGGTGGTCTTGTTGATTTGCAAGAACAACTTCTATCTCAGATCTTATCTCATAACAAATTAACGGTCCACGGTGTCAGCGAAGGAGTTAGTTTGATACGAGAAAGGCTATGTTGCAAGAAGGTTCTCTTGGTTCTTGACGATGTTGACCAGATGGATCAAATAAAAGCATTAGCTAGAGAAGGCAATTGGTTTGGAGAGGGAAGTCGAATCATTGTTACATCAAGAGATAAACAATTGCTAATTTCTCATGACATAAATTGTGTGTATGAAGTTAAAGCTTTAAAATATGATGAAGCACTAGACCTTTTTAGTCGGTATGCTTTCCCAAATAGCAAGAGTGTTGAAATAAGAAGGGATCTCATAGATAGAGTACTGAATTATGCTAACGGCCTTCCGTTAGCCCTCGAAGTGTTGGGCTCATTCTTATGTGGAAGAAACGAAGCTGCATGGGAAAGTGCATTGCATAGGCTCTCCGAAAGTCCTGACCAAACTATTAATCAAGTTCTCAAGACAAGCTTTGATGGATTGGACAACAATGAGACGGAGATTTTCCTCGATATTGCTTGTTTCCTTAAGGGAAAGAGAATAGAGTACATCCAAGAAATGCTTGATGGCTGTGGTTTCTACACAACCATAGGAATAGAAATTCTCATTGAGAGGTCCTTGATAAAAAATGAGCGTGGCTCCCTGCAAATGCATGATTTGGTTCAGTTGATGGGTACAAATATTGTTAAACAAGAATGTCACGATAATCCTGGGAAACGCAGTAGATTATGGCTTTTGGAAGATGTTGAGGAAATTTTTTGTTATAATACGGTAAGAGTTGTTTATGTCAGTTTTGTTGCATTTCAGTTTACATTACTTTAATTAGGATAGTATAATGTAAATCTTAACTGGAAATTTTGTCTGACAACTGAATTTACTCTATTATGGATAGGGGACAGATGCAGTAAAGGCCATAGTATTGGACTTGCCCCCACCAAAAGCGATAGTCATCCATCCTGAAGCTTTCACAAATATGAATAAGCTAAGAGTACTCATTTTGCCTTGCGTGCATATCTCTTCACAAGTTCAACTATGTCTCCCTAATGACCTAAGATGGCTTGAATGGCCCAGTGCCTCGAATCTAGAATTTGGCTCTGGTCTAAATAAACTCGTGAGACTCAATATCCCAAAAAGTCCTATCAAACAATTAGGGGGCAACTCTCAGGTAAAGCCCTTGTGATGATTAGCTTTTCCTTTTTATAGCTATAAAAAAACATTCGCAGAGCTTAATGACCGCACTAGTATGTTTTTGCAGAATTTTAGCAAGCTGAAGTCCATCGATTTCAGTGAATGCCAATCCCTGGTTAGTATTCACGACCTGTCATCGGCTCCAAATATGAAGATATTGATTCTTGATGGGTGTGAGAGGTTGGTGGAGGTTCACCCATCCGTTGGAGATCTTGTCAAGCTGGAAGTTTTGTTGCTACGAGGGTGCTTTAATCTTAGAAATTTTCCTAACACACTGAAGACTAAATCTATTCGAATCCTTGATCTCTATGGTTGCTCTAAACTTGAGAAGTTCCCAGATATAGATGGAAAGATGAAACATTTGAAAGAACTTACTCTATGTAGTACGGCTATTAAAGAACTCCCTGCGTCAATTGAAAATCTTGTCTCTGTGGAGTTGATAGATTTATCATTTTGCAAAAACCTCATGAGGCTTCCGTCGCACATTTATAAGTTGAAAAATCTCGAGTATTTAAATCTTGAGGGCTGCTTGAATTTAATCACGTTTCCAAAAAACATGGAGGATTCAACTAATCCTGATGGTCGTATGGGATTCCAAAACCTATTTAGCCTATATCTTTCCGGCTGCAATCTATTAGAATTAGAGTTCCTTGAGAGTTCTTCCAGTTTTCCTAGCTTGCAGTACCTAGACCTTTCATATAACATGTTTACTCATTTGCCAACATGCATCGACAAGTACTATCGTTTGAGGGGATTGGATGTTGAGGGATGCAAGCTACTACAAGAGATTCCTCAACTTCCACCAAATATTATTGTGCTATCAGCATGTAATTGCAAATCCCTGCAAAAACTCCCAGATTTGTTGTGGGATTCGGGTGACTTGACTTCATGTGAATTATTCCGCGAAGGAGTCAATATGGATGATGTGGCTAATTTCTCATTACTCGAGGTCTCTCTCTCTCTCTCTCTCTCTCTCTCTCTCTCTCTCTCTCTCTCTCTCTCTCTCTCTCTCTATATATATATATACTTAAATGCTTGATATGCATACCCTCTGTGTGATAGAAACAGCCAAAGATGCGTTGGCTCGAGGTCGTTATAAGTGGAAGAGAGATGCCTAAATGGATTCAACCCTATGAAGAGGATTCCATATTTTTCATGATTCCACAGCACTTGTATGATGAGATTAAAGGACTAGCACTCTGTGTTGTTCTTAGCCCGGAGGAAGGAAAAGTGGCCGACGTTTTTTGTCATTTAACAGTACTTGTTAATGGCCAAGAAGCGATGTCTCGGAGTAAAGAACTTGGGTCAATAGAATCTGACCATGTGTGGCTTTATGATGATTTACACTTTTTCGAATCTTCAGTGAAGAAGCTTTTGCAAAATGATTGGAGCCATTTCCAAGTTTGCTTCGAAGCAAAACGGGGAAGCATAAAGAAGCGTGGTATCTATCTAACATGTCCAATTGAAACAGATGCAGAGGAAAGCTCATCACCTTTAACAAAGAAGATAAGACAGTCTTAACTACGGTGAGACTTTGGGTTCAATGTCTTTGCTTTTCCCTTTTCTGGACCTCCACTAGAGATTTGCAAGTGTCTGCTCCTTCAATTAGAATTCAAGATCATTATAAAATAGAGGTTTCACACCATGCTACTGACATGATTGGGGAACTTTTTTATTTTTTGGCCTCTGATTCTTTATGATTTTTAGTGTAGAGTGCATTAACCCAAAAATTAAGAGGATGCTTGTTGAAATGGCCATGGTCTTCCAAGTTGCGCCGTGTAATTTATTAGATGGGTCTTTGTCGCCTCTCTTAATCCAATTCCAATTAATGATGCCAATACTTCATAATTCAAAATTCTGAGATAGTAAGTTTTGCTAAATATAGTGTCGCGACCCGATCTTGCCGCCCCCTCGAAAAGTGTCCAAGTAGGGAAAATGTCAGGTTTAGGGATACTTGATCTCAAGATCACAAGCTCTTCCAAGTTCATACCCCGCGTGACAGCAGATTTATTTCTATGATCTAGGAATTTAACAACCTAAAAACAAATATACAAGAGTCGCCACTAGCCTCATTTTTGGGGTCAGCTAGAAACCCAATCAAGGGTCGGGATTATTCCCTCGATTCCTACGCAACCAGATATCTAGGTTCGGGGACTTGGGTTACGCTAATATTGCTATTAGTGCCCTTTCGGTACCTAAATAGTATGTTGTGTTTTTCCTAACATGTCCATGCATTTCTTTTATATTTTTAGAATCATCAATTATATACTAAATAATCATGCGTGGTGAATTACTTTCATTCTATTCTATTTCTAAAAAATAGAAAGGAAAACAACCAATGAGATTGAAATTGCAAAACATTAAGTAAGCAATCAAGGAAAAACAGTAAATCTATCAGGCAGTCCTAAAAAATATAAAAGAGAAAACAATTAAAAAGAAAAGAAAGCAAACCCGCAACTCGTCGGGTTTTATACAACGAATGGAACCCGAGACATATGTCGGGAAAATGAGCATTACAAGATAACGGTCGGAGTGGACATCGACCTCCACCATCTTCACGCAAAGTCCATCTCCAGGGTCCTAATCTAAACCTAATCTAAGAAACAAGGATCCCCTGTCTCATCTTATGTGACTAAGACAACGCATAGAAATCATTATTATAACGAATAGACATAGGCATCAGTCATGAACAAGACTTGCACATGACATAAGGTTGAATGCGAAAAAGGTTTGGGTAAACATTTAACCTTAAATCAGAATGCAAAGAAGTCACACAAGTCATTAACATTGCAAAGTGACTTGGAACTAAGAAGCAAAATGCATAACAATTTAAATTGCTACATGTCATCATGAATCCTAAGGTTACTTGACCTTAAAAATTCTGAAATTTTAGCATAGGATGGATATGGACATTATGAACAGCTTTCATTGAGAATTTATCCTCAAGATCATTATGTATAAGATCACACAAAATTGGTAGACAGTCAGATTCATAGAGACAAGACAGCACTGCAGGTCAAGACAAATTCAGACTTCAAAACTTGATCTAAAAAAAAGAAAAGCAGGGCAAATGATGGGCAAATTGGACAAACTAGGCATCGTTAGAAAGCTTAAGGTGTCCTTTACGAATTCCTACTAGGTGACAATTGCAATTTAAGTCTTTTTCTAGCTCAAGCAAAGCCATTTGTATAAATGGTCAGATCAGATCATAACAAGCAGAACACATCAGCAGATTAGTGCTCTTTGCAAGAAGCATCAGGCAGGGCAAATGATGGCCGATTCAAGCATGCAATATGTCATTTTAAAGCTTGAGATGCCTAGTACAATTATCTAGAAGACATTAAGTCCTAATAACATCATCTACCAGTTCATATCAAGTGATTTACACAGAAGGTCATCCGAAACAGAGAGACAAACATTTGGCAGATTCTGGACCAGACTTTGGACAGACAAAAATCATATTAAATGAAGTCAGATTATGGAATTCTATAGCTCATTGGAAAGATAATCGAACCATCTTCAACCTATATGAAGACTTCGAACACAGAAAACCACAGAAACCAGCTCATATCAAGTCATTTGCACAGAATGGACCAGCTCCAGCATATCAGTTTTCCAGAATCATCTCCTAACTTTCGAAGAAGATTTCAGATAGCTAATGATATCGGATCGGGACGTGCTATAGCTCGTTAGAAAGCTAATCAAACCATCTTCGACTTTCATGAAGGCATCAAACACAGAAAACCACAGCAACCAACTCGTGTCAGGACATTTGTACAAAAGGTCATTCAGAACACAGAACACCATAAACAACATAGGTTCAGTAACAATGGCAAAATGAGTGGTATCAGATCTATATACTTGGTAAATCAACTTCTAAGAAATTTTTCATATCAACACGTTTCCAGATCTGACATTATCATGATCTATTTCTCGTTCATGCTTTTGAGGTATTTCGTCAAATACTTCGCATACAATCAAAACGATTAACTCAAGCTATGGAATGGGACTGAAGCAATGTTTTCATCTAACATTCTAAAATCAGTATTAAAATCACAGAACCATCACAAGTCATCTAGTTACAGCTCAGATCTTAAGTGAATTACACCTGAACTACGTGAACATGATTCTTCTACACATTTCATTGCAACAGAGCAGGAGAGAGGGGAATGAGTTTACCTGGTTTATCAGTGATACGGATGTTGCAACAAGAGTTCCAGACGAAGAATAAGAGCTTTACGATCGTCCAAGAACGAGGTTGGAACCAGCGATGATAAGTTCGAACAGAAACTGGATTCGTTGTATCTTAGGGAAGCTGGATTTTCTGACTCTTTTGAGCGATTCGAGTGAGATCAAGCACATGCCAGACCACTACAACACCTTCGGATCGTCGAGGATTATCAGATTTGGAGAAGTTAAGTTCTGGCAACGGATGGATCCACTGATTGTCCTGATCGGTAGTGATGAGCGTTCTTCTGTTCCGTTACAGCCACGGCTGTACTGACCGGCGGAGGAGATTTTGCTGCGGCTGTCACCGATCGGGGATGGGAATATGCTGAGCGCGAAGAGCATCAGCATGGCGAGGTCAACGACCGCTTCGAGCTCTTCATCTTTGAGGCCAGGAACATCGCCGAACGTGCGAGATCGACCGCGAGTTCGGTTTCTGTGCGAAGAATGGAAGCTCGAAACGACAATCGATTGAGGACCGGATCGCTGAGAAGAGGGAGAGATGTCCAGAGCCCCCGTCCTCGACCAAGGCTAGGGTTTTCTTAAATCCGCCATCGAAGAGCTCGATCGAGCAGTTACCTAGAGCGGAAGAGAGAATCCCCCTTTCCAGAGAGTGTGCGAGCGTCCCCCTCCGCGAGAGAATCCCCGCCAGAGAATCCTCTTTTTTTTTTTTAGAGAGAGAGAGCAAAAAGAGAAAAACGATCGTGAATGGCCTCCCTCCTTTTATATTCTTTTTTTTTCCTTCTTTCTTTGTTTTCTTTTTGTTTTCTCTCTTTTTTTCTTTTTGTTTTCTTTTTGGCTCTTTATTTTTTTATATTTTTGCAAGCGATGGATGATTAAAATGTCAACGAAAATTTCGGGTGTCGACATATAATATAATCTATATCTTTAGGAAAGTGTTGTTTGAATTGTCTCAAAGATCAAGAGGTCTATACAGGGAAATTTAGTTGATTCCCTTGTTGTTACTCGGCAGCTTGCATTGGATTGGTATAAAGGGACAGCTCTAGCGTCTGAGAAACGTTGCATTTTAGCAAAGGAGATTGACGCCAAGGATATTCATGAAGAGCAAACGGTATTTGTCAAACGCCTTCTAAAATAAGTATTGCAAAGAAATTTTAGAATGAGAAAAAAATCAATTAAAAAGGGAGAATGAAGGAACTTGCAGGTACATATGAAAGCACAAGCTGGTTGCACAACGGTAGGACCAGTGCCGACCTTGTTCGACCCTAGGCTATACCCCATTGAGGTCAACCAAACCTTGGAGATGTGACACTAGTGTCGCTTGACCCTAGGCGATGCGACACTAAATACCAATGTCCAATGACCTCAGGTGGCGGAATGTCAGAGCCCCACGACTAGGCAACGCAATACTCAACCCTTGACAAGCTAAATCTGGCATCAAGCAACCCTCGCAAAGCTTCTTGGAATCATGCAACCCTCGACGAAGCTTTGCAACTGTCCATCAACCCTCGGCCTCCTTCATGAAGCCTCCTAGCCATCACCAACGATGGCTTTCTCTCTCCTAACCAAGATTGAGGGGTAAAACATTATTACAAATATATTAATGATGGTAAGATTGTAAGAAAAAATATTTCATTAGACTTCCAGACCTGCATTTGGAGAATACTAAAGTGGAGCTTCAAGTAATTCAAAGTAGAACTTTTCGCTAAAAGGTTTTTGAATTGTGTTACGAAATTTCAAAACTTATATTAAGAGCTTTTGAAAGCCCAAAATAGCTTAATTCAAAATGACGGAGCACTCAAATTTTTAAAGGCCAAATTGGATAGGACTGAAATGGAGGGTAAACCTGGAATAGTGTACCACTCTGGGCATCCTTGTGAGTCAAAAAAATATTTTGATAAATTATTTAAGGGTGTTAATTTAAGATTTCATGTGATGTTAATCCAAATAATATCTATGTATTATTATTTTTTCTTTTGTACCTTTTGAAGAGTTGAGTCTGATTCATTTGGCAAGTGAAATGCTAAGTAACATTTTAATAATTTCCACTGAGAATGTTAGTAAGTTAAGTTGATACTAGGATTGCCCTTATATTCTTCATCGGCTTACGGTTAAGTTCATTCTCTTTCTCACTTTCTACCACTAGTCACCCTTCGTTTAAGTCTAGTTGGCCTGATATAGTCTATTTGAAATGCAAAATTCAATAAAGTAGAAATGTCGTTGCCCATCACTTTTTGAAGCCAAATAAAAGATTACTACAATCTCCAAAAAGGTAACCCAATCACATCGTTAGAGACCACAAGATATCAAATGCTCATTACTAAAATATTAATCACAATCGTTAAGGTTCAAAATCATGTACATCGGTAATATCTTTTTCCGATGTTTCGTTCATTGGATCGTAATACGTATTCACCTCAAATTAAATCTATCACCCAAGATCAAATACCAAAATAATAGCATCACCCCCTCCTCATTCTCCTTCTTTTCCTCTCTCTCTCTAGATAAAAAGATGGAGAAGAGTTATCAACACTAGCCACCTTTTTTGAAATGTATCATTTCACATCTTATTATAATTGGAGAAACACTACCTATGGAAAATAATTGATACTCCCACAGCGATATGCCGATTATATTTAGACATCGAGTCATCCCGCATTATGAACCTTTCCTAATTGTTGTGATTCGTATTGTATTAACAACGTTCGAGAGCAAAGTCAAATGGATGACTCCAACCTTTGCAAAATATGCAACCTAAAAAGTCAACAAGCACGAAGCGATGGTAGGCAACTACTCGGGCAAAATCTTAGGCCGACCAAAATTGAAATAGTCTTGAGTCAACTCCACCGAATGGCAACCAAGACTAAAATGATAGGCCGATTCTCTTGCTGATCCTCTAGACAGACTGAAGAATGGGCCATCTTCATACCTCATATCTAAAATAAATCAACATTGGGTTATCGACCTTATCAAGATTAGAGATCATATCATCTATAATCATAAAATTCGACCCCCAACTCCTCTCAATTAAAGATAATGTGATAGCTACTTACTACTGGAACCGATGTTAGGAGATCACTTGACCAATTGAGAGCCATCGAATTCAACATTTGAATTAAAAACCACAAATAGCGAAAAAAAAAAAAAAATCCTTTTCACAACACTTTCTAAAGTCTATTTGAGGAAACTATGAGAAAATGATATTTGACTACTGCTGAGAAACCTATTTGAAATTAATTGTTGGGAAATATCTTGGCCAAAAAGATCCTTCTTACATTAATTAATCTTCATTTACTTGTAAATTTTTAATTGAAGAAAAATGTCAAAAGTAGAGTGGTCTTGATCTCGAATCTTGCATGAGCGATAGCCACATGGACGACTTCAAGCATCCTCAATTATGTCAGGATGGACCAGGCCTTGTTCTAGACAATGACTTGTTGACAATGACTTGTTGACAATGTTTGTCATTCTATAAATATCATCAAGGGGTCCAAAAGATCAAAGAAGTGGGGAAAATGAAGAAAAAGAAAGAGAAAAGGAATTGCCTATATTTTCACTTTTGATATTTGCAATTAACTCCTATATTTATGGTATTTTAGTATATAATCCTCTAAGTTTGTTTTTTTTTTTTCATCGGTAAATCTTTTCATTAGATTTAACAAGCTTAATTCTCCAAAATTTTGTTTCAAAAGCAATCTTCGACTAGTATAGACAAATTTTCGCGACATTCCAACAAAGCAACATTGACGATTCCTACCGAAAATGAGCGGATGCAAAGATAAATTGGCTAGAGCTAGAAAGAGAGCAATATAAAACGGTGATAGGATTATCCTAATGTTATCTTTTCTTTTTACCTAAAGGATATTTTTATTTTCTTCTTTAATTTTGTGCTAACACGTGTAATTGACTTTTCATTTTTCCTTTCTTCTCCAACCAGTGTTCTCTCCGTGGCCGTTGAATTCAATTTATTGTAAGAAAACGTGGCGCTTGATTTCAATTGTCAAATTGTCTCTCGGAAAAGAAAAAGGAAAATGATATAATCGTCCGACTACACGAGCCGTCTGATTGTGTGTATTTACAAGTGTAACCTTGGCTATCCCTCTTGGAAAAGAGGGGATGTCGGAATTTTCTTAATTTTTGGTGTCCGTCGTTTCTCAAATTTCCGAATTCCTTAACCCGTTGCATGCCATTCAGGTTTTACATTTTGGTTTTCTAATGTTAGTTAATGTGTAAAAATGTTAACACGTGGCATTCTTTCTTCCTATTTGGTGAGGTTAAAAATATCTTATGCAAAATAGAGTTTATTAATGCACACTCATAATTCATGGGGTTGTTATTCTATCACTATACTAAATCCAACCACAAAATATAATTTATTTTAAGTTATTTTACAATGTTTTATACCAAACAAAGTAACTTTAGTATTTTTTTTATAACTTACTCTACTCCTATTCTAAGTCGATTTACAGTATTTTATACCAAACAAAGTAACTTTAGTATTATTTTTTTTGCCAGTTATATTTTACTTCTACTCTAATTTTCATTCTCATGCATTTGTCTTGCCTCCATATAAAGTGTGGAAGTCAAAACTCACATCTGAAAGTAAATCATTCCCACCCCAACTCTCTTAAGAATGTGGCGATTCAAACCCCCTACATTCCCCTTCTTATGTAAGAAGGGTGGAACTCTAGTAGTTAACTTTAGTATGCTAAAATGTATTTTTATCTACAGGGTTTTCATATACATGCATTCTCTATCAGTAAATGCTTTTTGTTTTTGGGTTAGACATTTTAACATACTCATAGAGTCAAGTTCTAAACCAGTTTTTTTTTTTTTTTTGGCACTCCTCATTCGTTAATTCCACATGTCATTATCACATTAGCTTTACATGCTAAGAAGCTTATTACAGAATTACCACATCACTTGCCTACGAAATTTATACGAGCCCTCCCAATGGATCGCAGCCAACAAAAAATATATATATATATATATATATATATATAAATATATATATAATTTACTCCTTCAAGTGAATGATTACAAAATACCAATTGCTAAAATTAAAATGTAGAAGTTCGCTATACGCATCTTAATTTTTTTATATAATGAGTGATTGACTTACCCTTTATAAAATGAAAGTGATGCATCGTTACATGTAAAAGAAAAAAGGTTTAAGCCAACTACAAAAGTGAGATGAAAAAGAATATCAAAATAAAATATTGTTCAAGTTTTTCTTTTTAGTTTAAAGTCCAAGTCTAGGTGGCAAGTCTGCAAAGATTGATAGGGTTTCATTCTTTTAAACCCATAGTCCAAGAGGTACTTTAAGTAGTTAAATGATCAATTCATACAATCAATTTAGTGTTTAGTTACGAAGTCACCGATTACAAAAACTCTAAGGGGTCATAACCATTATTGGCTTATTGATGAAGTCTTGTTACTCATGGATAAGATAATTAGTATACATTAGTAAGATTTAGTCGGTGAAGATTCGTGATCACTAATGAAAAAAAAATCATACCATGGAAATAATCTTATTCATTGTAAAAAAAAAAAAAAAAATCCTCGATGGGGGAGATGGTTCGGTCGGCCCAACCTTCAACGGCGAGTGGCCAGCACATGTGAACAAATGGGTTGGAAAAAAAGAAAAAAGAAACTGCGAACAAAAGCTGCAGTGCACATCCTACATGTTGTTGACTAAACTCGAGGAATGTGAAAAATGTACTGGATCCCACTTTTTTAACAACAATTTTACATCACGATTATGTCGATTTGTGATATAATATATATATATATATATATATATATATATATATATATAGTATTAAGACGTTTTTGTATTTAATTGCAATGACACATAATAATCTTATATAATATATTCGAAGTATCGTAGAAGTGCTCCTAACATATAAATTTATCATCGAAGGAAAATAAAAAAGTGACATTCACACTTTTTATATATGGCAACATGCCAATTGGAAAAAAAAAGTTTTCCAATTTACAATAAAGACCAATTAGATAATGCACAAATATTCAGGTAAAACTTAAACACGAATGTTGCGCACAATATCAAGCTTAAACTTGCCCATACCCAATTGATAGTCTCAAGAGCCTATTCAGGTTTAACTTACTTTTTTGTCAATTATTTAATATAGTCAAATTGAGTGAAGTCAAATTTGAATGGTCCGATTTTCTTTTTCAAGTTGAGTTTGAACAAGAACTTTAATACATGATTGAGTTCAAGTGAAGGTTCAAATATCGAGTATGTTGTAATAGCTCAACTCAATTTGGATTTTGTCTCCACATTGAGGGCTAGACCTAGGACCCTAACACTTGGACTAGAGACACCAGCAAAACAAGTTACAGCATGGACCGCCTAAGACCCTACCATAGACTTGGGACCTTGGCCTTGGACTTGAGTTGTGAATTATGGAACTATAACGTGCTATCATCAATTTGTATTTATATATCGCATAACAACTCCATATTACAAAATACTTGATGATGTTGTACAAAAAAGATCATTGAGTTCGCCACAACACAAGATATTAATAGAGTACCGAGCAATAAGTACAGAAACAATCTCTCGCAACATATTTACTCTCAAAACTTAACAAGGGAAACTCTAAGGGTGTGTTTGTTTGTATTTCTGTTCAAAAATTGTTCTAGGGAAATAAAAAAAAAATAATTTCTATTATGGGGAACAATTTTTAACTAGAAAAACAGTTTGGTAAACTTATTTCGGAAATAAATAAAAAAAAGAACCGAAATACATTTGATAAATTTATGTTTTTTTTTTTTTTTTTTTTTTTTTAATTTTTTAATATTTTTATTTTATATTTCCTTTTTTTTTTTTTCTTTCTTTTTTCTTTTTTTCTTCTTTTGGCTTGTGGCCTCGCCCAGCCACGGTGAGGCTTGCCGACCCCACGGCGAGGCCGACCTCGCCCAACCACCGGTCGCCTAGCGATGGCCCGGCGAGGCCGACCTGGCGGTGGTCCGACGACGTCGAGCCTCGCCGGATCTAGGCGAGCTCGAGCTCGCCCAACCAAGGTGAGGCTGAGCCTTGCCAGGGGCCGGCAATGCTCCGGCGAGGTTCCGGCCAAAGAAAAAGAAGAAGAAAAGAAGAAGAAAAAAAAAAAAAGAGAAGAAAAGATAGGGGGAGAAAATTTGTTCTTAAAAATTGTTCGGAAACAAGAAACAAGTTTTTTTTTTTTTTTTATGACCCAGGAAACCCCGAAAGCCGACAGCCGGCGAGAAGAACCTGGGGCTGACGCAAGCTGGCCACCACACTCACGCCAGGGGTTAAGTCACCAAGTAACGTCACTAGGATTCAAACTTAGCACCTTTCGTGAAAGGCACAAAGCTCAATCCAACGACGCCACCGCAGTGGATGGTAGAAACAAGTTTTTTTTTTGTTTCTTATTTCTATTCCAAATGTGTTCCCATGAACAAAAAAACAGATTTGGAACAAAAACACAAACAAACGCGTTTCTGTTCTTTTTTTGTTTCCGGGAAAAAAAAACAAAATTTTTATTCATAAACAGAAAAAAAGAACACAACCATGCACGTCCTAAAACACTCTCAAGGTAGAACCACACGAACTCCATCTTCAGATCGATCTTCACTCCAAGCTTCAAGCCAAGTCAAACTCGTGCTCTGGTTTGGCCACAACCCATGACGTCAAATGACATGTCCGATTACTCGATCTCTTCCTATAAATTTTTGATTGGAAAAAAATTCATTAGGTTATGCGAAAATGCGCACTATGGTTTTCGGTTAGTGGCTTTGAAAGTGCCTTTCCCCGGTTCCCGTACAAAGAAGGAAAATAAAAAAACGAACTCGCTGCTCTCCCTGATGGTGCGAGAGTCTTGGCTCACCGAGGGCACAAGTGTAATTGCACGAGTGCCTAGCTCAGTCGACTCAAGATTTCGGCCTCTTGAGTCGGCCCCATCCCCCGAGACGAATCACGGCCGTCGATCATACCCAGCCCGTGTGTCGGTACACAGTGACCCGACACACGTGCGGAGTCTCATTTACGTGCTTTCCCTCCCTCCCACCAGCCAACGACCCATCCCTCTTTCTGTTGGTTGCGGAGAGAGCAGAGTGATTTATAATGCTTCAGAGCGGTTTTCTGGCTCTTATCTCAAAGAAGCATGTCTGATTCGGCTACCGATATAACTAATTTTTCTCATATAAGATGATTTTTACCGATATAACTAATTTTTCTCATATAAGTTGATTTTTAGAATAAAGTGATTATCATTTGCGCCCTTACTCAATTCTTACGTGATATTGACTGAACCAGTGCATCTCGTTTTATTCTAAGGCCAATCTCGATTGAACCGGCGGTTTTTTACAAACATCAAGTGGGTCCCGCTTCTTTGCTTCCCGCATTTTGCCATCATAATCTCTGTCCCTCTCTCTCCACTTTCGCCTCGCCGCCAGTCCTCGAAGCGCTCCATCATCATTGTCGCCGGCGCTTGCTTCGCCATCCCCACGATCTCCTCCGCCTCGCGGCTTATCGGAATCACCTTGGGCTATTCTTGCCATTTTAACCTTTTTTAATGTCGCGAATAAGCAAACGGAAGCATGGGAAATAGCCCAAAACCCAGGAAGGAAACGCCCCTGAGAATGTCTGCCTCCTGCACAGCATCTTCAATCCTCCCTCAGAATCTGCTCTATCCGGTAAGTTCCTCCTTTTTCTTCTGTTTTCCCTCGATTCCTTCATGCCCTTATACGAATTATACTCCTTCGGTTTGAGATTGAAGAATTCGGGCGCTGTCCCCTGCTCAGAATCTGAGGTGGAACAAAAGGGTATTGGGTCTATGGAGAAACGGGCAGAGGGTCAATTTGCCAATTACAATTTCACATCTCGAATGGCTAGAGCTCGTATCATTTGTTCATCAAATGAAAATTTGGCAAGTCTGTGCAAGTTAAAAACTTAAAATCTAATAAGAAGTCATGTGAAAATATTACTTCATATATTCACCCGATGCCAAGATTAAAAAAAGGAAAAGATGATCACGACATTGTCCCAAAAGCCAACATTTGTAATTTATCTTTTTTATTTATGGTAACACCAAACCCAACGACATTTTCTATGCCATATTGTCCCTAAGAGCCAACATTTACAATTTATATTTTTATTTACGGCAACACCAAACCCAACAACATATTACCAAAAAAAAAAAAAAAAGAAAGAACACTTACTTTAGGAAGGAAACGAGGAACAACATGAAAAAATAACGGACAGCTGTGGAGTTGCGAGGTGGGCCCCAGCTTACTAAAGTTTATCGCCACGAGAAAATCTCTCTCTAAAGTTTATCTCTCCCGCCTTCCCGCTCCTTCTTGAATCTCATCTTCCCCATCCCTGGGCCATGGCCCCCACCATACGCTTATCTCGAATCTAATCTCCGTCCATTTCCAATTTTTTATTAAAAAGAAATTGAGCATAAATAAAAATAAAAAGGAAAATAACACCACGATCTCTGAAATTTAGCACAACAAGTAATGTCGTTCATGAACTTTCAATTTATTCAATATAGTCCATAAAATTCATATCCAACCTAATTTTTAGACTATACAAAAATATTCAACACTGTCATTGAGTTTAAATTATTGAATTGGCGGTTTTTTTACAAACGTCAAGTGGGTCCTGCTTCTTTGCTTCCCGCATTTCGCCAGCATAATCTCTATCCCTCTTTCTCCACTCTCTCCTCGTCGTGAGTCCTCGAAGCGCTCCGTCATCATTGTTGTCGGCGCTTATCTCAAGATTTTGGACCCTGGAACCTATCACGTCCTCTATTTTTCCGATCTGATTTGAGGGTTCACTCTAGAATTTGTTTTATCTTTTTTTTTTCCATTTGTTTTATTTTTACTGCAAAATCATATGAGATTATGAGTAACGAAATGATTCAAAGTAAAAGATAAATAACAATAATCCTAATCTACCAAAAACAACAATCTAAATACGTAGTCAAGTATAATTATAAATGATAAAAAAGTTCAAATGTGTAATATAAAACATAAATTCCCCATTCATCCATAAAAGTTAAAGGAAAATGAAAGACTAGCAAGAAGTTTAAAAAAAAGATAAAAGATGAAAGAGTGCTGAGGTTAAAATTTAGGGAAAAAAAAATTAGAATTTAAGCTTTTTAACTTATAAAATAGATTCCAAAGCAAAGTGGAATCGATTGGATCTTTACTTGGAACCTATTCCTAGAACTATTTCAAGGAGAATCGATTCTCAAACCTATTTTTCCGAAAGTCGGATCCAATTTCTAAGTAGAATCGGTTTAGTTACATAATAACAACATTAAGCATCTTTGTATAGTGGAGGAACTAACTTGAATACGTACTAAAATTTTAAGAATGGTATTAAATAAATTAAAAGTTCAAGGATCATATTATAAATTGAGTCAAAATTCAAAGACTATTTTTGTCATTATTCAAATTTGATATCAATATCCATTTAAAATTTTAAAAGAGCAATTTGCTTTTAAGTTAGCAATTTTTTTTAATATTATCAAAGCACTATTAATAACCCGAAAGTCCGCCACCACAGAAACATTATCGCTATCTCCCCCTATCTTAAAGTCTCAAAGCTCAAAAGGAATAGAGTAGGACTGAAAAAAAAAAAAAAAAATATCTTAAAGTCTCAAAGCTCAAAAGATAAAAAAGTTATCAACAGCGCTCAGAGCTTCTCACTCGATAAACCCTCGGGGCAGCTTTGGTCTTCCGAGTCCTTGGCCGATTCATCATCGTTCCAGATTCGTCGGTCGATCACGTCGATCTCGCCCTCCAAACCCTGAGAGCGCTTGTTTCTTTGAAGCGAGCGAGAGCCAGATCCTCGACTTCACTGCCGAACGGGGAAGGGCAACCCCGGGTCAGAGGCCGCCCAGCATCTCCGAGAGCAAAGCCCACTCTGCTTCTGCTTTAAGCCCTTGATTTTCTTAGCAAGAATCTTTCTCTCTCTCTGTTCCGAAGCTTGGCATTCTAGAGAAGCACATGTACCATCAGCTCTTCTAATGGCTGCTTCTTCGAATATGAAAAGGAATTACCATGTGTTCCTCAGTTTCAGAGGGACAGATGTCCGCCAAGGCTTCCTCAGTCATCTCTACGCGGCTCTGGACCAGCAAGGAATATACACTTTTGTGGATAGCGAGGAGCTTAGGAAAGGAGAGGAAATATCGTTGGCGCTCATGAGGGCGATTGAGGAATCGCACGTTGCGATCATCGTTTTCTCTGAGCACTACGCTTCCTCACGGTGGTGTTTGGAAGAGCTCTTGAAAATCATGGAGTGCAAGGAGAAAAATGGCCTGAAGGTGTTCCCTGTGTTTTACAAAGTGGAACCCAGAGAAGTGAGAGAGGGGAGAGACAGTTATAAGAGAGCTATGGATAACCATGAGTCCAAGTTGGGGAAGGATTCAGAGAAAGTGAAGAGATGGAAGAAGGCTCTCTCTGAAGCCGGTAGCTTGTCTGGGTGGGAGTTGAATGACAGGTACGCACAAATGTGACAATGGTGTTTTGTGATTGTTAGCTCGTGATTGTCTGTTAGATATCAGATCATATGCACTTTTTTGGATCTTCGAATTGAAGATACAAAGTGGAGATAAATTAGACAGTAGACACATGATCAAATAACCAAAGCTCGTAGATTCTTTGAATTGATTCTTGCTGTGTGGATAATGAGAAATTTATCAAACATAAATAGTGCGATTCATAGTGCCTTAGTCATTATTGTCTTCAGATTCAAGTTCTTTGTAATTTTCCTCGCGTACATGTTGGCGCAGGTTCACCCACTTTTCATCTTATTATTTACTATTCTTCTTAAGAAATTTTCCTTATAACGTCAGAGGTTGAATTCCTGCTATGGCTTTGAAATGCTAAAACGGGTTTTTCTTTCTTTTGAGTGCTTATTAGAGATGAAGCAGATCTCATACAATGCATCGTGAAGGAATTATTGATTCGTCTCAACCAAACACCCTTACATGTCGCTAAGTATCCGGTTGGAATAGATTCCCGAGTTCAAAAACTGATATGTTTGTCACAGAAAGAGTTGGCTGATGATGATGTTCTGATGATAGGTCTATGGGGACCTGGAGGCATAGGGAAGACAGCAATTGCCAAGGCCCTATATAATGCTATGATGAGACAATTTCAGGTTTGTAGTTTTTTGGAGCAAGTTAGAGAAAAATCACACCAAAGCGGTGGTCTTGTTTCTTTACAAAAGGATCTTCTATCTGAGATCCCGGTTCATCCTTTAACGGTCTATAGTGTCGCTGGAGGAATTAGTTTGATACAAGAAAGACTATGTTGCAAGAAGGTTCTCCTGGTTCTTGATGATGTTGACCATATGAATCAATTGAATGCATTAGCTGGAAAAGGCAATTGGTTTGGAAAAGGAAGTATAATCATTGTTACAACAAGAAATAAACAATTGCTGACTTCTCATGGCATAAATCGTGTGCATAGAATTCAAACTTTAGGATGTTGTGAAGCACGAGACCTTTTTTGTCTGCATGCTTTCCCAGATAGCGAGAGTGTTGAAATAGGAGTGGATCTCATAGATAGAGCACTGCGTTATTGTGACGGCCTTCCGTTAGCCCTCGAAGTCTTGGGCTCATTCTTATGTGGAAGAAACGAAGCTGCATGGGAAAGTGCATTGCATAAACTTTCCAAAAGTCCTGACCAAATTATTAATCAAGTTCTCAAGACAAGCTTTGATGGATTGGAGAACAATGAGAGGGAGATTTTCCTCGATATTGCTTGTTTCTTTAAGGGAAAGGGAGTAGAATACATCAAGGAAGTTCTTGATGACTCTGGTTTTAACACAACCATAGGAATAGAAATTCTCATCGAGAGGTCCTTGATAAAAAATGAGTATGGAACCCTGCAAATGCATGATTTGATTCAGTTGATGGGTAAGGATATTGTTAATGAGGAATGGCCCGATGATCCTGGGAAACGCAGCAGATTATGGCTTTTCGAAGATGTTGAGGAAGTTCTCTATGAAGATACGGTAAAAGTTGTTCATGTCCATTTTGCAACATCTCAGTTTTTACTTTGCTCTGATTTGGATTGTAATATGTAAATTTCGATTGAAAATTTTGTTTGATGATTGAATTTGCTCTGTTATGGATAGGTAATGGATGCAGTAAAGGCCATAGTATTGAACTTGGCCACACCAAAAGAGATGACCATTAGTCCTTGTGCTTTCAAAAAAATGAAAAGGTTGAGAATGCTCATCTTGCACAAAGTGCATATCTCTTCACAAGGTCTTGTACGCCTCCCTAATGCACTCAGATGGCTTGAATGGCCCAATGCCCTGCATCTAGAATTTGGCCTTGGTCCAAAGAAACTGGCAAGACTCCGTTTTCAGAACAGTCATATCAAACAATTAGTAGGCAACTGTCAGGTGAGCCCTTATGATGATCAGCTTTCCCTTTTCAAAGCTATGAAAATATTTCAGAGCTTAATGACTGCACCAGTATGTTTTTGCAGAATTTTATATGTTTGAAGTCCATCGAGTTCCGGGATTGCAAGTCCCTGGCTAGTATTCCTGACATTTCATCGGCTCCACTTCTGGAGAGCTTAGATCTTTTCAGTTGCAAAAGCTTGGTAGAGGTTCACCAATCCGTTGGAGATCTTGACAAGTTGAAACATTTGAATATATCAAGTTGCTCCAATCTTCGGATCTTTCCAAACACACTCAAGACAAAGTCTCTTCAATGGCTTGATTTCTCTGGTTGCTCTAAACTTGAGAAATGCCCTGATATTCTGGAAAAGATGGAACACCTAATATATTTTTTTCTAAAAGGGACGGCAATTAAAGAACTCCCTGCATCAATTGAAAATCTTGTCTCTATAGAGCAGATAGATTTAGGTTGTTGCAATAACCTCACAAGGCTTCCGTCGAGCATTCATAAGTTGAAAAATCTCAAGTCTCTGGTAGTTAGCTACTGCTCAAATTTTGTCATGTTTCCAAAGAACTTGGAGGATTCAATTGATCCTGATGACGATTTGGGATTCCCAAGTTTAAGGTGGCTAGACCTCTCTCACTGCAATCTATCAAAAGCGAGTTTCTTGAGAATGCTTCCAGTTGTCCTATATTGACGTGCCTAAATCTTACAAATAACAAATTTACTCATCTTCCTACATGCATCAATAAGTATGATTATTGGAAAGACTTGTTTGTTTATAGCTGCAAGCAAAGCAAAGGGGTCAGTGTGGCTGATGCGTCATCACCCAAGGTCTCTCTCTCTCTCTCTCTCTCTCTCTCTCTCTCTCTCTCTCTCTCTCTCTCTCTCTCTCATTTTGAATGTTTGATACGTGTACATCTCGTATGACAGGAAGTTGAGATTCTTGTAAATGGAAGAGAGATGCCCGAATGGATTCTCCATTGTAAAGAGGACACCATATCTTTCATGGTTCCCCCAGACTTATGTGACAAGATCTTGGGACTAGCAATCTGTGTTATTCTTCGCCAGAATAAGAAAGGCTCGTTCGACGATTCGTCCTGTTCATTTGACATCAGCTTGTTTGTAAATGGCATAAGATCGTATTACCGTTTGATATTTTTTGATCCATTGGAATCCGATCATGTGAGTCTTGTTTATTTCCCAAGCAACAGAAAGATAGAAGAGAAGCCTCTGCAAAACGGTTGGAGCCATATCCAAGTTTGTGTCAGGGCACTGGAAGGAACCATAAAGAAGCGTGGATTCCTTCTAATATGCGAGCAACAGGAGGATGATCTGAGGGTCTGTTTTCCAACGCCATCGGCGGATGGAAACAGATTGGAGTTTCAAGGAAAGATACTCGAAGGAAGACAATTATCAACAGACACCGAGGAAGAAAATAGTCCACTGGAGCAGAACTCAACAAAGAAGATGAGACGGTCTTAGCAATGGCGAGAGTATGGGTTGAACTCGCACCACCTGTTGAGGTAGCGATTCTTGAGGATGCGAACCGGTGATCTTGATTTCAATGCCTCTTGCTTTTCCTTTTTTTCTCGTCTCTACCAAAAATTTGCAATTGTCTGCTCCTTCAATTAGTCGCATAGTGCAAATGACATGGTTGAGGAACTTTTCATTTCCCTCTCGATCTCTATGATCTGTGATGCAAGAGTGCACCAATCCAATATCAAGTGGAATGCTTGCTGAATGGCCATTGTCTTCCAAATTCAGTGAGATATATCACATAGAACTCTTGTCACCTCTCTTAATCCAATTAATGATGTCGATGCTTCATATCCTAGAATTCTTAGATGGTAAAGCTTTGCTTCTTGAGGAAAGTGTTGATCTAATTGTCTCAAAAATCGAAAGGTCTACACGGGAATGATTAGTTGATTCCTTTGTTGTTCCTAGGCAGATTGCGTTGGATAGATACCAAGGGAGAGATCTAGCTTCTGAGGCTTTGCGGATAAGCAAAGGGTACTGACTTAAAAGATTTTCATGAAAAGCGAATGGTGTTTAACAAACACCTTGTAAAATATTTATTACAGAACAATTTTTAGTATAGAGAAAAAAAATAGAGAAGGAATTTGCAGTTGTATATGAAAGCACAAGCGGGGGCGACACAACAGTTGGACTGGTGCTGACATTGTGCAACCCTAGGCAAGGCACCTCTAAAGTTGAGCAAACCCGGCGATGCGACACTGAGGTACACTGAAACTAAGCAACACAACACTAGTGTCACGCAACCCCAAGTAATAGAACGCCGGGGCCACACTACTAGGCAATGCGACGCTTGACCCTTGGCAAGCTAAAACTGACATCAAGCAACCCTCGCAAAGCTCCTCAATGTCGCGTGACCCTCGACAAAGCTTTGCTGATGTCTTTCAACCCTCGGCAAAGCTGCACCTACATCCCATCCCTCGGTCCCTCTTCTAAGCTTCCCGGCCATGATCAAACACATCTTTGTCTCTTTTATCCAAGGTTGAAGGGTAAAATATGACTACAAATGTATTAGTGATGGTAAGATTGGAAGAACAAAACTTTATTAAACCCATAAACTTGCATTTCAAGAATGTTAGAGCCCACACTTGGAGGCTTTACCTTGAACTTTGAGCGTTTTCAAAGCAAAACTTTGGACCAAAATCTTTGAAATTGTGTTATCATACATCAAACCCTTGGCTCAAGGCCCCTTGAAGGTCTAAAATAGCTTAATTCAAGATGACTGAGCACTCAAATTTTTAACGGCCATGGGATTGAAACAAAGGGTAAAATTGAAATACCGGTACCAATTAAGGGGTTTTTATGAGTCCGATTTTTTTTTTTTTTAAAGTAAATATGTTTGAGTAGTACCAATTGAAGATATTTTGTTATATTAATCCTAGTAACATATATGTATTATTTCCTTTATTTTTCTCCTTTTCAAGAGTCAAGTCCCATTTCATTGGGCAAGTGAAATGCCAAGTGGCATTTTGATAATTTCCTCTCGGAATCTTGGTAAGTCAAATTCCTACTAGTATTGCCTTTGTATTCTTCATTGGCTTTCACTAAAGTTCATTCTCCTTATACTTTCCCTCCCATCAGTTGCCCTTGGTTTTAGTCTTGGTGGTCCCAAGTTGTCCATTCTTAAATGCAGAATTCAATAAAGTAGAAATGATATCGCCAATCACTTTCTAAAGGCAAGAACTAGTAAGAATAGATGATTACTATAGTCTCCGCACAAGCAACATAATCACATCACGAGTGAATATGAGATGTCAAATGCTCGTTACTATACTATCACTTACAATCATTAAGGATATGAGATTATACACACTAGTGATGTCTTATGTCTTTTTGAATATCTAATTTTTTGAATTGTAACACGTGTTCATCTCACATATATTTATCACAAATGATCAAATTTCAAAATCATGGCATCACCATCTTCTTTCCTCCCCCTCCTCCCCCTCCTCTTTCCCTCCCTTTCTCTCTCTCTCTCTCTATAACACAAGTACAAGCACGAAATAATTTTTACTTCCCAAAGAATAGGAAAGAACTACCAACGCTAGTGGCTCTTTTTTAGGTGTAACCCCATAAAAGAGAATGTACTTAATAAAGATCGACTCTTTTCGAATCTTATTTAATGGGAGCAACACCGCTGAGAGAAAATAATTAATAAAAACCGAAGTAACATAAAGATTTTATTTAGACATCCAATCATTCTGTTTTTTATGAGCCTTTCCTAATTCTTGTAACTTATTTTGAATTAACAACGTTCAAGAACAAATTCAAAAGGATGAGCAAAGCCCACTCTGCTTCTACTTTAAGTCCTTGATTTTCTTAGCAAGAATCTTTCTCTCTCTCTCTGTTCCGAAGC
This sequence comes from Eucalyptus grandis, assembly GCF_016545825.1. Lineage (NCBI taxonomy): Eukaryota > Viridiplantae > Streptophyta > Magnoliopsida > Myrtales > Myrtaceae > Eucalyptus > Eucalyptus grandis. The sequence goes on from NC_052612.1 coordinate 11,369,882, forward strand.
TTGGCATTCTAGAGAAGCACATGTACCATCAGTTAATCTAATGGCTGCTTCTTCGAATATGAAAAGGAATTATCATGTGTTCCTCGGTTTCGGAGGACGGATGTCCGCCAAGGCTTCCTCTGTCATCTCTGCGGCTCTGGACCAAAAAGGAATATCCACTTTTGTGGATAGCGAGGAGCTTAGGAAAGGAGAGGAAATATCGTCGGTGCTCATGAGGGCAATTGAGGAATCGCATGTTGTGATCATCATTTTCTCTGAGCACTATGCTTCCTCATGGTGGTGCTTGGAAGAGCTCTTGAAATTCATGGAGTGCAAGGAGAAAAACGGCCTGATTGTGTTCCTTGTGTTTTACAAAGTGGAACCAAGGGAAGTGAGGAAAGGGAGGGAGAGCTATGGGAGAGTTATGGCTAAGCATGAGTTCAAGTTCGGTAAGGATTCGGAGAAAGTGAAGAGATGGAAGAAGAGTCTCTTTGAAGCCGGTAGCTTGTCTGGGTGGGAGTTGAATGACAGGTACGCACAAATGTGATGTGGTGTTTTATGATTGTTAGCTCGTGATTTTTTGTTCGATATCCAATCATATGTATAGCTTCGAATTGCCAAAACGATGCATCAACTTCTTTGAATTCGCAGTAGACACGAAAGTCGAAATACCAAAATTTCAAGCTAGCAGAAATTTTTGTCTTAGATAAGTAGTTTGGTTCCTAGTATCTGAGTAATTAGTGTCTTCAGGTGCATATTCTCTGTAATTTTCCTTCTGCGGATGTTGGCTTGGGTATGTGTTATATCTTTTCACCTTATTATTTGTTAATCTTCTTATGAAATTTTCCTTACAACGTTTGACGTCGAATTCCTGCCATGGCTTGAAATGGTAAAAGATGTTTCTATTTCTTTTGAGTGCTCATCAGGGATGAAGCAGAGTTCGTAGAATCCATCGTCACGGAACTATCAAGTCGTCTCAGACCAAGATTATTAGATGTCGCTAAGTATCCGGTCGATATAGAACCCCAAGTTCAAAAACTGATAAGTTTGTCAGAGTTAGCTAGTGGTGATGTTTTGATGATAGGTCTATGGGGACCTGGGGCATAGGAAAGACAACGATTGCTAGGGCCCTATATAATGCTATTGAGGCACAATTTCAGGGTTGTAGCTTTTTGGAGCGAGTAAGAGAAAATTCGAACCAAAGCAGAGGTCTTGTTGCTTTGCAAGAACAACTTCTATCTCAGATCTTATCTCCTAAAAGCTTAACGATCTATAGTGTCGACGGAGGAATTAGTTTGATACGAGAAAGGCTATGTTGCAAGAAGGTTCTTTTGGTTCTTGATGATGTTGATCAGTTGAACCAACTACAAGCATTAGCTAGAGAAGGCAATTGGTTTGGAGAGGGAAGTAGAATTATTGTTACATCAAGAGATAAACATTTGCTAACTTGTCATAAAATAAGATGTGTGTATGAAGTTGAAGCTTTAAAAAATGATGCAGCACTAGACCTTTTTGGTCGATATGCCTTTTCAGATAGCAAGAAAGTTCAAATAAGTAGGGATCTCATTGATAGAGCACTACATTATGCTAATGGCCTTCTGTTAGCCCTCAAAGTGTTGGGCTCATTCTTATGTGGAAGAAATGAAGCTGCATGGGAAAGTGCATTGCATAAGCTCTCCAAAAGTCCTGAGCAAACTATTAATCAAGTTCTCAAGACAAGCTTTGATGGATTGGAGTACAACGAGAGGGAGATTTTCCTTGATATTACTTGTTTCTTCAAGGGAAAGGAAAAAGAATACATCAAGAAAGTTCTTGACGACTGTGGCTTTGACACAACCATAGGAATAGATATTCTCATCGAGAGGTCCTTGATAAAGAATGAGAATGGAATCGTGCAAATGCATGATTTTATTCAATTGATGGGTAAGGATATTGTTAATCAGGAATGGCCCAATGATCCTAGGAAACGCAGTAGATTATGGCTTTTTGAAGATGTTCAAGATTTCTCTGTGAAGATAAGGTAAAAGTCGTTTATGCCCATTTTGCTACATCTCAATGTTTTTCGATAATCTCATTCGGGTAATAAAATGTAAATTTTAATCAAAAATTTTGTCTAACGACTGAATTTGCTCCATTATGGATAGGGCATGGATGCAATACAGGCCATAGTATTGAACTTGCCCGCACCAGAAAAGATGACCATTAGTCCGGATGCTTTTACAAACATGAAAATGTTGAGAATGCTCATTTTGCATGAAGTGCATATCTCTTTACAAGGTCCTCTACGCCTCCCTAACGAGCTAAGATGGCTTGAATGGCCCAATGCCTCGGATCTAGAATTTGGCCCTGGTCAAAAGAAACTCGTGAGACTCCATTTCCGAAATAGTCATATCAAACAATTGGGAGGCGACTTTCAAGTAAGCCCTTGTGATGATCAACTTTCCCTTTTTTAAAGTTATGAAAATATTTGCAGAGCTTGATAACTGAACTTGTATGTTTTTGCATAATTTTAGAAATTTGAAGTCCGTGATGTTCTACGATTGCAATTCCTTGGCTAGTATTCCTGACCTTTCATTGGTTCCACATTTGGAAAGCTTCAAGCTTACAAGGTGTGAAAGCTTGGTGGAGGTTCACCAATCCGTTGGATATCTTGACAAGTTAAAGCTTTTGTCGATATCAAGTTGCTCTAATCTTAGGATCGTTTCAAACATACTCAAGACAAAGTCTCTTCAAAGCCTTAAACTATCTAGTTGCTATAAACTTGAGAAATGCCCTGATTTTCTAGGAAAGATGGAACATCTAGAACATCTTGATCTTTCAGCGATGGCTTTTAAAGAACTCCAATGTCAATTGAAAATCTTGTCTCTGTAAAGATTATAGGGTTATCTTTTTGCAGAAACCTCACAAGGCTTCCATCGAGCATTTATAAATTGAAAAAACTCAAGAGTCTGTATCTTCATGATTGCTCGAATTTTGCCATGTTTCCGAAGAACTTGGAGGATTCAACTAATCCCGATGGCAATTTGGGATTATCAAGTCTACGTTGGCTAGACCTTAGTGGCTGTAATAAATCAAAAGTAGAGCTCCTTGGGAATGATTCCAATTGTCCTGCATTGGCGCACCTAAATCTTTCAAATAACAAATTCAATCATCTGCTAACATGCATCAACAAATATGATTGTTGGAAAGACGTGTTTGTTTATAGCTGCAAGCAACGCAAAGGGGTCAATGTGGCTGATGTGTCATCGCTTAAGGTCAGACTCTCTCTCTCTCTCTTTCTCTCTCTCTGCGACCAATTTTTCGGGTGTGAACCACCTAGGGTTTGGCTAATGGATTGTTAAGCCTAGACTTAACTTAGACTCTCCCAAGCCCATACCAATTCGTGACTTAGGTTCAAATTTTTAAACATGCAAATGGATTTTATCTATGAGTCGCCACTAATCGGTTTATGGTAGGTTGATTAGACACCTAAGTAAAATAATGGGAGAATTATTTTACTCTTACGAACTAGAGATCATGGGTATGGGGACTTAATTACACTAGATTTTTCTAATGCCCTTTCGATATCTTTCTCTTTTATTTTGAAAAATGTTTGGCAAGCAGTTTGAATTGATTTTAATTTGTTTCCCTAACATGTGAGGTGATCATGCGGGTGCACAAACCACCAATTTAACACCTAGAAAAACAATGAATAAATTGCAAAAAATTACCTCAAAATAATAAAAGCATCTGCAATGTTAAATTAGAATCCACATCAACAACCCTAGATATGATTTTTAATTAACACGCAATTTCTTTTTTATTTTCACTTGATTAATGAAAATCATGCAATATGCAATGCAGTATTAACTAAATGACCTAATTCTAATGACATGCAATTTCTAATTAAATGGACCTAGCAACAATCACTAAATGGCAAGCATTTCATGAATCTAATTCTAAATGACATGCAATGAAATTTTTATTTTATTTTATTTTTTATAAAAATGAATCTATCCTAGAGATTGAAACTAATTCAAAGATTTTTTTGTATTTTTTATGAAATTTCGCAATTAGAAAAATGTGAAAATTATCTAGCTAAATTAAGATTTTACCTAATTTATATTAAGGATTAGGTCAGGCTAAACCCTAATTTAAACCGGGATATTATCTTAACCTAAATAATCCTAAAATGCAATATATCTAAGAAAATACCTAAACTTATAATAAATTAAGAAAAAATATTATCTAAAATTAAACTAAGTGCAATTTTACCCTAATATGCAATGACATACAAAATATGCCCTAATTCTACATGACATATGCATGATGATTCTTGTTGTTGTTTTTTTTTTTTCTTTTTTTTTTTTTAATTTCGAAACTAATAATTGCCAAATAATTAAACATGCATTCCAAATTAAAATATAGCAACCTAAATTGATTGATTTGAATTTTTTATTTTTTTCATTTCGAAAATTCATGATAAATAGAATGCTTAGCCTAAATATGCAAATAACCCTAAAACATGCAATATTCTAACTCAGACATATTTCAAGATAAATAAAGCAATCAAGTCCATTCAAAATTACCCAAAAAAAAGATATCACACATCGTTCAGATCAAGGGATAATATTTCACTAGTAAAATCAATAAATTGATCTTAAGCCTTAAAGATCAAAATATCAATTTTATTCCCACTTGATTAATTATTTCATCTATAGCCTTATAGATAAAATAAAAAACCCTGTGTGGTTGTGAATCATGTGATATATTGGGATTTCCAATTATGCATAGATAGATATTTCAACCAAAGAAAACAACATATAAAGAGATAATAATAAAATTAAAAAAAAAAACCTAAACTTACCTAATAAAGTAAAGCAAAAATACCTAATAATTTTTTTCTTCTTCTTCTTTTTTTTTAAAAAAAAGGGAAATCTTGGCCGCTGGTTTTGGGGGAATCGCCGGCGAGGGTTTCAGCGAGGACACCGAGGAGTGGCGCGCGGCGGCGAGGCAACGGGGAGCGTCACGGAGTGCAGGTGCGGCGTCGTGGGTGAGGGACTCGGCGTGGGCGAGAGGCAAGGCGGAGATGGCGTCGGGGGGCGAGGCAACAAGGAGCGTCATGGCGGCACGGCGAGACCGGGCGAGCGGTGTCGCGGGCGGGTAGGAACCGGATCTCCTGGTGTCGGTCACGAGTAGGGCGGAGTGCAACCCCGGGTCGTCGGGTCACTGGATTTATGGCGTCGGGTTACCGATCGGAGGTCGTGATGAGGTTGCGGGCGGAGTGCGACGGAGCGGGGGCTTGGATTGATGCGGGCTCGCGGGTGGAGGTTTGGGTGCGGGCGAGTCGCGGTGGTGGCGGCGAGCGAGACGGCGACGGTGTGGGCAAGTGGTGCCGGCGTCGGTAGGGACACCCCACGAGGAAGATGAACAGATCGCGTGGGGGCTTTTTTTTTTTTTTTTTTTTTTGGTTTGGTCTCTCTCTCACGCCACTTTTTCTTTTGTCGGTCTTACTCTATTCCTACTCTATACTCACTCTCAGATTTTTGCCCTGCCTCTTGCAAGGCGTGGGAGTCGAAACCCACTCCTCTCTCAGATTTTTGCCCTGCCTCTTGCAAGGCGTGGTAGTCGAAACCCACTCCTGAAACTTACGCGTCCCCACCCTGTCCCCACCCCATCCCTCCCGAGAATGTGGGGATTTGAACCCCCCCACCTCCCCCATGGAAGGGTGGCCACCGAGGCGAATCCCACTTTTCAACTTTTCACTTTGTGTACTTTTTCACCCGAAAGAAAGAGCCCCTTTTACTTTGCACGCGATGCATTTTATAGGTCCAAAAAATGTATCCTCACGACATATATTTTTTCCTTTTTGGCTTGCGCATGATATCCCTAAATATGTCGTTAAAATATACATACCCTGCACAATATTCCCTTTTATATTTCTCGCATATTTTATCCATAAAAATTCTCTCTTTGCACAAAATACACCCCTTAGTGTATATTACCTAAAAATATGAAAAATCTAAATAGAATATGTGAAAAATATTCCCTTAACCGGCGGCCTAAAATAAAATAAAAATAAATAAAAATAAAAATAAAATGTTTCTAAACTATATGCAATGTGTGTTTTTTTTATTTTTATTTTAGTAAAAATTAACCCAAAAATTGTGCAAAAATTTAGGTGTCAGCAGTTTGATATGTGTACTATCTATATGACAGGTAGTTGAGATTGTTGCAAATGGAAGAAAGATGCCTGAATGGATTCTCCCCTGTGAAGAGGACTCCATATCTTTCATGGTTCCCCCTAGACTTATATGACAGAGTTCTTAGGACTAGCACTCTGTTTTATTCATGGCCAGTATAAAGAAAACCCGTTCGGAGTTCTGTTTATGTTAGAAATATATGTTAATGGCAAAAGAAATTATGGGGATTCTAAATTTGTTGCTCCATTGGAGTCCGATCATGTAAGGCTTTTATATATCCCAAGCGGCAATAAGAGAGGAGAAGAGAAGCGTCTGCAAAACGATTGGATCCATATCCAAGTTTGCTTCAGAACAAACCCAGAAGGAAGCGTAAAGAAGCATGGATTCCGTCTAATATGCGAGTAACAGGAGGATGATCTGAGGATCAGTTTTCCAACACTGTCAGCTGATGGAAACGAATTGGAGTTTCAAGGAAGGATACTCGAACGAAGACAATTTGCAGATGAAATTTGAGGAAGAAGATAGAGGATGAGATGGTCTGTAGCGATGACGAGAGTACGGGTTCCACTAGCGCCACTTCTTGAGGTAGCGATTCTTGGGGATGCGAACTGGGTGATCTTGATTCCAATGCCTCTTGCTTTTCCCTGTTTTTTTTTCTCGTCTCTACTAGAGATTTGCAAATGTCTGCTCCTTCAATGTCAATTCAAAATCATGCCTCTTGCTTTTCCCCGTTTGTCTCTCTACTAGAAATTTGCAAATGTCTTCTCCTTCAATTATAATTCGCATAACACTACCGACATGGTTAAGGAACTTTTTATTTCCCTCTCGTTCTCTATGATCTGTGATGTGAAGTGCACTAATCCAAAATTAAGTGGATGCTTGTTTAATGGCGCCATGGTCTTCCCAGTTGAGTAAAATGTATTACATAGAAATGTCACCTCTCTCAATCCAATCAGTGATGCCGGTACTTTATACTTTACAATTATAAGATAGTAAGCTTTGCTTCTTGAGGTAAGTGTTGATCTAATTGTCTCAAAAATCAAAGGGTTGACACAGGAAAGATTAGTTGATTCCTATGTTGTTCCTAGGCAGATTGCGTTGGATAGGTACCAAGGGATAGGCCTTGCGAAATATTTACTGCAAAGCAATTTTAAAATAAGAAAAAAAAAAAAAGGAAAACAAAGGACTATGTAGATGCATATGAAAGCACAGGTGAGCGGCACAACGGTGGGACCGATGCCGATGTTGCACGACCCCAAGCGATGTGCCATTGAGGTTGAGCAAACCCACACAACGCAACGTCCGTGTTGTGTGACCCCAAGTGGCACAATGCCAAGGCCACTTGCTAGGCAGCGCAACACTTGACCCTCAATGAGCTAAAATTGGCATCAAGTGACCTAGACCAAGCTTCCCAGCATCGTTAAGGGTTCGAGATCATATGCACTGGTGATGTCTTTTTTCAATGTCTAATTTCTATAATCGTAACATGTATTCATCTATTGTATAATTTACCAATCATAGCATCACCCCTTCTCTTCTCCTCCTTCTCTAGTGTCATAGCATCACCCTTCCTCCTATCTACCCCTCTCTCTCTCTCTCTCTATCTCGCAAACAAATTTATACTCCACAAAAGACGGGAAAGAACTACCAATGTTAATGACCCTCTTTTGGGTGTCACCCAATAAAGAGTATTGTTGACATCCGAATTTTGTCGATTGTTCAAGTGTCCATTTTGGGAAAAAACATAAAAATGCAAATAATGCAAATAATAATAATAATAGTAATAATAATAATAATAATAATAATAATAGAAAGGTAGTAATAATTTTTTTAAAATGACAAAATCGCCTGAGGGACTTAGCCCATTTATTTTCAGCAGGTTGTGGGCCGGAAGAGCTCTTGCTCTCAGCCCAAAATCTAATCCCCTTGACCCATCTTTTACTTCCCCAATGGTGGGACCGATTCTGGCGTTGCTTGACCCCAAGCGATGTGTCATTGAGGTCAAGCAAGCCCACACAACGCACGTCTGTGTTGTGGGACCCCAAGTGACGCATCGCCAAGACCACCCGCTAGGTAATGTGACACTTGACCCTCAGTGAGCTAAAATTGGCATCGAGCAACCTTGACCGAGCTTCCTAGCATTGTGCAACTATCAACGAGCTAGATCTAGTGTCAAGCAATCCTCAACGAAAGTTGGGGACTTATCTTGAGCTTTGAGTATTTTCAAAACAAAAACTTGTACAAAAAATCTTTGAAATTGTGTTACCAAATGTCAAAACTTTGAATCAAGGGCATTTGGAGGCCCAAAACAGGTTAATTCGGACACTCAAAATTTTTAATGGCTAAATTAGATGGGATTAAAGCGGAAGGTGAAATTGGAATATACCAAAATTGCCTTTATATTCTTCATCGGCTTACATTAAAATTCAATGATGTAGAAATGACATTTGCTGATTTCTCAATCCAACATCTTAAGCTAAATATAAGATTACTATAGTCTCCACACAAGTGACTTAATCACATTATGAGAGAATGAGATATCAAAAGCTCATTACTAAACTATCACTTACAATCATTAAAGGTTCAAGATCATGTGCACCGGCGATGTCTTTTTTCAATATCTAATTTCTTGGATTGTTACATGTATTTAGGTCTCGTATGATTCACCAGTCATAACATCACTCCTTCGCTCTCTCTCTCTCTCTCTCTCTCTCTCTCTCATGTGCAAACAAATTTATACTCCACAAAGGACAGGAAAGAACTACCAACGCTAGTGACCCTCTTTTGGATGTCACCCCATAAAGAGTATTGTTGACATCTGAATTTTGTCCATTGTTCAAGTGTCCATTTTGGGCAAAAACATAAAAGTGCAAATAATAATAATTAGAATTAGTTCAGCCCAAAATCTAATCCCCTCAGCCCATCTTTTAGTTCCCTTTGAGCCCATTTCTTTTGTTCCTTTTGTTGTCCTCAATAGCCCATCTGAACTTAAAGCAAGAAGGCCCAGCCCATATCGCAGGCTCCTTCTCTTTTGCCTGCTCCCGTCCGTGAGCGAAGAAGACGCGAGCAGTGACCGAGCAAGAGAGGCGTCCGTGAGTCGGTCTGTGAGAGAACAGCGAGAGAGGGAAAATAACATAAAAGATTCCTTCTCGGAGAGAGAGAGGGGAGGAGGACGCTCGACGACATGGAGAGTGCGTGCTCGACGATATAGGTGAGCAGGGGAGCTAGCTCGAATGGGAGAGAAAGCGAGAGTGCATCCCGTTTCGGAGTAGCAGAAAAACGCATCGCCGGAGTTCGCCGTCGGTTTTCAGAGCTCCGGTCAACGGCCAATCCGTGAGTTGTTCTTGACAGAGTCGGTGTCGAAGGTCAGACAAATACTGATTTCTTCCGCGAGCAGGCGAAAAGCTCTAACCAGACGCCCTTCATCGTCGTCAAATGAGACCTCGATTCGCCAAACAAACCAGTTACAATCTCGCTCCGAACGCTCTACTTTGTCTCTGTTTTGGCCGAGAAAGACATGCTCGATTCGATCGATTTTCTTGAAGAGATCTTGATAAGACGAAGTTTTTTTTGTTGCTAACCATGGTGTTTTAAGTCTTTTCGTAACGTGTGAGGCTGAGGATCTCGTTAAAATTAAAACAGAAAACCATTGAAAGATCTGCGTATTGCATGTTTGACAAAATGCCTAAAAGAGGGCCGAATGTCAACTCCCGTCTAAATTCAAGATCGATTCGTGCTTGCTGTGTTTTTTTGTTGAATCACATCTTATAATGGCATTTTATCTGTGTTTCTATGCGATTTGATGAAAAATCTTTGCTTGAGTCCAACGTACATGCGTATCTCCAAGGCTGGAAAGCTTTATGTCGGAGTATCCCCTCGCACTGGCGAAGTCAGGGTTTCCAGGACATACTAGTTAGCCCATCTCACTTCATTCTAATGTATTTTTGCTTGTTAATTTGTTGGGATGCTGCGGTGAAAAGTGTGGATTAGGTAGGATGGTTTTTGTTAAGTTTCACGATAATGGAGCGGGCGGCCAGAGGTGGTCAACGTCGGTGGAATAAATGATCGGCGGTAATCTAAGTTCTGGTGATAAACTCGTCAACGATGGTATTTGTTTCGTTAAAAAAAAAAAAATGGCGCGAAAGATGGGGTTGCGGGTTTTTTTGGTCGTAAAAAAAAAAAAAAAAAAAAAGATCGGGTTGCGGGTTGAAAATGGCGTTCGGGTAAAGGATGTCTGGAGGAAGAAGAGGAAGTGCAGGCAGAAAAAAGACAAAAAGACAAAAAAGAATTTAAAAAATTAAAATCCAGTTTTAATCCGACGCGGGCCGGATCCGGGTATAAGCGTCGGGTCAATGGGTCGGATCAGGTAAACAGTCCGAACCCATTCCCGAATATATTATTAATAATAATTATAACAAATTTAAAAAATTCGAAAAAAAATTATAAAACTTCAGAAAATGATAAAAAACTTAGGAAATAATAAAAATTTAGAAAATTCGAAAATCAATAAAATATCAGGATTTTTAGATAATCATTAAAGATTTTAAAAATCTGGAAAATATTAAAAAATAAAAAATCGATAAAAACATTTAAAAATTTGAAAAATGAGAAAATTCATAAAAATTTAGAAAATTCAAAAAATCATTAAAAAATTTATAAAATTCAGAACATATTAAAAAATAGAAAATTTAAAAAAATTTAAAAAATTAGAAGCCCTTAGAAATTGAAACCCATATTTGGACAAGTCTTTAGAGTTTTACAATAGGGTTCTTTAGTGATTTGGATTTTTTTTTTTTTTAAGGAACAATATCAGGAAGCTTGTATGTTTTCTTTTTATTATACTTGGCCGTACTTTTTAATATATTGGATGTTATTTCTTTTGTTTTAGAATGGTCAAAACAAAACTTAAATTTCTTTGAGAGGTTGCTATGGCATTAGTTAACATAATCAAGTTAGGTACTGAAAGAACGTTAGTTTTAGGGCTAACATAATTAAATCCCCGAGTCTATAATCTTTGATTGTATTAATAATAAGATATTCTCCTGGATCTTACTAATTTCTAACGCTCCCAAAAGCTAGTGGCCACTTTTTTGTTAAAATTTACATAGGCTAAATTGATTGAAATTTTCAACATTTAATGTCGTGCAAGGTTTGAATTTAGGAGAGCTCGAGTCAAGGAATAGTCATCAGTCTTAAGTTAACAATACCCCTAAACCTAACAATGAGTTAGGTCACGACAAGTATATACTATTTTTTCATTCAAAAATATATATTTTAATTCACATCTTATGCAATGAGAGCAAGAGCAACACCATTGATAGAAAATGATTAATAAAACCCGAAGCAATGTACCGTTTTCTATTTATATATTGGATCATTATGTTTTACCAGCCATCCTTATTGTTGTGATTTATTTTGAGTTAACAATGTTTGAGAACAAAATCCAAAAGGATGACTCTTCAAAATTGCCACACGAAAACCAACAAAGCGCGAAGCAATGTTGGGCAAATTCACGAGAAAAATCCTAGGCTGACCCGATTTGAAACAAGCTCGGGTCAAAATAGGCCTCTTAAGACTGAAATGATGGGCCATTTCTCTTGCTAGCTTAATTGGAACATGAATGAAAATATGGTTTGGATTCGCTTTACATTTCATGAATATTTTCTTCCCTACTTTTAAAAAAAAAAAAAAAAAATTGTTCCCATGATGATGATGATGATGATATTATTATTATTATTATTATTATTATTATTATTATTATTATTATTATTATTTAGTCTTTGTAAGTTCTAAATGGCCAAAGAAATAAATCATGTGCTATTGTAGCTGATCGGTGCGGTTAATTCACATGATTTTACTTTCAAAAAAAAAGCTAAAAGTAACTCTATTTGAGTATTTGGTAAATTCTCGAATGCAGAATTTGGTGTCAGCCTAAGCCCGAAGTAAATTTTAACGCATCTCGATCATGAAAATGCTTTGACAAAGCGTTCGTTCATATTAGTAGTCTTAACTAGTATCTTTAGGGCACTTCTACACTTTTAAACAATTTTTTTTTTATGTTAATTGCAATAAAATCTTCAATTTTTTTTTTAAAAAAAAAAGAAAAAGTCAAGGGATTTTATTTTCACTCTATAAAAAATTAGTTTGCTCTTAAATTATAATGCGGTGGTTACTTTCAAGTGAAACCCATGTTAGGAGATCACTCGGCAAATCGATAGCCGTCAAGTTCAGATTTTGGATGAATAACGTCATAGGGAAGGGAAAGAAAAATAAAAAATCAGATAATTTCTTTTTCCATAATAGTCTCCAAGCAATAATGAACTTCATCTTAGAAACCATATGAATGGTCCTTAGCAAGACCTTAAAAGGCTATGACCCCTGGGAAAGTCTAGGTAGAGCCGGTAGGGGGCTCGAAAAGATTCCCTCCCCACGGGGGGCCCGAAAGTGCCTCATTTTAAATGGGGCACCTCGCCCCTCGGCTGGATGGTTACATACCTCGTATGGGTAAAACCATCTGGTATCAATAAGGTTCCAGGACCTCAAAAGGGTCCTGGGTGGCGAGATGACACCTAGTCACAATCGGAAGCCTATTGAAATTGATTGCTAGGAAATAACTTGGCCAAAAAAATCCCATCAATTAATTAATCTCTATCTACTTCTCATAGAAAAATGTCAAAAGTAGAGTAATCTTGATTTCGAATCTTACGCTAGTGACAGCCACGTTGATTATTCAAAGCATTCTCAGTCACGTTAGGTTTGGACCAAGGCCTTTTTCTAGACAATGACTTCTTGACAATATTTATCATTCCATAAATATCATGAAGGGGTCAAAAATTCGAAGAAACAAGGGAAAAAGACTGATGAGAAAGAAATTGCATATATTTTCATTTTTATATTTGCAATATCTTTACTTTTAGTATGTAATCCTCTAAGAATCAAGCTATTTGACGGTCATAGTAAATACTCTGTTGTCCCACTCTTAATAGAGCATGTCCCATATTTATTGTTTGTCTAGACTAATCTATCTTCCGTTAATTGTGAATTTAAATGAATAACAATAATTTTCATAGTTTGTCAAATAGTTCCCTCGAAGTGCTTCTAAAAGGTCTCATCTATTCTATTATTCACCTATTGCATATCAAGTTTCAGCATAGCTGGAAACTTCTTATTGCTTGCATGCGCTCTTAGAGGGCAACATCTCCGAATAGAGTATATTGTCTTGAATTTGATGGCTACCGACAAAAGCATTTTGTTCTATGTAGATAATATCCAAAACTAATGATTTTAATCTTTTTTTTTAACTTTATTTTTTTTTTGGTGACCCGGGAACTCCCGTATTTTAAGAGTAAAAAGGGAGACACGTAAGCAAGAGGACCCACCACCCTCGGCATCCCACTTAAGACCCCAAGTGACCGTGATTTCGAACTCCTCCCCCTTCGTAAGGGGAAGAGAGCCCAAACCATCGCGGCCACCAAGGCGGTGGTATGATTTTAGTCTATTGGTCATAACTTTGGATATAATTTTGTAGACAAAATGACACAGGCTAATGGGACAAAACTATTTCAGCTTTTCTAAGTAGGGCATTTTGGGAATAAATATAATTTAGGTTTTATCTGCTTTAGCATTTAAGCATCCAGTGTTCTAAAAGCAAGTTATTTGAATGTCCTCCTAGTGATGTTTGAAAAAATGTCCACTTAAACCATCGACCCGGGCTTTGAGAGCTCTAACTAGCGTGCAGTTTTTGAAATTTCTAGTATGGTGACCCTGCTATCAACCTTCAATCCATATCTTCCAAAACTAAAGTTGGAATATGTTCAATAACTAGTTGGAAATTCCTTTGTCTTAACGAAATATATAAACTCTTAAAGAATTCCACCATCATTTGCTTTGGAGCATTAGGTTCACGTGTCTACTCCCCATCGGTATTAGCAGTATAGAGATTCTGTCTTCCTACCTCCTTGAATAGTTGTTGCATGAAAATTTTTGGAGTTTTTATCGCCATTTCAACTAGCTAATTCTAGAATGCATGCCCCAAAAAAATTTATTCGCTTTTCCACAATGAGCTAGTTTCCTTTTTTCAATTTCGATATCTTTTCTTTACTTTGGGAAATATCTGTGCTGTTTGTTATATTTTTGATTTCCTGCTTTAGTGTCTCAATTCTCCTATGAGCGCTTTGAGAATTTTTTCCTACTCCAAGATGCAAGGGTTTAGGTCGCTTTTCACAATTTAGTTATTAAATTAGCTTCTTCTCGCTTGGGAGATAACCAAACCCCATTGACAATATTTCCATACTCCTCGTCCTCTAAGCACTATGTTTCAAATCTATATTCTTTTGCTTTTTCCACTGGTTGTGGGAATAATCTAAGCAAGATAGGACTATGGTCTAACCAACTGCAAATAAAGCAAAGACTTCCGTGTTTGGAAAAGCACTATCCGTTCAATCATGCATAAGACTCTATCTAGTTTCTTTTTGACAAATTCCTCCCATTCTTTATTATTATCCCAAGTAAAAGCACATCTCTTACTTTCCACTTCTATAATATCACAATTGTTTAGGAAGTTTCTAAATGCTACTAGTCAATAATTTTTAGCCATCCTCCTCCCCATCTTCTCCCAAGGATAGAGTATTTCATTGAATCCCCTACATACATCCACGGTAGATGGTTCGGATGTTTAATACCTTCCAGCTCCTTCCATAACATTTGTCTATCATGAAATACATTGGGCGCATGGATAAAAGATATATGCATTCGTAACTTATGATCTTTTAGTTCACATATTATATCAGTAAAATCTATGGATATTTTTGCTTCATGGAAATTGCTGTCGTGGATGCAAGTACTTTCCCTCTATGAGAGCACGTGTTTTCAATTTTTTAAAAAAATCATTTTAATATATTTTACAAAAGTCTATGCTTGATTTGTCAACTAAAACTTAGGTGTCGTGGACAATTTTTTAATTTTAACTTTAATTTTTATTTTTTCTTCACATGGCCAACAAGACTGCCGGCCCTTGGTAGAGGCGATGGCGGCTTGGGCAGTGGAGAAAGTCAGGCCAGGCAGAGCATAGGTTGAAGAAGGAGGAATAAAAGAGATAAAGATTATTTTTTTTTTTAATTTCAATGTCACTATCCATACATCAAGATCTAATTGGATATTAATAAATAAGTGCACGCCATATGAGACGTTGACTGGCGCTAAATAAGTGCACGCCATATGAGGCGTTGACCTGGCGCTTGCAAAGGTGAATTGCGCATCCTTCCGCGTCGACTAAGAGGCACCTGCCGCACGGGTGACCGCGTGGGCCGTACCTGAGACCTCGTAGCCAGATTTACAAACCTAGCGGCAGTCTCTGTCTCTGAGTCCTTGGCTGATTCTTCATCGGTCCAGCTTTTGTTTCTGAGTTCTTTTTCTGCTTCCCTGGCTTTCTCTCTCTTCTTACTTTCTTCTTCCTCCTCCTTCATAGTACTCCTTCAAAACGATAGTCAACTCAGAACCGCCTGGTAGCCACAATCTAAGATCTCTCTATCTTCTCGCCCTCGACACCGTCAGGGCCGGGCGATCCATCGTCGTTACGGGTCAGCTTCGTTTATTTTTGCACTCCTATGGTTTTCCGGTGATTCGACGTCGATCTCGCCCTCCAAACCCTCGCCACCGCGCGTTCCTTCCTCGTCCAGCAGCATATTTATCTGAAATCAAAGCTGAAAACGTCTTCACGAGCCAAATTACCCTGAGTCCGGTCCAATATTTTCCTGAGAATGGAACAGGCTGAGAGCGCTTGTTCCTTTGAAGCGAGAGAGAGCCAGAGCCAGAGCAAGAGGAAAGAGATTGTCGACTTCGCTGCCCGATCGGGGAAGGGCAACGCCGGGTCAGAGGCCGCCCAGCCTCTCCGAGAGCAAAGCCGACTCTGCTTCAGCCTTCAGCCCTTGATTTTCGTAGCAAAACTCTCTGGTCCGATGCTTCGCATTCTACGGAAGCACATGTACCATCAGCTCTTCTAATGGCTGCTTCTTCGAGTATGAAAAGGAATTACAATGTGTTCCTCAGTTTCAGAGGGACAGATGTCCGCCACGGCTTCCTCAGTCATCTCTACGCGGCTTTGAAAGATAAAGGAATACACACTTTTGTGGATCGCGAGGAGCTCAGGAAAGGAGAGGAAATATCGCCGACCCTCATGAGGGCGATCGAGGAATCGCGCATTGCGACCATTGTCTTCTCTGAGAACTACGCCTCCTCGCCGTGGTGTTTGGAAGAGCTCTTGAAAATCATGGAATGCAAGGAGCAAAACGACCTGATGGTGGTCCCCGTGTTTTACAAAGTGGAACCCAGAGAAGTGAGAGAGGGAGAGAGAGTTATAAGAGAGCTATGGATAACCATGAGTGCAAGTTCGGGAAGGATTCAAAGAAAGTGAAGAGATGGAAGAAGGCTCTCTCTGAAGCTGGTAGCTTGTCTGGGTGGGAGTTGAATGACAGGTACGCACAAATGTGACAATGGTGTTTTGTGATTGTTAGATTGTGATTGTCTGTTAGATATCAAATCGTATGCTCTTTTTGGATCTTCCAATTGAAGATACAAAGTGGAGATAAATTAGACAGTGGACACAAAAGTCAAATAACCAAAGCTAGTAGATTCTTTGAATTAATTCTTGCTGTGTGGATAATGAGAATTTTCAAACATAAATAGTGCGATTCATAGTGCCTGAGTCATTATTGTCTTCAGATTCAGGTTGTTGATGTTGGCGCAGGTTCACCCACCTTTCGTCTTATTATTTGCTTATCTTCTTATGAAATTTTCCGGTTGAATTCCTGCTATGGTTTTGAAATGCTAAAACGGTTTTTTTTCTTTCTTTTGAGTGCTTATCAGAGATGAAAGAGATGAAGCGGATCTCATACAATGCATCGTGAAGGAATTATGGATTCGTCTCAAGCAAACACCCTTACATGTTGCTAAGTATCCAGTCGGAATAGATTCTCGAGTTCAAGAATTGATATGTTTGTCACAGAAAAAGTCGGCTGATGATGATGTTCTGATGATAGGTCTATGGGGACCTGGAGGCATGGGGAAGACAACAATTGCCAAGGCCCTATATAATGCTATGATGAGACAATTTCAGGTTTGTAGTTTTTGGAGCAAATTAGAGAAAAATCACGCCAAAGTGGTCTTGTTACTTTACAAAAGGATCTTCTATCTAAGATCGTGGTTGATCCTTTAACGATCTACGGTGTCGCTAGAGGAATTAGTTTGATACAAGAAAGACTATGTCGCAAGAAGGTTCTCCTGGTTCTTGATGATGTTGACCATATGAATCAACTGAATGCATTAGCTGGAAAAGGCAATTGGTTTGGAAAAGGAAGTATAATCATTGTTACAACAAGAAATAAACAATTGCTGACTTCTCATGGCATAAATCGTGTGCATAGAATTCAAACTTTAGGATCTTGTGAAGCACGAGACCTTTTTTGTTTGCATGCTTTCCTAGATAGCAAGAGTGTAGACATAAAAATGGATCTCATAGATAGAGCACTGCATTATTGCGGTGGCCTTCCGTTAGCCCTCGAAGTTTTGGGCTCATTCTTAAGTGGAAGAAATGAAGCTGCATGGGAAAGTGCATTGCATAGGCTCTCCAAAAGTCCTGACCAAACTATTAATCAAGTTCTCAAGACAAGCTTTGATGGATTGGACAATGACGAGAGGAGATTTTCCTCGATATTGCTTGTTTCTTTAAGGGAGAGAGAATAGAATACATCCAGGAAGTTCTTGACGGCTGTGGTTTCGAGACAATCATAGGAATAGAAATTCTCATCGAGAGATCCTTGATAAAAATGAGGATGGTTCCCTACAAATGCATGATTTGGTTCGGTTGATGGGTACGGATATTGTTAAACAAGAATGTCACGATCCTGGGAAACGCAGCAGATTATGGCTTTTGGAAGATGTTGAGGACGTTTTTGTCATAATACGGTAAAAGTTGTTTATGTCAGTTTTGCTACATTTCGGTTTACATTACTCTAATTTGAACAGTCTAACGTAAATCTTTACTGAAAATTTTGTCGACAACTAAATTTGCTCTATTATGGATAGGGGACGGATGCGGTAAAGGCCATAGTATTGGACTTGCGCCCACCAAGCCATGGTAGTGGACTTGACCCCACCGAAGCAATAATCATCATCCTGATGCTTTCACAAAAATTAAAAGTTGAGAATACTCATTTTGCTTGAGTGCATATCTCTTCACAAGCTCAAGTTCGTCTCCCTAACGAGCTAAGATGGCTTGAATGGTCCAATGCCCCGAATCTAGAATTTGGCTCAGTCGAAATAAACTCGTGAGCCTCGATGTCCCGAAAAGTCATATCGAGACAATTAGGGGCAACTTTCATGTAAGCCATTGTGATGATTAGCTTTTCGTTTTTATAGCTATAATTTTTTTTTTCTTTACAGAGTTTAATGACTTCACTAGTATGTTTTTGCAGAATTTTGGAAAGTTGAAGTCCATCAATTTCAGTGAATGCAAGTCCCTGGTTAGTATTTGCGACCTATCATCGGCTCCAAATATGGAGAAATTGATTCTTAATGGGTGTGAGAGCTTGGTGGAGGTTCACCCATCCGTTGGAAATCTTGTCAAGCTAGAAGTTTTGTCACTAGAATCATGCTCCAATGTTAGTAATTTTCCTAACACAACGAGGAATGAATCTCTTAAATTCCTTCATCTCTCGATTGCTCTAAACTTGAGAAGTTCCCAGGATATTGATGGAAAGATGGAAGATTGGAAAAAGTTTATCTAGAGGGGACAGCTATTAAAGAACTCCCTGCATCAATTCAAAATCTTGTCTCTCTGTGAATGAGTTGTGTTTAGCATTTTGCAAAGACCTCGTGAGGCTTCCACAGACATTTATAAGTTGAAAAATCTCGAGTATTTGGATCTTCATTTTGCTCGAATTTAATCACGTTTCCAAAAAACATGGAAGATTCAATTGATCTTGATGGCCTTATGGGATTCGAAAGACTATCCTACCTAGGACTTAAGGGCTGCAATCTATCAGAATTAGAGTTCCTTGAGAGTACTTCCAGTTTTCCCGAGCTTGCAGATCCTAAACCTTTCATATAACAAGTTTACTCATTTGCCAACATGCATCAACAAGCTCTATCATTTGAGGCTATTGAAGGTTGAGGGATGCGAGCTACTACAAGAGATTCCTCGGCTTCCATCAAATATTTATGAGCTATTAGCACCTAAGTGCAAATCCCTGCAAAAACTCCCGAGAATATGTGGGATTCCGGTGACTACTTGACTTCATGTTTATTATTCCGCAAAGGAATCGATATGGATAATGTGGCTAATTTCTCATTTACTTGAGGTCTCTCTCTCTCTCTCTCTCTCTCTCTCTCTCTCTCTCTCTCTCTCTCTCTATTTATATATACTTAAATGCTTGATATGCGTACCTCTGTGTGTGACATTGGATGGTGGCTCGACGTTATTATAAGTGGAAGAGAGATGCCTAAATGGATTTAACCCTGTGAAGAGGATTCCATATTCATGATTCCATGGGACTTGTATGATGAGATTAAAGGACTAGCATTCTGTGTTGTTCTTAGCCCAAAGGAAGGAAAAGTGGTCGACATTTTATGTAATTTCAGTAGTTGTTAATGACCAAAACGCGATGACTTGGGATAAAAAACTTGGGTCGATAGAATCGACCATGTGTGGATTTATTATGATTCACACTATTCTCTGCTTTGGAGTAAAGAATCTTTTGCAAAATGATTGCAGCTATTTCCAAGTTTGCTTCAAAGCAAAACGGGGAAGCATAAAAGCGTGGATTCCATCTAATGTGTGAACAAAAGGAGGATGATCCGAGGTGGTGTTCCAAAGACCACCAGCTGATGGAAGCAATGTGAACGTTTTAAGGAAGACTCGGAAGAAGATAATCCAATAGAAACTGAGGAAGAAACTCCAATTGAATGATCAGAGGAAAGCTCATCACCTTTAACAAAGAAGATAAGACGGTCTTAACTACGGTGAGACTTTGGGTTCAATGTCTTTGCTTTTCCCTTTTTGGACCTCCACTAGAGATTTGCAAGTGTCTGCTCCTTCAATTAGAATTCAAGATCATTATAAAACAGAGGTTTCACACCATGCTGCGACATGATTGGGGAACTTTTTTTTTTTTTGGCCTCGATTCTTTATGATTTTTAGTGCGAGTGTGTTAACCCAAAAATTAAGAGGATGCTCGTTGAAATGGCCATGGTCTTCCAAGTTGCGCCGTGTAATTTACTAGATGGGCCTCTGTCGCCTCTCTTAAACCAATTCCAATTAATGATGCAATACTTGATACTTCAATATTCTGAGATAGTAAGTTTTGCTAAATCTAGTATAATCTATATCTTTAGGAAAGTGCTGTTTGTTCAAAGATGTCTCAAAGAAATTTAGTCGATTCCCGTTGTTAATCGGCAGCTTGCATTGGAATGGTATAAAGGGACAGCTGGCGTATGAGAAAGGTTGCATTTTAGCAAAGGAGATTGACTTCAAGGATAATCATGAACATCAAACGGTATTTGTCAGACGCCTTCTAAAATAAGTATTGCAAAGCAATTTTTAGAATGAGAAAAAAATTAAAAAAGGGAGAACGAAGGAACTTGCAGGTACATATGAAAGCACAAGCAGGTGGCACAACTTGGTAGGACCCGGTGCCGACCTTGTGCGATCCTAGGCAATATATTGAGGTCAACCAAACCTAGGAAACACGACACCAATGTTGCTTGATCCTAGCCGACACGACACTAAATGCCGGTGTCCCATGACCTCAAAGTGGCAGAAATGTCGAGACACACGACTATGCAATGCCACACTCAATCCTCGGCAAGCTAAATCTGGCATCAAGCAAAGTCACAAAGCTTCTGGAATCTTGCAACCGTCAACAAAGCTTTGCCAATGTCCATCAACCCTTGGCCTCCTTCATGAAGCTTCCTATCCATGACCTAACGATGGCTTCTCTCTCCTATCCAAGGTTGGCTTTCTCACACGACCATGCCGATTGGAAAGGAAAAAATTCCTTAAACTTCCGACTTGCATTTGGAAAATACTAAAGCCCAAAGGTGTGGCTTGCCTCGAGCTTCAAGCATTTCAAAGCAGAACTTTTCGTTAAAGTCTTTGAATTGTGTTGCCAAATATCATAACTTGTTTTAAGAGCTTTTGAAAGCCAAAAACAGCTTAATTCAAGATGATGGAGCACTCAAATTTTCAAAGGCCAAATTGGACGGGATTGAAACGTAAAATTGGAATAGTGTACCACTTTGGGGGTCCTTGTGAGTCAAAAAATAATCTTGAGTAAATTATTTAAGGGTGCCGATTTAAGATTTTCTATGATGTTAATCCAAATAATATCTATGTATTATTTTTTTTCTTTTTACCTTTTGAAGAGTTGAGTCTCGATTCATTTGGCAAGTGAAATGCTAAGTAACATTTTAATAATCTTCACTGAGAATATTAGTAAGTTAAGTTCATACTAGAATTGTCTTTATATTCTTCATTGGCTTACACCAAGTTCATTCTCTTTCTCACTTTCTACTATTAATCATTCCTCATTTAAGTCTAGTTGGCCTCGATATCGTCTATTTGAAATGCATAAAATTCAATAAAGTAGAAATGTTGTTGCTCATAGCCAAAAAAAGATTACTACCATCTCCAAAAAAGAGTGACCCAATCACATTATCGAGAGAATACAATATATCAAATGCTCGTTACAAAACTATTAATTACAATCATTAAGGTTCAAAATCATGTACATCGGTAATAACTTTTTCGATATTTCATTCATTATATCGTAACACATATTCACCTCAAATTAAATCTACCATCCCAAGATCAAATTCCAAAATTATAGCATCACCCCCTCCTCCTTCTCCTCCTTTTCTCTCTCTCTAGATAAAAAAGATGGAGAAGAGCTATCAACACTAGCCACCCTTTTGAAATGTGCCAACCCATTAAGAGTATATACTTAATTTCGCATCTTATTATAATTGGAGAAACACTACCTATGGAAAAAATTAATACTCCTAGAGCGATATGCCGATTCTATTTAGACATCGAGTCATCCCGCATTATGAACCTTTCCTAATTGTTGTGATTTATATTGTATTAACAATGTTCGAGAAAAATCAAACGGATGACTCCAGCCTTTGCAAATTATGCAACCTAAAAAGTCGATGAGCACGAAGCGATGTTGGGCAACTACTCGGACAAAATCTTGAGCCGATTAAAATTGAAACGGTCTTGGGTCAACTCCACCAAATGGGCAACCAAGACTGAAATGATGGGCGATTCTCTTGCTGATCCTCTAAAGCCAAACTGAAAGAATGGGCCGTCTTCATACCTCATATCTAAAATAAATCGACATTGGTTTATCGACCTTATCAAGATTAGAGATCATATCATCAATAATCATAAAATTCGACCCCCAACTCCTCTCAATTAAAGATAATGCGATAGCTACCCTTTGGAACCGATGTTAGGAGATCACTTGACCGATTGAGAGCCATCGAATTCAACATTTGAATTAAAAAGGAAACCACAAACAGCGAAAAAAAAATCCTTTTCACAACACTTTCTAAAGTTTATTTGAGGAAACTATGAGAAAATGACATCCGACTCTTTCTAAAAAACCTATTTGAAATTAATTGTTGGGAAATATCTTGGCCAAAAAATCCTTCTTATATTAATTAATCTCCACTTACTTTAAATTTTGAATTGAAGAAAAACATCAAAAAGTAGAGTGGTCTTGATCTCGAATCTCCCATGAGCGATAGCCACATGGACGACTTCAAAGCGTCCTCAATTATGTCATGAAGGACCAGACCTTGTTCTAGACAATGACTTGTTGACAATGTTTGTCATTCTATAAATATCATCAAGGGCTCCAAAAGATCAAAAAGTGGGGAAAATGAAGAAAAAGAAAGGAATTGCCTATATTTTCACTTTTGAATTACATTAACTCCTATATTTATGGTATTTTAGTATATAATCCTCTAAGTTTGTTTTTTTCATCGGTAAATCTTTTCATTAGATTTAACAAGCAATTCTCCAAAATTTTGTTCCAAAAGCAATCTTCGACCGTGTGTAGACAAATTTTCGCGGCAGATCAACAAAGCAACATTGACAATTCCCCTACCGAAAATGAGCGGATGCAAAGATAAATTGGCCGAGCTAGAAAGAGCAAGATAAACGGTGATAGGATTATCCTAATGTTATCATTTTTTTTATCTAAAATATATTTTTATTTTCTTCTTTGATTTTTGTGCTATGTAATTTAGTGGTCAAATTTCACATTTAATTGACTTTTTATTTTTCCTTTCTTTTCCAACTGTGTTCTCTCCGTGGCCGTTGAATTCAGTTTATTGTAAGAAAAGCGTGGCACTTGATTTCAACTGTCAAATTGTCTCTCAAAAAAAAATGATAAAATCGTCCGACTACGAGCCGTCTGATTGTGTGTATTTACAAGTGTAACCTTGGCTATCCTGCTCTGGAGAAGGGGATGTCGGAATTTTCTTAATTTTTGGTGTCCGTCGTTTTCTCAAATTTCTGAATTCCTTAACCTGTTGCATGCCATTCAGGTTTTACATTTTTAGTTTTCTAATATTAGTTAATGTACAAAAATGTTAACATGTGGCATTATTTCTTCCTATTTGGTGAGGTTAAAAATATCTTATGCAAAATAGAGTTTATAAATGCACACTCGTAATTCATGGGTTTGTTATTCTATTAGTATACTAAATCCAGCCACAAAATATAATTTATTTTAAGTTATTAATGTCTACTACTTCAAGTGACTTTACAATGTTTTATACCAAACAAAGTAACTTTAGTATTTTTTTTTTTATCTTACTCAACTCTATTCTAACTCAAATTATAGTGTTTTATACCAAACAAAGTAACTTTAGTATGCTTTTATTTTTGCTGGTTATACTCTACTCCTACTTTAATTCTTATTTTTAGGCTTTTGTCACCTTTACATACAAACGTGAAAGTCAAAACCGCATTTGAAATTAAATCGTTCCCAACCAACCCTCTTGAGAAAGTGGCGATTCGAGACGCCCTACCTCCTCCTTCTTATGGAAGAAGGGGTGGAACTCTATTAGTTAACTTTAGTATGCTTCATATACATGCATTCTCTATCAGTAAATGCTTTTTGTTTTTGGTTAGACATTTTAACATACTCACATAGTCAAGTTCTAAACCAGTTTTTTTTTTTTTTGGCACTCCTCATTCGTTAATTCCGCATGTCATTATCACATTAGCTTTACACGCTAAGAAGCTTATTACAGAATTACCACATCACTTGTCTACGCAATTTATACGAGCCCTCCCTATGGATTGCAGCCAACAAAAAAATATATAATTTACTCCTTCAAGTGAATGATTACAAAATACCAATTGCTAAAATTAAAATGTCGAAGTTTGCTATACGCATCTTAATTTTTTAAATAATGAGTGATTGACTTACCTTTTATAAAATGAAAGTGATGCATCATTATATGTAAAAAGAAAAAAGGTTTAAAGCCAACTACAAAAAGTGAGATGAAAAAGAATATCAAAATAAAATGTTGTTCAAGTTTTCTTTTTAGTTTAAAGTCCAAGTCTAGGTGGCAAGTATACAAAGATTGACAGGGTTTCATTCTTTTAAACCTATAGTCCAAGAGGTACTTTGAGTAGTTAAATGATTAATTCATAAAATCAATTTAGTGTTTGAGTTCTGAAGTCACCGATTACAAAAAAACTTCAAGGGGTCATAACCATTACTGGCTTATTGATGAAGTCTTGTTGCTCATGGATAAGATGATTTTTATACATTAGTAAGATTTGGTGGTGAAGATTCGTAATCACTAATGGAAAAAAAAAAATCATACCATAGAAATAATCTTATTTATTGTTATTAAAAAAAAAAAAGGTCCTCGATGGGAGACAGGTTCAGTTGGCCCAACCTTCAACGGCAAATGGCCAGCACATGTGAACAAATGGGTTTGAAAAAAAGAAAAAAAAAAAACTACGAACGAAAGCTGCAATGCAAATCCTACACGTTGTGGACTAAATTCGAGGAATGTGAAAAATGTACCGGATCCCACTTTTTTAACAACAGTTTTACGTTACGATTATGATGATTTGTGATGTAATATATAGTATTAAGACATTTTTGTATTTAATTGCAATGACACATAATAATCTTATACAATAAGTGCTCCTAACATTTAAATTTATCATCGAAGGAAAATAAAAAGTGATATCCCCATTGCTGGCCCATGGTGCCGACCATACCCTTTTCTCGAATCTAATCTCCGCCCATTTCCAATTTTTCTTTAAAAAAAAATTGAGCATAAATAAAAATAAAATGGAAATGACACTGCAATCTCTGAAATTTTAGTCCAACAAGTAATGCCGTCCCTGAACTTTCAAAGCTGGAACCTAGATCTTACCCTATTATAACCAGTTTCTATTTTTGGATTCCAAAACCTATCATGTTCTCTATTTTCTGGTCTAGCTCAAGGGTTCACCTAAGAATCTGTTTTATCTTCTTCTTTTTCCATTTTTTTTTTTTTTTAAATTTTACGGAAAAATCATATGAGGTTATGAGTAACGAAATGATTCAAAGTAAAAAGATGAATAACAGAATTCCTAATCTGCCTAAAACAATAATCTGAATATGTAGTCAAGTACAATTATAAACGATAAAAAAAGTTCAAACATAACATAAAACATAAATTACCCATTCATCCATAAAAAAATTTAGAGGAAAATGAAAGATTGGCAAAAGTTTGAGAAAGGAGAAATATTGAAAGAGTCTTGAGGTTAAAATTTAGGGAAAAAAGAAATTAGGATTTAAGTTTTTAGCTTATAAAACAGATTCCAAAACAAAGTGGAATCAATGGGTCATTGGAACCTATTCTAGACCTATTCCAACGAGAACCAATTTTCAGACCTATTTTTCAAAAAATCCAATCCGATTCTAAGTAAAATTGGTTTGGTTGCACACTCTAGTAATAGCATTAAGTGTCTTCATGTAGTTTGGAGACTAACTTTAATATGTACTAAAATTTTAAGAATCATATTAAATAAATTAAAAGTTCAAAGATCGCATTATAAATTTGGCCAAAATTTGGAGACTATTTATGTTATTATCCAAAATGGATATTAATATTCATTTAAAAATTTTAAAAGGGCAATTTGCTTTTAAGTTAGCAAATTTTTAATATTATCAAAGCACTATTAATAACCCGAAAGTTCACCCAACATTATCGCTATCTTCCCCTCTTAAAGTCTCAAAGCTCCAAGGAAAAATATCAACAGCACATAGGGAACCACTTTTGTCAACGAAAGCCAACATCATCATCATCATCATCATCATCTCTCTCTCTCTCAGAGCTTCTTACTCGATAGGAATGCACCACGCCTACATCACCCCTCCCAAACCCACCACGGCCACAGCCCACCCACAACTCCCCACTGCGGTGGCGGCAGCGACTTTAGGCTATTTAGACTTAACGACTTTGGGCTATTTGGACTTAAGCGAAGGGTTGCTAATGGGATGGGAAGTGAGAAAGAGTGTGAACTTTTTATGCACGAGCCAATGAATAATGTAAACACAATCCTAGTATGAACTTGACTCAACCAATGTTCTTCAAAGGAAATTACTTGACATTTCACTTGCCAAATGAAATGGGACTTGACTTTTCAAAAGGAGTAAGACAAAAAAAAATGTCTATGATTAGATGATTTACTAGGTTATACTTGTTCATTTCACTTCAAATTTGAGTATGTTGTAGTTTAGATGTACCCTACAATTTTCATGAAGAAATAGAAGAGAGATTCTTAACACAAACCAACATGCAACCACACATCCAACAAGAGGTCAGTAAAATCTTTCCAGATCTGAGGTCTCCGTAGGATGAGAGTTTAACCCCTTAAATCTCCATCATTTTCCACCAAATTTTAGTATATTGTAGTTTAAGATGTTAGCTACAACTTTCATGAAGAGATCAAAGTCAAAATCGAACTCAAAACATGCATACAAGCTCTCACAAGATTCTGGGTCGAGCAGTTCACAAGAAAACAGCAAACATTCTCAAGAACAAACCTCATGTACTTCGATTTCTAACCTCTAAACATCCAAAATTCAACCACACATGCAAGGCACACATGCAAGGGGTGGAAATCAGTCCCAACTTGCCTCTAAGACCGAGCAAATACGAGCACACGGACGGCACACCGGCGACGGACGAACGGATCTCCTCCCCCGCGCGGCTTCTCCCTTTCTCTCTCGGTTCCTCACTCTCTCTCAGCAACTCTCTCCCTTTGGTCGAATCCTCCACCAGCCACTCTCTCTCTCTCTCTCCTTCTCTCTCTCTCTTTTGGATGCTTATATATTTGCATGCACCCCCTCTTTGCATGGGGGACACTTGTCCCTAAGAAGGAGACAAGTGTCTCCCTTGCCGAAGACACTTGGAAGCCATGCGGCTACCCCTCCATGCGACAATGGGCCAGGCTTATGGCCCACTTTAGGCCCATCTCACTTGGGCTTAAAGCCCAAACTTAAATGGCCCAAGTTTATTTTATTCTATTTTATTTATAATATATCTTAATCATCATTTAAATAATATCTAATTGCATAAATAATAAGGCCATTAAACTTATAGTCACAAATCCATAAATTCCAATTTATGATGCACATGGCCAATGATAGAATTTTCTTTCCTATCACATAATTATCCCTTAAAAGCTTGGCCATATATCTTATTGCAAATTATGGATTAAATGGCCATAACTTGATGGTACTTCCATCACCTATTCATAGAATTTAATGTAGCTAGAGGTCGTCATGAATTTTGGGATGCCACATATTCCCCTTATTGACAGGAAGCATTAGGATTCAAGAACCAAACCCAATGGTTAATTAATATTGGCCAAGCAAGTTCGTGGGAGTGACCCATATCAAATTCACTTGACTTACTGTAAAAGGACGCGTCATCCAAGAGCCAATTTAGAGAATAATCGACCTGAAAAAATGAGAGACGTAGGACTTCATGTCCTTCTCGTACTCCAAGTCCACTCAATCATCTACAAACCAGTGAAGGGTAATGTTGTATCGCTTCCAATTATTCAACTCTTGGAATAGTTCATAACTAACATACTCCCTCTTGTCTGTTTTAGGATCACCTGACTGCCAAAAAATATAGACAACAAATTAGTATGAGTAATGACAAACTCTCCTAAGCAAAATGGCATCCTGAATTTTGCCATAGCAAATGACAAAAACCCTTATGGCCTCAATTTATACTTAATTTTGGCCCTATTGATTAATCCATTTTCATCTTCTCTCCTACAAGGGTAAAAGGAGAAGTGCCCATCAAATCAAGGATCAGATTCTTAACCCTGGCTGATCCTTCTTGTGTCATCTCCCTACTTAATAAGGATAATCCACCGACTCCCATTTGTGGATAACTCCTTTGATGTTCAAAATTTAAGATATTTGTAAATATAACCCTATTAATATAATATTTTGAGTGAAATCAACCATTTGTTCAAATTCTCTCACATTTAAAATGCTACACAACTTTTCCCAATAGATTTTGCATTATGATTTTTTCTATCTAAATCACTGATTCCACTAAGGATTATTAGAATAGATAGCTAAGTGAAGAATATAAGATTAATCGAACATGTTGGATGAGGCATGTTAGAATGATGAAAGGTAAGCCATATCCTACACATAGTCCCTCATCTATACACTTGTGAGACGAGTGTAGAAGATTTCATAACTGCGGGGTAAAGAGTTCTCCCGCGAATGGTACGATAACCAAAACAGTGAGTGACATTTCATTGCTTACCCCCCTTTTGAGCCCCATACATTGGTGAAATTTCTGTCCTACCCCTGTCAAAGAACCATCCCACACTAGGGCAGATCAGAAGCGAAGCATTATCACAAGGTGAGAAGAAGGATATAAATTTTCTTTCTCGCACTTGTATCAATGTTTGGGTGACTTTATTGCATATGAACACTCACGATAATTTAAGTGTCCTAGAATGATGAAGTACAATTCTTTCTCTACGCACTTGTACTCATTGTACAACCCAATTGAGTTTGTAATTTGAGGCAAAATAGAACTTACTGCCATTCAAGCAACAAAACCAAGAGCCCTGGCAAAAGATGAAGACTCAATAGGCTAACAACAGCATTTGCTTGAACTTATTGAGATAAGTTCCTCAAGCAACAAAGAACAAAAAACTAGGGGCATGAAAAAGCAGTGTACCAGGTAAAAGTAAGATCAATGCCTATGAATGAAAAATTGGAATAAAAACTAGAGGCATGAAAAAACAGTGTGCCTAATAAAAGTAAGGCTACTGCCCCCAAGCAAAAAAATACAGTCAGTTGTACTCCTAAGAAAAGTTGTTGTTATGGTTCAATTGATAGAGCCTCCATCTGATAATGAGAAGAAAGACCGGTAACAAATGCCAAGGCAATCACCAGCTCTCACCCTTTTACACATGAGTCAAGCCTACATTGTGCCCATTGTAAAAGTCTCTTTAGACTAGGGGCACTTCAATCAATGTAGGATTTTATATATTTATAAACATCGCTCGGAGAAGTATCGGCAGGATTATTCTATATCTTTTCGTAGGATTCTTGACAAGTAAACCTGGAGATGATCATGCGGAAGT
This sequence comes from Eucalyptus grandis, assembly GCF_016545825.1. Lineage (NCBI taxonomy): Eukaryota > Viridiplantae > Streptophyta > Magnoliopsida > Myrtales > Myrtaceae > Eucalyptus > Eucalyptus grandis. The sequence continues at coordinate 11,399,747 of NC_052612.1, forward strand.
TCTTTCAGGAGCCTTGACCTTGATGGTCCCCTCTAATAAGCTGTTGACCAAGTTTACATTGCCGTCTCGGCAAAGACCTCTCACACTAGTAAAATCATACCGTTTGCGAGAAAACTCGGACCCTTACTGACATGATCACAATGAGATGGTATGGTCCTTATAAATCCTGCATCAATGGTCAAGATAACATTTTCCATGAGAGTGAGCAAAAAGTCCTTTCAGATTAAAAGTCCCTCATCTAGCATGTTCAAGACATCTACATTATGAATGAAAGTTGTCTTTCAAAATTTTCCCTAATGGAATTCAGATGATGCAAAACTAACAAAATTATCAAGCATGAATCCCATTTGAACTCATGAATTTACAGCATATACAATCTTGTGTACATATTGCAAGTTGTTCATAAATAGACGTACTTCTAGAGATTAGAGATATCATCAGGTATCCCCTTGTCTTCAAATACCTGTTACCGTCCAGGCACTCCCTTTTCAGGACACTCAACTTGCCCAAGTTGTCCCCAAATAATATTAGTTGCTGTTCAAGCATTCCACTACTTTGTGTGCCTGCGGTTACCCAAGTATGCTCTCTTATCATCATGACACTTGGACCTGCCTGAGTGGTCCTAAATCGTATCATTAAATACTTGTGGTCATCCAAGTATTCAAGTACTTTGTACACCTGTGGCTATTAGGTGTTCTAGCCCTTTTGAGTGCCTACGACCATCCAAGTAAGCCTCATGCTACATTCAAATTTATGTTATCAGGAGGAGAGAGACCTTCACGAATATGCGAGGCGCATCCTTGATATTCCCATTACCAGGAGGTGAGAGACCTTCACGAATACTCAAGGCGTGTCCCCGATATTCCCATTACACCTTCGCGAATATCCCAGGTATGTCATCGATATTCCTATTATCAGAAGATGAGAGACCTTTACGAATATGCAAGGCACGTCATTGATATTCCCTTTACCAAGAGGTGAGAGACCTTCACGAATATGCGGGGCACGTCCTCGATGTTCCAATTGCTAGGAGGTAGGAGACCTTCATGAATACTCGAGGTGCGTCATCGATATTCCCATTACCAGGAGGTGAGAGACTTTCATGAATATCCCAGGTACGTCCTCGATATTCCCTTTACCAAGTGGTGGGAGACCTTCACGAATACATGGGGTACATCCTCGATATTCCCATTACCATAAGGTGAGAGGCCTTCACGAATATCCTAAGTATGTCCTTGATATTCTCATTTATTAGGAGATGAGAGACCTTCACGAATACTCGAGGTGCGTCCTCGATATTCCCATTACTAGAAGGTGAGAGACCTTCACGAATACACGGGGCACGTCCTCAATATTCCTATTACCAGGAGGTGAGAGACATTCACAAATATCCCAGGTACGTCCTCGATATTCCCATTTACGAGGACGTGAGAGACCTTCATGAATACTCAAGGTGCATCCTCGATATTCCCATTAACAAAAGGTGAGAGACTTTCACGAATATCCCAGGTACATCCTCAATATTCCTTTTACTAGGAGGTGAGAGACTTTCACGAATACTTGAGACGCATCCTCAATATTCCCATTACTAGAAGATGAGAGACCTTCACAAATATCTTAAGTACGTCCTCGATATTCCCTTTACCATAAGGTGAGAGACCTTCACGAATATGCCGGGCATGTCCTCGATATTCCCATTACTAGGAGGTGGGAGACCTTCACGAATATGTGGGACACATCCTTGATATTCCCATTTACCAGGAGGTTGAGAGACCTTCACAAATATGTGAGGCGCGTCCTCGATATTCCCATTACCAGAAGGTGAGAGACCTTCACGAATATCCTAGGTACATCCTCAATATTCCCTTTACTAGGAGGTGAGAGACCTTCACAAATATGCGGGGCACGTCCTCGATATTCCCTTTACTAGGAGGTCAAAGATTTTCACGAATATCCTAGGTATGTCCTCGATATTCCCATTTACCAGGAGATGAGAGACCTTTACGAATACTCGAGGCACGTCCTCGATATTCCCATTACCAGAAGGTGAGAGACCTTCATGAATATCCCAGGTGCATCCTCGATATTCCCTTTATTAGGAGGTGAGAGATCTTCATGAATATGCAAGGCATGTCCTCGATATTCCCATTACTAGGAGGTGGGAGATCTTCACAAATATCTCAGGTACGTCATCGATATTCCCATTTACTAGGAGGTGAGAGACCTTCACGATTACTCGAGGCACGTCCTCGATATTCCCATTACCATAAGGTGAGAGACCTTCATGAATATCCCAGGTACGTCCTCGATATTCCCTTTACCAGGAGGTGAGAGATCTTCATGAATATGTGGGGCATGTCCTCGATATTCCCATTACCAGGAGATGAGAGACCTTTATGAATACGTGCCCTCGATATTCCCATTACTAGGAGGTGAGAGACCTTCACGAATATGTTGGGCACGTCCTCAATATTCCCATTACTAGGAGGCGAGAAACCTTCATAAATATGCGGGGCACGTCCTCGATATTCTAATTACCATAAGGAAAGAGACCTTCACGTATATGCGGGGCATGTCCTTGATATTCCCTTTACTAGGAGGTGAGAGATCTTCACGAATATGCGAGGCACGTCCTCAATATTCCAATTGCCAAGAGGTGGGAGACCTTCATGAATATGCGGGGCGCGTCCTTGATATTCCAACTGCCAGGAGGTGGGAGACTTTCATGAATATCCCAAGTACGTTCTCAATATTCCCTTTACCAGGAGGTGAGAGACCTTCACATATATGCAAGGTGCGTCCTCAATATTCCAATTGCCAGAAGGTGGGAGACCTTCATGAATATGCGATGTGTCCTTGATATTCCAACTGCCAAGAGGTGGGAGACTTTCACAAAACATGTGAGGTGCATCCTCGATATTCCACATACTAGGAGGTAGGAGACCTTCATGAACATGCGAGGCGCATCCTCGATAGTCCATATATTAGGAGGTGGGAGATCTTCACGAACATGCGAGGCGCGTCCCCGATATTCCATCTACCAGAAGACCTTCGAAAACAACCAGGTATGCTCCAAGAATTTGTACTTGCAATCATCCAAGTACCCTTTCGATACTTGTGAATGTCCAAGTATCCTCCCAGAGGTCATACTTGTGATCATCCAAGTACCCCTTTGATACTTGTGAACAACCAGGTACTCCCTTGACACCTGTAAAGGTCCAGATATCCTCAAGTTAGTACTTGTAAATATCCAAGTACTCTTTCAATGCCTGTGAATGTCCAAGTATCTTCCCCACAAACAAATGCCATGAGAAAGGTCGGCGCATTCCTCGAGAAAGGTCGGGTAAACAACTGGTGTCCTTGACAGAGGATTAGGAACCCTACAACCGGTGTCCTTGACAAAGGATCAGGCACCCCACAAACAAATGCCCTGAGAAAGGTCGGCGCATTCCCCGAGAAAGGTCGGGTAAACAATCGGTGTCCTTGACAAAGGATTAGGAACCCTACAACCGGTGTCCTTGACAAAGGATCAGGCACCCCACAAACAAATGCCCTGAGAAAGGTTGGCACATCCCTCGAGAAAGGTTGGGTAAACAACTTATTGCTCTAACATGAGACCAAAGAATGGTTCGGGTCCTAGAAAAACAATTTCCCATCAAGGCGACCGAAGAAATGTTCGGATCCTAGACAAATAACTTATTTTAACAAGCAACCAAAGAATGGTTCGGGTCCTGGAAAAACAATTTCTTGTCAAGACGATCGAAGAAAGGTTCGGGTCCTAGACAAATAATTTATTGCTCTAATAGGCGACTGAAGAATGGTTTGGGTCCTAAAAAAGCGATTTCCTGTCAAGGCGAAGAAGAAAGGTTCGAGTCTTAGACAAACCACTTATTGCTCTGACAAGTGACCGAAGAATGATTCGGGTCCTGGAAAAGCAATTTCTTATCAAGGCAACCGAGGAAAAGTTCGGGTCTTGGAAAAGCAACCTCCTTACGTCACCAGGTAAGATGATGCCCTAATACTTGCCAAACTCGGGATTCGCATCTTGTCTCGCTCATTCTCGGTAAATAATTGTAGGTATCTTCTTATCTATCTTAGTATGTGTAATGATATATTGCTATTTTTTCGCGTAGGACAATAGGTTCCAAATAAGGTATAATTTATTGCATATGTATGAACAAAATTTAGGTATCAATTTGTCTTTGAATGCAACCTTTGCGAACTCACCATCAAAGAGAGGTAGCTGTTGACACCTAAATTTCGCGTACGCATTTTAATTAGGGTTTAGTTTTTATTGGCATCTATTAATCTTTATTTTCTTTTTTAGATAGTAATAATAATAATAATAATAATAACAACAACAACAACAACAAAAAACAAGAAAACAAAAAAGCATAGCAGCCCATTGGGGCTAGGCCTTTTGCGCCCAGCCCTCTTTTCCACTTGCGAGGGCCCTAAGGCCCATCCGGCTCTTTTCTCCTCCCAACCTGACCCTTTCTCTTGTTTGTCTTCTTCTTCCTACTGTCTTCTTCCACAATTGGATAAGGAACATGCGCCGAAGATGAGGACGCATGTGATGTTGGAATGGAGAAGGAGATGGTAGTGTACAATGGGATGGATGCGTCTTCAATGCAATGTGACCTAGCTAGAGCCACCTCAATGAATGGACGCCAATTCGATTAGCGAAGGCCATTCGATGTGCGAAGGACAGGCGACCGGACCTCCGTCAACCAGCCCTCCCTCACCTATAAATAGGGCGTCAGGGGGGGAGGCCAAAGCACGACATGAAGCAAGATCAATAGCAAGTGAGCTTTGAAAAATTCCCCTAAGAGACTTTAGAGGAGGCCCAAATGCTCGCAAGTCGAGATCTGAGAGCTCACGACCGAAGAGGGAGAAGATCGGGTCTGAGCGAGAACGCCGAGAAGGATCATGGGCTGCCAACTTTGACGATTTCCCCTTGAGAGACTTCAAGGCAGGCAAGGTGAGCAGCCAGAGATCCGAGGTCGGCCAAAGGAGAGGAGCTGTGCAAGACAGATCTAGGGTTCCGAAGGGAGAGGGTCGACCAAGGTCTAGATCCGGGGTTCTTGCTGCTATTGTTGCTGCCACCGGACGCTAGGCCGAGCTGTGCTGCCGTTCCCCCCAACACCATCACCTCGACCGAGTCTCGACATCGTCGCCTCGAAGGCTCGCTACCATCCCCCTCAAAGCTATTGTTGCGATCGATCCGCCAACACCACGTTAGATCTGGAAGTTGAGGGCCACTGTCGCTACCCCATTGTCATCACCCACACTTGTAGCCCCCTATCATCGCCACCGTTCACTGCCTCGTCGTGCCGTTGCTATAGATAGGTAACAGCCGCTACTGCTGCTGCTGATGGTCGCATCGTCGCTGTCGCTCCCCTACCTAAAACCCTAGTCGCCTCCACCGAGTGCCCCCCCCCTTTTTCTTTTTGAAACCCTAGCCTCGGCCTTGGTCCCGATTGGCTGAGCAACCCCACGTTGCCGTCGAGCCGCATCCTCCTACCACCGCTATCCTCTATGTTGCCGTCATCGTAAATGCTGATCCACCATTCCAGCCCCTCCATCAGCACTGCGTTTAGGCGAAGAAGGGAGGAAACATCGCATCGGGTCATGACTTAGGTCAGACCTAGGCCGTCGTTCGGGTAAGGTTTCACCAAACCCGGGTGGCCAGAAACTAGGCCAGAGCCGAGTCGGGCGCACCTCACCCAAGTAGGGTTCCAGCTAACATGGGCCATTCGCACGTGGGCCGGCTATTCCCTCGGGCCGGGCCCCTAACCTAGGGATCGACCTAGGTCGTTTAATAATATATTATAATAATATTAATATTTTAATGAAAATAAAAAAATCAAAATATCTCATATTTTCCAAAAAAGCCAAAAAAGTAAAAAAAAAAAAAAAAAGGCCAAAAAATTATTTATATTTTCGAAAAAAGATCAAAATCCAAAAAATCCCTTTTATGTTCAAAAAATAGAAAAAGGTCTAAAAAAAAAATGTTTTCCTCCACAAATGTATGGAAAACCCTTAAAAAATCAAAAGCCTTAGGGTTTAACAAGATTAGGTACCGGAAGAGCATTAGTGATTAACTAGTATAATCAAGTCCCCAAATCTAGTTTCTTCGGTTGTGCAAGAGCAAATATTCCTCTCAATATTTCGCTTGGGTTTCTAATCGACCCACCCCAAATTGATTAGTGGCAACTCCATTTTAAAATTAAGGGTTAGTACTCTAAAAATCCTAAATTGGTCCACTTGCGACAAGTTTACCCTTTTGACCACCAAAAATCCCAAACTAGTACACTTGTGACAAATTTACCCCGACGACCATAAAATTTTTTAAACTGGTATATTTATGATAAATTTACCCTAAACTAATTTATTTGACTTCAAAAAACCCCAAACTAATAAATTTGTGACAAATATACTCTCCTTTAAATTGGATTAATACCACAAAAAAATTACAAAAATTGTAAACTATGACAAACGAAGCATAAAATCCCAAATTTGTACACAGTTAATTGTCACATGTCATTTAACTTAATAATTTCATGGTAAAATTTAACAAAAACTAACATAGGGTAAATTTGTCACAAGTGTACCGGCTTGGGGTAAATTTGTCAAATGTTTACCAGTTTGGGTTTTTGGTTGTCTAAAAAATGGTTTATGGTACATTTGTCACATGTATACCAGTTTGGGGGTTTTTCAAGGTATTAACCCTAAAATTAACTTATAGGTTAAAAACTTGGACTATTAAGTAGTGAATTGGTGGACTTGGGAGAGTCCAGGCTAAGCCTAATAGACCTAGCCGAACCATTAGCCTCGCTACACACCCGCCCTAATTGGGCGCTGAAAAAAAGAGGTCGCGACAATGAACTAAATTGATACATGCAAAAGGCTTAAGATTGAATTAGTAAAAAAAAAAGTTTATAACTGAACTAGCATGATTGGAATAGGTTTATAATTTTTTTTTATTTTTTTTTTGTAATTCTCTCATTTGTATAGGATGGCAATGCATTTGTTGTAACGCCCACAGTAAGATTTCTTGTTAATTTAGAGAAAAATGAATCTTGGATTATGGTGACTATTTTTGTTCATTGAGTGAGAGTTTGTACTATTTTCTTTGACACATGAAAAGTGGGGGCTAAATTTGTCCATGAGAGATATAAATTCATTTCCCAATAACCTATAACCAGGAGTACAACTCGGATCTTTGGTGTCTGGTTACAAGGTAACCTCATTAAGTTGCAGAGAGTTTGATCTCCCAAGTGAAGGCCATTCCGCTTGCTTAGTAATTCGAGAGGACCAATAGAATTGCATTTCTTATTTTAACGTCTTGTTGCCTGCATGTCCAACGCCTCTCCAATTTCTCTCCATATATTTTTCTTCTTGGAGAGGAGGGAATACTAGAGTGTGCAGCGGGGAGTACCACCCCTCAGGGACTCTTCCCTCTGTCATTTCTCCCTTAAGCATTTTAAGGATGTGCTCAAGTCCAAGGAGGTCAAATTTATCCGTGAGAAATATAACTTCATGATATTCTCTTTTGGGGATTTGGCCCTTTATCTATACATCCATCTGTATCAACATCTTACCTTAATTTTTCACGTTGTAATGTACCCGTAACTATGCACAGCTACCACGATTAACGCGTTCCAACTGGTGGTGGTGCTTGGCCTCGTGGCAGAGATCAAGATGGATTATCAGAGAGATCTCGTCAAAGGCAATGACGTGTTATATCTGGAATCCATGTGGAGTTCAATGCGTTCCAACTGGTGGTGGAGGTTGGCCTCGCGGCAGAGATCAAGATGGATTACCGGAGAGATCTCGTCAGAGGTAGTGATGGTATCGTGACGGTGGACGAGATAGAGGGAGGGGTAAGAAGACTTACGGAGGGCGAGTAGGCCAAGGAGAGGAGGAAGAAGGTGAATGAGGTGAGCGAGAAGAGCAGGAAGGCTTCCATGGAGGGTGTCTCTTCCTACCTATCTTTGGGTCGATTCATCGAGGATGTCTGGAGTTAGTGAACGTCCATTTAGCTTAGGAGGCTGTTGGTATTTCAATTCTATGATTACTTGGCGTGTGTGTTTCAGCGTATCTGAGACTCCAATCCATCCCGGACTGTTCTAGTGTCTTTCGTGACAATAAACCATGTTGATTCTTGTCGACCCTTTGGCGTGTTTTGTGTGGAACCGTGCAAAGGTAAAAGACAAGTTACAGAAAGTGTTCAAACAAAACAAATTGACCGGCAACCATCCCTCCTTGATCTCCAACCACAGATAGATTCCATTTTGCTCTTGCTTCCACCTCCAGCGCTATTCTCATTCCTGCTTTTGAAAGTGTAGTGTGAAAAGCATTAGGGAATATAGCGAAATTGAACCTTCACTTGAGGAATGTAAATTTGGTTTGACCCCATATGGAACGCCAAAGGATTTTCATTTCTTTTTTTCTTTTCTTTTTTTGCTTTCTGTTTTTTACAAGAGGAAATCGGCGGCCTGCAGATTCAGATTCATGGACCGAGTAAAATAATAAGATGAGACGGTTTTGCAAGGAAGGTGCATTTAATGGTTGGTAGCTCGAATCCCATGTAGGCCAAATGGAATGCAATAAAGTTTAAGGAGATGACGTTTAAGACTGCACAAATAATTCAAAGAAACATAATCTCACGTAACATGATAAAGTTCATGCGGATGCCAGTAGTTGTTAATTCGCAACCGTCTTATTCACAATTTATATATATATATATATATATATATATGTATGTATGTATCAACATTGACATATAAGTTCAATGTATGTTGTGATGTGACGTATTGAAAATATTTTTATGCGTCATTCTCAATTGATCTAATTTTTCTATTTTAGTAAGTTCATTTTAAAAATAAATATCAGTTGGTCAAAGTGCATGGTGTTGTCTGGACTTTATAAAATGGGGATAAATACTAGTACTTGGACAGCAAGGAGGGATGATTGTGTTGCCGTGTTCAAAGTGGAGGAGTAGTTTTAATATGGCCGTGGGCGGCAAGGATCGGTTGGCAATCCTCGCTGGCCTGTGGGAAGGGGGAAATTAAAAAAAGAAAAGAATAGAATATAAAAATATATAATAAAAAATTGTGAAATGCTGTCAATGCTGACAGACCAAATTGGTTATATGAACTGAATTGGCACAAATGAAAAAGGTTTGGAATTGAAGTAGTAAAAAAAAAAAAAAAAATTATAACTGAACTAGCACACACTTACAATAAATTTAGAACTTTTTGTTTGTTTTTTTTTTTTTGTGGTAATTCTCTCATTTATAAACAATGGCAATGCATTTGTTATAACGCCCACAATAAGATTTTCTTGTAATTTTAAGAAAAATGAATATTGGATTATGCGTTACCTCTACATGGTTGGCCACATCAAATATCACCTAAGGATTGCTTAGATGGAAAGGATTACAATGACTATTTTTGTTCACTGAGTGAGAATCTGCACTATTTTCTTTGGAACATATGAAAAGTGGGGGTTAAATTTGTCCATGAAAGATATAACTTCGTTTTCCAATAAACTATCACCTTGAGTATAACTTGGATCCTTAGGTGTCTAGTTACGAGGTAACCTCATCAAGTTGCAAAGAGTTCGACTTCCCCTATTGAGGTTGCCTGCTTGCCTGGTAATCCAAGTGGGCTAACAAGATTGCATTCTTTATATTAACATCTTGTTGCTCGCATGCCTAACACCTCCCCATTTGCTCTCCATATATTTTTCTACATGGAGAGGAGGGAATACAGGAGTGTGCAGTGGGGAGTCCCACCCCTCAAGGATTCATTCCCTTATCATTTCTCTCTTAAGTCTTTTAAGGCTTTGCTCAGGTCCAAGGAGGTCAAATTTGTCCGTGAGAAATATAACTTCATGATATTCTCTTTTGGGGATTTGGCCCTTTATCAATACATCCTCCCGTATTAGTATATCTCAATGTAAATTTTCATCTTGTAATGTACCTGTAACTATGCATGGGTATCACAATCAACTACCAACTTCAGACTAAATTACCGTAACCTTATGCTAGCCTTAGCCCTTGTTCTAGTCTCACCAGATCATTAGAAATGGCAATTTTCATTTAAAACACTTGTTGATCGTGAGATTTCTTTATTGAGATGTTTTAAAAATATTAGAACCCATTGGGGCTCACTAATCAACAATAGTTGTAATACCATCTATTGAGAATATGTAGCAAAAGTCCAATACCTTTCCTTGGTGAGATTGTCAAGAGAAAGCCTAAATTTGAGTTTATCATCATATCTAGGTGGATACACTTTCGTTTAAGTTGATGCATTATGAATCAATTATGATATATCAACAACTCCAAACCACATCAAATCTCTCATATATAATTTCTCAACAAAATTCACACATGCTCCTACCACGATCCTCTTGAAGTGAACTCTGAGGAAGTTTGATGGATTGCTAAGAGGGCACAAAAACCTTCTTATGAGGTGGTTCTTACACTTCGCACAAACTCTCTGAAACTCTATGGATCACGGCTTGATTTTTCATTAATTATTTCATTTCATTTTTAATCAGATGTCGCCCCTCTCCTAATCTGAGACTGGTTAGGAGTCAAGTAAGATGCGGGAGCCAACCCACCTTACTTTTGCAAGCCAAAGGTGAAAAATATACTCTAAGATCGGCCTAAATAAAGAAAAAGATCGAGAAGACTTGATTAAGGTAGAGTTGTCTAATGCTTCTTGTTAATACCTTTGTCTCTTTTGTGAAAAAACAATTCATGCAATATTTCCAATTGTATTCCCTAATATTCATCTAACAATCCATGCATAAGTGCTCCAAGAATATAAATTAAGCCAATCAATAATAATAACAGGTAAAGGACGAGAAAATACTAAAGCCATGTCGGGTACCATTATACATCGTCTTATTCTAGGACTGGACAACGTGAGATATACATGAAACTAAACGCGCATCAAATATAAATTTCTTAATCCAAATGATGATGATGCATTCTAAAATTGACAAAAATGAAACTAATAATATAAAAAAGAAAACTAAAGTAATACTGCTGTCCAGACTGAGACAACGGACGTTCAGCCCGTTCATGTGCTCTAAAACGGGCCTAAACCATGCTACAGAAACCACAATAATCCGAGAGCGTTTCTCCATCGTTATGAAAGCGAGTACGAGTGGAAATCATGTAAACCAATTCAAATACAGAAGATATGAACTAAATATCAACATTGATATAAATTTAAACAGCGAGCGTTGTGACATCAATTGCTAGATATTCATGAGAAAACATCAAACTAAGACCAAAGGCAATGAGAATTTGTTCAAATTAAACCATATTCAAGACAAGTTGCTCTGTGTTTTCGATTTGGATTGTGAGCACATCGAGGGATCAACACTCTGATGAAACCGAAGTCAAACATTAGTCGGCTCACACAATCGAATTAGTGGAAAGATGGAAACGGAAGTTTGGGGTCTTGGCACAATAAACACCATAGATGCCGACCTGTTTCCATCCTGATGGTTTTAGGTGATGGGCCTAAGTTGGCCCGTCTGCCCATGATGGGCCTAAAAGCCCGGCCCACAAGATTATGGCTCATGGATGGAGGGATACGATGAAGGGGTACGTTTCTATTTTTGAGGGAACGTATATAAGGGATAAAAGAGAGAGAGGAAGACACCCGTTGGCATAACGAACGTACGTTCCTCTCCCTCTCCCCCTCCAAAAGAAAAAGTGCGCAAACGGTGACACCATCTTCCCTCCAAGGCTAATTGATGTCATCGGATCGAACATAATCGATTTCTCTTCCTCAATCTTCAGCATTGGTGTTTAATCTATGGCTAACAAGATACGCTCGAATCCGTGGTGTGCTTTAGGATCGGTGATACGTGATTTTCCCGGGCTTGTCTTTCGCATTCGATTTAGGGATTCGATTTAGTGTCGAATCCGGTTTTGGGGAATCCGACGATCCCAACATTGGTATCAAAGCCCGAGTTCATGTTTTCCCGACCCCTTTCATGTTTTTTGATTGATTTTTCGCGAAAATAATCGGCCAACACGGATCGGGGCGAGAAATCCCGACACCCGAGCACTGTTCATCCATTTTTTCGAGTTTTCGTAAGTTGAAATCAATTTCTTATGGCATAGGGTGAAAGAGCTCGTCGAGACGAGTCCGTTGACATGTCGACCGCCGCCGAGCGGCACCGCACGCGCCCACACGCACGGCCAGAAGCCCCTATGCGTGGGCGCCACGCGTCGGAAGTGCTGGCTCGGCCACCGTGTGCTCCACATGCGCCAGTCGGCGAACCGGCATGTGCGCGCCGGCGGCGGCGAACCAGCACGCACCGGTCGGCGAACCGATGCGTGCTGACGTCACCGTGACGTCACCCAATGGTCGGTAACCGCTAGGATGACGTCATCGCCGACAACCGTTGGCCGACCAATCACCGACCGGTGACCTGACCTGACCCGACATGCACGGATGCCTAGCGTGTGCCGTGCACGCACCGGCTAACGTCTGTGTGATGTCAGCCCGCGCATGCACGCGGCACGTGCTGGTCGGTTCGTCTGACCCGGTCCGGCCGGGGCTACCAGTCCGACCAGCTCGGCCCGATCCGACCGGCTTGACCGGTCCGACCCGACGCCCATCAACCCGACCTGTTGACCCATTGACCGTCTGACCGTTGACCCGTTGACCCGTTGACCGTTGACCCAAAAAAAAAAGAAAGGAATTTGTTTCTTTTTCAATTATGTCTATGTGGGTTAGAGGTAATCTTTTTTTATTCTGCATTTGTTGCATTAATCATGGAAAAATATGTATTTTCCATTTTGTTTATTGTGGATTATAAGTGATCCATTTTTTAGTTATGCATTTGTTGCAGGAACTATGATGCGTTATGCACGGATACCTACAATCCCGAGAACAAACGAAAGAAGAGCTAGACTTAAAAGGCTAATGAAAGAGTTAGCTGATTATCGGTGGTATGATGATAATTTAGTATCACACGTGGTCAGGGTCAATCAGATGATACAAGAAATCATCTGGAATGGTTATCTTATGCCGGATTTTGAGAAGGTGCTGGCTTTGATGAACACTCTTCCACCTGAATGGCAAGTAGTGTTAGATCGGCTATGGGAGGTCAACGTGGTCTCGGGTTATAAGAGGCTAGTGGTAGCTTTTGTAAGAGAGTACTATAGGATTGAGTTAACCAAAACTTCGACCCTTAGATTGAGCGCCACATGGCGCAGAGTCAATGCACCTTGGAGGCAACATGAAAGCTCTCCAAAAGTTTTTCCATGGTTGGCAAATGTGCCTTCAAATTTCTCAGATATTTTGACTGATAGATTAAAATGGACATTCCCTATTTATTTCTTAGATTAGTTTGAGATGTTTTTTGAGTATGAATATCTCTTTCTATGTTGATATTTTTCCTTTGTGTATATTACTTAGTGTAATGGATAATTATATTATGTGAAAGCATTATTATTCTATTGGATATCAAATATTATTTGCTTTCTGTTATTGTTGACTGCTGTGGGTAGTTCATAGAAGTTTTTGTAACTTCATAGAATTTATTTTGCATAAGACAATTATATTAATAATAATTTTAAGTTAGGATTTTTGGAGGATGATTGGAAACATAGTGACCTTTTGATTCTAAAACCTTATTTGAAATTGCTTATTGATATGATGGGTCTATGCAAAATGGATGCATAAGTGATAGGCATTAATTATTCGTGCATATATGTCTGATGTGTTTAGATCGATGGTTTCAACAACTAAGAACGTAATTGCTGATATAAACGGCAACAATTGTGAAATATTGAATATGAAGATTTAATATATGCTGGAAAAACAAGAAGCACTAAAAGCTCTTGACCATGTTATGGAAGATCTTGAGGATGTTGTGCGCCACCTTGAGCTAGTAGAGGACCGCATAATGGCATTTGAGCCGAAAATAGATATTTGCAATGCAAGTTCTAGCTCAGAAAGGGCTTTGAGCTCTAAGTGCAAGCTTATTAATTCGTTCAATATGTGGGAATGCAAAGGATCAAGTCCTTATTGCAAGAAATCAAGAGTTAACCAACACAAGAAAGGAAAACGTCCTCAAGTGAAGAAAAAGTCAAGGGTGAGGTGTTACAATTGTGACAAGAAAGGTCACTATGCTCGCAACTGTTGTGAGCCGAAAAAGGTAAACACCTCTTGTACATTTGAGAACTTTGTTTATGTGTCAAGTTCTGTATTATTGGCTGAATCCAATCCTTTGTGGACTGTAGATTCAAGAGCAACAGACCATGTAGCGAAGGATAGAGGATCCTTCGTGGAATTCCGACGAATACCTACTGGAACTAAGTGGATCTATGTAGGAAATAACTCCAGAGCTGAAGTTAAAGAGATTGACACCTGCCAATTGAACATGCGTAGTGGACGGACCTTGTTCCTACATGATGTTCTATATGCTCCGGAGATTCGTCAAAATTAAGTGTTTGTTTTTTGTGTTGGTTAAGCTTGATTTTAATATGAACTTCCATAATAGAGGTGTAGATTTGTATTTGGATACAAACTACTATGCTTGTGATTATTTTTTCTGGATAGTTTCATTGTATTAGATATTGACTATGTTAATGCAAATGTTTGTTATTCCCTTCTTACATCTCCTAATTCATTTGATAATGATGTGAATATGTGGCATGCTAGACTTGGTCATATTGGCCAACAACATATGAATAGATTAGCCAAAGAGGGCTTGTTGGGTAACATTGAAAAAGTCGATTTGCCTATATATGAGCATTGCCTAGTAGGGAAAACGACAAGGAAGCCATTTGGAAAAGGTAAAAGAGCTGAATTTCCTCTGCATTTAATCCATTATGACATATGTGGTGCAATGAATGTGAGAGGAATGCATGGGGCTGTTTATTTCATCACTTTTATAGATGATTATACTCGATTCAGATATGTCTATTTGATTTCTCATAAATCTGAAGCATTAAGTTGTTTCAAAAGGTTTATGAACTTGGTAGAAAATCAATTAGACAAGAAAATAAAAGCATTAAGATCCGATCGAGGTTGAGAATATTTATCTGATGAGTTCGGAAAATTATGTGATGGAAAAGAAATAGAAAGACAGTTGTCTATTCCATATACTCCTCAACAAAATGGTGTTGCAGAGAGAAGAAACAGAACCCTACTGGAGATGGTTAGGTCAATGATGACGCATGCTAACTTACTTATTACTTTTTAGAGTGATGCGTTGTTAACCGATGCCTATATACTTAACCGGGTGCCTTCCAAATCAGTTAATTCCACTCTATATGAGTTATGGATAGGTAAAAAACCAGACTTAAGTTTTCTTAAGCCATGGGGTTGTGCTGCCTATACTCATGAGTCCTCTCACAAGTTTGGGAAATTGGGTCCCGAAGAAAAGAAGAGTATTTTAATGAGATACTCCGAACACTCGAAAGGGTATGTGTTCATAGGTGAGCAGGAAAGTGAGAGTATAATTGAATTTGAATCACGGGATATCACATTCTTAAAGGATGAATTTCCTAAGAATGGCGAAATAGGTGAAGATTACTCCCTATTTGAAACCTTGGATCAAGATAATGATATTAGTGGAGTCCGTCCAAGTGGGAGTAATATGAGAAGTGATGAATTGAATTCAACTCATTCTCAATTACACCCACATGATGATACGACATCATCATTATCTAATCCAAGTGGGAGCATAATGGGGAATGATGTGCAAAGTGTATAATCTCCCATACGGCGAACAAGTCGCTAAAGTATTCCCCGTCGACGTTTTGACATTGAAGGGGAAACTTTTATGGTTGCTCCACAAGATGAGGATGAGCCAAAAAATATTAATAAGGCTCTGAATTGCCCTAGTAAGGAAAAATGGATTCATGCAATGGAAGAGGAAATGGAGTCAATGAAATCAAACCAAGTCTGGGAATTGGTTGATCTTCCAAAAGGACGCAGAGCTATTGGGAATAAGTGGGTTCTCAAAATAAAGCGAAAGGTTGATGGCTCGATAGAAAGACATAAGGCTCGCCTTGTGGCGAAGAGGTATAATCAATAGGAAGGAATTGATTATGAAGATACATTTTCTCCTGTAGTGAGATTTACCTCGATTCGCATTATTCTGGCAATAGTAGCTAGTATGGATCTTGAGTTACATCAGATAGATGTAAAGACTGCTTTCCTCAATGGAGAATTAGAGAAAGAAATATATATGGAACAACTTACTGGTTTCATAGTGAAAGGCCAAGAAGAAAAGGTATGTCAATTTTTGAGATCGATATATGACCTCAAGCAGTCATCGATACAATGGTATATACGTTTTCATAATGCCATAATGGCATATGATTTTACAATGATTAATGAGGATCATTGTGTATATATCAAAAAATTCAATGATCAATTTGTGATCATATCATTATATGTTGATGATATACTAATTGCCGGAAGCAATATGGAGCTTGTCAATACTGTCAAGAGTTGGTTGTCTTCCAACTTTGAATTGAAGGATATGAGATTGTAAACCATAGACACTCCTATTGCAAAAAGTGAAGGATTGAGCCATACACTGTGTCCAAGGACTCCACAAGAGAAGGAACAAACAAAATATGTTCCTTATGCTAGTGCTGTTAGGAGCTTGATGTACGCTATGATGTATACAAGACCTGACATATGTTATGTAGATGGAATGGTGAGTAGATACCAATCAAACCCAGGTCCAGCACATTAGAATGTCGTTAAGAGAATACTAAGGTATCTAAAGGGACTGTTGATTATACGCTGAGTTATTACGGAAATGATTTGCAACTCAAAGGCTATTCTGATGCTGATTGGTGAGGAGATTTAGATGAAAGAAAATCTATCTCTAGATTTGTATTCTTACCGAATAATGGTACCATATGTTGGAGAGTAAGAAACAAATGTGTATAGCCTTGTCCATGATGGAAACTGAGTTCGTGGCATTATCAGCAGCAATATAAGAAGATGTTTGGCTTAAGAGATTTTTGGATCATTTAGGTATTATTGGAAGTGCTGCAGATTCACTGTTGGTTAAAAGTGATAGCCAAGTAGCAAAGCATACACCAAAGATCCAAAATATCATGGCAAGACCAAACATATAGATACCAAGTATAACTTTGTCAAGAATGTGATTGCACGAAAAGATGTGAACTTACAGTACATATTACGCATAGAATGGTAGCAAATCCTATGATAAAGCCAATATCTAGAGATGTGTTTTGTGGCCATATGAAATCTCTAGGATTGTGTAGAGTCTGATGTACTAGATTGTAATTTCCCTGAAGCGTTCACATTTGATGAATTTGTGTTTTTCATCATTAATACCTATGAATTTTTGTTTGATCTTTATACATCTTAATGCTTAGTGCATTACTTTAAATTGAGAAAGTATGTCGGACAGATATAAGATTAGCCCACTCACACGGGTAATCGCCTCTATTTAACTATGTGATAAATAGAGATGAGACTGTTTTTAAGCTTATTATCTAGGTGATAATCGAGAGCTCAAGTTTAAACGTATGTTGCCTTAACTAAGTGTTAAGATGAGGACATAATACTTACTATGTCCGAAAGTAAAATAACCCACATATTTTACTTTATTTGTCTATGATGCCAGATGTGAGTTTTGATGAATTTTGTGAATGAGTAGATGCGTGAACTCAAGTTAGACATTGGGTATGTTTGAACTATCATCTGTACGGTATTGAAGGTGTAGACATACGCTCCATGGGAAAGGAGTTAATACCGTAATACGTATTTCATACTACGTATGCATGAAACGACCAATAAGAGTGGCAAAAGTTTTGATCTCAACTTTTATGTTGTGTGAGACTTTTGAGGAAAAGAGTTCCTCAATTTTTAGTCCCCTTATGACTCTTACTTATTCTCAAGATTTCTATTTAGTGTTTGCTATCTTAGGATGTTGCCAATGGTCATGAGTTAATTCGATCTAATGGGACATTTCTAGAAAAGCAAGCTGAATTGAAATTGAGAGTTTGAAGGGAAGAGGAAGATCGAATTTGAAGAATCACATTGTAGTTTTGTATTCACTGGTTAACCAATTATGACTATCTTTGGGATAATCATAATTGTGAATACAATATATATCATTGTTTGAAAGAGATCAAAAGAGATATAAATGTGATTGATTGATCTAGGGTACTGCATACTAAATCTACTCGGAGTAATGCCCATTATGAGCTGCTATATATTCCTAACAGATGTATGGCAACGAGCTCTCAAAGTATGCTGGTTGCACGGATTATTCACCGGTATGAATGTTGAAGAGAGGTAAAGAGAATTCTGTTCAGCCTACCATGTGCGAGTGGGAGATGATGATTTTAGGTGATGGGCCTAAGTTGGCCCGTCTGCCCATGATGGGCCTAAAAGCCCGGCCCACAAGATTAGGGCCCATGAATGGAGGGATACGATGAAGGGGTACGTTTCTATTTTTGAGGGAACGTATATAAGGGATGAAAGAGAGAGAGAGGAAGACACCCGTTGGCATAACGAACGTACGTTCCTCTCCCTCTCTCCCTCCAAAAGAAAAATTGCACAAACGGCGACGCCATCTTCCCTCCAAGGCCAATTGACGTCATCGGATCGAACAGGATCGGTTTCTCTTCCTCAATCTTCAGCATTGGTGTTTAATCTGTGACTAACAAGGTACGCTCGAATCCGTGGTGTGCTTTAGGATCGGTGATACGTGATTTTCCCGAGCTTGTCTTCCACATTCAATTTAGGGATTCGATTTAGTGTCGAATCCGGTTTTTGGGAATCCGACGATCCCAACACATCCAATGCTCCGAGGAACTCTAGCAAATGATGCGACAATAAGAGTTTGTCGCTAGTCGTACAAAAATGAACAAATGATATGTGTGTGTGTGTGTGTGTTTGCCCTAGCCTATCATGACTCAAATAGAAACTGATGTACCTGGCCCCAGCACATCCACACGTCACAGGAAGAGAGTGGAAGTCGCCAAAGAAAATTTGGAAAAGATCCAGCTTGCTCTACAGCTAAAAAGAGCAAGACGTGTGGTGCTCTCTCAAGAACACAATGATGAAGATATCACCTCATCATAAAGTGATATTATGAATCTATAGTATGAGAAAGTTTAGAAGGGCAGGTTACCCCATGTCAATGCTAGGGCATACCACTACTATTTGAACCTAGACATCATGTGTGGAGAGTTTGAATCTCACCAGTCGAGCCAACCAATCTTCGGTAACAAAAAATATTTTTCTATCGTTCGTGAAAATAATAAGACGTAAATTATTGCCAATAATGAAAGCATTTTTCATGAATTAATTATTTGAATTGATATAAACGATCTCTTTTTAAAAATTAATATTTTTTTGTGAAATAAAAGCAATATCAAACAAAGTCCAAATTCCACCGTTTCTTTAGTTCGGTGTACTTTTGTTTGCCCCTTGCTTGACCAGATTCTTTTGCTTTTATTTTTTATTCTGTCTTGAGCGTGCGGCCTTCCCTTGCTCCATGCTTGCTTGTGTTTTATATTGCGAGTTCACCGTATTCTTCTTTGTATGCCCCTCGTAGTCAACCTTGAATATATCCCATATACCCAAGAATATCTTGCCCAATTCAACCGTGAAAAGCCACGTTCAAATCGAGAATTATAGTCAAGTTTTTCCTCCGTTCCTTTCTGTTTTGGCCAGATTCGCATTTCCTGTATGGTACCAGCGCTAAATATTCTTATCTTGCGGTCGTTTTCTTTCCGAAATGTAAAGAACCCCACATATGCATCGCACACGTACTCATCCGGCCAAGCAAGAATTTTGGATGGAGATCGAGCTCAAGTGGGCTCGGTCTTGAAAATTTAAATGACCTTAAGGCCCCTTCTTCTAAATTCCAGCTGATTTCGCACGTTGGGCCAATTTGAATACAATTCACAATCGGACTTCTGTGTTATTCGATGCAGACATGTTATCCATAAGCTAAATGACTCTAGTATCTAAAATCTGGAAAAATGCAGTATAAAACATGACCTCAAAATTCTGCCATGTTAATCTTTTTTAGGATATGTGCACTAAAAGTCTTAAAACTTCTCATGAAATGTGCAATTATGTCATAAAACTTGTCAAATTGACAATCAAATCCTTATGTTAACTTTGTTCAATTTAGCTAACGAAAAATGCTGACGTGTCTTATTTTATTACTTTATTAAGACACATGGCAATGACATGGTTTCCTCTAAGCACCACATCAGAAAAATTTAAAGAAATACAAACAAAATTAAATGAAAAAAATAAAAAGATGATAATAATAAATAAATAAATAAATAAAACTTACCCATAGCTTGGTGAAGCCCTCGCCGATTTGCCGCTACCATAGCCGTTGGAAAGGGTTGGCGGTGGTCGTCGGGCCTTTCCAAAGTTCGGTGACCCTCATGGGCCCCAAGCGAGGGCTGATGACCCTTGCTTAGATCTACGGGAAGAGTTGTACGCTCCCCCAAATCTAGGCTAGCAGGCCCTCATTGGGGGTTGCCAAAGGCTTGCTCAAGGAGGGTTGCCGAGCAATCTCCGTTGGCCCTTCCTAATGACAGTGGTGGCAGCCATTGACAAGGGCTTAGCCAAGCTATGGAGGAGTTTGGTTTTTTTTTTTTAAAATTAGTTTTTATTTGTTAATCTATTTTTTGTATTTTTTTAATTTTTTTCGGATGTGGTGTTTAGTGGGCACCATATATCTTAAGAAAGTAATAAAATAATATACATCAATATTTTCCGTTAATTAAATTGGATGAAGTTAACAGAATGACTCGATTGAATTAATTTGACAAATTTTGGGACTTAATTACACTTTTTATAAGTTCTTAGACTCAATTGCACTTTTATGAGAGATCCTTAGGCGATAATTACAGGTCAACAGCTTCTGGCTGTCCTCAAACCTTTCCCACCTTTTCGAATTCGCAATAAGTTTGCCCACATGAAATGTACGAGCCCTTGTTCGGAATCTTAGAGATCACATCTTCAAGTAAAAAAATGTAGGATAAAGGCTATCTTTCCTACTCTATCCGCCAATCCTTACTGCCTTTATCTTATCCTATCTTCGTTTTACTATCAATATTGGTCTAAATAATCTACAGATTATATAATAACTTCTTGATCTATCATGGCCGTTATATAAATCACTCTATTTTCAACGTGAAAATAGCTTCTCGAATCCATCAAATACATATGAGCCCAATACATTTCATCCTTTAAATCTTGTTTGTCTCACATTCAACCCACTAACATTATTTATGTTAAAATGTGGACAAGACACAACCTGATTGGATGATGTAAACTAGTCCATATTAGATGAGTTGTCAATGAAAGAGTCCTAATTGGACTTTGATTTTTTAATTTATTTTTCCTTTCTTTGAAATAATAATCTTGAATTTACTTGGGCAGTGAATTCAAATAAAGAAGTAACTTAAATAAGGAAAGATGTCGCCTACTTGTAGAGCAAGGGTTTGACCGATCAACGATTGACATCCTTCGTACAGTAAAAGAATATATACACACACATACATACATAGAATGCTATGGTCAGAGGGCATGTGAGGTAAGAGAAAAATAAAAGGACGTGGATTTTGCTTTTATTTTCTCCTCCAGCGACAGCCGCACAGCTGACGCACAACGGGGACTTCCTTGAGCCACCAAGCTCCGAACAGCGATTTTGCAAAGTATTCTACACTCGAATTGTGACGTTTTCTTTGTAGAAACATATATGTTTTGCTCAGTGAGGTAATTCTTTTAGTCTAAACACTGTGGATTTGGCCGTAATCTATATGCAAGTGATTATAACTCTAAAATTCTCTAATTAATTAGTGGAGTACTTTTCGTTCGTTCTACCCATGGAGTAAGTATCGATATTTGGATCAAACTAAGTAAATCTCAAGTGTTCTTTAATTATTTTTCATTTATTTTTAGCAATTTTCGCATTGATTTAATTGGATGCATCGGTTGACGTGAGCCGGGGTGGTTTTAGAATTTCTCGTGGAGTAAACCAACACCAAGCAATATCCAAACTTAAAATCCAACAAACGCAAGTCAAACTAGAGGGCGATTTCGACCAAGGAAAAGTGAACCAGACAGTGACGCAGACCTCAACCAGCACGACGTCGTCACCTCTTCCTATAATTCAATCCCCATCTCCTTGGCTGCTTCCTTCATTCCCACTAACTGAAGACTTACAAATTGAGATCTATAAGAGCCTCCACCTCGTTATCATCTTCGCAACCGAGTGAACTCAGTTAGGAAAAGAAGAATTTTCGAAGGCATTGTCGTCATCATGAGTGCTAAATCCGAGCTCGTGTTCATCCCATTTGCGGGCCCTGGCCACCTGGTGTCGATGGTGGAGATGGCCAAGCTCCTCGTCGACCGTGATGATCGGCTCTCCATCACCGTCCTCATCATGAAGTTCCCCTTCGAATCGGAGATTGATTCCTACATCGAGTCGCTCACTGCCTCCGTGGCTGCCCACATCCGCTTCGTCCTCCTCCCTAGGCGAAGCCACTCCCTGAGAACGTCTCCCGTGGCCTTCATCTATCACTTTATGGAGAGCTACAAAGCTGACGTTCGAGAAGCCATCGCTGAGCTCTCTGCCTGCGGCTCGCCACAGCTTGCTGGGCTTGTCCTCGACATGTTTTGCACCTCGATGATTGACGTGGCTGTTGAGTTCGGCGTCCCTTCCTACATTTTCTTCCCATCAGGCGCGGCGATCCTTGGAGTCATGCTGCACTTCCAGTCTCTCCAAGGCGAGCAACACATGGACCCGACCAGGCTCAAGGGCTCTGATGCCGAGCTGGACTTTCCGTGCTTAGCTAACCCGCTTCCTGCCGCCAAGTTCTTGCCTTTGGCAGTGTTTATGGAAGAAGACTGCCGGATATTCTTGGAGCTCCCCCTGAGGTATAGGGAAACCAAGGGAATTTTGGTAAATACGTTCGCTGAGCTTGAACCGCACGCTATGGAAGTCCTGGCCAGCCTAGGAGCACCCGTGGTGTACTCCGTGGGCCCCATACTAAACATCAAGGTTGAGAGCAAAAAGGGTTTCGAGATCCTGGACTGGCTCCACCAGCAGCCAGATGCGTCAGTGGTGTTCCTGTGCTTCGGGAGCGGGGGTTACTTCGACGAGCACCAGACAAAAGAGATTGCCCACGCGTTGGAGCGGAGCAGGTACCGCTTCCTGTGGTCCCTACGACAGCCTCCGGCGAAAGGCAAGCTGGAAGCCCTCCGGGACTACGCAGATCCCGCAAAGGTCCTGCCCGAGGGTTTTCTTAATAGGACAGCGGGGGTTGGGAGAGTGATCGGGTGGGCCCCACAGGTCGCAATCTTGGCCCACCCAGCCATCGGAGGGTTTGTGTCTCACTGCGGGTGGAACTCCGCCTAGAAAGCATATGGTTTGGCATGCCGGTCGCCGCATGGCCCCAATATGCGGAGCAACATTTCAACGCATTCCACTTGGTGGTGGAGCTCGGTCTCGCGGCGGAGATCAAGATGGATTATCGAAGAGATCTGGTCAAAGGTAGTGACGATGTCCTGATGGCAAATGAAATAGAGAGAGGTATAAGGAAGTTAATGGAGGGCGAGGAGGCTAGGGAGAGGAGGAAGAAGGTGAAGGAAGTGAGCGAGAAGAGTAGGAAGGCTTTGATGGAGGGTGGCTCTTCTTACTTGTCTTTGGCTCGCTTCATCGAGGATGTTTGCAGTCAATGAGCCTTCATTTAGCTAGGAGAGAGGGTTGGCTGGTAGGTTGAAAATCATTAAATGTGTGGAAATCTTTGGTGAAAATCATGTTTTAAATTAAACAAGCCCTTAGGGCTCTACCTTAGAATCTTAATTGTTCTAAGAGACAAATGCCCTTGACTGCGTAATATTGATACATTAATTCTGGCCTTTTTTTTAGTCTAGTTAGGGTTAGCATTTATCTTTTCTTTAATGTTAAGTATTTCCTATCCCATGCAATCTATTTAATGCTTTCTTTTGATGGCTGATAATTATGCTAATGATTGTGCACCTACATAATCACCTCACATGTTAATGAATAGATATAAAATAAATCTAAACTTCCTAACAAAAAAGAAGAAGAAGATCTCTTTCTTTAAATTGAACAAGTTTAGGTATCGAAAGGACACTGACTAGTTAATTAGTGTAATCAAGTTATTGATCCTAGATTCTTTAGTTGTATAGGAAGTGAGGTACACTCCCATACCTTACTTAATTTCTAGCCGATCTTAAAAAGTTAGTGGTGACTCATTTTTTATAAAATTTTCATACTCTCAATTTGAATATCCAAAATGGGCTTGGGAGAGCCTGTGTCTAATTATTGGCCAGAGACTTGTCCTTTAAGCAATATCCCTAAACCTATTCCCTTCTCCAAGGGTAGGTAGCGACATAATCCATGTTGATTTTCATCAACCTTGATGTGTTTTATGTTGAATCAGTCAATTTGGGTTTGGCCCATGAGCTATAATCACCTAAGGTAACGACGAATATAGAATGTGTTCATCATTGTTAAAATCCCATATTGTAGATTTTCGTGTCTTTTCCTGCCTGTGTTTGGGTCAATTCATTGAGGATGTCTGGAGTCAGTGAGTGTCCAATTAGCTTAGGAGGCTGTTGGTATTTTGATTCTATGATTACTTGGCGCGTGTTTCAGCGTATCTGGGACTCAATCCATCCGGACTGTTCCAGTGTCTTTTGTGACTATAAACCATGTTGATTCTTGTCGACCGTTTGGCGTGTCTTGTGTGGGAACGGTGCAGAGTTAAAAGACAAGTTATAGAAACCGGCAACCATCCGTCCTTGATCTCCAAGTAAAGATGGATTCCACTTTGTTCTTGCTGTCACATCCAGTGCTATTCTCATTCCTGCTTTTGAAAGTCTAGTATGAAAAGCATTAGGGAATATAGCAAAATTGAACCTTCACTTGAGGAATGTAAATTTGGTTTGACCCCATATGGAACGCCAAAGGATTTTCAATTTTTTAAATTTGCTTTCTGTTTATTACAAGAGGAAACCGGCGACCTGCAGATTCATGAACCGAGTAAAATAATAAGATGAGACAGTTTTGCAAGGAACGCTGCATTTAATGGTTGGTAGCTCGAATCCCATGTGGCCCAACATCTGGTGAGATAAATCGAATGCAATAGAGTTTAAGGAGATGACGTTTAAGACTGTACAAATAATTCATAGAACATAATCTCACGTAACATGATACAATTAATGCGGATGCCAGTAGTTGTTGCTTCTCGACCATCATATTCACAAATAAATAAATATATATATATATATATATATATATCAATATTGACATATAAGTTCAATGTATGTCGTGATGTGACATATTAATAATATTTTTATGCATCATTCTCAATAGATCTAATTTTGTATTTTAGTAAATTCTTTTAAAAATAAATATTGGTCCGTCAATGTACATGGTGTTTTTTTTTTTTGACTTTATAAAACGGAGGATACATAATGCTAGTACTTGGACATCAAGTAGGGATGGTTGCATTGCCGTGTTCAAAGAGGAGTAGTTTTAATATTCCTGTGGCTAACAAGGATCAGCCGACAATCCCCGCTAGCCCTATGGGAAGGGTGAAAATTAAAAAAAGAAAAGAAAAATATATCAAAAATATAATAAAAAAATTGTGAAATGCCGTCAACGCTAGCCAGCCAAAATTAGCCGAATAGACTGAACTAGCATAAATACAAAAGGTTTAAAATTGAATTGGTCCAAAAAAAAATTATGACTGAATTAATACAATTGTAATATATTTAGAACTTCTTTTTTTTTTTTTTTTTGTAATTCTCCCATTTATATATGATGGCAATGCATTTGCTATAACTCCACAGTAAGATTTTCTAGTAATTTAGAGAAAAATGAATCTTGGATTATGTGTCACCTCTACATGGTTAGCCATATCGAATGTCACCTAAGGATTGCTTAGATGGAAAAAATCACGTTGACTATTTTTGTTCATTGAGTGAGAGTTTGTACTATTTTCTTTGGAACATATGAAAAGTGGGGGTCAATTTTGTCCATCAGAGATATAATTTCATTTCCTGATAACCTGTAACCAAAAATACAACTCGGATCCTTGATGTTTGATTACAGGGTAACCTCATCAAGCTGTAGAGAGTTTGACCTCTCATGTCGAGGCAGCCTTGCTTGCTTGATAATCCAAGTGGGTTAACATGATTGCCTTCCTTATATTATCGTCTTGTTGCCCACATTCCCACCACCTACCCAATTGCTCTCCACATATTTTTCTTCTTGGAGAGGACGGAATACGGGAGTGTGCAGCGGTCTCACCCTTGGGGGCTCTTCCCCCCATCATTTCTCTCTTAAGCCTTTTAAGGACTTGATCAGATCCAATGAGGTCAAATTTTTCTGTGAGAGATATAACTTCATGATATTCTCTTTTGGGGATTTGGCCCTTTATCTATGCATCTTTTTGTATCAACATATCTTAACTTAAATTTTCACGTTGTAATGTAATCGTAACTATGCACAACTACCACGATCAACGCATTCCAACTGGTGGTGGAGCTTGGTCTCACGGCGAAGATCGAGATGGATTATCGGAGAGATCTTGTCAAAGTAGTGACGCATTATATCTGGAGTCAACACAGAGTTCAACCCGTTCCAACTAATGGTGGAGGTTGGCCTCTCGGTAGAGATCAAGATGGATTATTAAAGAGAACTCATCAAAGGTAGTGATGGCATCATGACGGCAGATGAGATAGAGGAAGGGATAAGAAGGTTAATGGAGGGCAAGGAGGCCGGGGAGAGGAGGAAGAAGGTGAAAGAGGTGAGCGAGAAGAGCGGTAAGGCTTTGATGGAGGGTGGCCCTTCCTACCTATATTTGGGTCGATTCACTGAGGACGCCTGGAGTTAGTGAGCATCCATTTAGCTTAGGAGGCTGTTGGTATTTTGATTATGTGATTACTTGGCATGTGTGTTTCAGCCTATCTGGAACTACAATCCATCCGGCCTGTTCTAGTGTCTTTTGTGACTGTAAACCATGTTGATTCTTGTCGACCCTTTGGCGTGTTTTGTGTGGAACCGTGCAAAGGTAAAAGACAAGTTATAGAAAGTGTTCACACAAAATAAATTGACCAGCAACCATCCGTCCTTGATCTCCAAGTATAGATGGATTCCATTTTGCTCTTGATTTCACCTTCAGTGCTATTCTCATTCCCGCTTTTGAAAGTCCAGTGTGAAAAGCATTAGGGAATATAGCAAGATTGAACCTTCACTTGAGGAATGTAAATTTGGTTTGACCCATACGGAACGCAAAAGGATTTTCAATTTTTCTTTTCATATTTTTTCTTTATGTTTATTACAAGAGGAAACCGGCGGCCTGCAGATTCATGGACCGAGTAAAATAATAAGATGAGACGGTTTTGCAAGGAAGATGCATTTAAAGGTTGGTAGCTCAAATACCCTGTGGGCCAACATCTCGTCAGATAAATGGAATGCAATAGAGTTTAAGGAGATGACGTTTAAGACTGCACAAATAATTCAAAGACCATAATCTCACGTAACATGATACAACTCAAGCGGATGCCACTGGTTGTTACTTCCGGACCGTGTTATTCACAAAAGAAAATATCGATATCAACATATAAATTTAATGTATGTAGTGATGTGATATATTAATAATATTTTTATGCGTCATTCTCAATGGATCCAATTTTGTATTTTAGTAAATCCCTTTTAAAAATAAATGTTGGTTCGTCAATGTGCATGGTGCTCTTTTGACTTTATAAATGGGGGATAGATACTAGTACTTGGACATCAAGGTGGGATGATTGCGTTGCCGCATTCAAAGTGGAGGAGTAGTTTTAATACGCCTATGGCCGGCAAAGATCGGCTGGCAATCCTCGCTAGCCCTAAGGGAAAGGGGGGAATTTAAAGAAACAAAAGAATTTTTTAAAAGAAAAAAAATGCGAAATGCCGTCAACGCTAGCAAATCAAAATTGGCTGGATTAATTAAACCAGCACAAATGCAAAAAGTTTAGGATTAAATTAGTCAAAAAAATATTTATGACTAAATTGACACAATTGTAATAGGTTTAGAACTTTTTCTATAATTCTCCCAATTACATACAATGGCCCAATTACATACAATGGCACTGCATTTGGTATAACTCCCATAGTAAGATTTTCTGGTAATTTAGAGAAAAATGAATCTCGGATTATGCATTACCTCTACGTGGTTAGCCACATCAAATATCACCTAAGGATTGCTTAGATGGAAAAGATCACGGTGACTATTTTTGTTCATTGAGCGAGAGTTTATACAATTTTCTTTGAAAAATATGGTACGTGGGGGTTAAATTTGTTCATGAGAGACAAAACTTCATTTCCTGATAACTTGTAACTGGAAGTACAGCTTAGATCTTTAGTGTTTGGTTATAGGATAACCTCATAAAGTTGCAAAGAGTTTACCTCTTATGTTGAGGCCACCCTGCCTAACTAGTAATCCAAGTAGGCTAACAAGACTACATTTCTTATTTTTAACGTCCTATTACCCACACGCCCAACACCTTCCCAATTGCTCTCCATATATTTTTCTTCCCAAAGAGGAGGGAATATTGGAGTGTGTAGCGGGGAGTCCCACTCCTCGAGGGTTCTTCCCCTTGTCATTTCTCCCTTAAGCCTTATAAGGACTTGCTCAAGTCCAAGGAGATCAATTTTTTTCCGTGAGAGATGACTTCGTGATTTCCTTTTTAAGGGAATCCGGCCCTTTATCTATACATCCTTTTGTAGTAGCATATCTCAACTTAAATTTACACGTTATAATGTACCCATAACCATGCACAGCTACCATGATCAATTGCCAACTTCAAACTATGTTGCTATAACTAGGGGTGAGCATGGTCCGAGTTGGGTCAGTCCACCCCCTAACCCTAGGACCAACCCGCATAGTACTGATTCTTAATTTTTGGGATCGAGGATCGACTCTATTGAGCTTGAGACCTAGGACTGGACCCACTGGTCTAATTCCAAAGTCAACCCGGGACCAATTGATAATCATTTTTTATACTTCTTAAAAAAGCGACTGAGGACCGAACCGACTAAATGGGTTCGGTTCAGTTTCAGGGTCAACCCGGGACCAATCAATAATTTTTTTATCATTTTTTGCACTCTTTAAAAGGGCAATCGAGGACCGAACTGTCTCAATGGGTTCAATGACGAGCAACGTCAGCTAGGAAAGGCAAGCGATGAGGGTTGAGTGGGGTGAGCGTCGAATAGAATGAACATCGAGTGCCAAGCGGGGATCAAGCCAAGCGAGCATCAAGTAGCGAGGGCATGAGTGACCCAAAGTGAGCAAGACGAGTGTTGAATAGCGAGTGGAGAAGTTGTTTATTTTGATTTTGGCAAATTGAAGACTAAGAGGATATAATATAGAAGAAAATGAGTACTAGAGGAGGATGTAGTAAGGAACTGTTTATGCCCCTTTGGATGCCAAGAAGATTCCTCACAAAAACATTTTCCTCATTCATAAATTATGACTGTTAACGTAATAAAAGACATTAAAAATCTAAGTTATTAAAGAACAATGTAAAATTACTTAAACTTCTCACTAAAGAGTTGTTTAATGTTGTTAACGTCGTTTATTTTAAGGTTTTCTCTATATAAAAAAATTATAGATAATATATATATATATATATATATATATATATATATATAATATCAGAGTTGATCTGTGTTGGACTGACTCTGAATTCCCAGGATCGAGAACCAACCTGCATAGTGCTGATCCAGGGATCCTAAGACCAATGACCAACCCAATCTCCTTAGGAACTGGACCAAGTTTGGTAGGGTTGGGTAGGTTCAGGGTTGGTCTAGAGTCAGTCCAAGGTTGACCCTAAACTGATGCTCACCCCTAGCCTATAATCTTATGCAAGCCTTTGCCCTTGGTCTAGTATTGCCAGATCATTCAAAATGGCAATTTTCACTTAAAACACGCATTGATCATGAGATTTCTTTATTGAGATATTCTAAAAATATTAGAACCCATTAGGGCTCACTAATCAACATTAGCTCTAATACAATTTTGTTGAGAATGTACAGCAACGGTCCAATACATTTTCATGGTGAGATTGTCAAGAGAGACTCTAAATCCGAGTTCACCGTCATATTCAAGTGGATACACTTTCGTTCAAGTTAATGCACTATGAAACAACTATGATATATCATCAACTTCAAACCACATCAAATCTCTTATATATAATTTCTCTAACAAAATTCACACATGCTCCTATAGCGACCCTCTTGAAGTGAACTCCAAGGAAGTTTGATGGATTGCTAAGAGGGCACAAAAACCTTTTTATGAGATGGTACTTATTACACTTCGCACAAATTCTCTAAAACTCTACCGATCATGGCGTGGTTTTTCATTCATTTTTCAATTCATTTTTAATCAGATGTCATCCCTCTCCTAATCTAAGATTGGTTAGGAGTAAAGTAAGATGCGAGAGCCAACCCACCTTACCTTTGCAATCCAAAGGTGAAAAATATCCTCTAAGATTGGGCTAAATAAAGAAAAAGACCGATCCTCTTGAGGACTTGATTAAGGTAGTTCTGTCTAATGCTTCTTGTTAATACCTTTTTCCCTTTTGTAAAAGAACAATTCATCTAATATTTCCAATTTTATTATCTAGTATTCATTTATTAATCCATGCATAAATGCTCCAATTTTATATAATAAAAAAAGTCAATCAATAATAATAACAGATAAAGGACGAGAAAATACCAGAGCCATGTTGGGTACTATTATACATCGTCTAATTCTAAAACAGGACACCGTGAGGCATAAACGAAAATAAACGTGTATCAAATATAAATTTCTTAATTCAAGTGATGATGATACATTCTAAAATTGACAAAAATGAAATCAATAATATTAAAAAGAAAACTAAACTAATCCTGCTGTCCAGACCGAGACAACGGACGTTCGGCCCATTCATGTGCTCTAAAACGGGCCTAAACCACGCTACAGCAACCACGATAATCCTAGAACGTTTTCTACATCAATTATGAAAGCGAGTACGAATGAAAATCATGTAAACCAATCCAAATTAACAAAGAAATTATGAACTAACTATCAACATTGAAATAAATTTAAATGGCGCGTGTTATGACATTAATTGCTAGATATTCATGAGAAAATATCAAACTAAAACCAAAGGCAATTAGAATTTGTTCAAACTAAACCAGATTGAAGACAAGTTGCTTCATGTTTCCGATTCGGATTGTGAGCACATCGAGGGATCAACACTCAGATGAAACCGAAGTAAAACATTAGTCGGCTCACTCAATCAAATTAGTCGAAAGGTGGAAACGGAGGTTTGGGCTCTTAGCACGATAAACACCACGGACGCCAACTGGTTACCATCGAATGCTCCAACGAACTCTAGCAAATGATGCGGCAATAAGAGTTTGTCGCTAGTCATACAAAAATGAACAAACGATGTATATATGTGCGCGTGTTTGGCCCTGGCCCATCAGGCCTCAAATAAAATCCGATGTACCTGGCCCCTGCACATCCAGACCTCACAGGAAGAGAGTGGAAGTCACCGAAGAAAACTTGGAAAAGATCCAGCTTGTTTTACAGCTAAAAAGAGCAAGACGTGTAATGCTCTCTCAGGAACACAATGATGAAGATATCACCTCATCATAAAGTGATATTGTGAATCTAGTTTAGGAGGAGGGGAGGTAACCCATACCAATGCCGGGCATACCACTGTTGCTAGCGGGATTTGAACCTAGACATGATGTGTGGGGAGTTCGAATCTTACCAGTTGAGCCAATTCATTTTGACAATAAAAAAAAAAATTATCGTTCATAAAAATAATGAGACATAAATTATCGTCAATAATGAAAAAAAATTTCGTGGACTAATTATTTGAATCGATATAAATGATCTCTTTTGAAAATTATTATTTTTTCGTTAAATAAAAACAACCTCAAACGAAGTCCAAATTCCACCATTTCCTTTTGATGGTTTTATGTGATGGGCATGGGCCTAAGTTGGCCCGTCCACCCATGTTGGGCCTAAAAGCCCGGCCCACGGAATTAGGGCCCGTAGATGGAGGGACGTATAAAAGGGAGAGAGAGAGAGGGAGAACGCACCTTTTGGAATAAACGTACGTACGTCTCCCTCTCTTTCCAACGCTCTCTCTCCCTAAAGGAAAACAGTAAAGCACAAGGCACGTTTTTCTTCCCTTCAAGGCGTCATCGGATCGAACAAGGCCAAATTCTCTTCCTCTTATCGGCGTCGGTGTCTAATCTGTGGCTAACAAGGTACGCTCGAATCCGTGGTGTGCTTTAGGATCGGTGATACGTGATTTTCCCGGGCTTGTCTTCCGCATTGCTTTAGGGGTTCGATTTAGTGTCGAATCCGGTTTTCGGGGATCCGTTATTCCCAACACCTTAGTTTGGTGAACTTTTGTTTGCACCTTGCTTGACCAGATTCTTTTGCTTTTATTTTTTATTCTATCTTGAGCGTGTTGCCTTCCCTTGCTCCATGCTTGTGTCACGGGCCGACAATTTCCTTGGCCGTGGAAGGGCCCGTGCAGTGCCTAACGAGCGGAATTCGCCAAGCCAGCCTTTCTTCTATAGCTGTTGCACGAACAATACAGTGAATGCTTTTTCGTGCAAGATCCTACCACGCCTAACTTTGCTTGGGTGTCTAGTCCATCGAGTGAGACAGCATATCTCTTTAGGCTTAGCAACTAGTTTTGGCCTACCATGGCCTCGTCAGAAGAGCGGCATCAACTCCCGACCAGTTTATGCACGGGAGGCCAACCCCACCTTTAGAGCTCCTAAGTGATATAATCATTTTATCTTAGAACTCCTAGCACCAACTGTCCTGACGCCACTCCCACGGACTAGTTGTGTTCGTCTTTTCTGCCTTCTCACTCTTCACTCGATAATCCCAAGCACTACTGACAAATGTCACGAGTACAAGAGGATTCACGGACCGTGACATTCTCTCCCAATCAAATTCGCAACGCCCTCGTTGCGATCTGTTCTGTCACTTCCTTGCATCCCTTAACCATTGATGCGCCACTTTTTAGGATTTCACATCAAATGGTCACGCCTGCCCTAACAAAACAGGTTTTGCTCTATCGGTAGCCTCTTTTGATCTTAGCTGCTCAGCGATTCTCGGTCACCTGCGCTTTCTTTGGCAAGTGTGGCATTCTTAGCCAACCGCATCTTTTGGCAGCACCATTCTTTTTACCTAAACAACTTCTTTGACCCCAGCAGACCAAATGGAGGTTATTTCCTTGTTGAAAACATGGCAGTAGACCTCTCCTTCGAAATCACCGATTGATCCAGGAACGTTATCCCTATTTAGCAAGGGTTCGGTTCTTCTCCAACTCCCTATCAGCTCGGCAAGGAACTGAGTCGTCCTAGTACCATTGCCATCCTAGGAGCTGAGAGCCTAGCTTCGTTTGAGCATATTTTGCCCCGGCCATTTAGGCACTGTTTGGTAACCATCCAAACAGAGCCTAATTCTGATTTTTTTTGTTTCCAAGGAATCGGTTTGGGAACGAGAATCGCGTTTGGTAAAATTTTTGTTCTCATGAACAAATTTGTTCCCGGAACAATTTTGGACAAGAATTGAGAATTAAAAAAAAAATGTGATTCTCGGTTTGGGAATCAAAAAAGAATCAAAATAGTGAAAGTCTCATTCTTCCCTTTTGCCATCCCGACGGCCATCCACCACCGCCCCCGCCGTCCGCCGCCGCTGCCGCCATCCGCCGCCGGTCCGATGAGCTCACCGGAGGCTCGCTAGGCCAGGGCGAGGTGTGTCTGGCCATCGGCGAGGCTCGCCCAACCGGCGAGGAGCATCGGCCATCGGTGAGGCTCACCCGGCCCTTGCGAGGCCGGCCGGCCATCGACGAGGGCGGCGACACTCCGGTGAGGTTGCCGGCCCTCATCGGCTAGTCATCGGTCCGGCGATCGGTCACAAGTAGAAGAAGAAGAATAGGAGAAAAGGGAAAAAAAAAAGGAAAAAAGAAAGTAAAAAAATTATTTAAAAAAATTGATTTTTAACAAAATTAATAAGCACGGTACCAAATGCAATTCCATTCCAAATTATAAATTTTGGACGAGTTACTAAACGAGTTCTTTTACTCAGATTCAGTTCCCGGGAACAGAATAAAAAATTATAATTTATGATCAGAATCTGTTCCCGGGAATAGAATCGTTATCAAACACGCCCTCACTCTCCGCTCACTAGGATTGGATCAGGCACTTATTAGTTTGACCCGCACTAAAGCGAGAAGTTCGATTCTCTGACTCACCCACTTACTAGAGGGATTACTGCTCTGATACCACTTGTCACAGGCTGATCGATTACTCTCGATCACTCGTAGGTTGACCCGTGCAGCCTTAGGATTTTATCCCTAAGCAGCCATTCAACACTCGACTCACAAGGATCTTAGAGAGAGAAACTTTTAGAGAGAGAAGCTCTGGTTTTGTATTTCACTTGTGAATGAGATGGATTACAATGAGGGGATGAGACTCCTTTATATACAAATACAAGACAAACTGTATACGTAGATCTCTTCTCAATCTAACAGTGGATATTATATCTCTCTAACTACCAACTACCCGTATTTATTACATAACGGTATAATTACTGTATCGCCCGTCCCCAGGAGTATTTTAGAAGACTCAAGAAAACCCTAACAGATGGGATACAAGCCGAGGGTCGAAAGTGTCACACCCATCCCATAGGAGGCTCTTGGATGGGCTTTCTTTCGGGCCGTGACATGTTCGTCACCGATGTCCAAGGATCATTCGATGACCTGACCCAGACCGTGGATGGAGTCAACGCCGGAAAGGAGGAGCTCATTGCTGAGGTGCAAGAGCTCAAAACCGGCATGGGAGAGCTCCGACACGAGTTGCTGGGGACCCTACGGGAAGAACTCACGCACCGGTACGAACCCTCGAAGGCCACGATGGCGGCCATGCATGCGGAGATAACGGAGCTCAAGAGCAAGCTCGCTGAATCGGAAGTTGCACGCATGAACGGGGTGATCACCGTGCAAGGTCCATGAGTGGACACACCGAAGCCAAAGGAGTTCCGAGGCTCGTGGGTGGCCAAGGATGTAGACAACTTCCTGTGGTACATGAAGTGGTACTTCTAGGCCATGGGGATCAACGATGACCAAACACGAGTAAACACTGCTTCGATGTATTTAGCTGATAATGCATTGTTGTGGTGGCATCGTCGGTCAGATGATAGGTGTGGGGATCCTATCACCACCTAGGGTAGATTTGTCGAGGAGTTCCAACGGAACTACTTTCCCGCTTATGCGGAGGAGGAAGCTCGTGATGAGCTGAAGCGTCTCGAGCAAAAAGGTGGTCTACGTGACTACATCAAGCGGTTTTCGGAGTTGCTACTCCAAATCCCCTCGATGAATGAAGTTGAGACGTATCACCGGTTCATGACTGCTCTCAAGCCATGGACCAAGCAAGAGCTGAAGCGGTTCAACGTGGGAGATCTCACGACGGCCATCGCGGTAGTTGAATCGCTCGTGGAATATGTGACACCCCGAACCACCTTAGGTCGCCACAGGCACCTGATGTTACACCTAATGGAACATTAGCTACATCTCTTAGAAGAAGCGTCGTAAATCATAGACACATTTTTTTTTTGAAAACGGTCCCAGTGCGACTCATTAGCGGAAGCAAAATATAATATCGCCATCACTCCCTCTAACAACCATGATACAATTGCACACCACTAAGTACCATAGGAAAAGATAGAGCCATGCCACTTTTATTTACATATTTTCGTGATGGATTTTTTGCGGGTCGATACAAAAAAAGAAAGCCAAGATTTTCAGCTACACTTGGCCACATCCCAAAAAGATACTACGACCCCTAAAGTAATCATATGACGTCCTCCATCTAGCAGCGGCGGCTACTCCCAAAAAGAAACACTAGCTCTCTACCCCTCACGCAATCATCACACTCATCCTAGCGTGACGGGTGGTGGTGGTGGCAACATCCCCCTAAACACTTTGTCTTGGCGAACATGAACTGACAGAACTCCTGGATGATTGGGCCCCTAGCCAGGCCCACATCGTACATAACTAGCACTCGCACTCGCACAAAAGTCAATCCAGGGATGGTGACGCAGTCGATCTCCGTACATTCTACTTCTACATTCGAGGGGAGGCCATAGAAGGTGCCTCGCGTGACGGTAGGAAGCGGCATATTTCTAATCTGAAATGTTTGTCCGTGAAGGGGTGAGTACAACCACTTAGCAGGTAAAGGATCCAATAACCACTTAATGCATCATACAATACAATCACAACATCCTACATGTCATTCATGCATCCAAGCATACTTACCTTGAAGCCATGCATATACCATCATACATCCTCATTACAATCATATCACATACATGTCATCATGCCATAGGTGATCATCATCATATCGTATATGTCAGTCATCATGCCATAAGTGATCATCATCATAACATATATGCATGTCATCATGCCATAGGTGATCATCATCATATCGTATATGTCAGTCATCATGCCATAAGTGATCATCATCATAACATATATGCATGTCATCATGCCATAGGTGATCATCATCATATCATATATGCAAGTCATCATGCCA
The DNA here is from genome assembly GCF_016545825.1 of Eucalyptus grandis. Taxonomy (NCBI): domain Eukaryota; kingdom Viridiplantae; phylum Streptophyta; class Magnoliopsida; order Myrtales; family Myrtaceae; genus Eucalyptus; species Eucalyptus grandis. The sequence continues at coordinate 11,436,461 of NC_052612.1, forward strand.
TAGGTGATCATCATCATAACATATATGCATGTCATCATGCCATAGGTGATCATCATCATATCATTTATGCAAGTCATCATGCCATAGGTGATCATCATCATATCATATATGCATGATTCAATTTCCACTTTTAACTTTCAATTCGATCACCACATCACTCTCGGGATCATCAATTTTATCCCATACTTTACCACTCGCACCCCATCCTGGCATCGCGAGAAAAACCTCCGGCATTCAGCCATTTAAGGCCACCGGGCATCCGGCACCCCTACATTCCGGGCATCTCGCATCCCAACTAGCATCACGAGGCATCCCCTCAGGCAAAGACCTCCGAGGCTTCCGGCACCCAACCATTCCGGGCATCTCGAAACTCCCGAGGCCATCCGACCATGTATCTCTATACATTCCAGGCATCCGGCACCCCCCTTCCCAGGCATCCTGATACTCCCAGGGCATTATCAACCGCCTCAAACAGTTTCCTCATTTATCATTGTTCATGTTCACCAATTTAGGTCTCAACTTAGCATGGCACAAGATGTAATGGCAAACAAAATCACTTCCATCCTTTGATTTATACATGCATCACCAGTCATCATCATACATGCAGCAAGACACAATCATTCATAACAATAAAATTCATGGAATTCGTACAATTTAAAATAGTCCATTTATCATGCATTTTTGAAGTTTATTAAATTCCAGCTTGTACCATTTTAGAAAATATTTAAATTAAATATCCATATGATTCTCAAAAATCATGAAATCAAGGCACGTGATAGACAAGACAATAAGATAATGATTTCATGAAAAACACATGGCCAATAGAGTTCCACACAAAAGATATAATTCACACAAATACAGCATGCAATTTCGGATAGAAACAGAATGTGCAGTTTTTGAAATAATTCGATTAAAATACCCGAACAACCTCCAAAAATTATAAAATTTTACCATGTTATAGTTAAGACACTAAAGTGTATTTTTCATGAAGACTTTTAGGCCATATTCGTTTCAGATAATTTCCTATAGTCGTCCAAAGCTTCTGGTTCTCACACCGAAACGTCCAGTGTAGTCATCTCCGAAATATCGAGTTTTTACCCACTTATTCTTCTTTGTTTCCTCTGAAATTTGGATATGTTTTACTTCAAGAGGTCCCCTACAACTTTAATTAAGGGATCTAAATCAAATTTCCAAAGAACAGTCACCATATAGGTCCATGAAGTCTCAGGTGTCCAGTACCGCGTCTCCAGATTTATCGTCTTCAAGAGTAAGTCGATTCACTAGGCTACACTTGCTCATGTTACTTCAAATTTGAGTATGTTAGTATTTAATATGTTCTCTACAAGTTTCACAAAGAAGTCGAAGAGAGATTCTTGATAAAAATCGACATGCAACCACAGATCTACCAAAAGGTCAGCAAAATCGTTCCAGATCTAGTGTCTTCGTAGGATGAGGGTTTGACCCCTTAAATCTCCACCATTTAGTTCCAAATTTTATTATGTTGTATATTAAGATGTTGGCTACAACTTTCATGAAGGAATCAAAGTCAAAATCCAACTCGAAACATGCATACAAGCTCTCACAAGATTCTGGTTCAGGCGGTTCATACGAAACAGCAAGCATACTCAAGAACAAGTCACATTCTAGCTTCGGTTTTGTCTACCCTAACATCCGAAACCTACCACCAACAAATCACACATGCAAGGCACACATGCAAGAGTGGAAATCAGTCCCAACTTGCCTCTAAGACCGAACGGATGACAGCAAAAGGGACGGCACACCGGCGACGGACGGACGGCGTGCGGGCGGCGACGGGCGACTCCTCCTCCTCCTCGGTTCCTCTTCTCTCTCGCCACTCCCTCTCTCTCGCGATTCTCTCTCTCTTTGGCCGAATTCCAACCGGCCACTCTCTCTCTCTTTCCCTTTTATTCCCCGAAATCTTCATCATTGGCAATGATTACTTGCCACCCTTGATAGCCAATGCATGAAGACCCCCCTCTCTTGCCACTTGGCATGCCACATGCAATGGGCTTGGGGTATTTGAGCCGGCCACTCCTCTTGGGCCTCAATTGGGCTGGCCTCCCTTGTGGCCAACGACAGCCCCTTCGTGGGCTTCAATGGGCCGACCATCTTGGCCCATCAAAATCCACTCTTGGGCCTAAGGCCCAAACCTAAATACAAAAAATCAAATTTCACCTTTTATTCTTTCTTTTATCGATTTTAAGCTTTAAATTCCACATGGCCAAAATTTTGTAACATTTTATTTATAGGAATTTAGTCTATGAGGTGCATAGCCAAGAATAAATTATTCTAATTAACAAATAAATAAAAAGAATCATGAACACAATCACATATTACCTAGTCCTAAGAGAAAACTAATGGCTAAAGCATAAACCATAGGTAATTTCATTACCTAATTATGGGCTTTAATTCACCTTAGAGCTTGTCTTGAATTTTTGGGATGCCACAATTCTCCCCTCCTTAGAGAATTTCATCCTCGAAATTAGACACCACTCGTGCCTTCTTGAAACAATAGGGGTACTTTTCCTTCATCTGATCTTCACTTTCCCATGTGGCTTCCTCCATATCATGATGTCGCCATAATACCTTAACCAGAGGGATCTTCTTAGTCCTAAGAATTTGTTCCTTTCGATCAAATATCTGTACAGGCTCTTCGATGTACCTCACTTTCTCATCCACTTTGATGGCTTCATGATCGAGTATGTGACCAGGATCCGGCTGGTACTTCCTCAACATCGATACATGAAACACATCATGCAAATTTCCCAACTTAAGAGGTAGCGCTAAGCGATAAGCTACATTCCCTATCCTTTCGAGTATTTCAAAAGGTCCAACAAATCTAGGGCTTAACTTACCCTTCATCTCAAATCGAGATATCCCTTTCATTGGAGATACCTTAAGGAATACATGGTCTCCCACGCTAAATTCCAAAGGCCTTCTACGCCTATCTGCGTAGTCTTTCTGCCTACTCTGAGCTATTTTAAGTATTTTCCTGATAATTTCAACAGCTTCAGTGGTAACTTGTACCAGTTCAGGTTCTGTCAATTTCCTTTCACCTACTTCATTCCAGCAGACAGGAGTCCTACATCTCCTTCCATATAATGCTTCATAAGGAGCCATGCCTATACTTTTCTGGAAACTATTATTATAGGCAAACTCCACCAAATGCAGTCTTTCATCCCAATTTCCTTTGAAATCAATCACACAAGCCCTCAACATATCCTCTAATGTCTGGATTACTCTTTCGTTTGTCCATCATGTCAGGGATGAAAAAAGTACTAAAGCGAAAGCTTAGTTCCTAATGCAATTTGAAGACTTCGCCAAAAGTTCGAAGTAAATCTTGAATCCCGATCTGAGGTAATAGTCACTGGAACACCATGTAGGCGTACTACTTGACCTACATATATATCCCCATATTTATCCATTGGATAGTCCATGCGAACCGCTAGGAAATGAGCCGATTTAGTCAAACGGTCCACTATTACCCAGATAGAATCATGACCACTTGACGTCCTTGGCAATCCTTGCACAAAGTCCATTGTTATATGCTCCCATTTCCATTCTAGTATGTCTAATGGTCTCAAGAGCCCTGCGGGTTTGCGATGCTCCGCTTTTACTTGCTGGCATGTTAGACATTGATAAACGTGCTTAGCCGTATCTGCCTTCATACCATTCCACCAAAACTGCTAACGTAAATTCCTGTACATCTTTGTACTACCCGGATGAATACTATAATTACTCTTATGTGTCTCCGACAGAATTTCCTTCTTTAATTCTTCGTTGTCGGGAACACAGAGTCGTCCTTGGCATCTCATCACTCCATCTTCAGAGACATGAAACTCCGGTCTTTTTCCTAATGACAAAGCATCTTTCACTTTCAAAATCTCTGGGTAAGATTCTTGCAAGATTTTAACTTTCTGAATAATCTCGGGTTCTATTCTTAATGCACTAAGCATACCAAGTAAGACAATCCATTTCCAATTTAAACTCGAGTCCGCGCTGAGACTTTAACAACCCCCATTCTGCCATCCTTAAACTAGCCATTTCCATAGCCGACTTACGACTAAGAGCATCCGCTACCCTATTCACTTTCCCTGGATGGTATCTTATCTCACAATCATAATCCTTTAACAACTCCATCCACCTCCTTTGTCTCATGTTCAACTCCTTTTGTGAGAATAGATATTTCAAGCTCTTATGATCCGTATAAATCTCAAACTTCTCCCCATACAAATAGTGTCTCCATATCTTCAAGGTAAACACTATAGCTGCTAGCTCTAAATCATGCGTTGGGTAATTCAGTTCATAGGGTTTCAATTATCTAGATGCATAGGCTATGACCTTGCCATGTTGCATCAAAACACATCCCAGTCCTTTGTGAGATGCATCACTATATACTGTAAAACCATCAGGTCCAGTCGGTATAATCAGGATTGGAGCTGAGGTCAATTTCCTTTTAAGCTCCTGAAAACTCCTTTCACATTCCCCATTCCATTCAAACTTTACATTCTTTTGGGTCAACTTAGTTAAAGGACCTGCCAATCGTGAAAATCCTTCAATAAACCTTCTATAATAACCAGCCATTCCTAAGAAACTTCGTATTTCAGTAGGTGTCGTTGGTCTCGGCCAATTTACTACCATTTCAACTTTTGCCGGGTCTGCTGCAATTCCTTTTCCTGACACCACATGCCCTAAAAATATTATCTGGTCTAGCCAAAATTCACACTTGCTAAATTTGGCATATAGCTTATGATCTCTTAAGGTTTGCAAAACTATCCTCAAATGTCGTTCATGCTCTTTAGGCCCTTTCGAATATACCAGAATATCATCGATAAAAACAATTACAAACTGGTCTAAATAAGGCTAAAATATCCTATTCATTAGATCCATAAATGCAGCCGGCGCGTTAGTCAATCCAAATGGCATAACAAGGAACTCGTAATGTCCATAACGAGTCCTAAACGCAATCTTAGGAATATCCTCTTTCTTAATTCTTAGCTGTGGTATCTCGACCTCAAGTCAATCTTAAAGAAGACCGAACTTCCCTGGAGTTGGTTAAACAGGTCATCAATTCTAGGCAAAGGATATTTATTTTTAATGGTCACCTGGTTCAGCTGCCTATAGTCAATGCACAAGCGCATCGATCCATCTTTCTTTTTCACAAACAAGACCGGTGCACCCCAAGGTGAAGCACTTGGTCTAATGAATCCCTTGTCAAGCAACTCCTGTAGTTGCACTTTCAACTCCTTCAATTCGACTAAGGCCATCCTATATGGGGCTTTTGATATTGGTCATGTTCTAGGCATTAATTCAATTTCAAATTCAACTTCCCGCTCTGGTGGTAATCCAGGCAATTCCTTAGGAAATACATCTTGAAATTCATTAACGACTCGAACTTCCTCAAGTTTAGGCTCCTCCCTTGCATAATCCTTAACTATGGCCAGGTATCCTTGACATCCTTTGTCAAGTAACGCACAGGCTTCTACTGCCGAAATAAGTGCTACAGGTAGATGGGTCTAACCTCCTAAAAATTCACAACTAGACTGATCAGGTAAAATGAATTGGATCACCCTTCTATAATAATTCATTCTGGCCCGATACTTACGAAACCAATCCATTCCTATAATAACATCGAAATCATACATGGCCATTACAACTAAGTCTATTTCCATATCCTTTCCTTCTATTGATATCTTACAATTCCCACACACCAGCGTAGACAATACCATATCCTTTAAAGGCGTGGAAACACAAAGAGGCATCTCAAGAGGCATAACTTTTATTCTATTCAAACGTCTATATCTTTCAAACACAAATGAATGCGTTGCACCCGTATCAAACAATGCATATGCATTTTCACCATTGATAAGGATCGTACCTGAGATAACATTTTTGGAAGCTTCCACTTCCTCTTGGGTGACCGCATACACCCTTCCTTGTGTTGGTGGCCTATGAGGATTCCTTTGTAAGTTTGATCTAACAGCACTCTGATATCCCTGTCACACCGAGCCAATACTCACTTGCGACCTTTCTTGTGGGCAACTTCTCCTAAGATGGCCCACTTGTCCACGACCAAAACATTTTAGTCGTCCGTTACAAGGTCCTGGGCCATGTTGCCCATTACACCTTTAACAAACATCTGGCTGATAGGGTGCTTTCCCTATATTCAGACCATTTCTTGCTCCCCCAAAATTTCCAAAATTACTCTTCTTCTTCACATTTCAAGTCTGACCTTAACCAGAATAGGGTCTCTTACCCCTTCTTACATCATTAAAGTTCAGCGGTTTCCTAAACTCCGACCGCTCTCTTAACAGTTCCTGCTCCACTAACTGTGCCCTTTCATAAATCTAATTATAATCTCTTATATTCAAAGGCACTAGTTGCTTTCTAATGTCAGTTCTCAACCCTTTCAGAAACCTCTTAGCCTTTTCCTCCTGATCCTCAATCAGTCTAGGAGCATATCTAGATAGTTCAGAAAATCTAGCCTCATACTTGGTCCCTTTGTCGGCTCCTTTTGTTCTAGTTGAACAAATTCTGTAATTTTCCTATCCTTAGCACAGTCAGAAAAATGATTTTTATTGAAAGCTCTCACAAACTCCTCCCAGTTAACATCAATACCTGTTGGAAAAATTATGTCATTCGAAGCTCTCCACCAAAACTTTGCATTTCCCTCCAGCTGGTACTCTGCCAAAGTTATTTTCTTAGCATTATTGCAATCCAACAGCCGGAAAATTCGTTCCATCCCATCAATCCATTGTTCCGTCTCCTCAGGACTTCCCATTCCATTGAACTTAGGTGGCTTCAGCTTCAGAAATTGCTCCACCAGTCCTTGAGTACGGCGTTCTACTCCAGATTGCTGCTGCGCCTGCCTTTCCATCAAATTTTCAATATTGGCCAATGCCTGCAGGATGTCTTCCATTCGAGGTTCAACCTTTGCAGCAGAGGCTTCAACCCTTGATGGATGAGCACTTCCAGCTCGCACCATGACTTTCCTGCAATTTCCAAGCATTGCCTCATGAATAATCTGAGACTCACTGCCTCCATTCAAAGCAACTACTACTACTACATAAGTAACATATACATGTTCGATACCTAAAGGCAACTCAAAATTAATTGCTAGGGATCTACGAGTGAATACTCATCACCTGTTATTCAATTATTCCATTTTATATCCTATGGTGTGCATTGTCATCATGTTCCTCAATTTCCAAATGAGGCTCCTTATCACTCCACCTATAACCATTGCTCTGATACCAAAAAGGGGGAGCTGTGACACCCCGAACCACCTTAGGTCGCCACAGGCACCTAACGTTACACCTAATGGAACACTAGCTACATCTCTTAGAAGAAGCGTCGTAAATCATAGACACGTTTTTTTTTTTTTTGAAAACGGTCCTAGCGCGACTCATTAGCGGAAGCAAAATATAATATCGCAATCTCTCTCTCTAACAACCATGATACAATTGCACACCACTAAGTACCATAGGAAAAAGATAAAGCCATGCCACTTTTATTTACATATTTTCGTGATGGATTTTTCGCGGGTCGATACAACAAAAGAAAGCCAAGATTTTTAGTTACACTTGGCCACATCCCAAAAAGATACTACGACCCCTAAAGTAATCACATGACGTCCTCCATCTAGCAGCGGCGGCTACTCCCAAAAAGAAACACCAGCTCTCTACCCCTCACGCAACCATCACACCCATTCTGGCATGTCGGGTGGTGGTGGTGGCAACATCCCCCTAAACACTCCGTCTCGGCAAACATGAACTGACAGAAACTCCTGGATAATTGGGCCCCCAGCCAGGCCCACATCGTACATAACTAGCACTCGCACTCGCACAAAAGTCAATCCAGGGATGGTGACGCAGTCGATCTCCATACATTCTACTTCTACATCCGAGGGGAGGCCATAGAAGGTGCCTCGCGTGATGGTAGGAAGCGGCATCTTTCTAATTTGAAATGTTTGTCCCCGAAGGGGTGAGTACAACCACCCAGCAGGTAAAGGATCCAATAACCTCTCAATGCATCATACAATACAATCACAACATCCTACATGTCATTCATGCATCCAAGCATACTTACCTTGAAGCCATGCATATACCATCATACATTCTCATCACAACCATATCACATACATGTCATCATGCCACAGGTGATCATCATCATATCGTATATGCGAGTCATCATGCCATAGGTGATCATCATCATAACATATATGCATGTCATCATGCCATAGGTGATCATCATCATATCATATATGCAAGTCATCATGCCATAGGTGATCATCATCATATCATATATGCATGATTCAATTTTCACTTTTAACTTTCAATTCAATCACCACATCATTCTTTCTCGGGATCATCAATTTCATCCCATACTTTACCACTCGCACCCCATCCTGGCATCGCGAGAAAAACCTCCGGCATTTAGCCATTTAAGGCCACCGGGCATCCGGCACCCCTACATTCCGGGCATCTCGCATCCCAACTGGCATCACGAGGCATCCCCTCAGGCAAAGACCTCCGAGGCTTCCGGCACCCAACCATTCCCGGCATCTCGAAACTCCTGAGGCCATCCGGCCATGTATCTCTATACATTCCGAGCATCCGACACCCCCCATCTCGGGCATCCTGATACTCTCAGAGCATTATCAACCGTCTCAAACAGTTTCCTCATTTATCATTGTTCATGTTCACCAATTTAGGTCTCAACTCAGCATGGCACAAGATGTAATGGCAAACAAAATCACTTCCATCCTTTGATTTATACATGCATCACCAGTCATCATCATACATGCAGCAAGACACAATCATTCAGAACAATAAAATTCATGGAATTCATACAATTTAAAATAGTCCATTTATCATGCCTTTTGAAGTTTATTAAATTCCAGCTTGTACCATTTTAGAAAATATTTAAATTAAATATCCATATGATTCTCAAAAATCATGAAATCAAGGCACGTGATAGACAAGACAATAAGATAATGATTTCATGAAAAACACATGGCCAATAGAGTTCCACACAAAAGATATAATTCACACAAATACAGCATGCAATTTCGGATAGAAACAGAATGTGCAGTTTTTGAAATAATTCGATTAAAATACCCGAACGACCTCCAAAAATTATAAAATTTTACCATGTTATAGTTAAGACACTAAGGTATATTTTTCATGAAGACTTCTAGGCCATATTCGTTTCAGATAATTTCCTATAGTCGTCCAAAGCTTCTGGTTCTCACACCGAAACGTCCAGTGTAGTCATCTCCGAAATATCGAGTTTTTACCCACTTATTCTTCTTTGTTTCCTCTGCAAATTTGGATATGTTTTACTTCAAGAGGTCCCCTACAACTTTAATTAAGGGATCTAAATCAAATTTCCAAAGAACAGTCACCATATGGGTCCATGAAGTCTCGGGTGTCCAGTACCGCGTCTCCAGATTTACCATCTTCAAGAGTAAGTCGATTCACTAGGCTACACTTGCTCATTTTACTTCAAATTTGAGTATGTTAGTATTTAAGATGTTCTCTATAAGTTTCATGAAGAAGTTGAAGAGAGATTCTTGATAAAAATCGACATGTAACCACAGATCTACCAAAAGGTCAGCAAAATCGTTCCAGATCTAGTGTCTTCGTAGGATGAGGGTTTGACCCATTACATCTCGACCATTTTAGTATGTTGTAGATTAAGATGTTGGCTACAACTTTCATGAATTAATGAAAGTCAAAATCCAACTCGAAACATGCATGCAAGCTCTCACAAGATTCTTGTTCAGGCGGTTCATACGAAAACAGCAAGCGTACTCTAGAACAAGTCACATTCTGGCTTCGGTTTTGTCTACCCTAACATCCGAAACCTACCACCAACAAATCACACATGCAAGGCACACATGCAAGAGTGGAAATCAGTCCCAACTTGCCTCTAAGACCGAACAGATGACAGCAAAAGGGATAGCACACCAGCGACGGACGGACGGACGGCGTGCGGGCGGCGACAGGCAACTCCTCCTCCTCCTCGGTTCCTCTTCTCTCTCGCCACTCCCTCTCTCTCGCGATTCTCTCTCTCTCTTTGGCCGAATTCCAACCGGCCACTCTCTCTCTCTTTCCCTTTTATTCCCCCAAATCTTCATCATTGGCAATGATTACTTGCCACCCTTGATAGCCAATGCATGAAGACCCCCCTCTCTTGCCACTTGGCATGCCACATGCAATGGGCTTGGGGTATTTGTGCCGGCCATCTTGGCCCATCAAAATCTACTGTTGGGCCTAAGGCCCAAACCTAAATAAAAAAAAAATCAAATTTCACCTTTTATTCTTTCTTTTATAGATTTTAAGTTTTAAATTCCACATGGCCAAAATCTTGTAACATTTTATTTATAGGAATTTAGTCTATGAGGTGCATAGCCAAGAATAGATTATTCTCATTAGCAAATAAATAAAAAGAATCATGAACACAAGCACATATTACTTAGTCCTAAGAGAAAACTAATGGCTAAAGCATAAACCATAGGTAATTTCATTACCTAATTATGGGCTTTAATACACCTTAGAGCTTGTCTTGAATTTTTGGGATGCCACAGAATACAAGGCCCCTTCCACATCCCGATCGGACTCACGTCCGAGGGACAAAGCCACTGGTGGGGGAGATTGGGGGAGATACAATCGCCCGACCGAAGCTAGACCACCAGCTAATCCTCACAAAGCTCATGCTGAGTCAAGTGGAGGAGGACAATGGAAGGTACAATCTTATAAATGCTTCTTTTGTGATGGTCTGCACATGGCGTGGGATTGCCCGAAAAGGCCAAGCTGGCCACCCTGTGTAAGGAGGATGAGCCTAAGGAAGAATTGCAATTGGGTTCGCTGCGACTCATTAGCATCATCAAGTCCAAGAAGGCGAAGGAGCCTAAAGGCTTGATGTTCGCGGACTTGAAAATTGGAGAGTCCACAATTAGTGCGCTCATGGACACGGGGAGCATCTGACATCTTCATATTGGAGGAAGCCGCGAAGAAACTTAACCTACGGGTTGAGAAGGGAGTCGGGTGGCTCAAGATAGTTAACTTAAAGGAAGTCCTTGCAATCGGTGTCGCGAGGGACGTGGAGCTACAACTCAGGGCATGGAAGAGCAAGGAGACTCTCAAGGTAATTCCCCTTGACGATTACGATAATATCATTGGAATAAAATTCCTAGATAGAATACATGCGATTGTAGTCCCATTTGCGAAGTGTATATGCGTGTTGGATAAGCATTGCTAATGCGTGATCCCGATCTATCGTGAATCGGACCGTGATCGAAAGATGATCTCGGCTATGCAACTCACCAAGGGAGCAAGGAATGGTGAGGTGATAATCCTTGCAACCTTAAAGGTGGAGGACCAGAAGGGTGAAGGGGGTGAAACCTCGACGGAGGTGACCCGTGTCCTCAACACGTTCAAGGATGTGATGCCTTCGGAGTTGTTGAAGAAATTGCCACCCAAGAGAGAGGTGGATCATCGGATCGAGCTGGTGCCTAACACTCGACCGCCTTCCATGGTGCCATACCGCATGGCACCCCTAGAATTGGAAGAACTAAGGAAGCAGTTGAAAGAGTTGCTCGACGTGGGTTACATTCGGCTATCCAAGGCTTCGTTCCGTGCGCCGGTCCTATTCCAAAAGAAGCATGATTGGTCACTCCGGATGTACATCGACTACCGAGCGCTGAACAAATTTACGGTGAAGAATAAGTACCTGATCCCGCTCATCACGGATCTCTTCAATCAACTTGGTGGAGCTTAGTGGTTTACCAAGTTGGATCTCCGATCGAGTTACTACCAAGTTCGGATCGTCGAAGGGGACGAACCAAAGACAGCCTGTGTGACGCGATATGGATCCTATGAGTTCCTCGTCATGCCATTTGGCCTGACTAATGCTCCAGCTACATTATGCACGCTAATGAACAAGGTACTCCACCCATTCTTAGATCGATTTGTTGTGGTTTACCTAGACGATATTGTGGTATATAGTCAGACGCTCGAGGAGCATGTCGAGCACTTAAGGCAGGTCTTCTAAGTCTCACGTGAGAACGAGCTATATGTTAAGCGCAAGAAGTGTGCCTTCGCCCAAGAGGAAGTTCCGTTCCTAGGGCACATTATCGGGGGTGGACGAATACGAATGGACAAGGCAAAGATCCAATCGGTTGTCGAATGGGAGCTGCCAACGAAAGTGACAGAGTTGAGGTTGTTCCTTGGCCTCACCAACTACTATCGGCGCTTCATCCAAAGCTACTTGAGCATCACCGTGCCACTCACAGACCTCTTGAAAAAGGAGAAGCCGTGGGAGTGGACAGATCGATGCCAAAGAGCATTCGATCGATTGAAGAAAGCCATGAAGGAAGAGCCGGTGTTGGTGTTGCCCAACCACACCAAACCTTACGAGTTAGAGACTAACGTATTGGATTTTGCTATTGGTGGCATCCTTATGCAGGCAAGACATCCGGTGGCGTACGAGTCGCGAAAGTTGAACGATACCGAGCGTCGGTACACCATTCAAGAGAAGGAGATGACCACGGTAGTCCACTGCCTTTGGACGTGGAGGCATTATCTCTTGGGGTCCAAGTTCGTTGTGAGGATGGACAACATGGCCACGAGTTATTTCCAGACTCAAAAGAAGCTGAGTCTGAAGCAAGCTCGGTGGCAGGATTTTCTGGTGGAATTCGACTATATGCTGGAGTACAAGCTGGGGAAGGCCAACTCCGTGATGGATGCAATAAGTCGAAGAATGGAGCTTACAAACACGGTGAGTCGACCGAGTTGTTCTTGGGTCGACCGCATCAAGGAGTGGTTGAAGCATGATCCAAGAGCACAAGCCTTCATCGGGTATGCGAAGGAAGGCAAGACCCGACAGTTCTGGTGTGAGGACAAGCTCCTCTACACCAAGGGAAGGTGACTATACGTGCCTTTCCATGGGAAGCTAAGGAATGAGATCTTGCGTGAATGCCATGACTCAAAGTGGGTGGGTCATCCAGGGATCCACCGCACCTTGGCCCTCGTCGAAGATTGGTACTATTGGCTGCAAATGCGGGATGACGTGGAGGCTTATGTGAAGACTTGTCTGGTATGCCAACAAGACAAGCTGGAGCAACATTCGTCGCCGGGCCTATTAGAGCCGCTTCCAGTTCCTACTCGTCCATGGGAGAGTATCTCCATGGACTTTATTGTCAACCTGCCAAAGTCCGAAGGGTGTCGGACTCTCATGGTCATGGTGGACAAGTTCTCCAAGTACGCGACCTTTGTGCCTGCAACGAAGGATTGTTCGGCCAAGGAGATAGCTAAGATGTTCATGAAGCACGTGGTCAAGTACTGGGGTGTGCCGCAAACAACCGTGAGTGATCGTGATCCTCATTTCATGGGACAATTTTAGTCCGAATTATTCAAGCTGCCGGGGTCGGAGCTAAATATGTCCATGAGTTTGCATCCCTAAACTGACGGTCAGACGGAGTAGGTCAATGCACTCTTGGAGATTTACCTCCGACACTATGTGAGTACAACGCAAGTGAATTGGGCGAAGTTAATTGATGTAGCCCAGTTCTCTTACAATCTGCAGCGGAGTGAGTCAACTGGCCAGAGCCCGTTCGAGATCGTGACCAAACAGCAACCAAATACCCCTAGTGCGATCGCATCAAGTTACCAGGGGATTAGTCCGCCCGCTTACAAATTCGCCAAGGATTGGCGAGAGCAGACCGACTTGACAAGGGCGCGTCTACACAAGGCCTCCAAGCACATGAAGAAGTGGGCCGATGAGAAGCAATGGCACGTGGAGTTCCAGGTCAGGGACCAAGTGTTTCCCAAGCTACACATGGTGCTTCGATACAAGGATGTGCACAGGGGTTGATCCGTCAGCTACAACGGGTCGGGAATGTTGCATACAAGCTGGAGTTACACCAAAACTCAAGGTACATCTGGTTTTCCAAGTTGATGAGGAAGATCCGGATCGAGGAGAGTCTCAACGAGCGCCACTCGGGGCAAAAACCTCGTATGATCAAGAAGTCGAGAGCATCATGGCAGATCGAGTCATATGGAAGCGGTATTGCGCGCCTAAGCAAGAATATTTTATTCGATGGAAGGGTCCTCCGGAGAGTGAAGCAAGTTGAGAGCCGACGGAAAATCTTTGGCAATTCAAGAAGGAGATCAAAGCCTTTCACACCAAAGACGCGACGAGGGCATTGCTTGATTAGGTGGGGGATAATGTCACGGCCCGAAAGAAAGCCCATCCAAGAGGTTCCTACGGGACAAGCGTGACACTTCCGACCCTCGACTTGTATCTCGTCTACGAGGATTTTCTTGAGTCTTCTAAAATACTCTTGGGGATGGGCAATACAGTAATTGTACCGTTATGTAATAAATGTGGGTAGTTGGTAGTTGGGGAGATACAATCTCTATCGTTAGATCGATGAGAGATCTACAGATACGGTTTGTCTTATATTTGTATATAAAGGGGTCTCCCCCCCCTCATTGTAATACATCTCATTCACAAGTGAAATACAAAACCAGAGCTTCTCTCTCTAGAAGTTTATCTCTCTAAGATCGTTATGAGTCGAGTGTTGAAAGGCTACTTAGGGATAAAATCCTAAGGCTGCACGGGTCAGCCTACAAGTGATCGAGAGTAATTGATCGGCTCATGACACTTGCTTGTGTTTTATACTGCAAGTTCACAATATTCTTCTTTGTTTTTTCTCCTGTTTTGTCATCCTCAGGCCCCATATATGCCCCTTGTAGTCAACCTTGAATATATCCCATATACCCAATAATATCTTGCCCAATTCAACCATGAAAATCCACGTTCCAATCGAGAATACTAGTCTAGTTTTTCCTCTATTCCTTTCTGTTTTGGCCAGATTTGCATTTCTAGTATGGTATTAGCACTGACTATTCTTACCTTGCCGTCATTTTCTTTCCGAAATGTAACCAACCCCACATATGCATCACACACGTACTCATCCGGCCAAGCAAGAATTTCGGATAAAGGTCGACCTCAAGCATCTCAGTCTTGAAAATTTAAGTGACCTTAAGGTCCCCGTATTCTAAAGTCCAGCTGATTTTGCACGTTGGGCCAATTTGAATACAGTTTACAATCGAACTTCTATGTTATTTGATGCAGACTTGTTATCCATAAGCAAAATGACTATAGTATCTAAAATCTGGAAAGAAATAGTACAAAACTCGACCTCAAAATTCTACCATGTTAATATGTTTTAGGATATGTGCACTGGAAGTGTTAAAACTTGTCATGAAATGTGAAATTAAGTCATAAAATTTACCAAATTGGTTTAATCAAATCCTTATGTTAACTTTGTTCAATTTAGCCAACGGAAAATGCTTACGTATCTTATTTTGTTACTTTCTTAAGACGCATGGCAATGACATAGCACCCATTAAGCGCCACATAGGAAATTTTTTAAAAAATACGAACAAAATTATATTAAAAATAAAAGATAAAAATAGAAAAAAAAAAAAAAAAAAAATCACCCACGGCTTGGCCAAGCCCTCAACAGTTGCTGCTGCCATAGTTGTTGGAAAGGGTTGACGGTGGTCATCTGGACCTACAAAAAGCTTGGTGAGCCTCGTGGACCACAGGCAAAGGCTGATGACCCTCGCTCAATTTTGCGGCAAAGGTCGCGTGCTCTCCCAAATCTAAGCTAGCAAGCCCTCATTGGGGGCCACCAATGGCTTGCTTGGGGAGAGTCACTAGGCAACCTTTGCTGGCCCTTCTCGACGATTGTGGTGGCGACCATCGACGAGGGCTTAGCCAAATTGTGGGTGATTTTTTTTTACTTTTTTTTAATCTTTTGTTTTTTATTTGTTAATCAAATTTTTTTGTATTTTTTAATTTTTTTTTTTTTTTTGGATTTGGCACCTAGTGGGTGCCACATATCTTTAAAAAGTAATAAAATAATATACATTAGTATTTTCCGTTAGTTAAATTGGATGGAATTGACAAAATGACTTGATTGAATCAATTTGATAAGTTTTAAAACTAGATTATATATTTTTTTTTAAATTTTAGAACTTAATTGTACTTTTGTAAAATGACTTATCTAATATATTTTTTTCTCTTGTTAATGATAAGAGGCCTTTAGGCGATAATTACGGGTCGAGAGCTTCTGGATGTCCTCAAACCTTTCCCACCTTTTTAAATTCGCAATAAATTTGTCCACACGAAATATGCGAGCCCTTGTTCGGAATCTTAGGGTGCGCATGACAAAATTTCTATTTCTTGATTTCTTTGTTTCTCTGTTCCTAGGAATAGGTTTGGAACATAAATCTATTTGGTAACGCAATTTGATTTTTCTATTTCTAAAATAGATTTCTATTCTAGAAATAGAGAAATTGAAGAAATTAGAAACTGGAATTTTTAACTTCTCGGTTTCTGAAATAGAAATTAGAAGCTGAAATCAAACCATATAAAAGAATCTTGTGCTTTCTTGCTAACTTAATTCACTCATAACCACAACTTCACAAATTATTGCTAATTTTATTTTTCCTATTTTGCTCGTTTTTTTTTTCATTTTTTTTTATAACTTCCTCATTAGGATTAAAGGCAATCAAATGGGTCCCCAATTTTAAAAAAACGACCAAAGTTCTTAAATGCTTACTTAAAAACAATGGGGCTCTTTCCTCCTGAAAATGACACTCAGATGGCCAGTTGAAGAAAAAGTTATTACGCAATAGATGAATAAAAAACGTGCCTAGAAATTTAACCTTGTTTCTTTACGGATTCAAAATTCTTGCAAAATCAAAATAATTCGATTATTACACAATCTTGAATTTTAATTCGAAGGCAAGAGATTCAAGAGAATCTCTCTCTTTGCTATGCAAGGGCCATTAAAGGTTCATTGAGTAACAATAAAAAAAAAATTAGGGATGAGCAACTGGAATGATTCAATTCGAGAATCAAAATAAATTGACCTTCCCTCGATTGGTTCCTAAACATAAACATTACTTCAAGGTAGAATTCTCATATATTCCTTTACACCATCAATTTTATTTTGTTGATAATCTTGTATAATACTAGTATTTGATAAAATGATAAGACTATATAGGCGCCATTGATGGCACCCATATTCATGCTTCCGTAATACTTGTTTGAACCTACGCATGATGAGCTTGCAAACGATATATTGACCGAGGAGAGAAACCAAATAAATACGCTTAGGAAAACCATTACCAATAAATGAGAAGGGATAATAATATGCCAAAAATTCCATGAAATTGTATTTTCAACTTTTGTAATGTATTAGTATTATTTCAACTATTATTTTGTATTTGAGGGTTTCCTCTATTGTTTTAATATTATTTCGACTATTATTTTGTATTTGAAGATTTTATATATTGTTATCTAATCAATTTCTATTCCTAGAAATAGAAATTTTATTCTGTTATCAAACATATTTTTGTTCCAAAATAGAAATTTTGAGTCGTTATCAAATGGGTTTCTTTGCTTTCAGAAACTTGTCTAGGAAATAGAAATTGAGAAATCAATTTTTGGCCAGAAATCAATTTCTAAAATAGAAATTTTGTCATGGGCGCCCTTAGAGATCCCATCTTCAAGTGAAAAGAAATAGGATGAAGGCTATCTTTTGTATTCTATCCGCCCATCCTTAGGGCCTTTATCTTATTCTATCCATCCGCCAATCCTGACTGCCTTTATCTTATCCTATCTTCGTTTTACTTTTATTTTCTCCTCCAACAACAACCGCACAGCTAATGCACAGCGGGGAACTCAGTTAGGAAAAGAAGAATTTTTTGAGGCATCATCGTCTTTATGAGTGCTAAAATCTAGCTCGTGTTCATCCCATGTCCGGGCTCTAGCCACCTGGTGTCGATGGTGGAGATGGCCAACCTCCTCATCGACCGTGACGGTCGGCTCTCCGTCACTGATGAAGTTCCCCTTCAACTCGGAGATTGATTCCCACATCGGGTCGCTCACCGCCTCCGTGGCTGACCGCATCCGCTTCGTCCTCCTCCCTAGGCGAAGCCACTCCCCGAGGACGTCTTTCTTTGCCTTCGTCTATCACTTCATGGAGAGCTACAAAGCGACCTCCGAGAAGCTGTCGCTGAGCTCTCTGCCCAAGGGTCGCCACAGCTCGCTGGGCTTGTCCTTGACGTGTTTTGCACCTCAATGATCGACATGGCTATCGAGTTCGGCGTCCCTTCCTACATTTTCTTCCCATCAGGCATGGCGTTCCTCGGAGTCACGCTCCACCTCCAGTCTCTCTGAGACGAGCAACACATGGACCCAACCAGGCTCAAGGGCTTTGACGCCGTGCTGGACTTACCGTGCTTAGCTAACCCGCTGCCTGCCGCCAAGTTCTTGCCCTTGGAAGTGTTTATGGAAGAAGACTGCCGGATATTCTTGGACATCCCCCTAAGGTATAGGGAAACCAAGGGAATTTTGGTAAATACGTTCGCTGAGCTCGAACCGCATGCTGTGGAAGCCCTGGCCAGCCTTAGAGCATCTACGGTGTACTCCGTGGGCCCAATACTAAACATCAACGTTGAGAGCAAAAAGGGTTTCGAGATCGTGGACTGGCTCGACCAGTAGCCAGATGCGTCAGTGGTGTTCCTGTGCTTCGGGAGCGGGGGGTGCTTCGATGAGCACCAGGCAAAAGAGATTGCCTATGCATTAGAGCAGAGCAGGTACCGCTTCTTGTGGTCCTTACGACAGCCTCTGGCGAAGGGCAAGCTAGAAGCCCCCCAAGACTACGCAAATCTCGCAGAGGTCCTGCCCGAGGGTTTTCTTAATAGGACAGCGGGGGTTGGGAGAGTGATCGGGTGGACCCCACAGGTCACAATCTTGGCCCACCCAGCCATCGGAGGGTTTGTGTCTCACTGCGGGTGGAACTCCACTCTAGAAAGCATATGGTTTAGCATGCCGGTCGCCACATGGCCCCAGTATGCGGAGCAACATTTCAACGCATTCCACTTGGTGGTGGAGCTCGGTCTCGCTGCGGAGATCAAGATGGATTATCGAAGAGATCTAGTCAAAGGTAGTGACGATGTCGTGATGGCAAATGAAATAGAGAGAGGGATAAGGAAGTTAATGGAGGGCGAGGAGGCTAGGGAGAGGAGGAAGAAGGTGAAGGAAGTGAGCGAGAAGAGCAGGAAGGCTTTGATGGAGGGTGGCTCTTCTTACTTGTCTTTGTCTCGCTTCATCGAGGATGTTTGCAGTCAATGAGCCTTCATTTAGCTAGGAGAGAGGGTTGGCTGGTAGGTTGAAAATCATTAAATGTGTGAAAATCCTTGGTGAAAATCATGTTTTAAATTAAACAAGCCCTTAAGGCTCTACCTTATAATTTTAATTGTTCTAAGAGACAATTACCCTTGATTATGCAATATTGATACATTGATTCTGGCATTTTTTTTAGTCTAATTAGGGTTATCATTTATCTTTTCTTTAATGTTAAGTATTTCAATCTATTTAATTCTTTCTTTTGATGGCAAATAATTATGTTAATGATTGTGCACCTGTATAATCACCTTACATGTTAATGAATAGGTATAAAATAAATCTAAACTACCTAACAAAAAAAATCTTTTTTTTTTTAAATGAACAAGTTTAGGTATCAAAATGGCACTATTAAATCATCGATCCTAAATTCTCTAGTTGTATAGGAAGTAAGGTACACTCTCATGCCTTACTTGATTTCTAGTCGACCTTAATAAGTTAGTGGCGACTCATTTTTTATAAAATTTTCATACTGTCAATTTGAACATCCAAAATGGGCTTGGGAAAGCCAGTGCTTGATTATGGGCCGGAGGCCCGTCCTTTAGGCAATACTCCTAAACCTACTCCTTTCCCCAAGGATAGGTAGCGACATAATCCATGTTGATTTTCGTTGACCCTTGCCATGTTTTATGTTGAATCAGTCAATTTGGGTTTGGCCCACGAGCTGTAATCAACAAAGGTAATGACGAAAATAGAATGTGTTCATCATTGTTAATATCCCATATGGTAGATTTTCATGTCTCTTCCTACCTGTGTTTGGGTCAATTCATTGAGGATGTATGGAGTCAGTGAGTGTCCATTTAGCTTAGGAGGCTGTTGGTATTTTGATTCTATGATTACTTGGCGCGTGTTTCAGCGTATCTGGGACTCCAATCCATCCGGACTGTTCCAGTGTCTTTTGTGACTATAAACCATGTTGATTCCTGTCGACCCTTTGGCGTGTCTTTTGTGGGAACGGTGCAGAGTTAAAAGACAAGTTATAGAAAGTGTTCAAACAAAATAAATTGACCAGCAACCATCCCTCCTTGATCTCCAAGTAAAGATGGATTCCATTTTGTTCTTGCTGTCACATGCAGTGCTATTCTCACTCCTGCTTTTGGTTTGACCCCATATGGAACGCCAAAGGATTTTTCAAATTTTTTTTTTTTAATTTTGCTTTCTGTTTATTACAAGAGGAAATCGGCGACCTGCAGATTCATGAACCGAGTAAAATAACAAGATGAGATAGTTTTGCAAGGAAGGCCGCATTTAATGGTTGGTAGCTCGAATCCCATGTGGCCCAACATCTCGTGAGATATATAGAATGCAATAGAGTTTAAAGATGACGTTTAAGACCTTTACCAAAAAAAAAAAAGATGACGTTTAAGACTGCAGAAATAATTCATAGAACATAATCTCACTTAACATGGTACAATTAATGCGGATGCCAGTAGTTGTTGCTTCCCGACCATCTTATTCACCAAAAAAAAAAAAAAAAAATCAATATTGACATATAAGTTCAATGTATGTCGTGATGTGACATATTAATAATATTTTTATGTGTCATTCTCAATAGATCTAATTTTTATTTTTGTTAATTCTTTTTAAAAATAAATATTGGTCCGTCAATGTACATGGTGTTTTTTTTTTTTTTTTTTTTTTTGACTTTATAAAACGGAGGATACACAATAATCCTGTGGCTAACAAGGATCGGCCGACAATCCCCGCTAGCCCTATGGGAAGGGTGAAAATAATAATAATAAAAAATATACATTAAAAATATAATAAAAAATTGTGAAATGCCGTCAACGCTAGCCGGCCAATATTAGCTGGATAGACTGAACTAGAATAAATACAAAAGGGTTTAGGGTTAAATTGATAAAAAAAAATTATGACTGAATTAGCACAATTATAATATATTTAATTTAATTTAATTTTTTTTTGTAATTCTCCCATTTATATACGATGACAATGCATTTGCTATAACTCCCACTGTAAGATTTTCTAGTAATTTAGAGAAAAATGAATCTTGGATTATGTGTCACCTCTACGTGGTTAGCCATATCGAATGTTGTCGCAACCTAAATTTTGGGTGCACCACCTAAAATTAGACTAATGGACTACTAAGTCTAACTTAGCCCGGGCTCTCCTAAGCCCATACCAATTCGCGATTTAGGTTCAAATATCTAGCATGCAAAAGGGAGTCGCCACTAATCAGTTTTCGGTAGGTCGATTAGACACATAAGTAAAATAATTTGAGAATTATTTTACTCCCACAAACCAAAGATTTTGGGTATGGGAACTTGGTTACACTAGACTTTTCTAATGCCCTTTCGGTACCTTTCTCTTTTTATTTCGAAAAAATGTTTTGCAGACAACTTGAATTAATTTTAATTCACTTCCCTAACACGTGATGTATTCATACAGGTGCGCAAACCACCAATTTAACACTCAGATAAAGTAGTGAATAAATTACAGGACTTACCTCGTAATAACGAAAGCATTTGCAATGTTAATTCAAAATTCACATCAAAAGCCTTAGGTTTTTTAAAGTAACAAGCAGTCACTCAATTTTTTTAAAGAATTTTCTCTTGTTTAATAAAATCTAATCTATATGCAATGCAATATAACCAAATGACCTAATTCTAATGATGGGAAATTTTTAACTAAATGGATCTAGAGACAATCATTAAATGATGTGCATTTCATGAACCTAATTCTAGATGACGTACACCTAATATTTTTTTGTGTTTTCTTAATAAGTATGCAATCTATCCTAGAGAATGAAATTTATTTATTCTAAGATGATTTTTTTTTTTGGTATTTTTCATGAAATTCGAAATTAGAATATTGCTAAAAAAAAGTCTATCAAGATTGTGATATCATCCAATTCATATTAGGAATTAGGTTAAACCAAACCCTAATTTAAACTAGAATGTTATCATAATTTAGAAATCTCTAGTGCAATCTACCTAAAAATATCTAAACCTATAGTAAATTAGAAAATATTATATAGAATTAAACTACGTGCAATTTTATCCTAATATGTAATGACACGCAAAGAATGCCCTAATTCTAAGTTTTCATTTTTTTTCTTTTTTTATAAAATTCGAAATTAAAATTGCAAATTAAATTAATGAAATGGCAATCTAACATCCTAAATTGATGTTTTTGGCATTTTTTATTTCAAAAATTCAGAATAAATAAAATGCTTAGTCTAAATATGCAAACTACCCTAAAGCATGCGATACTCTAATATGAACCTAATCTAACTCAACATATTTCAGGATAAATAAAGCAATCAAGACAAGACAAGCACCAAGCCATTCGGAATCATCAAAGATACCATATATCGTTCAGATCAAGGAATAATGTCTAAATCAAACTTGATTTTCTTGCTAATAAAATCGATAAATTGATCTTAAGCCTTAAAGATTAAGAAATCAATTTTATTCCCGCTTGATTAATTATTCTATCCAAAGCCTTATAGATAGAGTAAAAAAATCAGAGTGCGGTTGCGAATTAGGCAAATAATCCTAATTGGGAATACGCCAATAATTCAAATATGCATGTAAGATATTGAAAAGCATGCATTAAACAATAAAATATCCAAATCAAATTTAGATAGGATAATTACCTAATTTCGCAAATAATGTTACTAAATTTGAACCAAACGGAATCCGCTCAATGGGTGACGGGGGTGCGTGGTAGTGCTCGGCTAGATGCGGGGACGGGTAGCCATGGGCAGAGAACAGCAGCTATGAAGTCAGCGGTTGAGCTGTAGTAACGTCGTCGGTGAAGGAGCTGCAGTGACGTTGAGGGATGCTCAAAGAGGACAACCTCCTCTCTCCTTCTATTGACTTATTGACCGGTGGGCCCAGACCACTTTTTTCCACTCTCATCTCCTCTGTATGATGGCTCTCCTCCAATGGTGGCCATGTGTGGTGGGGGTGAACTAGCAAAACAGAAACTTGATAGACAACGCAACAAAACTCGCAAACCATGTTCTTCGTTGAAAATTCAGCAAAATGTTAGTTAATACAGATAATTCTTTGATGCGAAAATTTAAAAGAAAACAGTGATCTTTGATCTTCATGATTTTCACAAATAGATGAAAATGTACATTTATCCATAGTGTTACCCTTGATGATAATCGTTGTGGAAAACCAAAGAACTTGAACCAAATGAAGAAATCTGATTTCTTTCCCATAATCCACTATTCTTTAATGTATTCTATCGATGGATGAGAGAATACCAAGTTCTTTTTGGTTATTATTGTTCATATAGGTGAAGAGAGGACTGAACTCTATTTATACGTTCTATCAATAGGTGCCTTCCATCAAAGCGCCTTTTAACTTCCCTAAAAGTCGCACCTCTTCGGAAAAGCAGTAACTTTCCTTGAGGATTATACCATTTCATTTTATTAAAGTCACAACTTCTTATAACAAATATTTATTTTTTTTATGGTATTTCAACAATTATTAAACTATATAATAAATCATATCATGTGGGCCACAATAATTCTTACATTCTCCCACTTGGCCCATATGATTTTCCTTTCATGCTTTAATAAAGACTGTAATGTACACAATAATATTATGCTATAAAATTTTCATTAAATTGACAATCACATAATAATCACAATTAAGTAAAGAAAACTAATGCGAGTCATAGCGGTTGTATGTCATTAATCGACATAGTCTCTTCTATGCACTACAACTATAGCACTTTACTTAACATGATCCATAAATGAGAAGTATAGTAATAGTCCAACTATAATGTCTTTTTAGAAACTATCCTATTTAACATTCATCTATTTTCATAATGTCTACTAAATAGAAAACAGGAAATATTAAAAACATCTAAATGAGCTCAAAGTGTCAAATGCATAAACTTAATACAATCATAATACAAACATTAATGGCGTCCAATAATGCCCATCTTTTCAACATGTTCATTAAATGTTTTGGGCATCAGTCATTTTGTTAAGGGATCTGTTATCATTAAGATTGGTGCTAATGTGCTCAATTGACACTCTTTGTTTCTAAACTTTTTTTTTTTTTTTTTTGGTGACCTAGGGGAACCCCGCACAGCCGACAGCTGGGAGTAAACCCCTGGGGAGGCACGTAGGAAACCACCACCCACGCACCCCGGGTAAGTCGCCAAGTATCTCCACCTGCCTCCCTGCAACTTGCGTCGCAGGGGCTTCGAACTCCGGCCTCCAGCATGGAAGTCCTGGAGCCTACCAGCGGAGCCACCCTCGCGGGTGGTTCTAAACTTCTTTTTTAACAGATAAGTATTTGATCTCCATATGCTTAGCACCCTTATAATAAATTTTCATCGGTTTGGCAATACTGTCGACAATCATGAACCCTAAAATAGAATTCCACAACCATAATCCATGAATAGTGGCCTCAAAGCATACCACAAATTCAGCTTCCATAGTAGATGTAGCATTAACTGACTGCTTCGCACTCTTCCATGAAATTGCCCCTCCAACCAGAAGAAACAAGCAACCAAACGTTGATTTTTTGGTATCGGCACATTCGGCTAAGTCTGAATCTGAATATCCAATCACCTCAAGATGATAGAATCTTTTATAAGTGAACATATGATTATTTGTTCCTTAAAAGTATCCAATAACTTTCTTTGTAGCTTTCCAATGATCCATTTCAAGATTATTTTGATACTTGCCCCACATTTCGATAGCAAAAATTATGTCTGGTCTGGTGCAAATTTGTGCATACATTAAGCTCCTCACAATAGATGCATAAGGAATATTTTTCATTTATTCTAGTTCCAATTCACTTTTCGGACATTGCATAAGGCTAAATTTGTCACATTTCTGAATTGGAACTATTACTGTTGAACATTTACTCATATTAAATCTCTCTAAAATTTTCTCAATGTAGGCTTTCTGAGACAATTCTAATAATCCTTATGATCTATCACGAAATATTTCTATTCCTATCACATATGTTGCCTCTTCCATATCCTTCATTTCAAAATTCTTAGAGAGAAACTTCTTGGTTTCATGTAACAAACCAAGATCATTAGCAGCAAGCAAAATATCATCAACATACAGAACTAGAAGAATAAACTTGCTCCCACTAATCTTCATATATATACATCGATCAATGGTGTTTTTCTTAAATCCAAATGAAGTTATGGTATCATTAAACTTAAGATACCATTGTCGGGAAGCTTGTTTAATTCCATATGTTGACTTCTTTAATTTACATACCATGTGTTCCTTTCCTTTAACTAAAAAACTTTCGGGTTGATCCATATAAACATATTATTCTAAATTCCCTTTAAGAAAAGCGGTTTTTACATCAATTTGATGTAACTCCAAGTCATAATGAGCCACCAAAGCCATAATAATTCTAAGTGAGTCATTCTTAGAGACTAGTAAAAATGTCTCTTTATAGTCAATGCATTCTTTCTGCGTAAAACCCTTTGCAACAAGTCTAGCTTTATGTCGTTCAATATTGCCTTCTGAGTCGCGCTTGGTCTTAAAGACCCATTTACACCCGACCTTTTTACATCATTTAGGCAATTTAACAAGATCCCAAACTTGATTTTGATGCATGGATTTTAACTTTTATTCCATGGTATTAAACCATTCATTAGAATTTTCACATTCCATGGCTTGAGAAAATGAACTTGGATCATTTCCAATTCCTAAGTCAATTTATGACTCTTGTAGATAAACCATATAGTCATCAGAAATAGCCAACCTCATTTTTTTTTTTTTGAGATCTTCTTAATGCTATTTCTTGAGACTCGGCTATTGGAGGTTCAATATTGACATCTCCATTATGAAGTGTGTTCATTAATTTGTTGTTCTTGATTATTGTTATGTTGTACTATAATATCAGTAACAACAACTTTAGAAGCTTTGGATATAGGAACTTCTACCCTTACTTCTTGAATGCAAGCATCACGCACTCTTTCACTCCCACTAATGTCACCATTCTCGATGAACCTAGCATTTTCAGATTCAACAATTCTTGTACTATGATTAGGACAATAAAATTTATACCCTTTGGATTTCTCTGCATAACCAATGAAATAACCACCGGTCGTTCTTGAATCCAATTTCCTTTCATGTGAATTGTATATTCTTACTTATGCTAAATAACCCCAAACATGCAAGTGTCATAAATTAGGTTTCATTCCCGTCCACAGTTCAAAGAGACTTTGGAACTGCCTTGCTACGAACCCTATTTAATAAATATATATAAGTCTTTAAACCATACATCCACAAAGACAAGGATAAATATGAATTACTCATCATACTCCTAACAATTTCCATTAAAGTACGATTACGCCTTTTTGCTACACCATTTTATCGTGGTGTACTTGGCATTGTGTATTGAGCACAAATGTCATGTCTTTCAAGGAATTTAGCAAATTGACCTGGACATTGTCCCGATTCATCATACTTTCCATATTCACCGCCTCTATCCGATCTTACTATTTTCACATTTCTATCTAATTACTTCTCAACATCTTTAATATACATTTCAAGTACATTCACTGATTAAGATTTATCATACAATAGATAAATGTAACCATAACGTGAAAAATCATTAATAAATGTGATGAAATAGTTTTCCTTACCAAAAAATGGAACATCGAAGGGACCACATATGTAAGTATTTATAATTTCAAGAAGCTCTGTGCTTCTTGTGACACATTTCTTAGTGTGCTTGTTTGTTTACCTTTAATACAATCAATACACACTCCAAGGTCAGTAAAATTTAAATTTAGAAGAATTTCATTCTTCACTAATCTTTGCATTCTTTCCTTGGATATATGACCCAAACGTTTATGCCACAAGTAAGTAGAATTTCCATTCACCAAACTTTGTTTAGTGCCAACATTATGATGCAAGGTCATTAATGTCTCAACAAAAGTATTATCAAATCTAAATTTGTAAAGACTATCACATAAAGTTTCAATTCCAATAAGAGTATCACTCTTAAATAAACTGAAAGATTCAGAAACAAACTTACAATAAAATTCTGCTACATCAAGTCTTGACAAAGAAACTAAATTACGAGAAAATGTAGGTACGTAAAGGGTTCGAAACAAATCCAAATAATGCTCAGTATATAAGATCAAACGGTAAGTGCCAATGCCTTCAACTGGAGCTTTGTTTATGTTTCCCGTAATCACATAACTTTCATTTGGCTTTATGGTTTGGATCGTAAGAAATCCCTGTATCGTATTTGACACATGAGTGGTGGTACCAGAATCAATTCACCAAGTATTATGAGGAACTTCAGTAAAGTTTGATTCAAAACATACTAAAACACAAGACTTACCTTTCTTTTCAAACCAAGCTTTACGTTTCAGATACTTAATAAAATTGTGTTCCTTCTTATGGATTTGAGAAGCCTTTAAAGAGTCATTTAGGACGTGTAATACTTTCTTCTTGCTCCTTCCACCTTTCCTTTTGAAATTCCTTTGAACTTCTTGATAACTTGAAAGTCCTTTTCTGAGGCCTCTTTCTTGGCCCCTAGCATTTCAGATCATTCTCCAATGATTATTAAGATTATGCCTGCCCCTAAGTCTCGCAAGCCTTTCAAGTTCTTCAATTTCTGGTTTTCTCATCCGGATTTTACTGATGTGGTTTCGCAAGCTTGGAGTTCTCCTTTGTGGGTTCTCCAATGTTTATTCTTTGCTCTAGGCTTCGGCTTCTCAAATGTAAGTTGAAACAAATCAACAAGGAGTCCTTCTCGGACTTGTCCTCTAGAACGGCTGAAGCAAGATGTGCATTGCTCCAAACCCAAGATGCTCTTCAGAATGACTATTCGAATATTCAACTTGCTAAATTGGAAAAACAACAGCTCCAATCCTTCTTGGATTTGCGCCTTCAAGAGGAATCATTTTATAGACAAAAGTCTCGGGTGCGGTGGTTGAAAGAAGGTGATCTTAATACTAAATTTTTCCATAACTCGGTAAACAATAGACAACTTCACAATAGAATTATCTCGCTTTCCAATGGGATTGTTTCTACCTCAAATCCCTCTGAATTTCAAAACCTATTTGTTGTCCACTTCCGGGAGTTATTGGCCTTCTCTCCCCCTGCTGCGAGGCCTTCAGTGGAGGAGATGCGTGCGGTGTTGAGGCACACCCTTGATGCGGATCAGGTTCGCTTTATTTCTAGCCCCATCTTGGAGACTGAAATTAAAGATACTCTATTCTCTCTTGCGGTGGGTAAGGCCCTTGGCCCTGATGGATATAATGTGGAATTTTTTAAACATTCTTGGGAGATTGTTGGACCTTCTGTTATTCTGGCAGTGAAAGATTTCTTTGAGACAGGCATATTGTTGCGGGAAATTAACACAACTATTTTGGCCCTGGTCCCCAAAGTCCCGAATGCTTCCAATGTGAATGATTTT
Organism: Eucalyptus grandis; assembly: GCF_016545825.1. Taxonomy (NCBI): domain Eukaryota; kingdom Viridiplantae; phylum Streptophyta; class Magnoliopsida; order Myrtales; family Myrtaceae; genus Eucalyptus; species Eucalyptus grandis. The sequence goes on from NC_052612.1 coordinate 11,465,146, forward strand.
CGGCCAATTGCTTGCTATAACACATTATACAAGTGTATTACCAAGCTTATTGCTAATCGGCTCTCTTAGGTGCTACCTTCTATCATTAGTCTGCCCCAAAATGCCTTTGTAAAAGGTAGACACATCAGTGACAATATTTTACTTGCTCATGAGCTGTTTTGTGGTTTTCACAATGATCCTTATCGGCCTAAATGTGTTATTAAAGTTGATTTTAGGAAGGCCTACGATATGGTGGATTGGAGGTTTATTGAATTGTGTCTCAGAAGCTTTCGGTTTCCCCAGAGTTCATTGCCCGGGTTATGATTTGCATTCGTACCCCCAAGTTCTCGGTTGCAATTAATGGGGAACTCCATGGGTTCTTTTCAAGTGGGAGGCGTATTCGTCAGGGTGATCCCATGTCGCCGTATATTTTTACTCTTGTGATGGAAGTCTTTATGTGTATTCGGGACATTCAAACTTCACATCCGGACTTTGTTTTTCTGGCGTTGCGAGCCCACCAGACTTTCTCATCTTTTCTTTGTTGATGATGTACTACTCTTCGCTGAAGCTAACTTACCGTCTATTGATCTTCTCAAGAATGGTATCGAGAAATTTTCTAGCTGGAGTGGGCTGATTCCGAATCTTCGAAAGAGTGAAGTTTTCCTTTCTGGAGGCTCCTCTGACCTTCATGAGGATATCCTCAATAAGCTAGGCTATCAGTTGGGCACCTTTCCTTTCCGCTATCTAGGGGTACCGGTTATTTCAGCTAGATTGGGGAAAGCTGACTGCGTCTCCTTGGTTAATTCAATCACGGCTCGTGTTCAGTCTTGGACCAATAGATTCCTCTCCTTTGCAGGGCATCTTCAACTTATAAGGTCGGTGCTTCATTCTATACAAGTCTTTTGGGCTAATGTGTTCTTTCTGCCATGTTCGGTTCTAAACCGAATTGAGCAAATTTTCCGCTAATTCTTGTGGAGAGGCCCTGAGATGGGTGCAAGTGGTGCTAAAGTCTCGTGGTGTAATGTTTGCCTTCCCAAAAATGAAGGGGGCTTAGGTATTCGTACTCTAAGGGAGAACAACATTGCGTCCATGCTCAAACATATTTGGATTCTTTTCTCGGATAAAGAATCCATGTGGTGTAAGTGGATTCATTCAAATTTTCTGAAGTGGAAAATTTTTGGGTGGTCCCTTGCCCTACTCATTGCTCTTGGGCCTGGAGGAAGTTATTAGATCTTCGTGATCAATTTCAGCAATATTTCAGATGGAGCATTGGAAATGGGAGGTCGGTCTCCTTTTGGTTCGACCCTTGGCACCCAAATGGTCCTTTATACAAGATCTTTTCTAATCAGGATATTTATCGCTTGGGTATATCCCACTCTGCTTCGGTTGCTGATGGTTTCGCTACTCCTATGGGCTGGTATATCATTAACATCATGGCTAATTGGTGGAATCCCCTTCCGGTATTCAACCAAGAGGAGGATCGGTTTGGTGGCTTCGCACCCATCCGGTCGCTTCTCCATTGCTTCTGCCTGGGATTTGATCCGTCCGAAGCATAATGTCATCTCGTGGGCCTCTTTTGTTTGGAATACTGCCTTGCCTCCAAGATATCAAACGCATCTTTGGCTTATTTCGCGCAATCTGCTGCCGACTCAGGTTTTGCTCATCTCTTATGGTAGGATCCCCCCTACAAATTGCCCCCTTTGTTCGTGCAGACCTGATTCTATAGATCATTTGTTCTTTGCGTGCCGTGCTTCGGATAGTCTTATTTCATTTTGGGCGGCAAGATTCAACCTAGTGTGGCGAAACAAGCGTTGGGTGGATAATTTGGCCTGGGCTTCTAAGCGGTTTATGGGGAAGAGTTTTTATCATATCCTAGCTCGGTTTAGTTTTGGTGCAATGTGTTATATCATTTGGAAAGAGCGGAACAATGTGTGCTTTTTCGGAATCGACTCTCTATCTTCCAATGATGAAAATGCATCTTCAAAAGGCTATCAAAGATAAGGCTATGACCTTTAAGCATGTTCCTGATGTGCCTATGAATAGAAGACTTCAACGAAGCTGGAACATCCATCATTCTATTTTTGATTGATGGAGGTTTTCTAGTTTTTGTTGTCTTTTGTTTCCTTTTGTTGTTGTTGCTCCTTTTTTCTGGGAACCATGGCACCCTTACACTCGTTCAAGACTTTTGTCTTCTTGAGTGTTTGTTTTTGTTGGTGTTAGGCCTCCCTCTTGTCTTCTTTCTTGCAAAATCAATATATTACTTACCTTTACCAAAAAAAAAAAAAAAAAACATAATGAGCCTTTTGATTCTTTATCCTTGTTTCCTCTTGAATTAGCATACTGGCCAATTTTCATTCACATTTCACTTATTCTTTATAGTGTTGTAATTTATTTGAAATGACCCATATTGCTCACAAGACAAGGAATTAAGTATAAACTGTATTAAAAAGTACTTATCCATGTTCATTCTTAAAATCCTTAACTTTGCTGCTAAATTTATCATCTCAAGTACATGCTTATGCATGGTATGTGAACTATTATATTTCATGGTGGTCAATGTGCTCATCAATGTACCTGCAAATGACTTATCAGTAGTTTGAGAATTCTCTTGCACAAATTTCATAAATTCCTTAGCATTGTCAGTCTTGGGAATAGAAGTTTTTAAGTTGTTTGCAACTGTCATTCACATGAACATTAAGCTTAGTTTGTTTGATATTTCCCAAGTTTTATGGAAAGACTTTTCATTATCACTACTATCATTAGTAATAGCAGCTGGTTTCTCAACTTGAAGCGCTAAATCAAGATCCATGACACTTAAGTGAAACTGGACTTGTTCACTCCAATCAGGAAAATTCATCCCATTGAATAAGGAAACTGACGAAGCATGTGAATGAAGTGAAACATGTACAGATACTGCAAATATGCAAGAAAATACTCATACATTAATGTCTTGAGAATATCACCTAATCAAATTCAAACTAAACTACACATGTACATCATAGTTCTCCTTTGGGTGATCCTATGATATACAGATATATATGAACCATAATGATGCTAATAACTTTTATTTGGTAATTGTAAATATATCTTATTAAAATTTATTTGCTATCTTTGGATATACAAACAAATTTAATAAGACCACCGTCCGCAACGGCAGCGCTGGCTTCACACTCTCACCCTCATCCAGGAGAGGGGGGAGTTCGAATCCTAGCACTGTCGTTATGGATTCTTAAGTGTGGCGCTCTGGTGGTGGGTCTTGGGCTAGCACCGCCCCTAGTTTACCTCGCCGGCTGCCAGCTGTACAGGGGTTCCAGGGTCATAAAAAAAAAGAAAATTTAGCAAGTCATATTAATTATCAACTATTATGTTCATGAATTATAAGAAAATAATTAACCTTTGGGTTAATTCCTAAGTTCTTATAATAAATGAACTTCAATATATCCATAACACCAATAATGATATGAAACATATCAATTTCATATATAGCATCAATTAATCATGGGTAATTGAATAAAATAATTTACAATATCAAAAATTCAAAAGACTTCAAGGTTTGGCCACTTTGGTGACTAATAAACCATTCATAATATGAATTTTTAATATTGTAAAATACAAATATTTACCAAATTGCACATGAGGACAAAAACATAATCAAAGCATAAGGGAAAAATCGTAAAATCATAATTCCATAAGGGCATAACCATAAATTTAAAATCCAAAGGCAAAATGGTAAATAATCAGCAAGGGCAGAATTGTAATTATAAATAAATAGGGGCAGAACAGTAAATAAATAGCGCAATGACAAAACTGTAATTTTCTTTTTTAAAGCGGCAAGGGGCATAACTATAAATAACCATCAAAGAGGAGGGCAAAACTGTAATTTTAAAATGGCATAGGGGCAAGGAAGTAAAAAGGCACACCGCGGCACGTCAAGCGTGTACAGAGCACGTGCTGTCCGCCATGCAAGCGCGTGGCCCGCACGCGTGCCATTCGCCACGCACCTAGCAACCGCCGAGGCAGCTCCGCGCGCGTGGGCCCCATGCACCAGCAATTGGCGCGCATGTGGCCGCGCGTGGTGCGTGGGTTTCACGCGCCTACAATTGCAGCACACACGTGAGGCCCATGCGCCTCTTCCTCGCACCTAGAATGAATTTCTTCGCCATTTTTCACCGTTCCGCTGCGATTTCGCCGGCTGTTTCTTCTTCGGTAGCCCATCTCCAGCCATTTTCGTCCTTTTCTTCATAAAAATGTTCCATCATTCGGATTTTCTTCGACAGAACCCTCCGAAAACATTTTAACAACAACAAATAATACGAATAGGATCGTTCAACGAATCATCATACATAAATCATAATATTTCTATAAACGGAAAAATCATGAGATCGTAAACCATGCTTTGATACCAATTGATAGATGATACATATAATTCTTTGATGCGAAAATTTAAAAGAAAACAGTGATCTTTGATCTTCATGATTTTTACAAATAGATGAAGACGTACATTTATCCATAGTATTACCCTTGATGATAATCATTGTGGAAAACCGAAGAACTTGAACCAAATGAAGAAATCCGATTTCTTTCCCATAATCCACTATTCTTTAATGTATTCTATCGATGGAGGAGAGAATACCAAGTTCTTTTTAGTTATTATTGTTTATATAGGTGGAGAGAGGACCGAACTCTATTTATATGTTCTATCAATAGGTGCCTTCCATCAAAGCGCCTTTTAACTTCCATAAAAGTTGCACCTCTTTGGAAAAGCAGTAACTTCCCTTGGGGATTATATCATTTCGTTTTATTAGAGTCGCAACTTCTCATAACCAATATTTTTTTTATAGCATTTCAACAATTATTAAACTATATAATAAATCATATCAAATGGGCCACAATAATTCTTACACAAAAACCCATGCAACACAAGGAGGACCTGCTAAGAACAAAACACTAGAATGTACAGCAAGAGTTACTTCTTGCTGAGATCAAGAGCAAGTATTTAGATTAATGCTAGTGCTTGCTCAGCATCAGAGAGAACTTGGACAACCACAAGCAAGTGTAGGAGTCCTAAGAACTTGTTCCTTCTTGTATGGTTGGAAATAGGCTTGCGGCTGCAGTGGCAAGACTGCAAGATCACTGCTACGATGGCACTAGCGAAGCTGCTCGTGAATTGAGGCGAAGATCGACGTCTTGAGGATCATCGAGAATGGTCTTCTTCTCTATTCGTGGATGTCGTGTTGCTTGCCCCAACCGAAGTCCCCACTTTCCACGTTCCTTGCAGTTGTCTATTATCTTGTTGACACCTAAATTTTAGCGACCCGTTTATTCATTTATCGTATTAAAAATTAGGGATTAATTTTAACCCCTAAAAAAATGTTAGTTAATTAATTAATTGCATAATATAAGATTTAGGTGCATTTGCATTTTTTGCATTTATTGGACCGGTGGCGGATGGGTTTGAATTAGTGGTTCTGAGCTTTAAATTGACAGGCTGGACTAAGTCCACGAAGCGAGCAAATTGGCCCAAGCCCCCTTTTTTTTTTAAATGATCGGAAATTATCTTGTGAAAATAAGAATTTGAAATTTTACAAGATATGATGAATTTTTTGGATAGAGCAAGTGGAAAAACGAATATTGCGTTCGGCAAAACAAATCTTTGTGGATACCGATTTGGAAAGATTAAAAACCCTAATTCACGACCTATAAATAGATTAAAACATATAGGGTTCAAGGGGGGCCACACAATAGAAATACACGGCCTCACAAAACGGGGTTTTTGGTTTTCGAAGAAGGGGTTTCCTTCAGTTCTTTAAGAGAAAGAGAATAAAAAGCTTGGAGAAAAGTCAAGAGAGCAGAGGGAGAGGATGTGAGAGTGACGGGAAGAGAGAGAAAAGAATTAAAAAAAGAAGAAGAAGAATGTTCTTCTTCCCCAGCAGATTCGTCTATCACGCCTACCGCGCTCCGCCCTTCACTCGCCGGAAGCTGCCGCAACACTGCGCCTCCACCAATGCCAGCCATCGCCACTCCTCCTGCTCCACCACTGCCCGGTCTACTGCTGCCTTGTCGACGCCTTCGCTCACTCTTCCGCAAGCCCTGTTCTGCACCTTTACCTCGATCGATAGGAGCTCGCGCCGCTACTCTGCCGCCTCGCGGACACTGCATCGCCGCTTCGTAGCCACTTGAGTTTCCCTCGACGATGCCTACTGAAGCCACACTCGGATCTACAACCGAGCCGAAGCCCATCGCACCTGTACTAGCACCCGCGCTCGACGCCTTCAGCCGCTCGTCCCCCCGCGATGCCGTTATGCCTCTGAGTGCCAGTGTCTCCTTTTGTCGGCCACCATCACTCCAAGCACCCCTCCACGATGCTTAGGTTGCTTCGCCCTCTGTTGCATCGCCATCGGGCCAAAATGCCCCTACATTTTGTCTCTGCCTACAGTACTACGAATCCCGAGCTCCCTCTGTCGACGCCACCGCCCAATCTGCCACACCGGAGCTGTAGCCCGCTACGCCTGCTGCGACCCAACACCAGCACTACTGATCCTACACTACCACAAGCACACCACTGTAGCAGCTCGCTTGAGCCGGTCACCGAGCCCCTCACCGCGCTACCAAGACCCATGCTGCCAGGAGCTCTGCACCTCATTGAGCCCCCTACTGCCGGGTTTCTTCTGCCGCATCGGACCGCTCGCCACCGATCCACCCGCCGCCGGTCCTTGCTAGAGCTCTGAACGCCGGTGACCCGTCACACTTAGTGACCTGTTGTCCTTGGTGCTCCACCATGAGCACAAGGCTTGAAGGAAAAAAAAAAAAAACAAAAGGAAAAATACATTAGGTAGTTTTTCTTTTATTTTGTTATTATTATTTTTATGTCTTTTATAGTTTTTTTAGTGGAATTATTCATTAATGTATGATTGGGATTCCGACGTGAAATTGCCTCTGAAATTAGGGATTGACAATCCGATTTTCGCGCCCGAAATTGGACTCCCAATCGCTTGGAAAATCACCAATCCAATCTCCCGCCCGAGATTCGATTCGCGATTTATTTAAAAATTGACTAACCCGATCTCATGCGTGAGATATGGTTTGTCAATTTATGGATATCAATCTTATTTAGTCGATCTGTTGTCATGTTGGTTGAACCAATCTTATTTTCATAAAAGAAAAAATCCAAAAAAAATATTTGAGTTAGGATTAGGTTTGTTTTATAATATTTCTTGTTTTAGGGTTATCCTGCATATTTAGAATAGAGATTTTATTTAGAATTTTTAAAAAATAAAAATCCAAAAAAATGCATTCATTTAGGATGTTAGTTTTAAACTTGAATTACATGTTTAATTATTTGGCAATTTTAATTTTGAATTTCATAAAGAAAATTAGAATTAGGGTATTCTTTGCACGTCATTGCATATTATAATAGATTGTATGCTTATTAGGAAAATAAAAATCATGTGCACGTCATATAGAATTAGGTTTCATACAATGCTCGTCATTTAGTATTTTTGTTAGGTTCATTTAATTAGAAATTGTCCGTCATTAGAATTAAGTCATTAGCTAATTTAGATTGTATATTTAATTATTGCATTTCTTTAGAAATTATTTTACTCATGTCATATAGGCCATGCCATATCATCTTAGATTAGTAGCATGCATTGCATGACTCTCATTAAATAAATGAAAACAAAAAAAGAAGTTGAGTGTTAATTTGAAATCATATCTAGGACTGTTGATGTGAATTTTGATTTAACACTGCAGATGCTTTCGTTATTATGAGGTAAGTCTTGCAATTTATTCACTGCTTTATTTGGGTGTTAAATTGGTGGTTTGTGCACCCACATGATCACCTCACATGTTAGGAAAATAGATTTAAAATCAATTCAAACTGCCTACCAAACAATTTTTTTTTAATAAAAGAGAAAGGTACCGAAAGGGTGTTAGAGAAATCTAGCATAACCAAGTCCCCAAACTCATAAATCTCTGATTCGTAGGAGTAAAGTAAATCTCCCGTTATTTTACTTAGGTTTCTAATCGACCCACCAAAAATAGATTAGTGGCGACTCTTAATTGAAAATCAATTATATGTTAAGAATTTGAACCTAAGTCGTGAATTGATATGGGTTTGAGAGAGCCCGAGTTAAGTCTAGACTTAACAATTCATTAGCCAAACTCTAGGTGGTTCACACCCGAAAATTTGGTCGCGACATATCTCTTGGAGTTTTCTAATGGACTCACGGCTTTGCCTTCCTTTGACTCTTGGGCTTGCGGCCTTCAACCCTCAACTTGGATAAGTCGGTTTCTCGGTGATGGAGGAAATCATGCACAATAATTGGTGGCTAAACTGCAGTTGCAGCGGATTGGAGATGACGCCGGTGCTGGACTGGAATGCACCAGATTGCTAGGTTCTTTGTTGGGCTGAGAAATCGCTGCAGGTGCCGAGCTATGATTTGGGAGATGTGGGCGTGCTTCTTCACGTTCCCCCCGGCACCATCCCTCTCGTCACACCGCAGGTTTGTCTCGATTGAAGCCCTTTACGATTCCTCCCTATTCTCTCTCATGTGACTTTATCAATGGCCATCTATTCTATTGTGCGTGGCTTTGTATTGAATTGTGTGGCCCCCGTTCTTGTGTGAAAGTTCTTCCTTTTAAATGCAAGACCACGTGAGGTTCCCAAGAAGAGAAGATGATCTGCTTTCTAATTTTAGATGCACTGAAATATATTCTTTTTATTTTTTCCTTTTAGGACTTGTACCTTCAACCATGCAAATATATTTATTTCCCTTCTTTCTTGCAAACATGAGAATCGGCCACCGCAGGTGCTCTTATTAAAATATTCCACCAATTTCCTATTTCCTTCTTTCTTTCTTTTTTTATGATTAACGCAAGTACCTTGAGAATCATACCGATTGCTTGCTAGGTGACCAAAAGATTTCTTGATATCACTATCCTAGTTTGCCTCAATATTTCCTAAGATCACGCTTAATTAGCGATTTTCCATCTTGGCATTAAGACTGACCCATTTAAAGAATAATGAGCTTGGCCAAATTCTCTCACCATGGACTTCTAACTCATTAAATTAAAGCTCAAAACTATCGATTCAAATCCAACCCGGTCCAATGCAAATACAATAATAAAAAATGCTCATAAAACTAATGTTATGCAATTTAATTCTTTTTTTTGGGTTAAAAATTAATCCCTAATTTTTTAATGCAATAAATAAATGCCAAAATTTAGGTGTCAACAAATGTCACCTAAGAATTGCCTAGATGGAAAAGATCACGCTGACTATTTTTGTTCATTGAGTGAGAGTTTGTACTATTTACTTTCGAACATATGAAAAGTGGGGGTTAATTTTGCCCATCAAAGATAAAACTTCATTTCCCGATAACCTGTAACCAAGAGTACAACTCGGATATTGATGTCTGATTACAGGGTAACCTCATCAAGTTGCAGAGAGTTTGACCTCCCATGTCAAGGCGGCCTTGCTTGCTTGATAATCCAAGTGGGTTAACAGGACTGCCTTCCTTATTTTATTGTCCTGTTGCCCACATTCACCCAATTGCTCTCCATATATTTTTCTTCTTAGAGAGGAGGGAATACGGGAGTGGGCAGCGGTCTCACCCTTGAGGGTTCTTCCCCCTGTCATTTCTCTCTTAAGCATTTTAAGGACTTGGTCAGGTCCAAGGAGTTCAAATTTGTCCGTGAGAGATAAAACTTCATGATATTCTCTTTTGGGGATTTGGCCCTTTATCCATGCATCTTTTTGTATCAACATATTTCAACTTAAATTTCTACGCTATAATGTAATCGTAACTATGCACAACTACCATGATCAACGCGTTCCAACTAGTGGTGGAGCTTGGTCTCATGGCAAAGATCGAGATGGATTATCGAAGAGATCTTGTCAAAGCAGTGACGCATTATATCAGGAGTCAACATAGAGTTCAACTCGTTCCAACTAATGGTGCCTCTCGGCAGATATCAAGATAGATTATTGAAGAGATCTAGTCAAAGGTAGTGATGGCATCATGACGGTAGATGAGATAGAGGAAGGGATAAGAAGGTTAATGGAGTGCAAGGAGGCCGGGGAGAGGAGGAAGAAGGTGAAAGAGGTGAGCGAGAAGAGCAGTAAGGCTTTGATGGAGGGTGGCTCTTCCTACCTATCTTTGGGTCGATTCACTAAGGATGTATAGAGTTAGTGAGCATCCATTTAGCTTAGGAGGCTGTTGGTATTTTGATTATGTGATTACTTGGCAAGTGTGTTTCAGCATACTTGGAACAACAATCCATCCGTACTATTCTAAAATCTGGAAAGAAACAATATAGAACTCAACCTCAAAATTCTACCATGTTAATATTTTTTAGGATATGTGCACTAGAAGTGTTAAAATTTGTCATAAAATGTGCAATTAAGTCATAAAACTTACCAAATTGGTTTAATCTAATCCTTATGTTAATTATGTTCAATTTAACTAACGAAAAATGCTTATGTGTCTTATTTTGTTACTTTCTTAAGACACATGGCAAGGACATGGCACCCACTAAGCACCACATCAGAAAAAAAATTAAAAAAATACGAACAAAATTAGATTAAAAATAAAAAGATAAAAATAAAAATAAAAAAGGAAAAAAATCACCCACGGCTTGGCCAAGCCCTCAACGGTTGCCACCGCCATAGTTGTTGGAAAGGGCTGACGGTGGTCGTCTGGACCTACAAAAGTTTGGCGACCCTCGTGGGCCACAGGCAAAGGCTAATGACCGTCACTTAGTTTTGCGGCAAGGGTCACACTCTCTCCCAAATCTAAGCTAGCAAGCCCTCATTGGGGGCCGCCAATGGCTTTGCTTGGGGAGGGTCACTAGGCAACCGTTGCTGGCCCTTCTTGACGATTGTGGTGGCGACCAACGGCAAGGGCTTAGCCAAATTGTGGGTGAGTTTGTTTTTTTTTCTTTTTTTTTTTAATTTTTTGTCTTTTATTTGTTAATGAATTTTTTTGTATTTTTTATTTTTTTGGATTTGACACGTAGTGGGTGCCACATATCTTTAAAAAGTAATAAAATAATATATGTTAGTATTTTCCGTTAGCTAAATTGAACGGAACCTTAGAGTCACATCTTTAGACGTTTCCCACCTTTTTAAATTCGCAATAAATTTGTCCAATTGCACTTTCGTAAAATGACTTGTCTCAATTTTTTTTTTTGTCCTCTTGTCAATGATGAGAGACCCTCAGGCGATAATTACGGGTCGAGAGCTTCTGGATGTTCTCAAACGTTTCCCACCTTTTTAAATTCGCAATAAATTTGTGCACACGAAATATGCGAGCCCTTGTTCGGAACCTTAGAGATCACATCTTCAGGTGGAAAAGAAATAGGATAAAGGCTATCTTTTCTACTCTATCCGCCCATCCTTAGGGCCTTTTTCTTATTCTATCAACTTCCTTGAGCCGCCAATCCTGACTGCCTTTATCTTATCATATCTTCGTTTTGCTTTTATTTTCTCCTCCAGCGACAACCGGACAGCTGACGCACGGCGGGGAACTTCCTTGAGCCGCCAATACTGACTGCCTTTATCTTATTCTATCTTCGTTTTGCTTCTATTTTCTCCTCCAGCAACAACCGGACAGCTGGCGCACAGCGGGGAACTTCCTTGAGCCACGAAGCTCCGAACAGCGATTTGTGCAAAAAGGTTTGTACACTCAAATTGTGACGTTTTCTTTGTAGAAACATAAATGTTTCGAGCAGTGAAGTAATTCTTTGCGAGTCTAAACACTGTAGATTAGCACTAATCTAAATATGAAATATTCATGTATGTGAGTAATTATAACTCTATAATTTTTTAATTAATTAGTGGAGTATTTATCGTCCGTTGTTTTCATGAAATAGATATTGATCAATCAAACTAAGTAAAGTCTTAAGTTTTTTTTTATTTATTATTTTTCTAGCAATTTTCGCATTGATATAATTGGATGCATCGGTTGACGTGAGCCGGGGTGGTTTTAGAATTTCTCGTGGAGTAAACCGACACCGAGCAATATCCAAACTTAGAATCCAACAAACGCAAGTCAAACTAGAGGGCGATTTCGACCAAGAAAAAGTGAACCAGACAGCGACGCAGACCTCAATCTGCACGACGTCGTCACCTCGTCCTGTAGATCTATCCCCATCTTTTTGCCTGCTTCCTTCGTTCCCACTTAACTGAAGACTCACAAATTGAGATCCATAAGAGCCTCCACCTCGTTATTATCTCCGCAACCGAGTGAACTCAGTTAGGAAAATAAGAATTTTTGGAGGCATCATCGTCTTTATGAGTGCTAAATTCGAGCTCGTGTTCATCCCATGTCCGGGCCCCGCCACCTGGTGTCCATGGTAGAGATGGCCAAGCTCCTTGTCGACCGTGACGGTCGGCTCTTCATCACCGTCCTCATCATGAAGTTCCCCTTCAACTCGGAGATTGATTCCCACATTGAGTCGCTCACAGCCTCCGTGGCTGCCCGCATCCGCTTCGTCCTCCTCCCTAGGCGAAGCCACTCCCCGAGGACGTCTTTCTTCGCCTTCGTCTATCACTTCATGGAGAGCTACAAAGCCGACCTCCGAGAAGCTGTCGCTGAGCTCTCTGCCCATGGGTCGCCACGGCTCGCTGGGCTTGTCCTTGACATGTTTTGCACCTCAATGATCGACGTGGCTGTCGAGTTCGGCGTCCCTTCCTACATTTTCTTCCCATCAGGCGCGGCGTTCCTCGGAGTCATGCTGCACCTCCAGTCTCTCCGAGACGAGCAACACGTGGACCCAACCAGGCTCAAGGGCTCTGACGCCGAGCTGGACTTCCCGTCCTTAGCTAACCCGCTGCCTGCCGCCAAGTTCTTGCCCTCTGAAGTGTTTATGGAAGAAGACTGCCGGATATTCTTGGACCTCCCTCTGAGGTATAGGGAAACCAAGGGAATTTTGGTAAATTCGTTCGCTGAGCTCGAACCGCACGCTGTGGAAGCCCTGGCCAGCCTTGGAGCATCTACGGTGTACTCCGTGGGCCCCATACTAAACATCAACGTTGAGAGCAAAAAGGGTTTCGAGATCCTGGATTGGCTCGACCAGCAGCCAGATGCGTCAGTGGTGTTCCTGTGCTTCGGGAGCGGGGGGTGCTTCGACGAGCATCAGGCAAAAGAGATTGCCTACGCGTTAGAGCGGAGCAGGTACCGCTTCCTGTGGTCCTTACGACAGCCTCCGGCGAAGGGCAAGCTGGAAGCCCCCCAAGACTACGCAGATCCCGCAGAGGTCCTGCCCGAGGGTTTTCTTAATAGGACAGCAGGGGTCGGGAGAGTGATCGGGTGGGCCCCACAGATCGCAGTCCTGGCCCACCCAGCCATCGGAGGATTCGTGTCTCACTGCGGGTGGAACTCCATCCTAGAAAGTATATGGTTCGGCATGCCGGTCGCCGCGTGGCCGCAGTATGCGGAGCAACATTTCAACGCATTCCACTTGATGGTGGAGCTCGGTCTCGCGGCGAAGATTAAGATGGATTATCAAAGAGATCTGCTTAAAGGTAGTGATGGCGTCGTGACGGTAGACGAAATAGAGAGAGGGATAAGGAAGTTAATGGAGGGGGAGGAGGCCAGGGAGAGGAGGAAGAAGGTGAAGGAGGTGAGCGAGAAGAGTAGGAAGGCTTTGATGGAGGGTGGCTCTTCTTACTTATCTTTGGCTCGTTTCATCGAGGATGTCTGTAGTTGATGAGCCTTGATTTAGCTAGGAGACAGGGTTGGCTAATAGGAAGAGCATTGTTGGTATTTTGATTGTATGATTATTTGGAGTGTTTTAGGGCTTCTGTCCCTATAGAAATTATGTTTGATTTTTCTAGTGCGTTTGTGGCTATAATCCATTCTTCAACCCTTGACGTGTTTTATGTGGAACCAGTCAATTTGGGTTTGGCCCACGAGCTGTAATCTGCAAAGGTAACCACGGATATAGAATGTGTTCAAAAAGATATCATTGTTAAAATTCCATATGGTAGATTTTCGTGTCCTTGCACCTCCGTGATCTCCGAGCATGAATGGATTTCATTTTGCTTTTGCTTTCCCCTCGCATGGTTTGTTGTCCTTCTTCTCTTTTGCGTCCATTGCTCTCCTCATTCCTGCTTCTGAAAGTTAGGGCCCTCTGCTCTTGCTTGGCGTGTAATAGAAAGGGGGAGAGTATAAAGAATTTCGGAGTAGCATATTTAGCGGAATTAAACTTTAGTCGAAAATGTAAATTTGATTTGACCCCTTGTGAAACGCAAAGGACCCACATATTCACGGACCAAGTAGAGTATCATAAAACGTGCTAGTCGGCCCTTCCTTGCCCATCAGATGAGATGGTTTTACGAGGAAGGCCATATTTAATAGATGTCAGAGGGTGTTAAATCCCGATTGTCTTATTAAAAAAGGGAATATCAATTTCGTTATAAAAGTTGAATATATGTAGTGTTGTGACGGTATTAAAAGCATCTTTTACACGTCTTCTTATATTAAGATCAAGGAGGGATGATTGCCTAGCTGCGATCAAAGTGGTCGACTAGTTTCACCATGCATGGCAAGATCGTTACTAGGGGACCAAGAGATTTTCTTCAATGCTTGGTTTAATTTTCCTTATAGTGATGCAGACTTCTTTACATTGTACAATCTCTGATTTATATATTCGACACACTTCTTTACATTGTACAATCTCTGATTTATAATATAGTGAATGGTTAACTAAGGAAATAATAAAGAAGATACATAGGAATCAAATTCACCTTGGATTGATATAATTAATCAATCATAATCCTAGATACTCTTGGATTGATCGATCACAATCGACTATTGATCCTCGCATATCTCTATCACAACCCGATCTCATCGCCAATCAGTCCTCTGGGAAAAAAAGGGGGGGAAGGTCGAATTTATGGGTACTTGACCATGGGAGTTTCCTCATGATTCTCATCCACGAAGGCATCATCACCTTGCCTTTCAGGCAAACTTGCGAGTTCCCTCACACATAGTCGCGAGCTCTCCTAAGCTTGTATCTCGCGTGACAGCGGAGTGTTGTGATCTATACCCACACGGGTGACACACTTTGAGAGAAGATGTCGGGTGTGGATATCGGATTTTGAGGTACTTTTACCACGATAACTTTCTCAATAATACCCTTCTCCCATAAGGATGACATCACTTCATCATTTAAGGTACTGCCACATTGAGTATGCTAAATTGTGGTAAGCTTTATCAAGACCCATACCCCTCATGACAGGTTTATTTATATGATCTAGTTATTTAAGATAACCTAGAGATAAGACGAGAGTTGCCACTAGTCTCGTTTTTGGAGGTCAGCTAGAGAACCCAATCAAGGGTTGACAGTAGTCCCTTGAGTCCTACGCAACTAGATATCTAGGTTTGAGAACTTGGGTTACGCTAATATTTCTATTAGAGCCATTTTGGTGTCTAACAGTATGTCATGTTACCTAAGGTGTCTATGTATTTATTTATTTTTATTTATTTTTGGATCATTTTATCCTAAGCTAGGCGATCACGCATGGATTTGTCATTTTCGTGTCATTCTATTTTTAAGAAAGATAAAAGAAGACACTCAATTGAATTGAAAGTGTGAAACGGTAAGTAAACAATCAAGGAAAGTAGTAAATCTATCATGCAATCCTAATAAAGATAAAAGAGGGAAAAAAATGAAGGGACCGGAAAGAAAGGAACCCCAACTTGTCGGGTTTTCTTAAAGACAAGAGAAACCCAAAACATATGTCGAGGATAAATAATACAATATCATGGTTGGAACGGACATCGACCTTCCACTGTCTTCGTGTCCTCTCCATTTTCAGGATCCTAATCTAAGCCTAATCTGAGAACTATAACTAAGTGCATATAATGGGAAGAAACGACCATGCAAGTCAAAACAATAAAAAACATGACACGAGGGCAACATCAAACAATCCAACAAAACAAGGTTTATCAACCAAGTTTGGGCCTTGGGGTCGGCCTTTGCAATTCATGCCTAGGTCCCTCTAGACACCTACCTGATTCTTTTTATGACTTATAACCATCATAGGCATTTTGTGTTATCACTTAGTCAATAATGCTTGTAAGTCCCTATGTGATCCCCAAGATTTCCCCTTGGTATCATACATCGCCCTAACATACATCGCCCTAACATACATCTAGAAATCACATGCATTGCAGGACTTAAACACACATGCATGCCTTTTGAGCCTTATTTCCTAATCAATCAAACAAGTGAGTGAACCATCAGCGAATCACTTATCCTCAAGGCATGCGCCAATCATGAACATAGGGATTTTTAATGAATAACATGATTATGCACGAGAGGTACATGTGAAATTTCAAAAATGGGTTTTGAAATTATCAAGAAGTTTTTTGAGACAAGATGATGTCTTGATTATAGAACGGATTTAATTGCCAAGACTAGCCCGGGGCTCGCATAAATGTACTCACAGAGTTGCAGGCATTTTGAATACGGTCCAATTCATGACTTTCACAATGTCAAATAAAGGTTTTAAGAGATTTGAAAACATTTTAGACTAAGAAATATCTAGGTTATGGAATGCATTTAATTACAAAAGCTAGCTCGAGGCTTGCATAAATGCACTCATAGACATCACAAATATTTTAAATATGGTCAAAACCATGACTTTTCCTAAGTCAAATCAAGTATTGAAAATGAATTTCTAAATGTTTGCTTTTGGGAATATCATATGTACGAAAGTGGTTTCAAAGTGCAATTTGGAAAATCAATTTATTGAAAATCATTTGACAACAAAGAATAAAAGATTTGAAACAATTTTCATGAATATGACATGTCCTAATACCATACAAAAACTAGCCTAAGAGGCCTAACTAAGCAATCACAACCAAAGGTCCATAATAGAAATTTTCAGACCAATCACAGCAAATAAACAAAATTGGATGGTACCTATTGATGATCTAGCTATGAAAAAAATTTCCTAACATGCAAAACATGATATGGAACAACTTCTATGAAGAAATTTTTCCTAAAAGAGCCGAGCACGATTTTATAAAAATAAGACAACAAGCAACAATGCATTAGGAAATTACCAAAACAGCAGGATACCAAGTCATTGCAATCAAGATTTAACTTACCAAATGAAATATAAAAATCATGAAATTTTTCCACAACATAGCCAACGAAGTAAAAACAAACTTTATTAAGAGACCAACTCAAGAATTCCTACCGAAAAATTGGCACAAAAATGGTAAAAGTCTGTCTAAACATGGGAAAAAACAAGGGTCCGAATTTAACACTAACTCTAAATTCTAATCTAGATAAGGAAAAATGGAAAGTAGATCTAATGACAAGAAATTTACATGAAATTAATGACACTTGAAAGCTCTAGGTGTGCTTTGTAATTTCCTGGAAAGGTTTGGGTTCAATCAAGGTCAATTTGGTACTCTAAGACTGAGGTTTGTGAAAGTGTGCATGTTAGTCATTAAAAACCAGAACTTAAAAATGCATTATTAAGTCCCTAAAACGGCATGAAAATCACACACAACATAGAATTAGATGTGACGAGGGATTAGTAGAAATCATCTAATCCTAAGTGGGCATGTGAGAATGTCATACAATTCAAGGTCAATACATGATGATCTTAGATTTATAATGACATGCTCGAAAGTTCTTAAGTGTAATAAGTATTATTGTGACATGAATTTCAGAACCACATATACATACGAAGCTTGTATGTAGTTCAAATGTCAAGAAGGTACTAAAGTAAAATTTGGTCTCTAAGAGACCCAAACAACCATGAAAAGAGGTGCACATATGTGGCACCCCTCGACGAACCCCCGATTTGATAGGGTCACCATAGGTACTTGTCACTTATCCTACTACAAGCCAATCCTTGAAGCTTTTTAATTAAAGTGAAACCATAGTTCATGGGGGTTGATCAATAAAATTCTTCTCCCTTTTTCTCTCCATTTTTTTTTTTTTTTGTAAAGAACCCAGCGCAGCTCATCAACAGAAGCATAAACGAGTCTCACCATCCCTCACTCCATTGACAATAATGCAATGCAAACCCACTACACACCAAAAGAAAAGACAAAGCTGAGTTACTTTTATTTATATTTTCACGATGGACATCTCGGGTCGATACAGCAAAAAGGTCAAGATTTTTTAACTATACTTGGCTATAACCCAAAAGAAAACTCGACCCTATATCGAACATGTACACCCCTCCATCAACAAGCGTCGGCTATCCTCAAAAAGTGTCAACTCCCACCAGTCATACATGCCATCACACCCAACCCGGTGCATCGGGCGGCGGCGGCGGTAGCATCCCTAGCATCACCCCATTGCATCGAACGTGAACGGACAAAAACTGTTGGATAATAGGGCCATCGGTAGAACCCACGTCGTACATCACCAAGACACGGACTCGGACATACTCTAGACCAGGTATACTAATACAAGAATGCTTTGTGCACTCCACCTCAACGTCAGTAGGTATGCCATAGAAGGTACCACGCACAACTGGTAAAAGAGGCATCTTTCTAATCTAAAATGTTAATCCCCAAAAGGGGTGAGTACAACCACTCAGCAGTAAAGATCCACCAAACTACACAATGCATCAAATAGAACAATCAAGGTATCATGAATAAAACACATATCATTCATGCATTCAAGCACACCTCACCTTGCAGCCATGCATATATCACCACACAATGTGCATATACCACCATGCACTTATACATGTATCATCGAGCAGCCAAACATATATCACCATGATTCATATCATCCATGCACATGATTCAATTCTCGATCTTTATCTTTCAATTAGATCACATCATTTTTCTTTCCAGGGACCAATGTTTGCATCCCACAATTTATCGCTCGCATCCCACCTGGCATCGTGAGGAACCTCCAGCACACACCTCCGGGCATCCGGCACACACACTCCAGGCATCTCGTACCCCAACTAGTATCACGAGGTATCCCCCAACACACACCTCCAGGGCTTCCGGCACACACCTTCGAGCATCTCGAAACTCCTGAAGACATCCGGCACACACACTCCGGGCATCCGGCACACACACTCCCGGCATCCGGCACCCACACTCTGGACATCTCGAAACTCCCAAGGCATCGTCGGTTAACACCTCCGACAGTCTTGTTATTATCTCAATTTATATTCACATATTTATCTCAATTTCAACATGGCATTTGATGCAACAATATCAAGGGTCTCAACCAGCTTTGATGTCATATAATATGCCATATGTCATTACATATGCAGCATAATCAACCATTCAAGACATTATATCACATGGAGAAATTTCGTTTATTTTTGAAAATGCAGCAAATTTTTGGATAAAAACAGATTGCACTCCTTTTGTCATAATTCTTCAAAAATTAGTAAAAAGCCTTAATAAATTCTGAAAATTCAACATGTTATGTACAAGATCTAAAGGAAAATATTCCGTGAATAACACCATATCAAAAGAACATCATACGAATCAGTACAGTCCACGCATCACAATCTTTATAATTTCGGAATATTGCCAGACATAGTTTCATTCACAAATTTGGTAAAAATCCTAAATTAGCTCCAAAAATTCTGAAATTTTTATATGTTATAGAATAAATCCAAAATTAAATATTTCATGAAGAACTAAAAACCATATTTGTGATATATTAAAAAATATAATAACCATAACCGTCCATAACCCTCGGCACCGAATTCCAGTTCTAACCGTTTTGGATAAATATTGTTTCACCAACCTAAACTCATCCATTTCCTCTCAAATTTTAGTATGTTATTCCTTAAAATTTCATCTTCAACTTTTATAAAGAACTCGAGATCAAATTTCAACCAGATAATTTTATAAAATTCACAGAATCACACTGGGTCAGCATTACGATTTCCAGATCTGACTTACTCAAAGAAAAGTAGTTTTACCGGTCTATACTTGTTCATTTATTCTGAAATTTTGATATGTTACTCTACAAGAAGTTCTCTACAACTTTCATCAAGAAGTTGAAATGAAATTCCAACTGAAAGGTCGCATGCAGCTCACAAATTCATCAAAGGTCGGACTGCCTTTATAGAAAACAGAATGCAAGGCTACCATGTTTTTCCCTAGAGCTTCGAATTTCTTCACTTCTATCACAACCAAAGTATATCATCCCTTACAACACATATCACAGCAAGCAAAGGGTAGGTTTTTGGACTCTACCCTCCTATAATCCGAGCACAACACAACAAGCAAAAATGGCGGGGCAAGGCAGGACTCGGCGGCTCGATGGCAGCGACGATCAGCGGTGAACAGCCTCCCTCTTCCCCTTCTTCTCTTGCTCGCTCGCTCTCTCCCTTTCTCTCTTCCTTTCTTTCTCTCGGATGGTCACTCTCTCTCTCTTTTTCTTTCTCTCGTGCGACGCCTCCTCCTCCCTTGTTCAATCCGCCCCTTCTTCTTTTCTTCCCCCTCATGATTAGCATGTAATCATCACTTTGCATGCAAGATGACACTTGGTAATTGCCATGCAATAGGTTGGGCCTGGTTGGGCCGGCCTCTCACCTTCGGTTGATAGCCCATTGGGCTCCTTGGGCCAGTAGGATGGCAGCCCTTTCCTTTAGGCTTCGCAGGCCAAGCCAAGAGGGCTGAATGGTGGGGCTAGTCTTCGGCCAAAAAATTCAACCCACACTTCTCTAATTTTTTTTTCCTTTTAATCATCACCTAATTACCCATCATATAATTACCTAATTACACTTATTCACTTGGCCATAAAGCTTACAACATAAATAAATAAATCAAATCAAATCAAATCCATAAGGTGCATAGCCACCAACTTTGATAACCCAAGAACATAAGATACTTTCCATTAAAGTGCTCGGCCTTAATCTATTACAATTTTTCGGTCTAGAGGCCACAAAATACTTCAACGACACAACAATTCACTTTTCCATAGGTCGTAATCTCTTCAGAAATTGCCATGAAATTTTGGGATGCCACAACATAATAAGGTTTCAATCCTATAACAAGAGCTGAAAACATGCCTAATTTTGATCACTTAAGGATATGCATAAATCTTACCAAAAGTATGCATATAGAATGAAAAATGAAAGGCATTTTTCGTTAAGATTACAATTATATGAATAATGATGAAAATGGTAAAATAGATGCACATTATTAACTATCTAATTGTAGTTGCACCCATGTACATTTACTCATGCAATTGACATATCGAATGATGACGAAATCATGCAAATCATACTCAATAGAAAATATATGACATTTATTTCATTCTTCATGAAGGCTCTAAAGTGAAACAAGTTCAATTTCATGTTTAAATATACCTAAACATGCCTCGGATTAGTGCAGGATAGACAAACACATACTCAGATCTAAGAGGTTTTGACCTAGCAAAACATGTCCAAAAATTCCGAAAAAATTATAGGACATTCTCAAGACAATGAAGAACAAGTTTCATGAGACAACTTCTTCAAAAAATCATTGTAGAAATTCAAGGAAAAAATAACAAAAAGCTGATGCGGACTAAGGATGGGACCTAAAGAGCACCAAGAATCTGTTGGAATCAAGTAGATTCTAATGGATGTGCGGACCTCTGAAGTGTCATAACTTTGCAGAAAGGGACACTTAAGTGCCATAACTTATGAAAGGTACACTTAAGGGCCAAAATCGAAGTAAAATGAATCACTTGATTGCCAATCCAGCCAAAGTTCGGCCAAAAGGCTGACGTGGCATTTTCCGGCAAAGCAAGCCCAAACGACGCCGTTTTGCATGCCGACATGGCCAAATAATGCAAAAACGACGTCATTTTGGGCTGACGTGGTAAAAAATAATATAAAATTTAATTTAATTAAATTATAAATTAAATTTAGTTAAAAAAATATTAAAAAATATTTAAATTAAAAAAAATTAATTAAAAAAAGGGGGCGGGGGGGGCGGCGACCCGGGCGGTGGGCTCATGAGCCTCCCCCCGGCGGTGAGGACTCACGAGCCCTCGCCCCGGATCGGGCGAGGGTTGCAAACCCTCACCCAAATCCGGCGAGGGTCGGTGGCCATTTGGCGCCGGCCTCACCAAATCTAGGCGAGGGCCGCGACCCCTCGCCACTCGCCGGATCTAGGCGAGGGCTTGTGAGCCCTCACCGCTGGTCGGCCGGGGTCGCTAGCCCTTGGCCGGGGCCGGCGACCCTGGCCAACCCTTTCCCCTCCGTCGCCGGCCCTTCCCGACGATGACGAGGAGGTAGCGGTGGTGGCCGAGGGCTCGGCCCTCGCTACCGTTCCCTTTTTTTTTTACTTTTTTTTTAATTTTAAAATTATGATTTTTTAATATTTTAACTAAATTTAATTTTAAAATTATTAGTATTTAATATTTTAACTAAATTTAATTTAATTAATTTTTATATTTTTTTACTACATCAGCCCAAAACGACGCTATTTTTGCATTATTTGGTCACATCACCGTGCAAAACGGCGTCGTTTTGGGCTCACTTCGCCGGAAAAGTGCCACATTAGCCTTTTGGCCGGACTTTGGACGGAGTGACACTTAAGTGATCTGTTTTTCTTCAAATGTGGCACTTAAGTGTCCCTTTGTGCCAAGTTATAGCACTCGAAGCGATCTTTTGCCGATTCTAATGTATTTTTTGGGGGTCAAATTTTTGCCATTTAGGCAATACGACTTATCAATTCAAAGCTCTTGAAGTCTATTTTCTATGTGTAGAAGAGTTCAAGTCAAAATAAGCAAATGTTGTTGATTTAGGACAAAGACAAAGAAAGTACTTCTATCGAAGAGGCCCACGCTTCTTGTCTTGAAGTAAGTACACTGGTGACGTATATAAACATGAAATCAAGATTGATTGACCAATTGCTTTATATAAGTAGCAGTTCAACTAGACCTTAAATGATCTCCCCCACATCTATCTAATAAGAATCGTTAGGCCAAGAAAAGTAAGGAGCTTTTGAGTCCCTTCCTTCTGTCATTACCTTCCTTTATGCATACCATTCTACTGCTAGCGCCTTCCTTTTTCTACTCTAGTTCTCTTCTTGGTATTCTTAAGGGTGGTAACCTTTCTAAAAGTCTCCCACCTGTCTTAAGCCAACGTCGAATTAACAAGGCTGGAAGCAAACGACTTATCAAATAGGAATTGCATAACTTGAAAGAGAAATAACAACGACCATCTATACGTGGTTAATTTCAAATCGAAGGAATAACAAATCCTACTATCAACTATTATATCAAGAGGACAACTTTGTTCAAACGTTCCATCCATTGGGATGCGACATAGAACTTTAGCCAATCTCTAGCATGGAAAAGATTCTAAATTAAGAGCAAACAATCTCCATCTCCATTTCATTTTCCCTCAATTATCAGCCCACTTTAGGCTAAACAATAAACATGTCACAAACATTCGAAATTGTAGATTTGCATCCAAAATTGCATAATCAATTGCAAATCATCTTCAATCTTAATTCAATCTCGGCAAATCAATGATCTAATTGATCAATTGAGTATCTAAGCATTTATATAATCCCTAAGTACGAATCCTAGCCCCGGTTAACTACTCTAACCTCACATGATCGGATTGAGTCTAAGAGTGTTTACTTTTGCATTTTCATCGATTTGGACGTAATCGGACAAAATCAAGGCCACTAGAATACAATTGGAGCTCTAATGAGCACATCGGGATAGCTCGTATCTCTTTCAAACTAGTTGGACCATCGATTTAGGTCTTTAGCAAAAATTGGTCCAAGGATGGACTGGTTTGGGCTCCCGTGGGAAAAGGATTATTGGAGACTCTCTAATGATGGATCTTCCAAACCCTAACCATAGTGAGGTCGAGGTCAATCTAGAGGGCCGATTAGTGGTGATTAGGGCATTGGAATCTCACTAGACAGTGCTGGTTTGATCCACCAAGCTAGACCGGTCTAGGATGGATGGTTCTGTCCACCAATGGAGGAAAAGAGGCCACCAATAGTTTTCTAGTGGCCAATCCTCAATGGCTTGACCATTAGAAGGTCAATGACTCCTAGATGATGAAGCTCATGGTTGTTGAACTGCTACAAAAAGCCATCGCATCGCTAATTCAGCTTGGCAATTCCAATGGCAAGATCACCTACGTCCACGCTAGTGATAAGCCAAGTTCGATCAAGTGGCTTGATTGGATGAATCAAGCCATCACTAGAGCTAGTTGATGCCCCAATTGAGAACTAGAGGGAGAGATAGGGACAGAGGAGGTGGTGTGGCTGGAGGCACCGTCGGAGGAGGCTTAAATCGACGGAGGGATGGCGGCCATGTGAGAAAGGAAGAGAGTTTTGGGTAGAAAACAACAGAGAGAAAGGAGAGAGAAAGAGAGTTTAGAGAGAATTTTTGCCTAGAAATGAGCCTTCCTTAGCATTTTGGAGGGAAATGGTATTTATACCACCCCCAAATCAATTGCTCTCAAATCGTCGATTCCATCCAACGGTCAAAATCCTAATCTAACGGGTAAAAATTGATTTTAAAAGTTTAATTATCATCTAAAGGTGTCAAGTAATCAATCTAATGGGCCTAATTTATGAAAAACTGAGCTAAAAATGAGAATTACATTTAATGGCCTAATTAAGGGTCAAATTGCAAATTCACAAATTTCGAGGATCAATTTGCAAATTCGTGGAAAATTGAGGGCGTAGAAATTAAATTGGCAAGGTGAGGGTCCTAGAACTGGTTGCCAAAGGTCTACAACCAGCCGATAAGGGGCCAAACCGGCTTGCCCTACCAACGGCAAATCAGATCGGTTAGATAGGTTTATGTCGATTTGATCGGTTCTTGATAAGTTCTTGATTGATGTTAACCAGTTCTAGCCAATTCACATATTTGTGGCCCTTGTGGGTTTGGGTAGTCCTTTGATGTAAAGTGTGTGTTTGTGACAATTATCAATGTCTATCTAAAACACCTTATTTTCTCTAGCCTGGTAAGATCCTCTAAGAAATGTAGCTTGGCTAGTTAGAAAGGTTACTATCCTAGCACCCTTGATTGTCTATATGCTCCGAACTAAAATTATTAGTAGTTTGCTATTAAAAGGTTGTCCCTGAAAGGCTTGAATAAGAAGTTCACATATCGTGGGAAGGCATACTTGCGGAAACTGACTCTATTTTTCCTGATTCTAAGCATAGGTCTCTTCAATGGTGTTAGAACTTGGTTTCATTTGAAACTTGGCCCATTCCATGCACTTATCAGGAGAATCTAGTGCTGAGAAGGCTTTCTCCATATTATGTATGATCCTAAAGTCATAGATCCTCCAATTACTTTTACCTCTTCTTCATCTTCCTCTTCTCTTTCTTTCATATGTCAAATGCTTCTAAGATTGACTATCTTTATGAGATCTCTCTTAGTGATGACACCAAAATCTCTTAAACTTAACTCCCTCTTATGAACTCATATTCTGCTTTTACTAAACCTGCCTCATCATTTTCTCGCATCCGCTCTATTTGGCAACTTATCTATCAAACTTCCAAAGAAGTGAAAGAGTATGTACAATCCTCCAAGTTTGATCAACATACTATTCTAGCTGCTGAAAATGATTATTTTGTTACTCTTCAAATCCCCGCCATAATTTCGACCTAAAAAAAAAATCCCCCTAGAATTCCCTAAATAATGGACCTAGCAGGGATACTCACATGTCCATTATGGAGCTTTCCCTCTTGCCCTTAAGTTCCATAGCCAAAAAGGCCTGCTAGTTGTGGCCAGAATGGCCCTATTGGATACTCGGTTCCTAGAATACCAGCATACTTGTTTTGGCATTGTTCGGACCACTTTATATGCCGGAACAGTCTTTGTGACCTTATGTCCAAACTTCAACTTTGTCTTTTTAGATCCTCAACAACTTTCTTTCTTGAAGGTTCAAATCTAGCTCACTGGAGTACTCCAGACTGCTGATTCTATTACAGCAACATTGCATTACTAGTTGATTTATTGAGTGCAGAATCATGCCCATTGATCTAAATTTTCAAAATGGAAATGAATATGCCTTGTTCATCTCCATGCAAAATGATCAAGCATTCTATATCCATGTTACTAGACAGATTCCAAAAGAGAAGTGGGTTAAGCTTCTTTTGGAGACTTAGATTACTAACTATGAAAAGCTGCATCATAATAACAAGCCTCTCTAGTCCTCGGACTTTGAATTTGTAAGGAAAAAGGATGGTACTATTGCCATCAAATTTGGCAAAGAAAAGGAAGAGAATCCTTCCATCTTCCAAATCTTGTTTATAATTGAACCGTGCATTCCAAAATCAATCTTTGAGCTAGACCTCAAAAGGATTGTTAAATACTTTCAAAGTAATGGAAATCCTATCCATTACTACAAGGAGCGATATGATTATTATTTTTAAGACCCTTTTTGCCAATGCTCTTATTGCACAAATTCTCATGATGAAACAGACTTGAATACAAAGCCTAAGCGAAAGCCCAACAAACCAAAAGATGGTATATACCAAAGGTACTTGAATAGAGACCTCTCCATTGATACCCTTGGTGAGTGTGATAAGTTTCAATTCATGATTTCTTATACTCAATCTCCACCACCAGAATACACATCATCACCTCTTGTTCCACCAGCCTTACCACCTACGTCACCTCCCTCACCTTCTCATAAAAAACCAGCCCTTTCCTTATTTAACAAGCCAATTTTAAAGTGGGCAAGAAAGCATTCATACCCACTTGAGGTTCTAGGTGAAACATCACAAAGCCAGAAGAAGAAAGTTAGCTCCCCTATCATTATGTTCCAAGAGGCAGACTTTTCTCCTCTTGTTCGAGAAAGTTCAAGGCTTTCTTTCCTTACTTCTGAAGAATTCATCAACCCTCAAAGGAGATATCGTCATACTCCAAAAATACCCGCACCAACCGATGTGGACAAACATGGAAGGTAAAAAAGAACTCCTGCTACTAAAGCTGTCCTGAATTGACAATCAGAGACTCTTCTAGGACATAATAATACTTTTAAGATGATTGATTCCTAAATTGTGGATTTACAAAAAGATCTTAAGATATATGTTGAAACCACAACAAAGATGTTTTCAGACTTCCAGAAAAGGCTTTATGCCTTGGAATCTAGACAAAATTTGGGATATCATTATATCAAAAGCCCAAAGGTGGAAATTGAGAAGCTCAAGAGGCAAATCCAAATTCTTGAAGAAGGAAAATTCAAGTCTTTTGATCCATTCCCAACTGTGCCACAAACTGAGTATTCTCTTCCACCACCACCATAAGGTACTTCTATCTTTGCTACTCTAACAGAAACCTCTACTAGATGAGACAAAACTGATGTGGTAGAAATGTGAAACCGCCTTAGAGAACTAGATCGGTTAAGGAAAGAAAAGGGAAAGGAAAAGATTCCTGAAGAATCTTCAATTTCTATAAAGAAGCCAGACCAAATGATGCCATCCAACCCGTTGAATCATTCCTGAGAGATTTGGGCAATCGGGAAGAATAGCCCAATCCTTCTATCTTGAAAGACTAGATTCAACTTCCATTAGAACTAGTTTTTCCGATCGATTCAGATTCAAAATTAGATTCGGTATCTTTTTCATCCTCCTCATCTTTTTCAATCCTTGCTATTGAATCTTTTCCTATTGTACTAGCCACTTCTTCAATATTCATGGTTGATCCCTCAGATCAAGAGATGGATTCTAACCCTTTGAACCAGAGATTAACCAACCAAATAATCTATCCCATAATCTAACTCCCTCTAAATAGTTTTTTACTGTTGACGACATTCCTTATTCTAAATAGCTAGAAAGATTAGAAGAATTTCATACTTGGCTAAATGTCCAAGCTCTCACAAATCACGACAAGTGTGATGTCTTTCTTGGATTTGTTACAAGATTCACACGCAGCCTCAAATATTGGTGGCAATTAGCAATAGAGTAAGATCAAGTTCAATTTCTACTCTTACTAGATTTTGGTCAAGCTATTGCTCTCCTCTACCATTTTTTCATTGCCAAACCTATGACCTCCATGAGCTCAAGAAAAGAGAGTTTTTTGAAAGAAAATTGTGTTCTCTCTAGAAAAGGCATCTCGACAAACATTATCGAGAAATGCTCAAGCTCTTCTATGGCCTTGAAGTTGATGCAAACCTGAAACAAGTTTTCCTAACTTTATTCCTAGAGAACTATCTCAGCAAGTTGATCATTTCTCAACAAGTAAAAGAGAATTATGGACATTCCTCTGGGAGAAATATAGCAAGAGATCCATTTGGGTCTTGATGATTTGTGCCTAAGGTGTCAAATGATAAAACCTACCTCAAAGACAACAGAGAACTTCATGGAGCCTATTTGTGTCAAAAGTTGAAGATTAAGTGTTCCAAAAAAGACTATGACGTCTCTTGTGGAAAATCTTCTAGAAAGAACAAATGTTTCAAGAGGTATTGGATAGGAAAATCCAAGCACGAATTTAAGCATTTCTAGAGAAAGAAAAAAATTACGATTTCTACAAAAAAGGAAAGATCGCTCAAACTGCAAAAAAAACAACTCAATTCTTCATCTGCAATCAAAAGGGTCATTTCATCAAAATTGCCCCAAGTGAAAAAAAGTCAAGACCATTTGATACATCACATAGAAATTGAAACCAAATGACATTGAATCATTATTTTCCATTGATGAAGATCCATCTGAGCAAACTCTTTGTGTCATTTCTTGTTATCAAACTCTTAGTGAAACCGACTCTAACTCAGATTTTGAAGATCTTTTCCATATATCTCTCACTTCTTCTGAACAAGACCCTAGTATATTTTTAAGCCAAGTCCATTTTCCCATTTTCTTGTAAAAATATTTAGCTCAAAGTTTGCTAAACCAATCACAATTATTGCTCTTATAGATACTAGTGCAAGTTCTTCAATTCTAGACACAAGGGTTCTTCTTGAAGAATATTGAATTTCTTGTGTTCGATATTTCAATTTTGTCTCAAAAGATACTTTTTCTACAAATATATGAACTATACTAGTAACTATTCCGTTTTTTCTTTAGTTTTCCGTAACCACTAAAATTTTCAAATATAGTCTCCCCAATAAAGATCTTATCATTGGTTGAGACATTATGACTCAAATTCCTTAACTCTGCATCATTCCTTGAAAAGGCCTTAAGTATAAAGACCAATTTTCTGAATTTTTCAATATTTAAAAGCATTTTTCTATCCAAATGAGCTTGTTAGATCCGATCATGCAAAATTTATTAGAATCTTTGTTCATAATCTCATTCTGAATACTCTTACAAATATTTTCATCTCTTGTGGAAAAATCCAGAATTCTTTGTTCACCTTCCTTTAAAGAAAAATGAAGATATAAATCCTACCAAGGCGAGTCACATGGGAATGAAACGGAACATCTTGGTTCTGCTAAAAAAGAATACTCAGAGCTATTGCAATAAGGCCTTATTGAATCTTAGATTCTCAATGGGCTTGTGAAGCCTTTTATGTTAACAATCGAGCTAAGCAAAATAGAGGAAAAATGCAGCTAGTGATAATTTATCAACCCCTCAACCTTTTCGTCCAAGATGATAAGTTCCCTTACTCTCAAGAAATTCCATTTTTGCTAGATTATCTAAAACCCATATCTATTTCAAATTTGATCTCAAAGCGGATTTTGGCAATTGGACGTTCATCCTAAAGACAAGCCTAAGACAGGGTTCTATATTCCAAACCAACATTTTCAATGGAAACTTCTCCCTTTTGGCCTCAAAGTAGCCCTATCTTTATTCAAAATGTCATGTGTTGAATTTTCTAGCTAATCTTGTCGAGTGTAGCTATCTACATTGATAATATCTTGCTCTACAGCCTTGATGAAGAATTCTACTGCCAACTCCTTGAGTAGTTTGCGGACATTATAAAGAAATATAAGATTATGCTCTCTCAAAGAAAGATGAATATTGCCAAGACAGAGATCGGATTTCTTAGTATGCACCTTAACAAAGGTACGTACTATCCAAGGCTACACATTGCTCAAGAATTGCTCAAGTTTCTAGAAGAAAACTTCACGGCAAAGCAAGTTCAGTAATTTCTTAGGATAATAAATTATCTTGAAAACTTTGTTCCCAACATAGCAAAATTGCTTATTCTACTACAATCAATGTTGAAGAAGAATCCCCAAAATTGGGGAAAATCTCAAACCAAAACAGTCACTAAATTTAAGGAAATCATGCAGACTCTTCTCCTATTGTAAATTCCATCCATGAGAAAAAAGAATCCTCCAGACTAATACTAGTGAAAATAATGAGCGGCCATACCGTTTGAAGAAATTGATGATAAGCAACACCTTTGTGCCTATATAATGGAAAGTTTTCCCAGGCTAAAATGCATTATCATTCCTCTTTCAAGAAAATTTTGACGGTAAAAAATGGAATAAAAAAGTTTAAGTTCCATCTCATTGGCATCATTTTCTAGTAGAATTGGACATGGCATCTTTTCCTCAAATGACCAAGTTCAAATAAAAGTAGATTCCAAATTCCCAACTATTTTGATGGGCTAAATAATTTTCAAAATATTCTTTCAAAATCAAACACATTACGGGAAGAAGAACGTGCTTGATGATTTTCTGTCTAGACCTGAGGCACCAGTAGAGACCTATATGCACATCATGAGGCATGGTTTTCATACTTTTCATCACAATGAAAAGTATAAGATTGAAAAAATGTGAGATTGGCCAAGTTTAGATTACCCCTAGGAAATCATCGCACAAATCCAAAATGACAACTTCATTAAAAATCTAGAGAACCTCATGTGACAGTGCCACACAGATCTATTCAGACATCAAAGAGGCTCAATTCTTTATCCTTTTGGATTAAACTCCAGGTATCCATTCATACTTTAATCTAGAAGGAAGATGATTTCCCTAATAAACTCTGACGGTTATTACGGTACATAACTAATAAGTACTTAATAGCTATTGAGTTTTCGACTAGAGGTTCATTGCCAACCTAACTAGGATATTTGTGCTCGGCCAGAACATTGAAAATGAAAATGATAGGAATCTCCTAACTATCCTTAACTGGTTCTATCCTCCCACTCATTGGAAGCACCTCTTCCAACATGAACTAAGAACTGTCCAACTAGAATCGGAAATCCACACAGTTGTGTTTCTTTGACGTCCATAGTATTTTGTATGAAATAACAACACCATTGCCAATGCACCACAAGGCATAGGAACCACATCATATAAACCTCAACCACACCTTACGAAAAACCTTATTTACAAATCATTTCTCAGCTGTGTTGGTTCTGATGAATACAAATACATGGAACTCTAGAGAATTTTATGCCAGGAGAACAAGATCATCCCTTATGATGTATGGAATTTCTTCATACATGTTTCATGGGATCATTATAGCCTTACAATAGAAGCAAAAGAAGCACTTAAGGAATTCAAAAAAGCATAGGACCAAGTAAGGACACCTCAATCATAAGAGCAGGAAATGGTAGACACGGACGATCCTGCATAGTCATCTCAAGACCCCTATACCCAATGGGGAGGCCCTCTCTCTCAAGATCCCTATAATTAAGGACATTTTTCCTTATTCCTTAGACTAGACATATCTTATTATGCTCAACCAGCAAATTGGCCCTAGCTAAACATGCCTATTGACCCTTTAGGATCCTCCTCAAGTGGAATCAATATGTAGAATGCTCTAATAACACAAAGAGAAATCATCAAGAGCCCCTCTGACATCATACTTTTAGAACTTAATCAGAGATACCAAGAATAGCTCACAATACATAGCTCTAATGATTCAAAATATGACTACAACTCCCACGACGGAAGATAGGCATGTTGATAGGTTACTACAATACAGGTCACTATAACAAAGTACTATAAAAATAGGTTAAGGAAATCACTATTTATAGTTACTGTTCATATCACCTAGAATACTTCTTGATTGGATTTTTCTAAGCCTTTGTTTGTTTTGGACCCGTAAGCATGGTTCTTGTTTGCTTATGACTTTTAATGCCTATAGAAGGCAAAGATTATGTAATGTATTGGGCAGAATTCTTTGAAGTAAAGTGTGTTTGTGACAATTCTCAATATCTCTCTAAAACACCTCCTCTTCTCTAGCCTAATAGGATCCTCTAAGAAATGCAACTCGACTAGTTAGAATGGTTACCATCCTGGCACCCATGAGTGTCTCTATGCTCTGAACTAAACTCTTAGTAGTTTGCTGCTAAAAGACTATCCTTGAAGGGCTTGAACAAAAGTTTTCCTATTATGGGAAGGCATAACTACAGAATTTGACTCCGTTTTCCCTAGTTCTAAGCATAGGTCCCTTCAATTACAATTTGGTCCCTCAATGACCAAATTGAAGAGAAAACTTACCCAATTTAAGAGGAAATTGTCCAATTTCGATTCTAGTAAGCCAATTAGACTTCATAAATGTGATCTATTGATCCTATATTGACTTAATTGAGCAATTATGAAGAAAAAAATAGAAGACCAAAACCATGGGTGCTTAAAATTGAACCTAAATGACTAAATTGAGCAATTTTGCAATTTATTGGTCAAATTGCAAATTAATTGAAATTGAGTCCAGTTAATATTACAATTGCCATATCCAACTAATTACCCATGTGTAAGATCACCTATTGTATTTAAATTGACTTTGAAATTAAAGTGCCGAAACTTAGGCCAAAAATGAATCGGGTTCTAATATTAAAATTGGACCTAAATTCATGTAATTGGACCTTAATCTTGAATGGATCAACTCAAATTTCTTTGATTGAACCTCGATGATTCGGTTTTCTTACCTCCAAGACAATGAAATCCCTCAAATTGAGAAGTTCTAATGTGAATTTCTCGAAATTGACTTCAGATTCGAACTTATCTTAAGAAAATGAGTGGAAAATAATTAGTCGTTCGCAAGTCATGAAGAATTAATTTCGACTGCCTAACTAGGGCTTAAAATGGCAATTTACCTTTCAACATGGCAATTTGTGAAATTGAATGCGTGAGTGTATTTAGAATAGTCCATGGATCAAATGTCAAAGAATGAACCACATCTAATTATGACTAAAATAAAATTAAATTTATTTTTTGATCGATTTACAATCTAAAATCGAAAAAAATTTAGAAAACAAAGTTCTTAATCAAATTTTGTGAAATTTTCGACACACAAGTCGAATTGACACCAAAAGAATTTTTTTGTGGATTTTTTTATTTTTCTATTTTGTTGGTCAAATGTTTGGCCAAAAATCAACCATTTAGTTGATTTTTCATAAAAGATTGATTTTTGAGCAAAATCTTTGGATTTTTGAAAAATTGACTTGAGAAAAGTGAAATTAAGGCTAAATTGTATTTTTGGGTGAAAAACTAATTTTTGACTCAGGTTAACTTTTAGTAAAATGGTTGACCAAAAAGTTAACCGAAAATCAACCGCTTGACTTTTTGGGCTTTTCTCGAAAACAAGCTGGAAATTGTTTAAAAAAATTAATGCAAAAGAAAGAAACAAAAAATGACACATTTTTTTTTTATTGAGACATGGGTTCAGTCGTGATCGGAAACCCAAGTCTCAATTTTTTTACCTTCATGACCTATCTACTAAAAATCAGAGGTCAATAGTTACCTCTCTTTGAGTGGGAGTTCAAAAAGATTCCACTCAAAGATAAAATTGATACCTGTAATTTTTAGTTGACTTCGTTTTAGGAAAAAAAAAGTAGCAAACGAAAATGACTTTTGGTTAGGGACATACTTGGATATTTACCTTCATTCATTGGGGTGTTTGAACTCATGCTTGGGATCTTCCTTTTAATCTCTTTCTCGTGGGATGAAATGAAGGAACTAAAATTGTTAAGGAAAGAGAATGATTTAAGGATGATCACTAACCTAAGGACAAGATTTAAGGATCATTTAAAACTTAAAGACAATGTTTATGAGGATAACATAGAACCTAAAGATAAGGTTTATGAGGATAACCTAGAACTTAAAGTCAAGGTTTATAAGGATAACTTAGAACCTAAAGGACTTTGATTTAATGTTTACCATAAATCAAAGTCAAGGTTTATGAGGATAACTTAGAACCTAAGGGACCAAGTTTAAGTTTCATCAAAAACCTAAAAGACAAGATTTAAGGTTTACAATGAACCTAAAAGACAAGGATTATGGTTGAGGATGACCAAAAACCTAAAAGACGAAGGGTATGGTATAAGCTAACCAAAAACTTAAGACAAAAAGTGAGACATCCTGATTTTCTAATTATGTTTTCGATTGAATGAGTTGGGCTTTTCATCGACGTGCCTATAGTTCCTTTTCTCTGAGCTGATCACTCACGATATAACTAGTATATCTGGTGAAACTATTGAGGGATTTTAACACAACAGACTTGAGAATTTGACCAAAAATCGATTACTCGACCATGTTAATCTATAAGGGTCAATACGGATCATCTAAATCGATAAGAGATTGGAGATAGGTCGTTTCGACTAAGGCATGTAATTAAAGTGTAGGTGATTCTACCTAATTGCAAAATTCTTGTCGAATATACTAAACTAATTTTTCTGTATCTTGTGCCCGTATTTGAAATTTCGAGATTTTCACGACAATCGAGAGTCACCTATTTGTCGAAGATGCACAATGTGGCTCAAAAATAATTGACCACGGGTCAAATGCTTTAAAAATTCCTAAAAGCTACCCGGTAGGTTAGGTCATGCCAAAATCGTGCCCGGTTGAAATTAACCACGAAATTGAATTTGATTTCAGAAATTGAAAGTTCTATCATGTCACGATTTATTTTAGGAATGGACTTAAAAGGATTTTTAGCGAGCCTGAATTTTTGGTGAAAATTCAAAATTGGATGTAATTGAACCGGGAAACTAAGAGGGTCATTTTTGTGGGGATTTTTGGTGTTCAAGGTGGATCACTTGGCAAGGAAAAATGTGGAATTTGATGTGGGCATCCTCCTTGACATTTTGGCCTTTAATTGAGTCCAAATGGAGAGAATTTGAGTTGGAATTGGAGGAGAAATGTTCAAATTCGTAGCTACAGGGGGACAGCAAACTTTTGGACCCCTTGGATGGCTTTTAAGGGAAGCTTTGGAGAGGATAAAGCTGCTGAGCTTGGCTATGGACTTTGGGGGATGTGTGATGATGGTTTTGTGATATTTTGGAAGACTTTGAGGCCATTTGTGGTCCCCCTCCAAGCTGCAGCCCTCTCTTCTTCTTCTTCCTCACTGCATTGTGCTCCATTATTGTTGTGTTTAAGCTAGAAAACCAGAGCAAGCCAGTAGAGAAACAAAGAGACCACGGCAGTGGTTGATTGCCCGCCCGAACCGCCAAAACAGTCACCGCGTTGTCCCACGCCTGTCTTCACGTCCCTGCTATTCCGTGCTTGCTCGCCATCCCCATAAGCCCAGTCCACCATCCCGAGCCCCCATCTAGCCCGCCTAAGCTCCTCCGCCGCCGTCCCGCCTGGACGTTTCCCCACCGTCTGAGCTGCTCAACCAACTCCTTCGACCCAAGTCCAAAAGCCGAAGTTTCAGCAAGGGTTGAGACTTCATGGCTGTTTTGGGCCTCGTCCGAACCTCCCTTGGCATCGCCGTTGACCCGAGTGTCGCTCACCATCGCACCGCCATTAGCGTGAACTCACCAGCTCGCTAATCCAGTGAGTTTACTCACTAAACATTGCTTAGGAGGTTTTTTATCTACTATGCTCAAACATGCAATTGAATGATAATTTGTGCAATTGAGTGGTGATTGTGATTTTTATTTATTATTTAAAAATATTGGTATTTAATTAGAAAATAGTGGTGGTTGTGATTTTTATTTATTATTTAAAAATATTGGGGTATCGGGTTTTGACACCAAAAAAATGTTTTTAGATACTATATCAATTCGTGGAATTTTAAAAGGAAGGATATTAATTTTTATGGTTCAATCTAACCGTGTACCTACACATGATTATTTTACCGAGTATTTTTAATATGAACAAAATAGGCCAAATACATTATCTTAATTGAGGCATTTGAGTGCAAAGCATAATGTCCTTGGCCGAAATTGGATGGTCATGTGATGATTACAAGAAACTGTCACGAGTTTTTGAGCCGAATGATGCTCCTTCGGGAATGCCCTAAGTCAACAGATGCCGGTCGCAGTAAAGGTTGGACCGATGCTCCTTTATGGAATGCCGTCTAGATGTAGACATTATCGTGCTTGATGGTGCGAGATGACGCCCAGCTACGCCGAAAGATTGCTGACTGTTGAGTTGGCTGTACCCATTGGGTCATAATCAATTAGGACGTATGATTGATTGAAATTAACGTGCCAAATTATGTGACAAAATTGTGTGGCACGGAATGTGACGTATCATAACGATTTGGCCTTATAATCGAGACCCATGTGATTAATTGAGATGTGTTTAAGGCGTTCCAATTTATGTGTGTATTTATTATATACATTTGTTATATGAACTGTGCTGACATGTAGGAAAAAATTAAAGCGAGGTGAGTCTTGTATGATGTGTGATTAGACTGCCTCTAGGCATATTACTTTATTAATCGGGGTTTAGGGTGTAGACTTGCTGAGACATTGTTTCACCCCATCGTGGGTTTAACTTTTCAGGTCCGTAGATAGTGGTTCCTTCGGTTCGTTTTGGACAACCGCGAGGCTATACACAGCAAAATACTGACGTCCTTGTCCCCGATAGTCTCTGGCTCCATAAGCTCATCGTGACCACTATCTGGTACCTCATCGGTTTAGAGCGTGGTTCCGCCATGGGCCTAATGGTGTCCAAAAAGGTCCCCTACAGGGTTTCGACATCCTTGCCATTGCGGTCAACGCCGCATTGGGTAAGGGGGTAGCTGATCCCCCTGATGGTGTCGTGGTAAACCTAGAACCCCCGGAGGTCTCGGTTGAGGAGTCTTGTGCCTAGATGGCTTGGTGACTCTTTTTTTGGAGTAGGCTTTTGTTTATAGACTAGTATTGTATATAAACTAGTTTGCTTATGAAAGTGTGTTTTGTGAAATTGGTTGTCCTGCTTTTCTATCCCATATTTGTGTTGTTTGAGAATTGTTTATTATACGCTTCCACATGTATATAATCGATTGGGTTAGCAACATTTCTTGGAATGTCGCATTTTTATCGACCATCAAGGGATGTGCGTGCGCTTGAGGTTCAAGGCATGACAAAAGGTATGATTTAGGCTAACCAAAAACCTAAGACAAAGGGGTTATGGTTTAGGATGAACAAAAACATAAGACAAAGGGCATGGTTTAGGTTGACCAAAAGCTAGTTCACTAGGGAACATATATTTTGAAAAAATGATTTCGAGACTACTTGAGAACCAATCCTACGAAATCATTCAAACATGTCTTGGTAAACGATACAAATTATCAAATTCCTTCGGCCATGATTTTAGCAAAATGAAGTTTGGTTAACCATCTAAAGGTTAAATCAAATATGTCAAATTGCAAATAACTTAATCAAAAAATCTTTCACATTAGCTCTCAAAAAGGCTTTTATCCCCAATCATTGATGTGGGAAAGCTATTCAATTCTCACTATAAAGGTCTCATGGAACCTATGACTAGGGTTTTTGGAAATGTTCACAGTGAATACAAATTCGTTGATTAAAAGGTCTTTAAAAGGATCTTAATGTAGGTTTGATCATGGGCTTACATAAAGAATTTACACTTTGAGGCCAAAAAAGAACAGTTAATCAATATCTTCATTAGGTTTACAAGTCAAGAATCTTGAAAATAAGATATGGTAGAATTGCTTTCACTCTTTCTAGCAGTAGCTCCTAGGTGAAATTCTCATTTCAATTCAAATCATCCCAATCGAAAGAGACTTCGGATAAGGGTTGTAGTGTTGATTCGGGTGAGGATTTGAAAAGCTTGAAATTTTCAAATATCAAGGGTTTAAAAGTAAGTGATTATCTTGGCGTCATTATCATCACACAACTTTTAAGAGGTTATGACTCTTGAAATTTGATCTATCTCAAGAGTCCTTTAACTATTTTGCTTTGAAACATGAGAGCTTTACTCTCTTTTAAATGACATTACTTGCAATACATGCATTTTGCAAAGCATGTCTTGTTTTTTTTTGTATGAATGATTTCTTTGCACAACCATCGATCCAGCTTTTCTTTGAATTTTTCATGGGCATCGGCTTTGTTTTTATCAGGTACGCTATTTTTTCATGCCCCCTAATTTCACCATTTTTTGAGTAACTCAGGCTCTCAAGTGGTTACATGAATGTGACCAACATTTTCAATTTTTTTTTTTTTTAGCAAATCACATGCCTTGCCCCAGTGTAAGGAGATAATCATCATCTGGGGTTTCAAAAAGAATTGCATAAGGCTCAAATTGGCTAAGCAAAATGCAATTATGTTTGGGTAGTGAATGGATTGCTCTTCATCACTTCGGGATGCTTTAAGCTTCCATAAAAATTCACTTCAAGCTAAGACAATAAGATTAATGCAAGTGAAAGCAATAAGATCTTTCTTGGTCTTTTGCTCTATAATTTTCAGTTAGGACCCCCTATTTTGTCCTAATATGAGGTTGCTCTTGATAAGGTTATTTTGAAAACACTCCCTATTTGGCTCAAAGTGACTAGCAAGGGATATTGATAGTGTTTGGGATTTAGAAAGAAATGCCTTTATCATTTCAATCTATGTATCTATTGTGAACAAATCCTATGCCCTAAGACAAGGTTCTTTTCATTCAAATATCTCAAAGTGTATGTAAGGATGTGTTTGGTCAAAGGCTTGTCTCTAATCATCTTAGGCATTACCATTTGACATGTTTAACAATCATTTTCAAGTTTTTTCAAAATATACTATGGTTAAATTCCACTCCCTGGGGAATAAAATTGCATTGAATGTCTTTTTTCCAAAAGATATGTTCCCTTGACTCTTCTAAGGAAAATTTTGGAAACAATGTTGAAAAGCTTGAACAAAAACTATTTTTGTTTGGCTAAGAGGTTTACTACTAGAGTTCTATCCAACTCTTTGAGTGTTCTAAGTGAGTGGGCCACTCCGAAGCTCTAAGAAGGTATGCAAGCTTTGGAGCTTTGCCTTCTTGAGGTTGATCTCATGAGGATATGTGGAGTCTTCCATAAGGATCATTTGGTACCTGCAAGATGAACAAACATGCAAATGCAACATGTATCATGTATGCATGAAAAGCATGATG
The DNA here is from genome assembly GCF_016545825.1 of Eucalyptus grandis. Lineage (NCBI taxonomy): Eukaryota > Viridiplantae > Streptophyta > Magnoliopsida > Myrtales > Myrtaceae > Eucalyptus > Eucalyptus grandis. The sequence continues at coordinate 11,504,264 of NC_052612.1, forward strand.
TAAATTGAAAGGGCTAGTAAGAACACCTAGAGAGGGGTGAATAGGTGTAAATAAAAAAATTTCGCAAGACTAAATAGTAATAAATTGCCTTTTAAAGATAATTGACTAAGAATGTAAACAACTTTAAACAATTATATAAAGCAATGGATAAGAGTAAGAAGTTAAGGAAATGAAATTGGAACACAAGGTTTATAATGGTTCGGCTTAGATCAAGCCTACGTCCACTATCCCACACTAACAGCCTTCTAGCTGGATTCCACTATGCAATCAACAAGATATTACAACTTTGAGTGCAAACACTTAGTAGTAGATCACACTATCTCACTAACTCACTCTTTTGGTATTTCTCTCACAATCACAAACGTTTAAGCTCACAAAAGACAAGTGTATGATCGAAGGTCGCTCAGACTTTGGAATTATAAATTCTATGCTCCGTCTTTTACTTGCTCATCGGTCCTTGGTCTCTTTAAATACTCCTCCACTTCCAAACTAGCCGTTGGATAGTTTCTCGAGGATCGTCTTCCAATCTACCCATTGGACATATCTATATCTAGAAGATTTGGTAACCGTTGAGTAACAAAAGTAGAATCCCAAATTGATTCCGATCGCCCATACAAACAAAATCTTGGTTTCCATAAGTAGAGCTTCTCCGTATAAAAAGTTCTTGTCTTCAAGATCCAATTGTCAATCAATTAGATTGAGTCAATCAAATCAATCTTGATGTAGAATCCAAACCAGATCACTAGTTGTTATACATTTAGGGCTTGTGTTACGTTCTGTCTCATTCTAAATGTAACTCTGAGAGTAAGAGACTTTACAATCTGAGTTTGAGTGTCTTCATACTAAAATAGAGTCTACAATTTGGACGTAAGTCTGAACATATTTAGCTTCAGCATAGAGTTTGTCTTCTAGTTCTTCCAAGTATAGACTTTGATAATACCCTTTACATGTTCTATCATCTGCATAGTCTATTACTCAATCATTAAACACGTTAGTTGCCTTTGATTTATTTTATTATCTTCAAAACATCATAAAGGATTTCCCTAACAATGTCCCCATTTTTATGATGACAAAACAATCTCTAAATATGCAGATGTGTAATCACACTTTTAAAGATAATAAATCAATGCAATCTTAAAGAATAATGTAATTCAAGATAGCAAATAGATTGAGCATATAATTTATATATGTAAAGATAATCACAGCTCAATAAATATCAACACAATGCATATTTATATTCTCTCCCCCTTTTTGTCATAATCAAAAAGCGATAATAGTGGAAATAGTATCACATAGAGAATATAAAACGATAACAAATATATCTTATATGAAACAAAATTTTTGAAAAATCAGTTTTTATAAAGTAAATCGAATATTAAAGATATGCAATATGGCTCACTTCAATTATTTATACATATATATATATATATATATATATATCAGCAAATATCCAATAAAAATCACGGATGCATTATAAAATTCACTTTACCCATTTTGCCATAATAAAATGATGATATCAATAAGAGATTTGTTGATGACAAAAGGTAATAAAAGATGCACTAACCAGATTTTGTAGATCTTAACAACTGTCACATTTACCTTTTCCTTCCTTCCATAATAATCAAGATCACAATCAATTCAAAAATATTTTTTCATAATTGATCAAAGCTCCCCCTCAATTTGTTGCCTTTTTGAGATGATCACAATTTTTTCCTTTCTCTTGGATTCACCTTCTCTCCCTTTCATACATCACATAAGGGATTTCCTCAATAATTTGCAAAAACTTTGCACATGGAAGAAAATCTTTGAGCCTCCAAAAAATATTACAGAATCTCCACAATTTTTGATCAAGCTTTCTAAAATTCATATGGAAAATTCTATTGCCACCTGCAAAATCTTGTATAATAGATAATAATCTTTGTGAAAATATCACATAATACCTTCCTTCGATTTGCAGATCAAAACTTGCTAGATATAAGATATTTTCTAAGAATATAAGAATATCCATAAATATGCAATAATATCTTTTAAGATCAAAGGGATTTCCTTGAGCATAAATCTCATATATATTATTGATGCATTTCACAAAAAGAAAGATGATATTTCTATCACGTGTCAAATCAAGTAAAAACTTGCAATGCCTTATATTTATAACAAAAGATATTTGCAATATAAATCACATATAATTCATAGGCAATCATCTAAAATCATGATAAATGTATGTAGAGATTTGCAAGGCAGGATAAAAAAAAATATTCTCTTACCCAAGGTATATGATTCAAATATACCATTGATTTAAAAAAAATCATTACCAGTCTTCACCTAAGATTCTTTTTTATTGACCAAAATCTGCATAGATTCGCAATCATTCTTGCCTTATTGAATTTCCTGCAATCAACTCATTTCCTTTTTGGTATCCATTAATTTGGATCCTTCCTTGACATTAGAGCAAAATATAAAATCTCCATAAATAAAAAAAATATTATTTCTTAATTCATCATATGAAAGTATTTAAGGAAAGAATATCTTTGCACAATAAATTAATATCACATAAAGCAGATTTTTACTTTGCAAAATATGACAAAATTAGAGAGCATAAAATTAGAGAAAATAATTTGCATTATCTCTAAGAAAGATATCAAATCAATCACACATATTAGATCAAATCTCAACTCACGAATCACAAAAATAAATCACACGATTGCTTTCTTCAATAAAACCAATCATAAAATATGGTCATAATAAAGTCCAAATCAATCAATGAACAAAGAGAATATAAGAATAATGAGAATTATTGCCCAAATCAAATTGAGAATAAAAAAAAAAAAATCTTGGGTTATTGAGAGTTAGTAGAATATACTATTTTTATCCAATCTTTCTTGATGGGTCTCTAAACTTTAGAACATTCTTTCTCAAAGCGTTCTAAATCACCACAATTTGAACACTTGAGGGCATTTCAACCAACAGATTTTGTAAATATCCTTTGAAAATGCTTTTTGTACATAAGTTTAGGAGTTCTTTGTCTAAGTCTCTCCTTAACTTTAGAAAAATCTATTAGAGAATCACTTTCCTTATTGAAACCAAGTCCCGACTTATTATAGTAAGGTACTTGTATGGAAAGGATATACTTTAATGTTTTTGAACCATTTGAAAATCTTGTCGAAATATTTGAAAATTATTTCTTTAAAGAATCATTTTCTTTGACAAGTAAATCTCGACTTTCTTTTGTTTGTAGAAAATCTTTTTGCAAAATTCAAAATTTTCTTTTTGAGAAAGATCATGTTGCTTAAGCCATTAATTCTCCTTTTTTAGTTCGGAGATCCTTCTAAGAGAAGATTTGAGATTTAAGCAAAGCGCATTTATTATCTTGAAACTTTGATAGGAATTTTTGAATTGTTTACCTCGATTTCATCATCGGATTCTGAGTCTGTGTTTGAGTCAAACTTTGATTCTAAGTCTGTGTCTGAGTCAGACTCATATTCTAAATGTGCCATCAAGCATTTATTTTCTTGCTCATCATCTTCTTTTATTGTTCTTTTATGGCTATTCTGCTTGTATTGTCTTCTTCCATTGAATTTCCTTCCCTTTCTACTTAGCTTTTTGAATTTCTTGATCATCAAAGCAAGTTCTTCATTGTCCATGTCATTTTCTGAGTATGTATCATCAGAATTAGTATTAGATATTAAAGCAATTGACTTCTTACCTTTAAGATCTTCTTCCTCATTGATTTACTCCACTTCATATGATTAAAGAGTGCCAAAAAGTTCGTCTACAAAGAGCGGCATGATCCTCTAGGTTTCTCTTATTAAAGTCTTCACGTGATTCCAATCTTTGGAGAGTCCATGCAGCAATTTATTAACCTTCATTGGTCCTGAGATTAGCTGTCCCTGATATGCTAGACCGTTTACAATTTCTGTGAAACGACTAAACATGTCAATGATAAATTCTCTTGGCTTCATCTTGAAGGCTTTATACTGTCCGAGTAGAATATTGATTTTTTGTTTCTTTAACTCAATCAATGCCTTCATAAGTAACGTGCAACCTATCCCAAACTTCTTTTGCTGTTTCACAAGATGAAATTTTGTTATACTCAATAGGAGATAAAGCACAATATAAAGAGTAAATGACTTTAGCATCAAGAGCTTGTCTCTTGGTTATTTCTTCTTGTATCATTTCCCCAACGTCTGCAACTTCTTTTCCACTTTCTGAGGTGGATGTAGCTTTGGAAATAATCCTTTTTTTTCTACTATGTCCCATTCCAAGGGATCTTTTGATCTTAGGAATGCATTCATCTTGTTTTTCTACACATTATATTCTTTCCCATCAAAGTAAGGGGGTTTGGTGTTGCTTTGGCCTTCAACAAAACTTGGAATCAAAATACTAGTCATAGATCTTTAACTCAGAAGTAAAACACTTTTATAAACCGAGCACTTGGCTCTGATACCAATTGAAAGGGCTAGTGAGAATACCTAGTGGGGGGTGAATAGGTGTAAATAAAATTTTCTCGCAAGACTGAATAGTAATAAATTGCATTTTAAAGATAATTGACTAAGAATGTAAACAGCTTTAAACAATTATATAAAGCAATGAATAATAGTAAGGAGTTAAGGAAAGGAAATTGGAACACAAGGTTTATAGTGGTTCGGCTTAAATCAAACATACGTCCACTCTCCCACGTTAACAGCCTTCTAGCTGGATTCCACTATGCAATCAACGAGAGATTACAACTTTGAGTGTAAACACTTAGTAGTAAATCACACTATCTCACTAAATCACTATTTTGGTATTTCTCTCACGATCACAAACGTTTAAGCACAAAAGACAAGTGTATGATCGAAAGTCACTCAGACTTTGGAATTATAAATTCTACGCTCCGTCTCTTACTTGCTCATCGGTCCTTGGTCTCCTTAAATACTCCTCCACTTCCAAACTAGCCGTTAGATAGTATGTCGAGGATCATCTTTCAACTACCCATTGGACAGATCTGTATCTAGATGATTTGGTAGCCGTTGAGTGATAAAAGTAGAATCCCAAATTGATTTTGATCGTTCAAACAAATAGAATCTTGGTTTCTAAAAGTAGAGCTTCTCCGGATAGAAAGTTCTTGTTTTCAAGATCCAATTGTCAATCAATTAGATTGAGTCAATCAAATCAATCAAGATCACTAGCCGTTATACATTTAGGGCTTATGTTACGTTCTGTCTCATTCTGAATGTAAATCTAAGAGCAATAGACTTTATAATCTGAGTGTGAGTGCAATAAACTTTACAATCTGAGTCTGAGTGCTTCAGACTGAAATAGAGTTTACAATCTGGACATAAGTTTAAACATATTTAGCTTCAGCATAGAGTCTATTTTCTAGTTCTTCCAAATATAGACTTTGATAATATCATTTACATGTTCAATCATTTGCATAGTCTATTGCTCAACCATTAAATACGTTAGTAACTTTGATTTATTTTATCATCTTCAAAACATCATAAGGGATTTCCCTAACATTAATATCTTAAAGCAGCCGGATTCCATCCAAAAGCGGCTCAAAGGCCTTTCACTTTATTCATGAATAATAGTTCTTGACAACATTATTATTTACAGGCCTTGACAATTCTTGGCCATCCATTTCTACAAGAATCAGTGCTCCACCAAGTAGCACCTTTTTTACAACATAATGACCTTCATAATTCGGAGTAAACTTTCCACGAAGGTCTAGAATGATAAGTATGACCTTCCTCAGGATGAGATCATTGATGTCAAAGTGTCTCGATTGGACCATGCAATTTAATGTTAAGCTATTCATCATGGGTAACTTTGTACATGGCACAAGGCTTTTACCTTTTTTTATTGATTATGTTGAACCTATTCAACTTCAAAGAGCTTGACTTGAGAAAGTATCCTCAGTGAAGAGATGTTTAATTCCATAGGTAACACAACTTCCATTTCATATACCAATGAGAAGTGTGTCGGCCTAGTTGAACTGCAAATAAAAGTTCAATAAGCCATCAAAGCATATGGCAATTGATCATACTAGTCACTTCCATAGCTCCATTCATTTGTGGATGGTAAGGGAAAGAGTTCAAGTGGTGAATATGAAACTCAAAGTAATTCCTACACTATCTTATTATTCAAGTTTGATCCATTATTGGTGATGATCGCTTTAGGAATTCTGTATCGAGTGATAATATCATGATGGATGAACTTTGCCACACTTTTTGGAGTAACATGAGCATAAGAATTGGCCTTAATTCATTTGGTGAAGTAATTAATGGCAACCAATATAAAGCCATGTCCATTTGATGCCTTGGGATTAACTAGACCAATAATATCGATGTCCCATATTGAAAAAGGTAATGATTCGGACATTTTATGTAGTTTATTAGGAGGAGCATTGATTTTGTCATCATAGATTTGGCATTGGTGACAACACTTCACATGTTGAATACAATCAACTTCCGTGGTCAACCAGTAATAACCAAGCCTCATGATTTTTTTTTTTTTACTAGGAGATGTCCATTCATATGGGAACCACACTCTCCTTCATGTATTTCTTTCTTCAATAGTTGGGTTTCTTGTGCATTAATGCACTTCAACAAGACAAAATCAAAAAATCTCTTATAAAGGGCTCCTCCACTAAGGAAAATTTTGGATGCCAATTTCATCAAGTATTTTCGATCATTAGCTTGACTCTCTTAAGGAAATTTATGCTCTCGAAGGCAATTCATGATATCATAGTACCATGGTTGGTTGTCTAGCTCTTCTTTAATTAGCATGCAATAAGTAGGCTTCTTCAAGATGTTAATTTATAAGTGGATCAATGTTCAAGCCGTCAGTTACTTGTAACATTGATGACAAGGTCACCATAGCATTACTAAATTGATTATGTGATCTTGGCAGGTAATCAAAGGAAATTTCATCAAATTCCTTGACTAGGTCTTCAAGATACTCATGGTAAGGAATAAGCTTTGATAGGGCTAATAAGGACACTTAGAGGGGGGTGAATAGGTGTTAAAAGAAGTTTTGCTAGACTTAACAAATTAAATCGTCTTTTGAGGATAATAGACTGAAAATGTAAAAGACTATAAACAATTATATAAAGCTACGAAATAAAGTAAGAGTTCAGGGAAAGAGAATTGAAATATAAGGTTTATAGTGGTTCGACTCAAACCAAGCATACATCCACTCTCCCATAATGACAGCGCACTAGCTGGATTTCACTAAGGATCAAAAAAGGATTTTATAGTCTCACATCCTTGTTTCCACGGTATAGAAACTCTACTACAATTCCTCAAGGTCTCACAAGTGTTTGATCCCTTTTTTGAGTACAACTTAAGCTCAGTGATTGAAATAGCAAAGAACTAGAAGCTTCAGACTTTGGAATTTTTCTTTCATGCACACACTCGAATAATTTGAGCATCCTCATTGTAGTCCCTTATGCCTTCACAACCATTGGCACTTACCAAAGGAGTTCTTCCAATCTAGCCATTGGATAGAATCAATAAAGGAGATCTCAAGTTATTTAAGGAATGTGATGATAGCCCACCAATCATACTCGCCCATACAATCAGGATTTAGGTTTCCATAAGTAGAACCTTCCAAGTATACTTCGTCAATCAACGAATCTAATTATCCGAATTGATAAGAATAATTAGTCACGAGGTGCTATCTCCAGCCGTAAGATATTCTTCAACCATACGGACCAAATCCTTAAAGATAAACTTGTATTTGGATAAGTCTTCTCTTCGTTGGTCTAGAAACTATCAATGAATGTAGACTTTAAATCTTGAGTCGGGAGGTCTTCAGACTTTGACGATAGAGTTTGCAAGTCTTTAGACTATACTGATGGAAAGGTTTTGTCAACTTCAAAATAATAAGGAAGTTTTCTCCAACAATCTCCCCATTTTTTATGATAACAAAACTTTCCCGCAAATTTGAACACTTTTGTCCTGCAAAACAACACTTAAGCTAAACAAGATATCTCATAAAAGATAAATAGATTAGGACATGGATAGTCACGATTCTGCAATCACAAAAAACCATGTTAGTCTTGGAAAATAATTATCCTTCCATAATCATTATCACGACCTAAGTTACTACAGGCATCAAACGGTCAAATCAAACAGTCCAAAGTCAAAAAAGTTCAATCCACAACCAACAAAATAATCCAAAATAGTCCAAATCAAAGTCAAATATGCTTCAAATTTCTCCCCCTTTTTGTCAAATCAAAATGTGGAGAACAAATAAAAAAGTTGTTCAAAAATAGTGAGTTTTGAGTCAAGGCTATTTGGGAAGGCGAACAAGCTGGAATTCCCCCATAGAGCTCACTGTCTTCTCAAGCTTCTCAATAGTCTCCTTTAGTTGCTTGATATCTTCACCTTTTACATGATCTTGCACTTGAATCTTCAGGGTAAGTAACTGATCTTGCAAAGAAACTAAAGTAGCTAGGAAAGTCTTTTTGAGATCTTTTATCTCATAGTTCAAGCCAAATTGACCCTGCTTTAAATCCATCAGAGCATCCATTATGCATGAAAAGTCCGCAGAATGAGTTAATGTAGCACTAAGTCCAACCGAATCTGTTCTTGGAATTTTGAGAGCGGAGGGGTCTTCAGCAGTTTGTCTACTATGACTTGGAGTGAATGCTTCAAATTTTGGTTTTTGATGGTGAGAAGCATACACATCCTATGGATCCGCTAGGCGGTGGCGTGTACCTCCCCCTCCTTTTTCTTAATTTTAAAATTTTTAAAATTTTTCTTAATTTTTTTAAATTTTTAAATTTTTCTTAATTTTTAATCAACTAACATCACTAGTGAGAATAGGCGAAGAAATACTTTTGTCCACAACTCCCCTTGTTTGTGTGCCTTGAGAAAGAGAAATGGATTCTTCTTCATGTTCTGCTTCAGCAAGAGAGTGATGTTGTTCTTTTGCTTTCTCACTAGCAGTTTCACTCCTTATCTTTTCAGAGGTACTTGACAAGGATACAACTAATGTAGGCTCAAGAGAGTCATCTCGAGCCTCTTCTTCCTCTTATTCTCTTCTTCCTTCCTCTTCCTCTTTTTCTTCTTCTCTTCTTTCCTCTTCTTCTTCTTTTCTTCTTCTTTCTTCATCTCTTCTCTCAGTCTCTTCTCTATCCTCGTGAAGCTGACAAAACTTTTCAAGTTTCTTAAGGCTGAAAGAGTCATCCCGTCATCTTCTTCATCTTACAAGATGAGAGTTCTCTTTCTCTTTGCTAGAGCACTCATGGGCTCCCTGTCTTTTCTTTTGGCCACTATAGAATCATGTTTCACCTTGACGGGATACTTCTCCTTCATGCGCTCCAACACCCTACTAAGCTCTTTCAGATGCATCTTTGTGACCATTTTAAATCCAATCACCATTGGAGAAATGTTTGTCTAACATAAAGGTGCAAAAATATGGATTTTAAAATGTCTAAAAAGGCGCGTGATAAGAGCAAAATAAGGGAGTTGTCAATTGACTTTCACCACTGTCTTGTACATATGAAACGGGATGGTGTGAGGCAGAGAGAATTTGTAGCCAGCATTGATAGCATACATCAGCTTTACTTTGAATGAGAGACATCAGTCTTTAAAGTAGATTTTGGACGGATGCAATTGATCACAATTTTGTGTAGCAAGATGTTTGAGGCATTCATCCTAGAATAGGAGATTTTGCAATCAACATCCATGTCTCGTACCAATTCCAAGGTAGCATGAGCAATGGACACACTAATTGGTTGGAAACACCATCTTTCCACTCCAATTAGGTCAACCAAAGTGTCCATATCCACCAAAAACTCCTTATCCCTTATTGTGAAAAAGAAACTGTCGCATCCAAAAAGGATAAGTTTGAATAGAAGTATGCTATGAGTTCCGGATAAGCAATTATAGATTTAGAACAAAAGCGCTCCAATTGAAGAAGTGCAAACTTCTCTCGCAGATTTACTTTTACCGAATCAAGAAAATCAAAGTCAACACCTAGGGTTCATCATCCTTCTTTTCAGTAAATTCAAATAGACTTTCTTGTGCTCCTTAGAGTGGAAAATGCTCGCTCTATCACCAACAACATTAATGGCCACTCTCATCCTAGGTTGAAAATGTGCAAACATTCGTTCATCGTCATCCTGTCCTTATGGTTGATTAGTAGTACCAAAACGTGGGTCACTTGAAAAATTTGCAACGGTCTTTTTAACCGTCCCTTTCTTTGCAACTCCTAACTTTTCCATCTCTCGCAAAAATAAGGTTTCATTCTTGAATCCTCTTCCTCTAAGAAACTCGTCAATCAAGGACATCGCAGTACATCCTTCTTTCAACTTAGAATAAAGCGAAGAAAGCAACATTAGGTCTTAGCGTTCTTACAGGTTCAATTTCTTCCACTACTTCTTCTTCCGGTTGAGGCGGTGGAGATTGACATTGTTGAGAATGTTGTTGCTTGCTTGGATGTTGCTGATGAGAAGAGTCTTCTTCCTTGATCAAGTCGAAGTGAGTAGGACCCTCAGGCATATGTCATGGTCCCCTACTTGCGATTCTCGAAGACTTTCTCGAAGACATTATCGCTTCAAGGGAGAAATTCTCAAACTTGCTCGAAAATAAGAAAACTTTTTGGGTTAATTGAGGATGAGAGTGAAAGCAAATGGGAGTTTAGCATTTTAAGGTTTGAGAGTGAAAACGAAAAAGACGAATTTCAACAGTATATAAAGCAAGTGAAGCGAGGTAAACGAATCGTCATAAAAAAAATGTTTTTTCGAAAATAAATAATTGCCTTTTTGAAAATGAATAAATGCCATAAATTCAAACACTTGGAAAGGCAATTTCAATCAATTAGTAATTAAAAAGTAATTGTACCTTTTCAAATCTTTAACCAAAAATTAAATTGCTAGTACTAAATAACTTACAGTCGTAACTCTTGTTTTACTGAGTCAGAACACCGTCAGACTTTACCTTTGAGTCTAAGCACTTTCAGACTTTAAAGATGTGACATTCAGTCTGGTGCGAATAGACTCAAATAGGTTTTTCTCCAGTGGTTTTGTAAAAATATCTGCTAGTTGATTCTTTGAATCAATGAACTGAATCATAACTTCTCCATTTTGAACACGATCTCTAATAAAGTGATGTCGAATCTCTATGTGCTTTACCCTTGAATGAAGAATTGGATTCTTTGTGAGATTTATTGCGCTGGTGTTGTCACATTTGATCTCGGTGCATGAGTTTTCGATTCCAAAGTCTCTCAATTGTTGTTTTATTCATAAGATTTGAGAACAACAACTCCCAAGAGCCACATACTCTACTTATGCTGTTAAAAGAGTTACAGTACTTTGCTTCCTTGAGAACCAAAATAATGTCATGTTTCTCAGCAATTGACAAGTACCTAAAGTACTCTTTCTATCAACTTTGCAACTCTCCAAATCTACGTCTGAATATCTAAGGAGAGTAAAGTCTCCTTCTTTGGGATACCACAAACCTAACTTTGAAGTAGTTGCAATATATTTGATGATGCATTTTGCAGCACTTAGATGAGATTCTTTAAGATCTGATTGAAATCTAGCACAAATACAAACATTAAACAAAATGTCAGGTCTAGAAACAATAAGATAAAGAAGTGAACCAATAATACTCCTGTAAAGCTTCTGGTCAACTTTCTTTCCCCCTTCGTCTTTGTCCAACTTCAAAGAACTTGACATCGGTATCCTAGTCTTTTTGCAATTCTCCAATCCAAACTTTTTAACGAGATTTTTTGCATATTTTTCTTGATGAATGAAAATTCCTTCCTTCAATTGTTTCACTTGTAATCCGGGAAAGAAAGATAGTTCACCCATCATGCTCATCTCAAATTCATCCTATATAGACTTATAAAACTTCTTGCACAAGTTTTCGTTAGGTGGTCCAAATATAATATCATCAACATAGATTTGAACAAGTAAAAAGTTTTTACCTTCTCTTTTAATAAATAAGGCAGTATCCACTTTTCCTTTGACAAAATCATTTTGAATTAAAAACTTACTTAAGTTGTCATAACATGCTCGAGGTGCTTGCTTCAATCCATATAGAGCCTTTTTCAGTCTGAATACTAAGTGTGGTCTCTTTGGGTCTTCAAATCCGGGAGGTTGTTCCACATAGACTTCTTCTTACTACTAGAGCGTAGGTCTTATCATAGTATATCTCTTTCTCTTGCGTATATCCTTTGTCCACGAGTCTTGCTTTGTTTCTGACCACCTTTCTTTTTTCGTCCATCTTGTTCCCGAAAACCCATTTAGCTCTAATAATTGATTTACCTTTTGATTTAGGAGTTAGTTCCCAGACATCGTTAATGCTAAACTATCTGAGTTCTTCTTGTATAACTTCAATCCAGCTTTCGTCAACTAAGGTTTCTTCTATGCTTTGGGGTTTTATTTTAGAAATAAGTGCCATGGCGCTAGACTCTTCTTACTTTTTTGGATCTGGTGCAAATCCCTTCATCAATGTCACCGATGATGAGTTCTTTGGGATGACTAGACTTGTGCTTCCAATTACTGGTTAGTCTGACAGTTTGCTGATCTTCTACTTCAATTGATTCTTCAATTTATGTTCGTTGTTGTTCTTCAAAAGTCTGAGCCACTTCAAGGGAGGTAGACTTTGTAATGTCTGGAGCAGGTTCAGATTCTTCAATTTGAGTCTGAATCAATTGATTTTGCAAAGAGTCATAGAATTTGACGTTCATAGATTCTTCCACAGACTGAGTCTTCTTGTTGAATATTCTGTAGGCTTTGCTTGAAGTTGAGTAGCCAAGAAAAATTCCTTCGTCTGATTTCTCTTCAAACTTACCAATTCGATCATTTGCATTTTTCAAGATAAAACATTTGCAACTAAACACATGAAAATAAGAAACAATTGGCTTCTTTTCTTTGAATAACTATAGGGAGTTTTCTCTAGAATAAGCCTTAAGAATACTCTGTTTATAATATAACAAGTTGTAGATACTGCTTCAGGCCAAAAATGAGAAGAAATATTACTTTCAATTAAAAGAGTTTTTGCCATTTCTTGCAAAAATCTATTATTTCTTTCCACAACTCCATTCTGTTATGAAATGTATTGAGAGAAGAAAACATGCTAAAAACCAGATTCATCACAGAATTTGGTAAAATCTTGATTTTCAAACTCACCTCCATGGTCTATCTGTGTGCTTGAAATAGCATATCATTTCCCATTATGAACTTTCTTAGCAAACTTTGAAAATTGAGAAAATGTTTCAGACTTATTTGCTAGAAAGTAAACCCAAGTAAATTGAGAATAATCATCCACAATTATTAGGCAATATCTCTTTCTATCAATGCTTTGAGTTTTGGTTGGTCCAAAGAGATCCATATGCAGAAGCTGCAAAATACGATTAGTAGAAATCTGATTTATTGGTTTAAAAGAACTTCTAACCTGTTTTCTCAACACACATGGTGTGCATGAGTCAGATTTTTTATACTTCAGGTTGGGCAGTCCACAAACAAGCTTCTTAGATGAAATCTTGGCAATTTGCTTCATGTTGACATGGCCAAGCTTTTGATGCCAAAGATTCGCTTCATTTTGAATTGATATTAAACATTGAGATCTTTCTAGTTTTATATTCATAAGATAAATGTTCTCATGTCTTCGTCTAGTAAAAGATTAAGAAAGATCTTTACTAGTTCTCGAACATATTCCTTTCTTGAAAATTGATTTTGAATCAAGTGTCGCACAGTTGGCTCATGCTGAGTAGATTGTAATTTAGTCCTTCCATCAAAGAAATATTGTTGATTGTAAGACTTCCAATCTTTATAAGTCCACACCCAACAATTCTTCCTTTGTTGTTTCCACCAAAAAAGACTTTTCCACCATTTATTTGCACAAATTTTATAAAACAACTTGAATCTCCAGTCATGTGTCTCGACCAGCCACTATCCAAATACCATTTAACATTTTTCTTGACAGTGACCTACAATTAAAAAAGGAACCAAAGTTTTCTTTGGTACCCACATTTTCTTGGGTCCATGGGAGTTAGTGCAATATACACTCTTTGTCCATTCCTTCTTAATAGGTCTCCAAATCATAGGACATTCTTTCTCAAAATATTTTGAGTTGTTGCTTTTTGAACACTTGAGAGCACTTAGGCCAACAAGTTTTACAAAGACTTCTTGAAAATGGTTTATGTAAAAAGTTTTTAGGTCTTTGTTTGATTCTTTCCTTTACTTTTGGAAAATCAATTAGAGGAATAGTTTCTGAAGTCATTCCTAAGCCTGATTTGTTGAAATAAGGTCTTTGTACTGAAAGAATCTTTTCCAACTTTTCAATTCCAATTAAAAACCTTTTTGAGATATTTGAAATGTTCCTTTTTAAAAATGTATTTTTTTTTTAAAGAGAGTCTGCATTTTTTTTTTTTTTAAAAACAACAAAACTTTTGTCTAGATTTTCAAACTTTTCTTTCCAAGAATTTTCCTATTGCTTAAGTGTAGAATTCTCCCTTTTTAGCTCAGAAATCCTTTTAAGAGAGGTTTTGAGACTAAGACAAAGTTCATCAATGTATTTCGAGACTTTAGTAGGAATTTTTAAATTGCTTACTTCGATTTTGCTATCTGAGTCTCGAGTCTGAGTCTGAATCTATCTTAGAGTCTGAGCCTGATTCTGATTTTGTCATTAGACAAATATTAACATAATATTCATCACTTTCTTCGCATTCAATATCATTCAATGTCTCTACTTTGAGTGCCTTTTTGTATTTCTTAGCTCTTCCCTTTTTTTCTTCAACTGAGGACAGTTGGGTCTAATGTGTCCTTTTTTTTTTTTTTTGCTTTCAAAACAGATCACATATTTGTTGGCTTCATCATCCTCAGTTGATTTGTTTTGAAACTTTTGAATGATTTGCTTCTTCCAATTGTATCTTCTTCCCTTCTTGTTCAATTTTCCTGAACCTCCTTATCATAAGTGCTAGCTCTTCATCGTTCATATCATCTTCAAAGTCTGTATCATCATAATCATCGTTAGATTTTAAAGCAATTGACTTCTTACTTTTGGGATCTTCTTCCTCGTTAATTTGCTCCACTTCATAAGACTAAAGAGTGCCAACCAGCTCGTCTACAGAAAGCAGCATGATCCTTTGAGTTTCCCTTATTGAAGTCTTCACATGATTCCAGTCTTTGGAGAGTCCACGCAGCAATTTGTTAACCTTCATTAGTCCTAAGATTGGTTGTCCCTGATACTCTAGACCATTTACAATCTCTGTAAAATGACTAAACATGTTAGTGATAGATTCTCATGGCTTCATCTTGAAGGCTTCATAATGTCCAAGTAGAATATTAATCTTTGTTTCTTTCACCCGATCAGTTCCTTCATAAGTAATATGCAGCCTATCCTGGACTTCTTTGGTTGTTTCACAAGAAGAAATTATGTTAAACTCAGTAGGAGATAAAGCACAATATAAAGAGTAAATTGCTTTAGCATCAAAAGCTTGTCTCTTTGTTATTTCTTTTTATGTCATCTCACTAGCGTTTGTAACTTCTTTTCCTCTTTCTGAAACTAATGCAGCTTTAGGAATTATTCATTTTTGTACCACATCCCATTCCAGAGTATCTTTCAATCTTAGGAATGCCTTCATCTTGTTTTTCCATACATTATATTCCTTTCCATCAAAGTAAGGAGGTCTGGTGTTGCTTTGGCCTTCAACCAAACCTGGAGCTAACATACTAGCCATAGATCTTTAACTCATAAGTAAAAACACTTCAATTGAATGAGCACACAAGCTTTGATACCAATTGATAAGGCTAGTAAAAACACCTAGAGAAGGGTGAATAGGCGTTAAAAAAAGTTTTGCTAGACTTAACAAATTAAATCGTCTTTTGAGAATAATAGACTAAAGATGTAAAAGACTATAAACAGTTATATAAAGCTACGAAATAAAGTAACAGTTATGGGAAAGAGAATTGAAACACAAGGTTTATAGTGGTTCGGATTACACCAAGCCTACGTCCACTCTTCCGCACCGACAGGCCACTGGCTGAATTTCACTAAGGATCAAAAAAGGATTTTACAGTCTCACGTCCTTGTTTCCACGGTGTAGAAACCCTACTACACTTCCTCAAGGTCTCACAAGTGTTTGATCCCTCTTTTGAGTACAACTTAAGCTCAGCGATTGAAATAGCAAAGAATTAGGAGCTTCAGACTTTGGAATTTTTCTTTCACACACACACTTGAATAACTTGAGCGTCCTCCTTATATACTCCCTTATGCCTTCACAACCATTGGCACTTACCAAAGGAGTTCTTCCAATCTACCCGTTGGATAGAATCAATCAAGAAGATCTCGAGTTATTTAAGGAATGTGATGATAATCCACCAATCATGCTCACTCATACAATCAGGATCTAGGTTTCCATAAGTAAAACCTTCCAAGTATACTTCGCCAATCAATGGATCTAATTATCCGAATTGATAAGAATAATTAGTCACAAGGTGCTATCTCTAGCTGTAAGATATTCTTCAATCGTATGAACCAAATCCTTAAAGATAAACTTGCATCTAGATAAGTCTTCTCTTCGTCGGTCTAGATATTGTCAATGAGGGTAGACTTTAAATCTTGAGCTGGAGGTCTTTAGACTTTGACGATAGAGTTTGCAAGTCTTCAGACTATACTTATGGAAACATTTTGTCAACTTCAAAATAATAAGGAAGTTTTCTCCAACAAACTTCGCATCCCTTGTTTGCCATTCATCACTTATCTAAAGAATGATGAGTGTGGAATCACCATAAACTTGGAGTCTTTTAACTTCATGTCAATGGGCAACTACAATCCAAGGATACAAGCTTCATATTCAGAAATATTATTGGTACAAGGGAATATCAGCTTCCCAGCCACTAAGTAGTGTTGGCTAGCCGAGGATATTAAAACTGTTCTTGTACTAGAACCAAAAAGGTTGACAGTACCATCGAAAATACATGGTTCACTTGTCATGTGAGACCTGGTGGATTTGTTCATCAACTTCATCCCAATTATCAGGTTTCTCAGGATTTTCAGTTAGCATATCAACTATGGCCCAACCTTTGATGAACTTCTATGCCATGTTTTGGTTATCAAACTCAAAAGGTGGTATTTGTCATTTATCGTGTGACATCTTGAAATTCGAGCCCTCTAAGAGGTGAATGAATGTGAATTTCGTCAATGCATTGTTGATTGATCTCTACTAACCTTGAGAGGAAAGGCTAATGAGCACAGAACTCGTATGACTAAAGAAGTTGACCTGGGAAAACGACTTGACCATGAGACTTGCGTGAGGATGATCCTATAGATAGGCAAGCCTAATTTGAGAACGACTAGAAGTCAATTCGCGGACAAAACATAATGGAACGACGGGTGATTTCGTTTACTGTTATCGAGCCCGCAAACGACCCTAGGTTGATCCTCAGTAATTGTGCACTTTGAAATAAGAATCTATCCTCCACAATTTCATGTAATCAATCTGAGTTGTACCCAAAATGGCATTAGGGTGAAATTGACATGGCATGAGGACCTAAAATTGGACTTTGAATTATTATGAATGTTCGGGACGGACTTTGGATGTTCGGACCAAGGAAACGAGCCCATGTGGAAGTGGGCCGAGCAAAGCCAATGTGGGCCTTAGTCCCAAGATGGGACAACCATCATAATAGGCGCAAGAAAGCAAGTGAGCCCATTGGGCCTAACTAACCATTTCTTCTTCCAAGCCCATTAGTAAACATTAAGCCCATTTGAGCCCAATCAATTCCCTAGCCCATTTCTTAGGCTTGCCTATCATTTTCGGCCCAAGGGCAAATTGAGAATTTGTACAAGGTGGAAATGACCATTTTGTCCTTAAAAGCATGTTGATAAGGCAAGAGAAGAGAGAGAAGATGAGGTCATCTTGCATGGGGACTTGGGGATGCTTTATGGGACTTAATGAGTGCAACAGCTTTCCCATCACTCTCTCCCTCCCCTCCTTCGGCCCTCTCTTGACCGACCTCTCTCTCCCTTATTTTCCTTCTTCTCATCTTTCGGCTCCAGCAAACCTTCCTTCAAAAACGTGAGTGGCGCTGGCGGTGGTGTTCACAAAACATTGTTCACACGCACTATTCACCTGAGAATGAAAAGTGTCTAATTTCATGTCCTTTGACATTATGAGGTGATTTGAGTGTATAAATGCATGGGCATTCGCATGAATCAAGTGATTTTTACAAAAAGGAAATAATTGATTGTCTAAGAGACATTGGAGATGGACCGCTTTTACATGATGAGTATGGTGACATAGAGCCGATCATCGCGGTCAACAAGGAGTTTGGCCATCTCCACCATTGACACTAGGTGGTTGATGCCCGGACATGGGATGAACAGGAGCTCGATTTTAGCACTCATGAAGACGATGATGCATTTGAAAATTCTTCTTTTCCTAACTAAGTTCACTCGGTAGCGAAGATGATAATGAGTTGGAGGCTCTTATGGACTCAATTAGTGGGAAGGAGGCAAGAAGGCAAAATGATGTGAATAGGAAAAGAAAAATATAATTAAAGGTGATATGGAGGGAATATAATAAATTATTTTTTAACATATAGTGAAAATAAACTATATTCCCTAATTTCTTATTATTATTTCATACCATTAGTGCCATTCATAATATTTTAATCGACAATTTCTTTACCTTAAATAAGGGAAAATTATAAATAAGGGCCCAAAGTATTATTGTTTTCTCAAATAAAAGTCTGAAATAAATCTTATTTCAAATAAGAACCCGAAATAGTCAAATCATCTCAAATAAGGAGCTAAAGTGACTAAATCATCTCAAAAATGGCATTTTGTTAGCCAAAATTTTATAACTATATTTTGGTAAAAAAAATATAATTTTATTTTTATATCTTTTTTTTCTTTTCTTTGCCTTTTCCTTTCTTTTTTCTTTTTTTTCTTTTTTCCTCTTTCCTCACCGAGCCATAGCCGTCGATGGCTGGTGGAGGTTGCTCGCCTCATGGTCGAGCCGCCCTCGCCGGTGCCGGGCAACCCAAGCGAGGCGACCATTGCCTAACGCTAGATTAGGCAAGGGTAGCCTCACTTAACATTGGTGAGGACGACCCTCGCCCGATGCCAAGTTTGCCCTCATTGAGGGAGGGGGGGCTACCCTTGCCAACCTACGTGAGGGTGTCCTTCGCCTAAGCTAGTGAGGAATGCCCTCACATGATGCCAGCGGAGGCTTCCTTCACTAGCCTAGGCCCCGCCTAAGGTTGGTGACCTCCTCCATGGCTGGTGGATGGAAAGGGGAAAAGGAAAAAGAAAGAAGAAGAAATAAATAGAAAAAAAAAATTAAGTTAAAAGATAAAAATGTCCTTCGATTTGAAAGGTTTTACCCTTTTTTGAAATTGATATAATTACTTCAAACCTTTATTTAAGACAAGCTCCATTTCGAACCTTTATTTGAAATGATTTGATTACTTCAAATCCTTATTTGAAATAAGGTCCATTTTTAGGTCCTTATTTGATAAAATAAAAGCACTTCAAACTCTTATTTGAAATTTTTCCCTAAGAAGAAGTTACAATATTGCAAATAGAATGGAAGTCTTAGCTATTCTGTGAAAATTAGAGAGATTATGCACAAATTTGACGGTTATCTCATTTAATCTATACAATTATAATTTTTAAAGAAAAAGGACAATTTGAAACTTAAAAATGAGAAATGTTTTCTGAAATATAGCAGAAATCGGCTAGTATATAATGAAAAGAAGAGCAATAAAAAATGCATAAATTGTTGTGAAAGAAAAAATAGTAAAGTTTTTCATCCTCTCAAAGTATTATTAGAATGCCATCATGCTGGGATCACCTTAAGTTCTAATGTAAATCTGGACATGTATAACCCTAACTCATATGTTATATGATGCACCTAATCTGACTAGTATAATAGAAAGTCATGATCCCATTCCATTCTTGGATTGCTATGAGTCGATTTGAGCATATTAATTACAATATTTTGTGGCAATATCTTTTATCTATTTAGTCCTTGCTTATTTACTTAATGATGAGTTATAAGCATGTTATGTTCTATCTTTGTTTACATGTAATGATGAGCTAGTCTCAACATGAACTTGGCACTTTGTTTTTCTACAAAGTGGTCTTCAGATGATCACCATACGAAAGTCATTTTCCCCATTTTGTCGTGCCTGGCAGTCCATCGATTCCCGTGCCCGAGAAGCTGGCTTTCATGGCATTTTTTAGATTAAGTTAAATAATTGGAGTTAATTTCTCATTCTTAGGTTTAAGCGTGCTTGTCCGGGCGAGGCGTTGTACAATTTTACCGGCTCAAGTTATTTTCTTTTCCCATACTATATTTGTTCAATAATCGGTTTGTTCATTTTTTATTTGCTTTAGCACTGATGCAGGATATTTAGATACATGTTTTAAGAATGAAAAATGATAATATATATATATACACGAAATAAGTTTTGGAGGATAGCAACGCATGCAAAGTATTTATTCTGCTCAATCACATTCTCCACAGTCAAGAGCATACATAAAATGTAGAGTGCGCAACCTTACTCTGATACCAATTATATGAAATTTGGAGATGGAACTCCGATACTCCTTGTTACGTATGCGAAAGTGTTGTGGCAGTAAAATAAGATAGCTCGAGACACGCTCGATATACCAAAGTCCAATTAGGACTTTTCTTTTGACCAATGAATTGCACCTGGAACGATTCCAGCTGTCTTCAAAGATAGAGTCGTATAAGGACCAAAGTCCAATATGGACTTGAACTATTGTAAGCTCAGGTCATTGTCCGAGAGATAGACACCATGCAATAACTTCTCAATTGAAAAGATATTATATGGTCCATAACAACTACATAAGCTGAGCTCATTTAAATTATTGATTATGTAGACTATATACTATAAATTATTGAGTCTAAACGACTCACGGACCATGCAATAACTTATAAATTTGTCATGATGTGACATTTATCATATGAGCCGCCCCATATTTTCTTCTTGGAATAATTGCTCGAGTTTATCGAATGAATGTGAACCCGAAGCGTCCTAATTTTTAAATTTTTCGGTGTCATGGGGGATCCATTAAGCGTTTTTAATGAAGTAAAAAGATGGCAAGCTAGCAATAATCCAACAGAATCGAGTCAAACCAACGGCGATTCCGGCGACAACTAGCAGATTTAGGTCTATAAGAGCCTTCTCCACCTGGTTATCCTTCGCATCCAAGCTAACTCGGCAACGGAAGAGAAGAAATTTCGAAGGCGTAGTCATCGCAATATGAGTACTAAATCTCATCTCGTGTTCATCCCATCGCCGGGCCTCGGCCACCTGGTGTCGACAGTGGAGATCGCCAAGCTCCTTGTGGACCGTGACGGCCGGCTCTCCATCACTATCCTTATCATGAAGTTGCCCTTTGACTCAGAGGTTGACTCCGCATTGAGTCGCTCGCGGCTTCCATCGCTGCAGGTATCCACTTCGTGATCCTCCCTCGGCGGAATCCCTCCCCAGATACGTCCCGAGTGGCCTTCCTCACTGACTTCATTGAGAGCCACAAAGCTGACGTCCGAGAAGCCGTGGCTGACCTCAACATGTGCGGCTCCCCACGGCTAGCCGGCCTTGTCGTTGACATGTTCTGCACCACGATGATCGAAGTGGCCAGCGAGCTCAGCGTCCCTTCCTACGTGCTCTTCACGTCAAGTGCTGCAGCTCTCGGCTTGCTACTGCACCTCCAGTCGATCCAAGACGAGCACCACATGGACCTGACAGAGCTTGAGGGCTCAGACGCCGAGCTGGACTTCCCGTGCTTCAGGAACCCACTGCCTGCTGCCAAATTCTTGCCCTCCGATGTATTCATAAATGAAGCTGGCCGGCTACTTTTGAGCCACGCCCTACGGATAAGGGAAACAAGAGGTATCTTGGTAAATACATTCACCGAGCTCGAACCACATGCGGTGGAGGCCCTGGCGGGCCTCGGAGCGCCCCCGGTGTACCCCGTGGGCCCCATAGTGAACATCAAGGTTGAGAGTAGAAGGGGCACGGAAGGTAATAACAGTCCGAAGGGTTTCGAGATCCTGGAGTGGCTCGACCAGCAGCCAGAAACGTCTGTGGTGTTCCTGTGCTTCGGAAGCTTTGGGAGCTTTGACGAGGACCAGGCGAAGGAGATTGCTCGCGCGTTGGAGCAGAGCAGGCGCCGCTTCCTGTGGTCCCTACGTCAGCCACCTACGAAGGGCAAGCTGGAAGCCCCCCATGACTACGGGAATCCGGCAGAGGTCCTGCCCGAGGGGTTCCTGGAAAGGACAGCCAGGGTTGGCAGAGTGATCGGTTGGGCCCCACAGGTTGCGATCCTGAGCCACCCGGCCATCGGAGGGTTCGTGTCCCACTGTGGGTGGAACTCTACCCTAGAGAGCATATGGTTCGGCGTGCCAATCGCCACATGGCCGCAATATGCAGAGCAACAACTCAACGCATTCGAGCTGGTGGTGGAGCTCGGTCTGGCGGCACAGATCAAGATGGATTATCGGAAAGATCTTGCCAAAGGGAGCAACTTCGTGACGGCAGACGAGATAGAGGGAGGGATAAGGAAGTTAATGGAGAGCCATGAGGCCGCGGAGAGAAGGAAGAAGGTTAAGGAGGTGAGCGAAAAGAGTAGGAAGGCTTTGGTGGAGGGTGGCTCATCTTACTTGTCTTTGGCTAGCTTCATCGAGAATGTCCAGAGACAATGAGACTTCGTTTGGCTAGGAGACTGGTTTGACTACTTTTCTTTACTTGCTTTTATAAGTTAGTATTTTGAATCTTCGAGTACTTGGGAGTGTGCGTTGTAGTGATCTTGTGACTATAATCCATGTTAAATATGTCATAAGGAGAGAACAGATCGTCTGGGTCCGGCCATGAGTTGCTGTTCATTATGGTGATGTCTGTTATTTGCAAAAATCACAGTAGATATAAAAAGTGTTCAAATATCAATTAATATCTATGAAGTTTTATGCAGCCCGAAAGAGACTTCCGTGTACTCGCACCCCTCAGTGACCTGCCTCTGATCATGAAGCTGCCACGCGAGTTTCGGTCTTGCCATTCACGACCGGACGCGATGCCTCGCTGACTCTCGATGGCGTGGCCACACCCCCTTTCGTTTCGATCATCTCCCTCGGTTCCGTCCCATTTCCGAGACCAACCCTAGCAAGGTCTGCACCGAAGGCTGCAAGCCCAACGTACTCGCCGAGTCCTGGTCAAGTCCCAACTCACCTCAGAGCTCACCGGGTTGTCCTCGACAAGTTCTTCACGATGCCGACGGATGTGACGAGCGAGCTCCAGATCCCCATCTACGTGCCCTTGGACCCCACGGAACCGTAGAGGATCGTTCTCAGCCGGAGTACCCAGCTGGGGTGGGGTCACACGGCGGTCTGACAGACTTCACTATCTTTTTCCTCTGACTTTTTATGCTGCGCTCATCCTGCGGCCCCTCGAGATGGAGCATCAGCCCAGGAAAGTAATACCCACTTTCCTTTGAGCAAGTTTCCGTTGTGGGACTTTTCGGAGGTCATGATTGGCAAGTGCGCTCCGTCAATGGAAATGTGGTATGGATGGAATATAATTAAATAATCATTAAGGAAAAATGGAAATAGAACCAATATAAAAAAATTTAAAGAAAATTACACCCGTCCCTCCACTGCTTTTTTCTCTTTTGTTTTATTGTCTTTTTAATTGTTTATGAACTTTGACAAGGGGGATTCATATTATTTTAATGGATGATGATAGTATAACAGTCAATGTTATTGTTAAAAGTAACGGTGATATGTGAATCACCAGTGCTAGCATAAAACCAGCTGCAAAGGAGGGAAGGAAATTTTTTTTATCCTACCTTTTCTATCAATTAGATCTCGTGGCTTACATGCCATTGTTACTCAACAATAATAACAGTGACTGTTACTTAAGCATTTCCCTATTTTAATTGAACTGATCGGACATTTTCTTCTTGTCTTCATGCCGGAGCGAGAAAGAGAATCCCAAACATGTTAAATGGGATCGACGGTGAGAGCCATAAAAAAGGAATCCAATCTATTATCTTAAAAAGAAATGAATGAGCAACAGTTTTTAGTATATTATGATAATAATAGTGTATTCTAGGCAGAAGAACAGCTCAAGTGCCATAACTTGGCACCGGGGGACACTTAAGTGCCATAACTTCAAAATGGTACACTTGAGTGCCAGTTTCGAAGTTAAATGGGACACTTGAGTGCCAATTTCGAAGTTAAATGGGACACTTAAGTGCCACTCCGGCGAAAATCCGACCAAATGGGCGACGTGGCAACTTTCCGGCGAGTTTGGTCCAAAACGGCGTCGTTTTTGCACGCCGACGTGGCGGAGAAAATGCAAAAACGACACCGTTTCACGTCGACGTGTAAATAATAATATAAAATTTAATTAAATTAAATTTAAACTTAATTTTATATAAAATATTCAAAAATTTAAAAAAATTAAGAAAAATTTAAAAATTTTAAAAAATTAAGAAAATTAAAAAAAATTAAAAGGGATTGAACGGGCGGGCGAGGGCTGAGCCCTCGCCGCCACCGCCTCCTTGCCATCACCGGGAAGGTCCGGCGACCTCGGCCGACCCTCCCCCTCTATCGCCGGCCCTTCCCGGCGATGGCGGGAGGCGGCGGCGGCGAGGGCTCAGCCCTCAGCCACCCGTTCGATCTCCCCCTTTTAAATTTTCTTAATTTTCTTAATTTTTTAAATTTTTTAAATTTTTCTTAATTTTTTAATTTTTTGAATATTTTAAATAAAATTAAGTTTAAATTTAATTTAATTAATTTTTATATTATTATTTACACGTCGGACGCGAAACGGCGTCGTTTTGCATTTTTCCGCCACGTCGGCGTGCAAAACGATGCCGTTTTGGACCAAACTCGTCAAAAATTGTCACGTCAGCCATTGGCCGGATTTTCGCCGAAGTGGCACTTAAGTGTTCCATTTTACTCGATATTGGCACTTAAGTGTACCATTATAAAGTTATGGCACTTAAGTGTCCCTCTGTGCCAAGTTATGGCACTCCAAGTGTCACAACCTCGTGTATTCTAGATCATAAAAAATTAAATAATAAATAACTATAAATTGTTATGGGATCCATTCCTTTAAGAATTCAAGGCTCACAACAAATTATTATTCTTATAGTAACCCAAAAATTGTTATGCTAGCAAAGCCCTATCTTAAAATAGGCAACCCAAAAAACTCTAAACTCGATGCCTTCGTTTCACAAAAAGTTGAGTTTTTGGAAAATGTTTTTAAAAAATGATTGCTTATATTGTTTAGAAAAATTACTGAAACAAAAAATGTTTTCATCATCAATAACAATCTATGTCTAACAATTTTCATGGGCAATGAAAAAAATTTCATTCATTTATTTTTGGAAACGATATAAGTAATTATTTTTTGGAAAATGTTTTCCAAATCACTCATATGCGAAACAAACGCACCCTTAAATCTTGTCCCAATTCTATCTCAAACTATAAAAACCACCAATTATAACTTTATTCCCAAACCTACCCTGAACTTTTTGTTAACTAAAAAAAAACACCACTCCTAATTTAGTTTCAAATCTATCTCCATTAACCCTTCATTCAAAAATATCCAAATGTTGATTTTGAGAATCAACACAACCCACGAAGTCCACATCTAAATATATCCGGATGTTGATTTCGAGAATCAACGCAACCCGCAAAGTCCACATCCAAATAACTGACTACTTCCAATTTGTTAATCCGTTTATACAAAAGCATGTAGCCTTTGGTACCTTGAAGGTATCTCATCACTTTCTTTATAGCTCTCTAGTAATTCATATCTGGATTACTCTCATATCTTCCCAATAGTCCACAGCAAAAGCGATGTCAAGTCGAGTGCAAACCTGAGCATTCATCAAGCTTTTAACAATAGAAGTATATGGAATGTTTTTCATTTATTCCCTTTATAGATTGATCTTCGGGCATTGGTTCAAATTGAATCTGTCACCCTTCACAATGGGTGCTATACTTGGTGAATAATCTTTCATCCAAAATCTTTCTAAGACCTTATTGATATAGGTTTCTTGAGATAGTCCTAAAATTCCTCAAAGTCTATCTATATGGATCTTAATGCCAATAACATAAGATGCCTCACCCATATCCTTCATGTCAAAACTCTTAGAGAGAAATTATTTCACCTCATGTAGTAATCCCTTATCATTGGTTGCAAGTAGAATATCATTCACATATAGCACAAGGAAACAAATTTTGCTCACACCGACCTTTTGGTATATACATTAATTCATGACATTCTCTACAAAACCAAATGAAGAGATGATATCATGGAACCTTAAGTACCATTGACGGGATGAATGTTTCAAACCATATATAGATTTCTTAAGCTTACACACCAAATGCTCACATTTGCTAGAGGAGAATTCTTCAGGATGTAATTCCATATTAAAATGGACAACCAATGCTAAAACAATATGAAGATAATCTTTTTTAGATGTAGAAGAAAATGTCTTCGTGTAATCGATTCATTCCTTGTGAGTGAATCATTTGGCAACGAGTCTGGCTTTATATCTTTCAATGTTACCCAATGAATCATCATTAGTTTTGAAGACCCATTTACAATCAATGGCCTTCGCACCATCAAGCAACTCAACTAAATCCCAGACTTCGTTAAATGCCATAGAACTCATTTCTTCCTTCATGGCATTGCACCATAAATTGGATTTATCATTGTCCATGGCTTGTGAAAATGTTTCAGAATCATTCTCATCTCCAATATTATAGTTAGATTCTTGTAAATACACAATAGAATCACTAAGAATTACTGATTTCTTTATTCTAGCAGATCTTTTTAATGTTGCATCAACATTCTCTTAAGGAGTGTGTTGCTAATTGCTAAACAATTGGATCTACTAGATCAATGTCAATAGGTTATAGAACTTCAATGATTGGTTGTTCATTATCCGGTTGAACTAAATGGGCATTATGAACAATAACTAACCTTATATTTGAGGTGGAAGGTTGAGTGTTTGAATGATCTTTATTAGGAACAATGTCCTTTAATCAATCGCTCTCACTAATCAAGTCATTTTCAAGGAACTTAGAGTTCCTTGATTCCACAATCTCAGTGGTGCAAGATAAACAATAAAACTTGTATCCCTTGAACCTTTTGGCATATCTAATAAAATACCTACTTATGGTCCTTAGGTCCAACTTATTTTCCTATGGATTGTAAACTCTTACTTCAAATGGGCATCCCCAAATGCGTACATATTGCAAACTCATTTTCTAATCTTTAAATAACTCACAAGGTGTCTTTGGGACAGCCTTGATTAGAACTCAATTTAATATATACATTGTCATCTTAAGTGCTTCATTCCATAAAGACTTAGGAAGTTTGGAGCCACTAAACATACTTCGCACCATATTTAATAAAATTCGATTTCTTCTTTATGCTACATCGTTTTGGTCGAAGAACCAAACAATACATTGAACAACTATCCCATGCTCTTGAAAAAACTTCGCAAATGGATCAGGTGCTTGTCTATCTTCAGTGTATCTACTATAGAATTCTCCACATATATCTAATCCCACGATCGTAATTTTCTTGCCACATTATTTCTCTACTTCCGCCTTAAATACCTTAAAGGCATTTAACGCTTCATGCGTATTATGAAGCAAGCAGAGATATAAGTAATGTGAGTAATCATCTATGAAATAGATGAAGTATTTCTAACCACACAAGTCCATATCTAGACCACAAATATCTGTACGTATGATTTCTAATATTTTCATACTCTCTTGACACCTTTCTTCGCCTTATTGGTCTGTTTTCCTTTTATGCAGTCCACACAAGTACTAAATACTCCATCATTTACCAATCGCTTAACTCTATCTACAGAGATATATCTCAATCTCCAGTACCATAACATAGATGAATATTCTTTCACAACACATCGTTCTATACCGGTGTTATCATGAATATGCATCCCATGATAATAGGCATTATCTCGTAAATTAATTCAAAAAAAAAAAACCATAAGACAAAGTACCACTTCCAACAATTTTAGATTTAAATGATAAACAAAAATTTGAATCTGAAAAATTAAAAGAGTGACCCAAAAGTACAAGTTTTGAAATTGAAATTGAGTTTATAAAGAAACTAGGAACATAAAAGGTCATATTTCCAAATTCAAAATAGAGCCATTATTGAGAACTAGTCTACCTGTCTCAATAACTTCCGCATGCGAATGCATATTGTTTCCTAAATAAACGCTTTGTTCAATTCCCACTAGCTTCTTGAGGTTTTGAAAACCCTGTAAGAAATTTGAAATATGGATTGTAGATCCAAAATTAATCCACCAAGTGTTATAACTCACATAGTCATATTAGATTCATAACAAACACAAGATATTAGAATCCCTTTCTTCTCGAGGCAGGCCTTAAATATGATGCAATCCTTCCTTACATGCTCTTTCTTTTTATAGAAGAAAAAGTTAGATTCTTTCTTAATGTCAACTTGGGGAGATATCTTACCTTTTCCTTTATGCTTGTCATGGCCCTTATTCTTTCATTGTGTTGCCAAATGAGCACTTTCTCCTAATTCCATAATCGATTTTTCTTCCTCTTGAACGCATATGATCATAAGTTCATTAATTGACCATTTATTCTTATGTGTGTTGTAAGAGATCTTAGAATGTGCATATTGTTGCGGGAGAGTATTCAAAATATAATACACAAGAAAAGATTCAGATATCTCAACCTCAAGGTTCTTAAGCTGAGCCACAATATCTCTCATCTTCATGATGTGCTCACGCACACCTCTAACACTAGTGAGCTTCAATGACGAAAACTTCATAATCAAGATCATGGCATGCGCCTTCTATGAAATCTCAAACTACGCATCAATGGCCTCCAATAAAGCCTTAGCATTGCTATGCTGAGCAACCAAACCATGGATACTAGAAGATATTTTAGCCCCTGTAAACATCGCACTAACGTGGTTAGACTGCTCCCATTGATTATAAAGGGCTATCCCAGCTACAATGCTCAAATCAGTAGGAGTAGGTGGTTCGTCTTTCCTTATAGCATAGTCAATGTCCATCCATCCCAATTGAAGAAGAACTAACTCCTTCCAAACTTTATAGATTTCACCATTTAGTATAGGAACATTACACTTAAATTCAGAGAAATTCATAAGTTGCAAAACTGCATATCAAACAATCATTGCTTATGTCACAAAATTTGAGGCAAAATATATATAAATCATGTTTTACCAATATAAACATGTCACGAACATGAATCACATAACATAAAAACTATCTAGGGGTTAATTTTTTAATTTAAATAAATTCATAATTACATTATAAAGAAACTACCATATTATATACATTTTCTTAATCCCCGTGGATAATTAAGAAAAATAATTGATCATAATTAATCATATTAATATAATGAAAATTCCTATGGGAAAAAATTCATCATATTAATATAATTAATCACAATCAATGTCTATTTCTAAATAGGATCCAAACGTTCTAAATATATAATTTAATTAATTAAGATATTGTGGCTACTCTTTAATTAATTAACTATATGGATCATTGGACATTTAATTTCATACATAAAATATTCATAAAAATGCATGAAAGGGCAAAATAGTTAATAATGCACCAAGGGGCAGAACAGTAAATAGATCGGCCAATGGCACAATTGTAAAATTGCAAGAAGGGCAAAATGGGAATTTTAAATGTGGCTGAGGGCCAAAAAAATAAATAAAGCCACTAAGGGCATAAATGCAAAAATGGCAAAAGAGACGGACAAAATAGAAAATAATAATTAAAAAAACTCACTGTACGTGTGGATCCCACGAGCCAACGATTTCGCGCCCGTGGTCCCACACGCTTCTTCCTCCACGTGAAGAGAATGCCTCTCACCATTTTTCTCCGTTTTCCACTGAGATTTCGCCACCCGTTTCTTCTCCGGTAGCCCATCTAAGACCAAAATAAATAATAGGTTTTGGAGACCATGTCGGCGCAACCACATAGATCCAAGTTTCGGTGAAAATGACCAAGCAATTGGCTCTAAATCAAACGAAAATTTCCCAAAACACAAATCCTTAACCACTGCGACTTCTGCCGCCCGATTAGCCTCCGTTGAACATCAATATGCCGAAATAGCTTACGGCTATTCTTCTTCATGGTGGTACGATTGTACTGTTCCTAAGTCAAGTAATGGGTCCTCGGAATTTGGCCGGAATCGATGATTTTCCTCTTGACCACAGAATGGGGTAAGTATACTAGAAGTGCCAAAAATTGTGTACGGCGCTCACTTTAATGCCAAAAGTTTTTTCCGGATCACTTAAGTGCTACTTAAAAATAAAATAAAAAACAATCATTTAAGTGTTAACACTAGTCCGGATTGCCGGAAATTTGACATGGCTATACTTTATTAATTTCTCAATCCTACGTGGCTCACCGATGTGCCTAGTCAACATATAATCCCTAAACAACGTTGCCTAAAAGTTATAAATAGTGATCATTTAAATGCTAAATTTTATTAAAAGTGATCATTTGAGTGCCAAATTTTATTTAAAGTGATCACTTCAATGCCGGTCGTTGTTAAAAAAACAATCATTTTGGTGCCAAGCATGCCACATGGAAATGCCATGTGGACTGGATTTTTAAAAAATTTTGCCAAGTCATATTATAATTTTAATTTTAAATGACCCGTAATGAGTTTGGTCGGAATTTCTCACCGTTGACACTAAAGTGATCATTTTTCCTCCGATTTAGCATTTAAGTGAGTCGGCGAAAACTTTTGGCACTAAATTAAGCACCGTACACAACTTTTGGCACTTCTAGTGTACTTATCCCCCCCCCCCCAAATGGCTGATTACTATTCACATTTAAAAGGCCCGAAAAGTACACCAAAAATTCGACAAAAACAAGGCAGAGGCACTAAACACGCTTTGATACCAAACGTTAGAATTAAAAATCAAATGTGGAAAATGTAATCGATTATAAACAAACCTCTAGCCATTGTTTGTATTCATGTTCGTAAGAAAATCCCGAAGATTCAACGAAATATCGGGCACACTCTACTAACCCAATCCCTCGCATACTGATAGTGTATTTTAAAATTGAAAGGGTTTATGTTAGACCTTGTGATTACCCTTAAGAAATGAGCGATCGTTCATTTTATATAACATCTCCCATCAATGCGGTTACCAAATGAGTGGTTGTCACGAAGAGATACAAGGCGTGGAAAAACTACATGTCGAATAACCGTCACTTTAAAGAGAAAATATGAATCCAAAAATGTGGGATTGCATTATATAAATAACATGAAGCTTGTGGTCCTTATGGCAGCCACCTGGGAAGGGCAAACTGGAAGCCCCTCGAGATTATGTAAATCCCACAAAGCACCTGCCCAAGGGGTTCTTAGACAAGACGGCCAAGGTCGGTAGAGTGATTGGGTGAGCCGCTCAAGTAGCGATTATGGCCCACTCGGCCATCAAAGGATTCGTATACCACTGCAAGTGAAACTCTACCTTAGAAAGCATATAATTCAAAGTATTGATCATCACGTGGCCCCAAATTAGGGAGGAACAATTCTATGCATATGAGTTAATGTTGAAGCTCGGCCTCGTAACAGAGATCAAGATAGATGATGAGAGAGATTTCCCAACAAAGGAAATGACATCGTCGTGGCAGCAAACAAAATAGAGGGCAGGATGAGAAAGTTAATGGAGGGCAAGGTGGCTAGGGAGAGGAGGAAAAAGGTGAAGGAGGTGAGTGAGAAGAGCATGAAGGCTTTGGTGGAGGGTGGGTCTTATTCCTTCTCTTTGGCTCATTTCATTGAGGACGTCTGCAAACAATGAGCCTCCATTTGGCTAGGAGAGAGGCTGAGTGGTATTTCGTGTACTTTTCTTTATTTGTTATTATTATCATTGTTTTCTGATAAGTTGGTATTTTGAATCTTGATTTCTTGAAGTGTGTCTTCTAGTGTTCCTGTGACTGTAATCCATCCTCGATCTCCAATAAATGAATTCCATTTTGGATTATCAGAGTAAGAAAAGTTGCGGATTGACAAGAACTCATACGTGTCGAATGTATATTAAAGAAGAAAGAGGAAATACAATAATCAACCATGCCATTCTTGAAATGTTCATCCACCACCTGGGCGACCATCTCCTTGCATGTAAGAACCCTGAAACCCATAAGAATCGTCATCATGGTCAAAGCAAAGCTCATGTTCGTTCCATCACTGGGCTCCTCGTCAAACGCGACCACCCTCCACCTATTAATCACCATCCTGATCATGAAAGCTGCCACACCAATCTCAACCGACATCAACAATCGGAAGCGATCACTCGCCTGACTCTGATGGCTGGGGCTGCTTCCATTCTTCCATCTCATCGGGGGTCATTCCCGTTTGCAAGACTAACCCTAACAAGGTCTGTAATCTCTACACCCGGCTACAAGCCACACGGAGAAAAATAATAAAAAAGATGAATGGGAGGAGTCTGTCAGATCGTTGTGTGACCATCCCCGCTGGAGACTCAGATTGAGAACGATCCTCTACGACTCAGAGGGCTTCAAAGGGACCCAACCAGAGCTGTTAATCACACTCTGGTTACACAGCCAAGGTTATCTCCCAGACTTTAGCTCCTATCTCCTTAGGTCTCAAGGACACAAAGGTACTAGTCTATAGAACATATCCTATTTAAGTATGTTGGCACATAAATTTTTGCCCAAAGATCATTTTCGAAAAATGGGAACTTGTTTTTCCACACAAATATTTCATGTCAAATCCTTGTATATAAATTACCTAGGCGTTTAGTATTATTTTTAAATGGAATATGTTTTTTTCTAGAAATAAAAAAAAAAAAAAAAAAAAAAAAAAAAAAGGAAAGAAGAAGAGAAGGTTGGAACCGAGGATCTGAGTGTGACCAGCCAAGCCTTGAGGGATTAGATTGCAATTGAAACAGTAAATGGGGGCCAAAGTGCAGTTTTCCAAAGTTAGGGGACCAATTTGCAAATTTTATAAAATTTCGCTCAAGCCATCATTGTTTCCATCATCTTGGCCACCAATTGAGTTGAAATTGAAATGGGCCAAGTCAAATTGATCAAATCAAGCCAAAAAAGACTAAATTCAATTAAATTAGGCATTCTCAAATAAGAAAGTAGCCAACTTTGAAGGACTTTCTTGCAAAATTAGGCAGGAACAATTGCGAAGACTATTCAGGATCTTCAATTACTACATATAAGCTTGCTAATTGACCAAAAATTTCTACCAAATTGATGAATTAAAGCACTCAAACCAGCAGCCAAAACTCAATCCATGATTCAGTCTTAATTCGAAGCTGTTGAGTAAGCACTTTGTGCCCCACCATGTCCTACTCAAACAGCCCAATAAGCTTAATCTCTGCTTGTGATGTAAGACCATAATTAGAAGTGCAAGTGGACAAAAAAAAAATTGGCCAAGGATAAGCCACTAAAAGCACATGAAAATCACAGTAGAATCCACACACTCAATACTTGCAAAAGTTGAAAAATTTTGCCAAGTCATAATAGACGAAGTAGCTCATTTGGCAAGCTTGGTAGGGGGACAAAAACCGACCAAAAGATTCCTTAAAAAAAAAAAAAAAATACTCTCTTGGTGGTTAGTAGGATAAGCCTAAAAACATTTTCCGAGTGTTGAGCCTAATTAGTCATGGGTGAGGGAAAGTAAGCATTCTTGAGAAAAATGAGGGACAACGAAGGGAAAGAAAAAAAGGACCTCTAACCTAAACTAGAATACATATAATTTAGTTTGGGATTAAATTGGTCAACAAAAGAGGTCTTGGAGTCCAATTTTGGAGACCAACAAAGTCCTTCCTTGTCAGTTATTTCTTTGCAGATCTCGTTTTTTAGTTTGAAGGAACCAACTTCCACGTGCCACTAGGAGATAATTTCTTAGTTTCCTCAGCTAAGAGCAACTGGCAAAAAAAACTAAAAGGCAAGGTAAGAATTCTAGATTTATTTTTGTTCAAATTTGAACATGTTGATCATAGAAAAATCAAGAGGAAAATGAGCCCAGAAAACTAATTTATGAAGCTGGAATTTTTCTAAGTGTTTGAAGCCTCTTCAAGAGCCCTATATGCTTTACTTGCTACTCCCGTTTGCATGCATTTTCTATCTTCATGGGTTTGATGAAGGTTATATAGGAGTACAAATGATGGTGAGGTCAACTTGGTTTGGTCTGTAAATCCCCGTGTAAACCATAAGATCGTCTACAAACTTGAGCCAAAAACCAAGCCTATCGACATTGAGTCATGGCTAGTCTATGAGGACTATGCATGTATGCTTCTTGGAGAGGTCATTTTGATGTGTTCGGTTGATCATTTTCTATGATGTTTTATTACATTTGAAAGTCCATATTACATTTTTTCCCATAGATCTCTCATGCTACGTGTGTTGAGGCTTGAATATAGGCACACAACCCGTTTGCTTGACCTGAGTTAAAATCCAAAATTGCAAAAATTGCAAAAAAAAAAAAAAAAAAAAACTCAAACATGCAAATTAGAGGCCAATTTCAACTTGGTTCGTGTGTGTTTTAGGCTCTGATTTTTTTGTTCCACATAAGATTGCTTATTGGTCGAGATTGAAGGCCACGAACATGGCTTGAGGAAGTTGCTTGGAGTGGTTTGATGTGACCAAATGTTCAACAAAATGCCCAAACCAAGTTTCGATCTTGAGATGATTGATTTGAGTTTAGTTATTGTGATATTCTATTGTTCCACATTAGTGTAAATCAAGCACAAATCGGTTTAGGGAATTATTTTTAAATAAAAACAAAAAATTTGAAAATATAAAAATATAAAAAAAATGTTGGATGGTATCAAATTATGGCAGAAACATCTATGAAATTTTCCTAATCTTATAAGGTCATTTTTCCTAATTTAACGCTATTTTGGTATTTTTATAGTCATTTTTTTTTATAAATAATCCATTTTGTGTAGAATAAAATTATCTAGAATACCTTCATACAATTAGAGTAATTTCATGTATATTTATATTCTCATTTCGCTCACAGGAGTCCTATATGGGGATGTGATAATAAGGCCATGTAATATCCCTTGCCCCACTTGTATCAAGTTTTCCCTTTCTGCATTTACTTTCAAGTCTTTTCAATTTCATAGATGTTTACTTGCCGCACCGCTTTTTTATCATTTGAGTGCAAATTTCCTTTGTAAACTAGGTTAGGATTGGTCTAGACATTAAAGAAAACAATTCCACAAAAACATTTGCATTGACACTTAACAGCTTTGATAAGGATTATAATCGGTAATTAAGATTGCGTGGCCATTTAGATAAATAACCTTTCAAGTTAATGGTATTGCAAGGGTGCTAATAGAAAAATTGGCGTAAACAAGTCCTCGTTTCTAGAAATCTTTGGCTGCATAGGAATCGAGACAACACTCCCCCATCTCAATTGGTTTCTAGCCAACTCCAATGGGCTAGTGGCAACTCATAGACAACCCTAATGGACTAGTGGCGACTCTTAGAAATACTTAGGTTGTTAAAAACTAAAATACAAAATCTAACGTCACGATGTATGGACTTAGAAGGGTCCGCGCCTAATCTAGGCCATTAGCCTGGCTCTTTAGGCAATACCCCTGAACCTCTTCCTTTTTCCCTGACGAAAAAAAAGAGGTTGCAACAAAGTAAGGTCGTGCTCTCTTCCCTTCACTCGCCCCTACCAATTTCCCTAGTAGCATCTTTATGATGTGCGACTTTGTCAACATGGCGCGTGTTAAGTGCACTCAACCATTACAATTGTGATATGAATGGAATATAATAAAATATATATTTTTTGAAGATAAGGAAAATAAAATGGATATGTTGCCTTTTTTTAATTATTGTTTCGTACCAGTGGGGCCATTCATAATAATTTAATTGGCAAATTCTTTACACTCATCAATGATGTGGTGTTTTACTATTTACATCCATCCCTCTTAACTATTCCTATTAGGCATATCATTGGAGATTTTTATTTTATTCGCTCAATGTCACGATAATGCAGTTGATTATACAAAATTTCTCTATGTCATATGGCCACAATAATTAAGAATTTTCTAACTATTAGCAAGTCCTCTATATTTTACATAAAGATATCACACAAACA
Source organism: Eucalyptus grandis (assembly GCF_016545825.1). Taxonomy (NCBI): domain Eukaryota; kingdom Viridiplantae; phylum Streptophyta; class Magnoliopsida; order Myrtales; family Myrtaceae; genus Eucalyptus; species Eucalyptus grandis. The sequence goes on from NC_052612.1 coordinate 11,540,405, forward strand.
AGAAATTTCATCTTTATTTTATTCAAAAACTGAACGATTCACATTGTTACAAAACCGCACGTCAATTCCAGAAAAAGAACGCAAGCAAACAATCCACCATGCAGAATATAATAATTAAATAACACACCAAAAATTTGTTATCAGAGCTTATCCAAACTTAGATTACATCTCTGTGCAGAGGCACTCTGCCAATCCACTAGATTTCAAATAAAGTTGGAATATAGCAATAATCTTCTTACAAAGAGATTGAGAACCCTTATAAAGAAAAAAAAAACTCACTTGACGGTTAGTGTTTCACTATCATTGATATAAAGATGTAACTTTTAACCTAAAAGTAAAATCAATTGAAAAGAAAAAAAAAAACCCTAAAAAGATTTAGTTTCATTTACCAACAATCTTCCACTTGAAGAAAAATATGCCAAATGCATCAAACAACTTTGCATCCATCTTCTTCAAAAGCTAATAATTGAAAAAAGTTGTGCATTTGCAATACTTCTCATCAATCAACACAGTGTAATACCAATGGAAATAGTACATATATATATATATATATATATATATGTTTTCTCTATCTACTACCTTGGTAAACATATCAGTTGGATTTTTCAAGCCATCAATCTTTTGTAACTTTAACTCATTATCTTTCAATGCTGACCCGATAAAGTGATAACGTTTCTTAATATGTCTAGTGAGTGATAAGCTGCATTCTTTGTTAAGTACACTGCACTTTGACTATCGGTCCATAGTGTATTTACTGGCTGCTTTCGATGAAGCTCCTCCATATAATTTTGTAACCACATGATTTCTTTGGAGACTTCCATCATTGCCAAGTATTTCACTTCTGTCATTGATAATGCTTCTACTTTATGTAGTTGAGATAACCAACTTAATGCTATACCTGTAACTGTAAAGACATATTCAGTAGTACTCTTACCACTATCCAAATCACCCAAGTGATATGCATCCACATAACCCAAGTGATCTGCATCCACCTAAGTGTTGATCATGAGATTTCTTTATTAAGATATTCAACAAATATTAGAACCCATTGGGACTCACGAATCAACATTAGTTCTAATACCATCTATTGAGAACGTGCAGCAAAAGTCCAATACTTTTCCCTAGTGAGATTATCAAGAGGGAACCTAAATTCGAGTTCATCATCATATTCAAGTGGATACACTTTCATTCAAGTTGATGTGTTACGAACCAACTATGATATATCAATAACTCCAAACCACATCAAATCTCTTATATATAATTTCTCTAACAAAGTTCACACATGCTCCTATCATGACCCTCTTGAAGTGAACTCCAAGGAAGTTTCATGGATTGCTAAGAGGGCACGAAAACCTTCTTATAAGGTGGTGCTTACACTTCACACAAACTCTCTAATACTCTACTAATCACAGCTTGGTTTTTCATTAATTGTTTCATTTCATTTTTAATCAGATGTTGCCCCTCTCCTAATCTAAGACCTAGGAGTCAAGTAAGATGCGGGAGCCAACCCACCTTACCTTTGCGAGCCAAAGGTGAAAAATATCCTCTAAGATTGGGCTAAACAAAGAAAAAGATTAATCCTCTTGAGGACTTGATTAAAATAGATTTGTTTGTTAGAATAACTAAATATTAAACCATGCCATCTAATAGCTTAAGCTTTTATAACAGTTGGCAATGTTCCTATAAAATCTAACATGATATCAAAGTAAGAGATCATAAATTCCAATCCTACTAGGCCCCAATTGCTTCCCCAATTAAACATGTCAATGCTTAGTACTAGGCAAAAAGACTAGACTTAACGTGAGAAGAGTGTTAGAATAATTAAATATTGAACAATGCCTTTATCTAATAACTTAAGTTTTTAGAATAGTTAGCTGTGATTTCACAAAATCTAATATTGTCTAATGCTTCTTATTAATACCTTTTTCTCTTTTGTGAAAAAAACAATTCATGTAATATTTCAAATTTTATTCCCTAATATTTATCTAACAATCCATGCATAAATGCTCCAATATTATAAATTAAGTCAATCAATAATAATAATAACAGATAAAGGGCGAGAAATTACCAGAAACATGTCGGGTACCATTATATATCGTCTTATTATTCTAAGAGAGGACACCGTGAGGTATAAATGAAAATAAACGTGCATAAAATATAATATTCTTAATCTAAGTGATGATGATACATTCTAAAATTGATAAAAACGAAACTAATAATATAAAAAAGAAAATTTAACTAATCCTGCTGTCCAGACTGAGACGACGGACGTTCAGCCCGTTTCGTTCTTGCACTCTAAAACGGGCCTAAACCATGCTATAGCAACCACGATAATCCTAGAACATATCTACATCAATTATGAAAGCGAGTACGAAAGAAAATCATATAAACAAATTCAAATTACAAAAGAAATGATGAACTAACTATCAAGATTGAAATAAATTTAAACGGCGTGCATTATGACATCAATTGCTAGATATTCATGAGAAAACATCAAACTAAAACCAAAAGCAATGATAGTTTGTTCAAATTAAACCATATTCAAGTTGCTCCATGTTTTCGATTCGGATTGTGAGCACATCGAGGGATCAACACTCAGATGAAACCAAAGTAAAATATTAGTCGACTCACACAATCGAATTAGTCAAAAGATGGAAATGGAAGTTTGGGTTTTTAGCACGATGAACACCACGGACGCCAACTAGTTTCCATCGAATGCTCCGACGAACTCTAGGGAATGATGCGGCAACAAGAGTTTGTCGTTAATCATACAAAAATAAACAAACGATATATATATGCCTGGCCCAGCCCATCCAGACCTCGCAGGGAGAGAATGGAAGTCACTGAACAAAACTTTGAAAAGATCCAACTTGCTTTACGGCTAAAAAGAGCAAGACGTGCAAGGCTCTCTCAGGAACACCATGATGAAGATATAACCTCATCATAAAAGTGATCTTGCGAATTTATAACATGAGAAAGTTTAGAGGAGGGGAGGTTACCCCATGCCAATGCCAGGGCATATCACTGCTTGTAGCAGGATTTGAACCTAAACATGTGTGGAGAGTTCTAATTTTATAGTTTAGTCAACCTATTTTGATAATAAAAAAATATTTGTTATCATTCATGAAAATAATGAGACATAAATTATCGTCCAGACTAAAAACATTTGTTGTGGACTAATTATTTAAATCAATATAAGTGATTTTTCCAATATTATTAGTTTTTCGTGCAATAAAAGCTACCTCCAACAAATTCCAAATTACACCGTTTGCTTGGTTCGGGGAACTTTTGTTTTCACCGCTTCCACCGGTCACACCTCTGCACCTTGTTTGACCAGGTTCTTTTGCTTTTGTTTTTTATTCTGTCTTGAGCGTGATGCCTTCCCTTGCTCCATGCTTGGTCGTGTTTTATACTGCGAGTTCACCGTGTTCTTCTTTGTTTTTTCTCCTGTTTGGTCTTCCTCAGGCCCCATATCTTGCCCAATTCAACCGTAAAAATCCACGTTCAAATCGAGAATTCAAGTCAAGTTTTTCCTGTGTTCCTTTCTATTTTGGCCAGATTCGCATTTTTTGGATGGTACTAGCGCCGAATATTCTTATCTTGCCACCACCCATCGTTGCAGCGTGGATGGTAGGGCTGCTGGACTCCAACGCAGGAGGTCCCAATTTCGAAGCCCCTGCGGAGGCTGAAGCGTTGCGTGGTATCTTGCTTGGGGTGCGTGGGTGGTGGTTTCTTGCGTGCCTCCCCAGGGTTTACTCCCCGGCTGCCGGCCGTGCAGTAGGTTCCCTGGATCACAAAAATATATATTCTTATCTTGCCATCGTTTTCTTTCCGAAATGTAACACCACATAAGCATCGCACACGTGCTCTTTCCCGACGACTATGATGGAGGCCATAGGCATGGGCTTGGCCAATCGTGGGTGAGTGGGTGAGTTTGATTTTTTCTTCTTTTTTAAAATTTTTTTCTTTCATTTGTTAATCTAATTTGTTTTGTATTTTTTAATATTTTCTAATGTGGCGCTTAGTGTGCGTCACATGTCTTGAGAAAGTAATAAAATAATACACATCAGCATTTTCAATTAGTTAAATTGGACGGAGTTGATGGAATAATTCAATCGAACCAATTTGACATATTTTAAAACTTAATTACACTATTTACAAATTTTAGGATTCAATTGCATTTTCGTAAAAAGTTTTGAACTTCCGATGAACTTATCCCATATTCTTTTGTTAATAATGAGAGATCCTGAGGTGATAATTAAGTGTCAATAGCTTCTCAATGTCCTCAAACCTTTCCTACCTTTCCAAATTGGCAGTAAATTTGTCCACATGAAATGTACAAGCTCTTGTTCAGAATCTTAGTGATAACATCTTCAAGTAATAAAATATAGGATAAAGACTGCCTTTATCTTATCCTATCTCCCTTTTACTGTCGATAGTGGTCTAATTAATCTACAGATTATATAATAACTTCTTGATCTATTATGATGAGACATCATATAAATCACTCAACATTTTCATCATGCAAATAGCTTCTTGAATGCATCGGATGCATATGAACCCAATACATCTCATCCTTTAAATCTTATTTGTCTCACGCTGGATCCACTAACATTATTTATGTTAAATTAATGTATCAAGTTTGGATTGGGTATGAGACCCAACCCAATTGGATGATGCAAACTGATCCGTGTTAGATGAGTTGTCAATGAAAGAGTCCCAATTGGATTTTTTTTTTTTTTTGGCCTTTTTTTGAAATGATAATCCTGGATCTTACTTGGCCAGTGGATTCAGCTAAAGAAGTAATTTAAATCGGGAAAGATGTTGCTTACTTGTAGCTCAACCGATCAACAATTGACATCCTCCATACAGTAAAAAAATACATACACACATACATACATAGAATGGTATGGTCAGAGGGTATGTGGAGTAAAAGAAAAATAAAAGGACGTGAGTTTTGCTTTTATTTCCGTCTCCAGCGACAACCGCCTAGTAGACGCATAGTGGGGGACTCCTTTGAGCCACTCCGAATACTGATTTGTGCAAAGGATTCTACACTGGAATTGTGACGTTTTCTTTGTGGAAATGTAAATGTTTCAAGCAGTGAGATAATCCTCTATGAGTCTAAATAAACTAGGCTATATGGCATGTGAGTAATTATAACTCTGTAATTCTTTAATTGATTAGTGGAGTATTTGTCGTTCGCCTTCCCATGGATTAGGTATTGATATCTAAATAAGTAAATCTTTAGTGTTATCAAACTAAGTAAATCTCTGGTGCTTTTTATTATTTTTTCATTTATTTTTCTAGCAATTTTCGCATTTGTTTAAGTGGATGCATCGGTTGACTTAGCCGGGGTGGTTTTGGAATTTCTCGCGGAGTAAACCGACACCAAGCAATAACCAAACTTAAAATTTAACAAACGCAAGTCAAACTAGACGGCGATTTCGACCAATAAAAAATGAAACAGGCAACGACGCAGACCTCAATCAGCACGACGTGGTCGCCTCGTGCTATTGATTCCTTCATTCCACCAACTGAAGACTTACAAGTTGAGATCCATAAGAGCCTCCACCTCGTTATCATCTTCGCAACCGGCTGTACTCAGTTAGGAAAAGAAGAATTTTCGAAGGCATCGTCGTCATCATGAGTGCTAAATCCGAGCTCGTGTTCATCCCATCTCCGGGCCTCGGCCACCTGGTGTCGATGGTGGAGACGGCCAAGCTCCTCGTCGACCGCAACGATCGGCTCTCCCTCACCGTCCTCATCATGAAGTTCCCCTTCGACTCGGAGATTGATTCCTACATCGAGTCGCTCACCGCCTCCGTGGCTGCCCGCATCCGCTTCGTCCTCCTCCCTAGGCAAAGCCACTCCCCAACGACGTCTGGCATGGCCTTCCTCCATCACTTTGTGGAGAGCCACAAAGCCAACGTCCGAGAAGCCGTCGCTGAGCTCTCTGTCCGTGGCTCTCCACGGCTCGCTGGGCTTGTCCTTGACATGATTTGCACCTCGATGATTGACGTGGCTGTTGAGTTCGGCATCCCTTCCTACATGTTCTTCACGTCAGGCGCGGCGATCCTTGGAGTCATGCTGCACCTCCAGTCCCTCCGAGATGAGCAACACATGGACCCGACCAGGCTCAAGGGCTCTGACGCCGAGCTGGACTTCCCGGGCCTTGCTAACCCGCTGCCTGCCGCCAAGTTCTTGCCCTTGGAAGTGTTTATGGAAGAAGACTGCCGGATATTCTTGGACTTCGCCCTAAGGTATAGGGAAACCAAGGGAATTTTGGTAAATACGTTCGCTGAGCTGGAGCCGCGCGCTATGGATGCCCTGCCCAGCCTTGGAGCACCTGCGGTGTACTCCGTGGGCCCCATACTGAACATCACGGATGAGAGCAAAAAGGGTTTCGAGATCCTGGACTGGCTCGACCAGCAGCCAAATGCGTCAGTGGTGTTCCTGTGCTTCGGGAGCAGGGGGTACTTCGACGAGCACCAGGCAAAAGAGATTGCCCACGCGTTGGAGCAGAGCAGGTACCGCTTCCTGTGGTCCCTACGACAGCCTCCGGCGAAGGGCAAGCAGGAAGCCCCCCGGGATTACGTAGATCCGGCAGAGGTCCTGCCCGAGGGTTTTCTTAATAGGACAGCCGGGGTCGGGAGAGTGATTGGGTGGGCCCCGCAGGTCGCAGTCCTGGCCCACCCAGCCATTGGAGGGTTCGTGTCTCACTGTGGGTGGAACTCCACCCTAGAAAGCATATGGTTCGGCGTGCCAGTCGCCGCATGGCCCCAGTATGCAGAGCAACAATTCAATGCGTTCCAACTGGTACTAGAGCTCGGCCTCGCGGTAGAGATCAAGATGGATTATCGAAGAGATCTGGTCAAAGGTAGAGACGGTGTCGTGAAGGCAAACGAAATAGAGAGAGGGATAAGGAAGTTAATGGAGGGCGAGGAGGCCGGGGAGAGGAGGAAGAAGGTGAAGGAGGTGAGCGAGAAGAGTAGAAAGGTCTTGATGGAGGGTGGCTCTTCTTACTTGTGTATGGCTCGCTTCATCGAGGATGTCTGTAGTCAATGAGCCATCATTTAGCTTGGAGACAGGGTTGGCTGGTGTTTTGAGCACTGTTGGTATTTTGATTCTACGATTAATTGGAGGGCGTGTTTTTTAGGGTTTCTGTGGCTACAATCCATGTTTGATTGTTCTAGCATTTTTGTGGCACAATCCATGTTGATTTTGTTGACGTGTTTTATGTTGAACCGGTCAATTTGGGTTTGGCCCGTCTGGAAAGGTAATGATAAATATAGAATGGATTCAAAAAGACATCATTGGTAAAATTCATATGGTAGATTTACGTGTCCTTTCACGTCCTTGATCTACGAGTATGAATGAATTTCATTGTGCTCTTGTTTTCCCCTCCCAAGGTTTGTTGTCCTATTTCTCTCTTGCGTCCATTGCTCTTCTCATTCCTGCTTCTGAAAGTTAGGGCCCTCTGTTCTTGCTTGGCGTGCAATGGAGAGGAGGAGAATATAAAGAATTTCGGAGTAGCAAATTTAGCGAAATTGAACTTTAGTCGAAAATGTAAATTTGATTTGACCCCATGTGGAACCCAAAGGATCCACATACTCATGGACCGATTAGAACACTATAAGGCATGCTAATCAGCCCCTCCTTGCCCATCAGATGAGACGGTTTTACGAGGAAGTCTGCATCGAACGGTTGGTAGAGAGAATCCCATAAAGGCCAACGTCTCATAAGATTAATGTAACACCATTGACAAAACTAAAGGCAAAAAGAGTGCACAAATAATTCAAAGAACATAATCTCTCTTGACATAACACAACTTACGTAAATGACGGTGGTTATTACTTCCCCATTGTCTTATTTACAAAAGGGAATATCAATCTCGATATACAAGTTCAATATATATAGTGATGCAATGAAATTAAGAGCTTTCTCACATGTCTTTCTTACATTAAGATCGAGGACGGATGATCACCTAGCTCTGATCAAAACGGTGGACTAGTTTTACCAAGCATGGCAAAATCGTGACTTGGGCACCAAGAGATTTCTTCAATCCTCGATTTGATTTTCCTAATTCTGATGCAGACATGCATGATCCATCACAACGAATAAACTTACATGTTTAGTATCAAGACGAAGAGAGTGATATTCAAACAGTGACGTTCAAACATTCGATCTCTTTAAATTCAAAATAGCCGTTGAAATTATTAAATAACTATCTTAAATATGTTTACATTACAATTCTTCACTGTTTTGCAAAATTTTAATTCACCTTCAAATGAAAATTTAATTGAGGTTCGGTCGAAAGTTTCTGTTCAATTAAGTTATGATACTAGAACGGAGCGCCCGCGGTGTACCCCGTGGGCCCCATAGTGAACGTCAAGGTTGAGAGCAAAAGGGGCACAGAAGGTAATAATAGTCCGCGGGGTTTCGAGATCCTGGAGTGGCTTGACCAGCAGCCAGAAGCGTCTGTGGTGTTCTTGTGCTTCGGAAGCTTTGGGAGCTTCGACGAGGACCAGGCGAAGGAGATTGCTCGCGCGTTGGAGCAGAGCGGGCGCCGCTTCCTGTGGTCCCTACGTCAGCCACCCGCGAAGGGCAAGCTGGAAGCCCTCCATGACTATGCGAATCCGGCATAGGTCCTGCCCGAGGGGTTCCTAGACAGGACAGCCGGGGTTGGCAGAGTGATCGGTTGGGCCCCTCAGGTCGCGATCCTGAGCCACCCAGCCATCGGAGGTTTCGTGTCCCTTTGCAGGTGGAACTCTACCCTAGAGAACATATGGTTTAGGGTGCCAGTCGCCACATGGCCCCAATATGCAGAGCAATAACTCAACGCATTCGAGCTGGTGGTGGAGCTCGGCCTCGTGGCAGAGATGAAGATGGATTATCAAAGAGATCTCGCCAAAGGGAGCAACTTCGTGACGGCAGACGAGATAGAGGGATGGATAAGGAAAGCTAATGGAGAGCCATGAGGCCGAGGAGAGGAGGAAGAAGGTGAAGGAGGCGAGCAAGAAGAGTTGGAAGGCTTTGGTGGAGGGTGGCTCGTCTTACTTGTCTTTGGCTCGCTTCATCGAGGATGTCCGGAAACAATGAGCCTCCGTTTGGCTAGGAGACTGGTTTGACTACTTTTCTTTACTTGCTTTTATAAGTTAGTATTTTGAATCTTCGAGTACTTGGGAGTGTGCGTTGTAGTGATCTTGTGACTATAATCCATGTTAAATATGTCTTAAGGAGAGAACAGATCGCCTGGGTCCGGCCATGAGCTGCCGTTCATTATGGTGATGTCTGTTATTTACAAAAATCATAATAGATATAGAAAGTGTACAAAAATCAATTAATATCTCAGTGACCCGCCTCTAATCATGAAGCCGCCACGCGAGTCTCGGTCTTGCCATTCACGACCGGACACAATGCCTCGCCGACTCGATGGCCATCTACGTGTTCTTCATAAAAAATCAGAGGAAAAAGATAGGGGAGTCTGTCAGACCGCCGTGTGACCACCCCAGCCGTATTCTCCGACTGAGAACGATCCTCTACGACTCCGAGGGGTCGGAAATGAACCACCGGAGCTGTTAATCACGCTCTGGTCGCACGGCCATAGTTCATCCACCAGACTTTGGTTCCTGTCTCCTTACGTCTCAAGGACACAGAGGTACGAGCCTATAGAACAGATCCTGTTCAAGTAAGGTCGTGACCTCTTACCCTCACTCTCTTTTTTAAATATCTACTTTCCTTTGAGCGAGTTTCCAATGTGGGACTTTTCGGAGGTCGCACTTAGCAAGTGCGCTCCGTGAATAGAAAAGTGATATGGATGGAATATGATTAAATAATTTTTAAGGAAAAATGGAAATAGAATCAATATAAAATTTATTTAAAGAATATTACACCTCTCCCTCCACCGGTTCCTCTCTTTTGTTTTTCTGTCTTTTAATTGTTTAGTATCTTGGCAAGGGAGGATTCGTATTATTTTAATTGAAGTGATCGTGTATTGTCTTCTCTTCTTGTCCCCTTGCTGGAGAGAGAGAGAGTCCCAAGCACGTTAAATGGGATGGACGGTGAGAGCCACCAAAAAGGAATCTAATCTATTATTTTAAAATAGCCGTCCCCAAAAAGCTCTAAACTTAATCCATTTGTTTTGCGAAATTGACTGATTTGAATATTTTCTGAAAAATTATTGCTTATATCATTAAGAAAAATTAGTCAAATGAAAAATATTTTCATCATTGACAACAATATATGCCTAATTACTTCGTGAATGATGAAAAAAATTTCATTCATTAACTCTCCATTCAAAAATCTTCATCAGTTATTTAAAGTGGCATTTTCACATTGGTAAAAAATTCACATGAGCAAAGTGGCATGGAAAATTATCTACAAAAAGAAACCATTCTTCGATGTTAAAATTAGGGAAATTAGGGACAAGTAATGGAAATTTTTGGACAAAGAGCTAACAAGAATAGATTTGGAACTAGAGTTAGAAGCTTGAGGCAAATTGGCAATTGAAACTAAAATTGGGATTTTGTTTAGATAAAAGAATTTAAGTTTGAATTGGAAGTGAACCTAACATTAAAGTTTTTTTATAAGATCAACCCTCTTTAAATAGAAGAAGAGTACTAACGTGATCCAACATTAGTCTTATAAATTATTAACATGTGATTGATTTAACGAAATTGAGTTACAATTCATACAAGGCTTAATACCCTAGAAACCCTCCAACTTTAATTTTTTTTCCTAATTTTATCTTTTGTTTCATAAAAAACTTTTAGCTTTAAATCCAGTCTCACTTTTCCTAAAAACTTTTTTTTTGTCTCATAAAAAACCCTCTATTTTAGGTTATGTCACAATTCTATTTTAAACTTTTTTTTTGTCCTATGAAAACCTCCAACTTTTGGTCTTCCCAATTTTACCCTAAAATTTTTATGATGTCATAAAAAACCATAAACCTTTACTTGAGTCACAAATCTATCCCCATAACCTTGCATCCAAAATTTATCATTAACAACCAAGAGATAAAAAACTTCCAAACACAAGTTGTTCAAGCGTCTCGAGCGCAAGCTCTCCGACCCCAACAAGCGCAAAATCACTATGGGCAATTAAGATGAAGGGTTAATGGAGAGCAAATTTGGGACTCAATAGAAGCTAGTAATTATGAGACAAGAAAGGAGAGTAAAATTGAAACTATACCTAAAGCTGAGATTTTATTATGAGACAAAAAAATTATGGTGGAATTGGTATGGAACCTAAAGTTGAGGTTTTTTTATGAAATAAAAAGTCTAGGGTAAATATGGGACTAGATCTAAAATTGGGAGATTTTTATGGGACAAAAAAATTTATGGTAGAATTGAGATGTGACTAAAAGTTTAAATATTTTTATGAAATGATAGAATTGAGACAAGAGGTAAAGTTTGAGGCTTTTTAGGATACTAGGCCTTCATTCGACCCTTGCTTTGAAAAGCCTCCAACTTCTTCTTGGTAATCACCTGCTTCCAATTTTCCAAAACTGGCCTTCCATTTTGCCATTTGTTCTTTTCCTCATTGAGTGCATGGAGCGATCGCCAGTCTTTATTTCTGAGAATGACTGCAATAGAAAATAAAGGTGTATAGATTGTCCCTTAGGACCTTCCCCTCGCAAGAGGCTTCAAGTTCTGAAGCTGAGAGCTCGCTTTGCTCTGCTTTTCTTTCTAGGTTTTGATTTTTTATTTATTTCTCTCCCGATTCAATTTTGGAGTTTTTTTCTTCTTATTTGGCCTCTTCTTTTTGCTAATTCTTGTTGCTTTTTTTCTCTCATCGTAGTGAATAAATCTGCTTGACTGAAAGTTTTGTGAGAAGTCATCACCAATCCATCCAATAGGATGCTTGGGAGTGGTTTTTTCACTTCTCCAAGATTCGACAGGAACTCTCATCTCCCAATTTAGGTGTAGATTTAAATTTGGAGCTTTTCTCTTTTAATATAAATCTAGATCTATAAGCTTTTTAAGAAGTGTTCGATTTTCTCTTTCAATCTAAATCTAGATATGAGAGTTTTTTAAAGGCATTCAATTTGTGGTAGTTCAACATGTGGTAGTTGTTGTTTTCTTCATATGGTGATAGTGTTGAGGACACTAAATCTAGGTGCGCATTGCAAGCCGCAATTTCCAGATGAGAAGATCCCAACGTATGCCCATCACTAACAATTTCAGTGATCAGTCTCTAATTATTTTTTATGCTATGACAGATTTGGTTTTTAAGGATGAGAGCATGCTTATAATTATAAGCTATACCTTTTTGTTTTTTGGGTTTTTTTTTTTTTGTTTTGTTTTGTTTGCAGTTTCTTGAAATTTGTTCTTGTTGGAAGTTTTCTATATTCATCTCATGTTTGACTATGATAAATGAATGACTTATAAAAAAAAAAATCAATTTCTCGACTTTATACTAAACATATAAATTTACTCGATGTGATGGATCACAAGGTGTTTGCATCGTTATAAGGAAAATCAAATTGAGGATCGAAGAAATTTCTTGGCCCCAAGTCACGATCTAGCCATGCATGGTAAAACTAGTCCACCACTTTGATCGCAGCTATGCATCATCCCTCCTTGATCTTAATGTAAAAATAACAGATAAAAATATTATTAATTATGTTGCACCACTACATATATTCAATTTGTATATCAAAATTGATATTCCCTTTTGTAATTAAGACAATCAGGAAGTAACAATCATTGAGATCAGCGTTAGTTATATTAAGTTTGATTATATTCTTTGAATTATTTGTGCACTCTCAAACATAATGCCTTTAAACTCCAGCGTGTTAGATTTTGCCTTTATTTCTGTCTATTGAGCGTTCCATTAATCTTACAAGATGTTGGCCTGTATGGGATTCGCTCTATCAACCGTTCGATGCAGCCTTCCTCGTAAAACCGTCTCATCCGATGGGCAAGGAGGGACTGATTATGCGGGTCCCTTGCGCTTCACATGGAGTCAAATCAAATTTACACTTTCGACTAAGGCTCAATTTCTCTAAATTTGCTACTCCGAAATTCTATCTACTCTTCCCCTCTCCATTGCACGCCGAGCAAGAAAGGAGGTCCCTAACTTTCAGAAGCTGGAATGTGAACAACAATGGACGCAAGAGAGAAAAAAGACAACAAACCTTGGGAGAGGGGAAAGCGAGAGCAAAATGAAATTCATTCAAACTCGGAGATCGAGGAGGGGCAAGGATACGAAAATCTACCATATGGAGTTTTACAAATGATGTCTTCTCGAACAATTTCTATATTCGTCGTTACCCTTGCAGATTACAGCTTGCGGGCCAAACCCAAATTGACTGGTTCCCCATAAAACACGCCAAGGGTCGACGAATATCAACATGGATTATAGCCACAGACGCACCAGAAAAATCAAACATGGTTTCTATAGCCACAGAAACCCTAAAACATGCCCTCCAAGTAATCATTGAATCAAAATACCAAGAGTGCTCAACCTACCAGCCAACCCTGTCTCTAGCTAAATAAAGGCTCATCGACTATAGACATCCTCAATGAAGCGAGCCAGAGACAAGTAAGAAGAGCCGCCTGAAGAAGTTTATGCGCAAAGAAGAAATAGGAAATCTTGGGATGAAAGAACAGTAAAGTAGAGAGATCTTGAGATGGAAAACTTCTTTCTATTTCTTTCTTCATTACTTTACAATCACGAGAGTTAGCCTTTTTATATACAATTTTTACAGGTATTGAACAGTTGAAGAAATGAAAACTAACTAACTGAAGCAAAAAACTAATTCTAGAACTGAAGTACACCAGACTAACTACCGAGACTTGCTAAGGGTGCGTTTGGATGGGCATTTAGAAAGCCCATCCAAGCCCCAAAGCCCTTTCACCCTAAATAGAGGTGTTTGGTAACCATTCTCAAGGGGCTTTCAAGTGAAAGTCTACCCTTGGGAATGCTGAAAGCTCAAGGCTGGTGGAGACTAGCCTTGAGCATTTCAGCATTTTCGGAACGCTGATAGCTTCCATTAATAAAATTTCGTGGAGTTCCATTTTTACCCTAAAAAAGCATTGGAAACCCAAATTTACCCCCATATAAAAGAGCAAAACCAGGGGTTTCGCCTTGCAGCTCCTCCAGAAACGCTCACGCTCCCAACTCCTCACGCTCACTCTCCCGAGAGCCCCACGACGACGTCGACTTCAAGATCAGCTTGGATATCGAATCCACCTTCAGATCTGCCAATGACACTTCTCCAGCACCTTCAGCGTGTAAGCTCGCTCGCTCACTCACTCTCTCTCTCTCTCTCGCTCGCTCGATTATTCTCCTCATCTGGGTTTGATGATCCCATTTGACTCCCCTGCTCCGCCTGTTTGTATCTCGTCTGCTTTTGCTTCCAGGTTCCTTGTTTTTTTTTTTCCATGCTCTTGCTAGTTGGTAATCGAGATCTGTGATTGTATAACCCATGGCGGAGTGCGAGGGTGAAATTCGAGGCGGTTGCTTTTTAGCGGTCGAATGCGTGGGAATTTGGAGTTCTCCTTAGAAAGCAAGGGTTTTGTGTTGCTTTGCGGGTTTCACGAGCTGAGATTCAATCTGGGTTTTCGAGGTTGGACAAATTTTTTGTAGTGAGCGGCAAGGGCTGTGGGTTGTGGGTTGTGGGTCGTGGGTGTTTTTTTTACGAATTTCAAAGGACATACAATTGGAGTTTTCCGTTCAATGTTTTGAATTTCAAAGGACAAGTTCACAAAATAGAAATACTGCATTCGCTATACTGTTGTTTTGATTCTTCATTTCTATCAAGAATTACCAACAGAAAACTTTTGCATTCATCCTTATGTTGTAATTTTTATGTGCCTCTGAAACTGTCTAGTTTACCGCTACTAACTGTAAATTGTTTGGAGTTATGTTCTCTCAGTCTGGTTTGGTTCCTATTGAATGAACTTTGGCATCTGTGGATTTTTTCTCTTTTAACATTATTTGTCCATAAATTTTTGTACACCATGTTTCCTCTTTCGCTTTGCCAGACACCGATGAATACATGCATGTGATCTTATGATGCTTGGCCACATGAGCATTGATTTTGTAAACTTTATTGGGAGAAAGAGTTGCATTATGCTTTTGTAACCGTGACTAGACAGTTGAAGAAATGCAATCGTGCATGATTTTTAAGGCTGCTTTGTTTAGCTTGGAAGAGCTGAAATGATTTGTTTTCTTTTCTTTTCAACCCATTGAGCTCACTGCTCACAAACTTGAAACCCATAAGATAATAATATTTAGACAAAATCCAACAACAATCATTTCTTAAAGCTTTGTTGTTGACTATATATCATCATTCTCTTGTAAATACTAATATGGCAAAAATGTCAGTGATCAGCATCTCCATAATGCTTGTGAATTGTTTGAATCCCCAAAACATTCTTTACCGTGAATTATTAGTTGGACTACTGAACATGTTATTCTCCATATTAGATTTTGGACTAAGAGCATGCTCCACTTGAAGACTGAATGCATCCATATATTTCATTTTCATGTGTAGCGCAACTAAAAGTGTAAAACTTGCTCTTCCCTTCACTCTTTGAGCACCACTTTTGTTGTGGTTGTATGAGTGGAAATCAGCTATGAAAATTTGACTTCTTTCTTTATCAGCTCTCGGAGGCTTGAAGTCAGTAGGGTGGAGTTGCTTCTTCAAGTTGGAGCATTTTGTGTGGCAGTTGGTGCGTTGATTGCAGGTACTTTTTCCATACGGTATTGGACAAATTTGTTTTTTTTTTTTTTTTTTTTTGGTAAAGGTAATAGATATATTGACTTTAAACCAAAAGCTATACATACACAAAAACATGGCACCAAGAACTTACACTCAAGAAGACAACAAGTTAGATCGAGTGGAAGGGTGCCAAGAAGGAGGAAACAACGCACAAAAATCATAAACAAAAACCAAAAACAACGGCAACAAGGTAGCCAAAACAGCATTACCAACAAAAGGAAAAGGAGATCTCTTAAACTTGATGACCCGCGCAGCTAAGCAAAAGTAGCAAGAAATCATCTGCAGCGAGACAAAGGCAACCCTCACATACCATATGCAACTCCCAACTTCAACAATACCCACCCACCGAAGAGCAGCACAAGAAGCTAACTAGCCAACCGAGCAGCCCACAACTCTCAAGAACCGGCGAAGTCCAGCGAAGCACCAAGAACCCGAACTTACGGGGAATATCGGCAGAATTAAAATGGACGGGTCCAATCCCCAGCAATGTTGAATCCTCCTATTTCTATAAGTGTTGCAACATTTCTGATATGACACGTTTACGTGATCAAATACTTATGAATTTAGGAAGTAATTAATGATATTTGTAATTTTTAATGATAATGAGCTTCTTTCCTCAAAGCATATGTTATCATGTTTTTATTGTAATGAAATTATTCTTCTTGTAATTAAGAAAGAGAGCATGTGAAGTTTTTCCATTTGATGTTTTTTAGCAAAAAAAAAAGGAATTTTGATTTTAATAAAATTGTTTATACAATATCTTTAACATTGTTGTTAAATATAAATTAAAAAAGTCCCAAATATTATTTTTTTAATTTTAAACAAATAAAAATTAAAATATTTAGATTAATCACCAAAGGGGCTTTGCAAATGTGTTTTTTACCAAACAAAGCATTTCTCTTAAAGTTGCATTTCAAAGCAGAATTTACCAAACAGTTTTTTCATTTCCTTTAAAGCCCTTTAGGCTAAACCGCTTTGCATTTTCCCAATGAGCTTTCCAAATACTGAACCAAACGCACCCTAAGACTTGCAGCCCCTTTTCTTCTCATTCTTCTCAGCAGCATTTATATTCTCTACTTTCTCTTCTTTATATGTTTTCTCTTCATTGCTCTTGTATATCTTACTTCCCCTGTTCTTACTGATATCAGTAATAGCATCAGTACAGCTTCTGTTCTTACTGTTCTTAACACCACCCTCTATCAAAGCCTCCCTACTCTTCTCGCTCACCTCCTTCACCTTCTTCCTCCTCTCCCCAGCCTCCTCACCCTCCATTAACTTCCTTATCCCTCCCTCTATTTCGTCCCCAGTCCACAACGCCATCACTACCTTTGACGAGATCTCTCCGACGATCCATCTTGATCTCTCGCTGCAAGGCCGAGCTCCACCACCAATTGGAACGCGTTGAATTATTGCTCGCATGCTTTGGGGCCACACAGCGATCGGCACGCCGAACCATATGCTTTCTAAAATGGAGTTCCACCCACAGTGCGACACAAACCCTCCGATGGTCGGGTGGGCCAAGACCGTGACTTGCGGGGCCCACCAAATCACTTTCCCAACCCTGGTAGTCCTATCAAGGAACCCCTCGGGCAGGAGAAAATATTGGCTGCAGCTCTGACTCCAGTGTATCTTCTTCCGAGTCCATTCACCGGGCGACACGTGTCACCCGGCAGCCAGTCCAGCGCATCCCTTATATTTTCGGTAAAATAATCTTCTTTCTCTCTCCTCTAGCGCTTGTACGCTAGCCCTGCGCTCTCTCTCTCTCCTCTGCAGGGTCTGCACGCATTTATTGTATTCTCTTTCATCTTCCCTCGTTCTTTCCTCCGAGTAGAAGAAAAGCCATTCCAAGTGAGCGAGCTTTCAAATTTTGAATCTCTAGTTTCACTCTCGTTTGCTACCCCGCGCTCGTTGTTGTTGCTCCAGCATTGCGTTTGTCAAGCGGCCGTTCCCCGCCGTCACCCGGCGCTCGCTCATCCTGTCGCTTCCTTCGTCTCTGCTTCAGAGCTCACTCTTTGCTCCGTTGCTTGCTCCATCTCTGCTCCAGCACCGCTTTCCTTCGCATATTAATCTACTTGGGCAGCCGAGATTTGGGAGATCTCATTTCTGCAACCACCTGCAGAGCAGCGTCGACGCCTTCCAGGCCGGTTACAAGATTTGTGGGATGTGTACATGCGAGCAAGAGCGATAGATTGCCCAAGTTCTGGCGGGACGCCTTCCAGACCGGTTACGAGTTCTTGACAAGTGACGTGCCGGGCGTTCGCGACGTCGCCGTTTCGGAGATCGCGAAGATTTCCCTTCGCTCCTTCACCTTCTCCGATCCTTTCGCTACTCATTCTCATCCTGCGGTAACCCATTCTCGCCCTTCAAAACCCCCCTTCTTCTATAATGCTTTCGTCACTGGCTTCATTTGCTTGCAGAACTTTTAGTGCTGAGAAGTTGGGCATTTCTTGTGAAATTTTGGGAGTTTGGTCACTGACTTGTCCTTTAAGAGATTGGATGGAAGTCATGAGTTTATGAGGTCTTGGTTCTTGTCATTGAGCCCTCTAAAGGACGTCGTTAGTAGTTTAACCACGTCGAAGGAGCTTCTGAAAGTTCTTTTTCGGGTCGGTACTCTCGAGAAGCAACATAAACCGACTATAGCCCTCGTCTCAGCCTTAGGAGTCGAGCTCGATCGTTCCATCATCCAGGTTGAGCAGTTGATCCATGAAGAGAGGTCTCATTCTCACCAGATTGATTTCCTCATGAAGCATTTCGCAGAAGAAAAGGCGTCTTGGAGAAGAAAGGAGAGGGAACGAATCATGGCAAAAACGCCTAGCAAATGTTGGTCCCAGTGGGAACCTTCTGATTGTTTGTTTTAACTTTTCGGACTCCTGATTGTTTGTTCGACTTTTTCGACTTCATGGGCTATTGTAAATAATGATTGCAAGCAACATAGTTCATAAATACTTCCTGCTTGATAGTTGAGAATGTGAAGAAACGAAGAACGAGAAAACAAAGAAAGAGAACACAAGATGAAGAGGAAGGATTTCTTTTCATCTCGAATCAAAAGGAGCAAAAGCATACATTCAACTGAGAGCTTTCTCTATTTGTTCTTCAATTATACTTCTTGCTTTTCTCCACACCCTCTATCTATGCTATCCTCTGTAGTTTTATACTCAAGGAAGATGATGAAAAACGAATCAACCGACTCAACACCGGTTTAACAATTTCGATTTTACATATAACAGACTAACCGCTCTAATGAATTATAACACGTGTATTTACTTTTGTTTTAAGTCTTCCAGCTCTGCAAACACGTGTGATAAGCAAACTCTCTCTTCAAGTCAGTCTTGAGCGATGCATTGCCACAGATACAATCTTCAAGTCAGCTTCTTTAACATCCCCCCGCAAATTGGGAGGGGGTAAATATCCCAAGCCCAATTTGGTTCGAAGACTAAAATGTAGGTAGCGAGGTAAAGATTTTGTAAAAATATCTGCAAGTTGACGAGCACTGGGAATATAAGAGACAATCAAGGATCCAGAAGCAACCTTTTCACGGACAAAATGAAAATCTACTTCAATATGCTTTGTGCGAGCATGTAGAACAGGGTTAAGTGAGAGAGCAATAGCTGACTTGTTGTCACAGAAGAGAGATGTTGGAGGAGATAATCCAATGCCGATGTCTCGAAGGACAAAACTAACCCATGTAAGATCAGCTGTTGCTGAGGCTAAGGCTCGATATTCAGCTTCGTCGATGAACGAGAGGCGTAGATTGCCGTTTTGCTGACCAAGAAATGAGGTTAGAGCCAAGATATGTACAAAAACCAGTAGTAGATCGCTGGTAGTACTACATCCTGCCCAATCCGCATCAGCAAAACCATACAAATGCATGAAGCTATTGGAATGAATGGTTAGTCCAAGAGTAACAGTGCCTTTCACGTATCGAAGAACTCTTTTGAGCTTGTGAAAATCACCTAATGTAGGCTGCTGCATCTTTTGACAGAGAAGATTAGTGGCATAAGCAATATATGGACGAGTTATAGTGAGATACTGAAGTCCACCCACAAGACTTCGATACTCAAGGGGATGCTGCAATAGGATATCATCAGTTATCATGGCTGCAGGCCGTAATGAAAGAGGAGTAGAAACAGGTTTGCAATCTTTCATATTAGCTCGAGTAAGTAAATCAAGAGCATATTTGGTCTAAGAAAGAAATAAATCTTGTGTGGTTTGTTTAACCTCAATTCCCAAAAAATAATGCAGAAGACCAAGATCCTTCATATGAAATTGAAGGCTTAGTAGATGAATTAAGTTGGAAAGTAAGTGAGGTGAACTTCCAGTGAGCACAATATCATCTACATAGAGCAATAACAGTATGGTGTCTGAGCCATGGTGAAAAACAAATAATGAAGGATCCGTGGTGCTGCAAGAAAACCCATTTTCAAGAAGAAAGATACTGAATTTATCAAACCAGGCTCGAGGTGCTTGACGAAGACCATACAAGGATTTCTTGAGCAGACATACATGATGAGGCTTCGAGGGTGTATAAAACCCTGGTGGCCTTTGCATATACATCTTTGTTTCATTTAAAGTGCCATGTAGGAAGGCATTCTTAACATCAAGCTGATGGATTGGCCAATGCTTTGTCATTGCCACGAAAGAATAATTCGAATAGTAGCATGTTTAATGACGGGCTGAAGGTCTCGTAAAATCAATACCTTCTTCTTGATGAAACCCCTTAGCTACTAATCTTGCTTTAAGTCTATCAAGCTCACCATCTGCAGTAAGTTTAGACTTAAACACCCACTTGCACCCTATAACATTCATGTGATCAGTTTGAGGCACTAATTCCCATGTCTAGTTTGTGTATAAGGCATCCATTTCATCTTGCATTGCTTGATACCATCCTCGCCCGGTCAAAGTGCAGATTTGACTCATTTTTGGTTCGAGAGGAACTTTATACTCGCCAAGCATGCATATTTAGGATTAGGTTTGACTATTCCAGATTTTAATCTGGTTTGCATAGGATGAACAGACATAATACCTTGTGTATTGTCCGAAGAACTGCTTTGTGGTTGATCGGCATTAACCTCGTCGGTGTTGGCATAGAACACATTTGCTCCTCGTATGCACTTGTAGTAATTCAGTAGAGTGTGTATTGTCTGGAGAACTATCTTGTACTTGATCAGTATCAACCTCTGGCAATGTTGGCATAGTTACTATTGGTTCCTCAGTATGCATTTGTGATGCATGAATGTGAGAGTTCTGTATTAATCCAGTATCTTGCAAATACCCCATCTGTTCATTGGACATAGACTGAACTTGTTCTGTAGTTATAGAGTCTAGAAATGTTACTCCATTTATCCACTTTGTTTGTACAAGTTTGTACCTTGATGATACTCAGTTGGTAGTTGGTGGTGAAGGAAAAACTGATTCATCAAACACCACATGACGACTTACATAGATATGTCCATTAGTGGGTAGAAGACATCGATATCCTTTATGTTTTTCACTATATCCCAAAAAAATACATATAAGAGATCTTGGATCAAGCTTATGCTGTGCATATGGTCTGAGACAGGGATAACAAGCACATCCAAAGACCCTTAAATGTGTATAGCTTGGTTTTTGTTGATACAATTTTCTGTAGGGTGAATCCATATGGAGCTTTGAAGCAGGAAGCAGATTAATGATGTAATTTGCTGTAATGAAAGCATCTACCCAGTATTTTAAGGGTACTTTGGCATGATATAGCATTGCTAGTCCTAGCTCCACCATATGTCGATGTTTTCTTCGATAGACCATTGGTTCGGTGTATAGGGACGGAAATGTGTTGTTTAATTCCACATTGTTGTAGATAATTTTGAACTTTGTTGCTGGTGAACTCACCTCCTCCATCACACCGAAAGATTTTTATCTTATGATCAAAGCGATTCTCGACTTGCTTTTGAAACAGGATAAAGATGTCATAGAATTCTGACTTGTTTCATTGGATACAACCAAGCGTATCGAGAGAAATCATCCACAAAAATGACATAGTATCGAAATTTTTGAAAGGATTGAACTGGTGAGGGTCCCCAAACATCACAATGTATCTTTTCTAGAGGAGTATTAGATGTATAGTCTGACATAGGAAAGGGTAAGGCTGAACTCTTAGCAATCTGGCAACTACTGCATATGCCTTGAGTTCTTGAATTGCATTGAATTAGGTGCTGATTCTGCAGATACTTCACTGTTTTAAACCGGTATGTGCCAGCCCTCGATGCCATAAGTCTTCTCCTACTTCTTTTTGAATTCGAGTGAAGAAAACTTCTTTGACTTTAGGATCAACTTGATACAGTCCCTTGACTTTGCTTCCTAGCCTCACTATTGTATTGTTGCAGTTGTCCTTCAGGTATACCCCATGTTTATCAAAAATAAAAGAACAGGGATAATCATCTGTTAACTTCGAAACAGACAGTAGGTTTTTCTTTATTTCTGGAACTATCAAAACATCATTCAGTGGTAATGAGCTAGTTGTTGTATGCAATAAGCCATCACCAACACAGGAGATTGATAAACAAGAACCGTCTCCTATCATAACAGTATCAGTACCACTATATAAAGAACGGTATTGAAGCATACCAGGGTCTGCAGTGATATGAGCTGAGGCTCCTGTATCTGGATACCATTCAGTGCCATGTGAGTCTTCAATATGCATTGCTGCTAGTGCAGTTGGTATTTCATCCGCTTGATATGAATTATCAAAGCGATACCAAAGATCGAAGTCTTTGTATGACCCGGCCTTTTACAGATTTGGCATTCTAATGGACTATTACTTGTTACTTTCACACTCTGCATATTCTGACCAGATGCTACACTTTGTGGTGGATACGACTTAGTGGCTTGATACTTTTGGGAAGAATTTACATATGGTCTGAACCCTTGTCCATAGTTAGACCAATTGTGTGACAATTTGTTAACCTGATCTTCTTGATTTAGACTCGGGTTATTCATCCTGTAATGCTGATTTCTTCCTGTTTCAACATAGTCATTACCACGATCTCTAATATTCATTGCACGACCCCTGCCATAACCATATCCTCCTCGACTATTTCCTCTTTGATTTCTGAAGTTAGAGTTTTGCACAATTCCAGCCGACTTTCTTTGGCCATAGTAGGCTAGATTAGGATTATATTGATTCATAGAATATGTCTGTAGCTTGGTTTCAAATCTCTCGAGCTGAGATATAACCTCATCATAATCTGGTTGAGGTTTTAAGCAATACATTGTTGTTCAAGCTTTCATATTAAGAACCTAATCCCTCGAGAACACCAAACATCTTGGTTATCTCATCAACAGGTTTTCCAATGGCATTAAGTTGATCACAAATAGACTTAAACTCTCGAAGATACACATTCAATGTTCTATCTCTTTTCTGACATGCTTGCAATTTTCCCCTAAGTTCGAATTCTTTTGCTACTGACGACGTGTAAACCGATTAAGAAGAGTCTCGCCATACCTCATATGATGTTTCTAGCCCAATGATCAAGCTTAAGATGTTCTCGGATCTTGCTCCACTTATCCAAGATGAGATTAACTGATCGGTCTTCATCCAATCTGTATGATCAGGATTCACCACTTCCGTTTCACTTCCTTCAATCTCAATCTGCATCATTTGAGCTGGTGGTGGCGTTTCGCCATTGATGAATCCAAAAAGATCCTGACTTCGTAGGAACCTATGAAACTGTGCTTGCCAAAGTAGAAAATTATCTTCAGCTAGTTTTATTGTAACAAAGTTTGCTATATTGACATGGATCGGGAATGGATACTTCTGTATCCTTGCTGCCATTCTGTATTTCCAGAAGCTCTTGAAGATACGATTTCTCGACTACTCTCAAACAAAAACCAGATTCTGCTCTTGATCTTCTTACTATCTTCTGGATCACACGAACTTTACAGGATTTCGAACAGTATAGCAAAGAAAACTAGAGCTCTCAGGATAGCTCTGATACCATGTGAAGAAACGAAGAACAGAGAAAACAAAGAACAGAGAACAGAGAATAAAGAACAGAGAACACAAGATGAAGAGGAAGGATTTCTTTTCATCTCGAATCAAAAGGAGCAAAAGCATACATTCAACTGAGAGCTTTCTCTATTTGTTCTTCAATTATACTTCTTGCTTTTCTCCACACCCTCTATCTATGCTATCCTCTGTAGTTTTATACTCAAGGAAGATGATGAAAAACGAATCAACCGACTCAACACCGGTTTAACAATTTCGGTTTTACATATAACAGACTAACCGCTCTAATGAATTATAACACGTGTATTTACTTTTGTTTTAAGTCTTCCAGCTCTGCAAACACGTGTGATAAGCAAACTCTCTCTTCAAGTCAGTCTTGAGCGATGCATTGCCACAGATACAGTCTTCAAGTCAGCTTCTTTAACAGAGAAAGCAATGTTATATTTCAGTTGCACAGTAAACATGTCTGTATCCTGTGCAGTAGGACTCTTGTAACTAGTCTGTATCTTGGCAATGAAATAAGAACATTAATGATTTTTCTCATGAATTAATTCGATCTTTTCTTTAGGTAGCTCAGTGTCGAGTTTTTTTTTTTTTGGGGGAGGGGGTTGGGGTTTCGCCGTTTCAATATTTTCCAGTTCCATGCACCTGGTCTTATTTCGACAGGCGGTTTATCTTATAACAAATGCTGGCCCTCATGCCAGAGAATCTATTTGGCCAGTTGACGACGAAATGAGTTGTTAAGGAGCACATGGAATGATGAAGAGCATAGGTGGAATTATTCTCTCACGTTGATCATAACTCTCGTGGAAAAGTTTATTTTAAGTTCTTTCAGGCAGATGACACCCGTCTTGCAAACTGGGACAGCAGCAACATCAACATGGTACTTAGCAGCAAGAACTAAAATTGCGAATTGGGATGGTTTTAACATCAGCACTAGACCAGCAACACATATACAATTATAGTATCAAAATTCTCGAATAGGACTAACGCGAGGACATCGTTTGCTAGCAATTTCTAGTATTCCCTGCCTAACATGGAGATGAGCGCAAAAGGAAGAAGGAAAAAAACTCTTTAATCCTGACTCGCTTTGATTTCGCATTCATTACTCTCTCCCACAGTCCAACTCTCCATGCCGTGATCTTGCAGAGGCAAGGACTGGCTCCATGGCCTGATCAGACTAGCGAAATTCAACAGCTGATGGTCCTTCAGGCCTGCGAGTGCTCTGTTTCTTCTGGGTTCGTCTTCCTTGTTGCTGTCCATTTTAGCTGGCGAGAAGAACTCTATTAGTCTCCATGCGTCGAACCCATTCAGGTTGTCATGAGTTCTGGCACCGTCATGAAGATTCGCCCCTTTAGAGTTTCCTCTTCTTAAGGAGATGCTCTCCCATTGAATTTTGTTGGATGAAGATCTCCTCCCATTGAAGTTGAACTCATTATTTACCAAGACCCATTTCGAGTTCTCTTGATTAGTATCGTCGTGCGCGTAGCTCCTCTCGTAGCTCCTGGTGTTGTTGTCCATGTTCAATTCGATCGAATGAAGATTGCTTTCTCCGGATTCATTTCCTTTGCACTCCTCTCCATCAGCTTCTTTATTCTCTCAGAATAATTCGTTTTCAGCGCATTCAAGATTGATCTTGTCGCTCAAGAACGCCTTGAGCTCCTTGGCTTTCTCTGATTTCGGAGAATTCTCATCTTAACTCATTTTGGGGACAAGTACACTAATAGTGCTTGTGTACGGCGCTCACTTTGGTGCCAAAAGTTTCGTCGGATCACTTAAGTGCCAAATCGGAAGAAAACGCTCACTTTGGTGCCACCGGCAAATGATTCCGGCCACCGGTGAAAGATTCCGGCCAAAATAATTACGTGGCTATCGGCAAAATATTCCGGCCAAAATAATTACGTGGCTTTTTTTTTTTTAAATCGATAAGGCCTTAAACGACGTCGTTTTGCCGTCCTACATGGATGGCCTCACAAAAACGACGCTGTTTAACTCATTGGGGATTGAAATTAGGGTTTCGACTTGGCCGCCGAGTGGCCGTCGTTGGGGTTGGGGTCGGGGTCGGGGTCGGGGTCGAAGGCTGCGGCCGCCAAGTGGCCATCATCGAGGTCGGGGTCGGGGTCGAAGCTGCGGCCGTCGAGTGGCCATCGTCGGGGTCGGGTCGGGGTCGAGCGTGGCCATCAAGTGGCCATCGTCGTGGTCGTGGTCGTGGTCGGGGTCGGGGTCGGGGTCGGGGTCGGAGCTACGGCCGCCGAGTGGCCATCGTTCGGGGGTCGGGGTCGGGGGTCGAGGTCGGAGCCGTTGCCGTTGAGTGGCCATCGTCGGGGTTGGGGTCAAGGTCGAGGTCGAAGCCGTGGCTGCGAGCGCAAGGACCGTCGAGGACGGCGACGGCCGGAGATTAGGGTTTTGAATTGGGGGAGACACCAAACGATGTCGTTTTGGTGTTAGGATGCTGACTGTGTTCTCCGGTAAGCCACATCAGCTTAAAAAATTAATAAAAAAGTGTCATGTCGGATTTCCGACCAACCGGATCGGAGTTGGCACCAAAGTGAGCGTTTTTCAAATTTTTTGACACTTAAGTGATCCGACGGAAACTTTTGGCACCAAAGTGAGCGCCGTACGCAACTTGTGGAACCATTAGTGTACTTATCCCCTCATTTTGCATTTTGGATCTCATGTAGGCCTCGAGCTGAGCCCTCAGCTTTTCGAGGGCGGCATTCTTCTCTTCAAAATGGTACTTGGCCTCTGAAACTTTCGTCTGCACTCTCCCATTGCCAAAATGGTAATTGGCCTCTGAAAGTTTCGTCGAGAATGGGTTACCGCAGGACGAGAATGAGCAGCGAGAGGATCGGAGAAGGTGAAGGAGCAAAGGGAAATCTTCACAATCTCCGAAACGGCGACGTCGCAAACGCCCAGCATGTCACTCGTCAAGAACTCGTAACCAGTCTGGAAGGCGTCCCACCAGAACTTGGGCAATCTACTGCTCTTGCTCTACGTGTACACATTCCACAAATCTCGTAACCGACCTGGAAGGCGTCGATGCTGCTCTGCAGGTGGTTGCAGAAATGGGATCTCCCAAATCTCAGCCACCCAAGCAGATTAATATGCGAAGGAAAGCGGCGCCGGAGCAGAGATGGAGCGAGCAACGGAGCAAAGAGCGAGCGCTGAAGCAGAGACGGAGGAAGCGACAGGACGAGCGAGCGCCAGGTGACGGCGGGGAACGGCCGCTTGACAAATGAAATGCTGGAGCAGCAACAACGAGCGCGGGGTAGCAAACGAGAGCGAACCCAGAGATTCAAAATTTGAAAGCTCGCTCGCTTGGAATGGCTTTTCTTCTACTCGGAGGAAAGAACGAGGGAAGAGGAAAGAGAATACAATAAATGCGTGCAGACTCTGCAGAGGAGAGAGAGAGAGCGCGCAGGGCTAGCATACAGACGCTAGAGGAGAGAGAAAGAAGATTATTTTACCGAAAAAATAAGGGATGCGCTTGGACTCCAGCGTGGCCGCCAGGCGACACGTGTTGCCCGGTGAATGGACTCGGAGGAAGACACGCTGGAGTCAGAGCTGCAGCCACTATTTTCTCGGCTGACCAGAGCATCCACCGCGCGTGGTTCCACCTCAGCGAATGTATTTACCAAAATTCCCTTGGTTTCCCTATACCTCAGGACGAGGTCCAAGAGTATCCGGCAGTCTTCTTCTATAAACACATCCGAGGGCAAGAACCTGGCGGCAGGCAGTGGGTTAACGAAGCACGGGAAATCCAGCTCGGCGTGGGAGCCCTCTAGCTTGGTCGGGTCCATGTGTTGCTCGTCTCGGAGAGACTGGAGGTGCAGCACGACTCCGAGGAACGCCGCGCCCGACGTGAAGAACATGTAGGAAGGGACGGCGAACTCGACGGCCACATCGATCATCGTGGTGCAGAACATGTCAACAACGAGCCTGGTGAGCCATGGCGAGCCGCGGGCAGAGAGCTCAGCGACGGCTTCTCGGACGTCGGCTTTGTGGCTCTCCATGAAGTGATAGATGAAGGCCCGGCGAGACGTCCTCGGGGAGTGGCTTCGCCTGGGGACGAGGACAAAGTGGATCCGGGCAACTACGGAGGCGGTGAGTGACTCGATGCGGGAATCAATCTCGGAGTCGAAGGGGAACTTCATGATGAGGACGGTGATGGAGAGCCAATCGTCGCGGTCCACGAGGCACTTGGCCATCTCCACCATCGAGACACCAGGTGGCCGAGGCCCGGAGATGGGATGAACACGAGCTCGGATTCAGTACTCATGAAGACGATGATGCCCTCGAAAATTCTTCTTTTCCCAACTGAGTTCACTCGATTGCAAAGATGATAGCGAGTTGGAGGCTCTGATGGACTCAGTTAATGGGAAGGAAGAAAGCATGCAAAATGATGCGAATAGGAAAAGAAGAATATAATTAAAGGTGTTTTAACAGATAGTGAAAATAAAATATATTCCCTATTTTTTCATTATTATTTCGTATCATTAGTTGCGATTCGGAATATTTTAAGTGGCAAGTTCTTTACCTTCAATAATGATGTGTTATTTTACCATTTACACCTCCCCTCTTAACTATTCTTAACTTCTCTATAGAAAATTCTATCTATTATTGGGTCCTCTATTTCACATAAATATATCACACGAACAATTCAAGTAAAACCGAATATATAAACGGTTATGTGAGCAAGAAAATCCATTGGACCAAATTGAGAAATACCAACAAAAAAAAAAAATGAACGCCATTTTTATTATTGACATTTTGTAGCACAAAATAGTTTTGAGACTCATTCATGCCCATTTGGCCAAGAAGGTCGTGCAACCAGCACCGAACAGGAGGAAGCAATTGCACAGCAGCTGGAGCCCCCCATTCCCCTGCACCTTGGCGCTCATGAAGTCCACCGCCAGCAGGTCGACGAGCGCCATGTAGACCAGGTTGCTGGCGGACGCGGCGTATGCCCTCGATGATCAGCACCCTCTGGCTGCTCTCATCGTACGTGTCGGATATCCGGATGCCGATGGCAATCCCAGCCGGCGTGGTGAGGGAGAAGAAGAGGGCCATTATTATTGTTGCTCTTGCCTTGAACTTGGCCTTTGTAAAAGAAGCAGGCGAAAATCAAAAGACTGATAAATCAAAGCTTGAATAATGATAATTATAATTCATTCGTTAAAATAATAATAATAATAATAATAATAATTCCTGTACTGTACCGGGACCCACCCGCACCTGCTTTAAGTCAACGGAGGCCGAAGGTCAACGACATCCTCTCAACTTGATGTAGGCAAGTCAATCTTTTCCATAGCTTATTTTCCTCAAGCAGGTCAATTAGTTGGAAGGTTGAATTGAGATCGAAAGCCTCGGGAGAAGTCCAAATGCACCCATTCGTAAACCAATCTTTTAAATCATACTATGAAATGGGGGTTTTCTTAAAAAGAAATTTTAAGCGTAGTGAAAAATCGCTGCGCAAAACTGCGATTGTATCAGGTTTTACAGAAAATTTCCTTTCACCTTTCCTTGATTTCGGGATCGGTGGCACGTTAAAATTTAGAGCTTTTGAAAGATGCATTTTCTGTCTACATGCCTTTCGGGGAGACAAAGTGCCATATTTTCTTCTTCAATTCAATATCAAATGCCCCCTTTTTCCCTAAAGTCATAGAAACAACGCATCAAGCCCATAAAAAGGTATAATTGCCTTTACAAAATTATGTCATGTTCGATTCCACGGACGAGGCATGCATGCATCATGAATTTAATCGAAACGTTTTCAAGATATTGCCGTGCATTTACCTTGACATCTCGACATCACTCGCGCAAACAAGTAGTCTTTTAACGACGGATAAAGCCCGAGTTAAATTCGGCCACTCAAAATTATTATAATCTTCAAAATTATTAAGGCATTTCTAGGAGAAAAAAAGT
Organism: Eucalyptus grandis; assembly: GCF_016545825.1. NCBI lineage: Eukaryota > Viridiplantae > Streptophyta > Magnoliopsida > Myrtales > Myrtaceae > Eucalyptus > Eucalyptus grandis. Next base: position 11,570,047 of record NC_052612.1, read on the forward strand.
GAGAAAAGCTTGTTAGGTAAAAATGAATGAAATCAAATGACTTATTATTTACCTGAGTGATGCAGCCGCCGAGCCCCATGCCTTCAAAGAACTGATGGAAAGTAAAAGCGGCCATCAATGGCTTCACCGTCTTTGTGCTCCCGGAAGTCCCCAGCGAAATCCCTATCATCACTGAGTGCACCAAGATCCCCAGCTCCAACACCCGTTTATATTATCATTTTGCCCGCCGGAAAACACCATATTTGCATTCAGATACTCGGTGTGAAGTTTTGATGAGTGCACGCATAGAATTGAAAGAAGTTGGCAGATTTCATGTCACCTGGGATACGACTCTATGTCGAAGAAGCTCCGACGTGCCCGGTTCTTGATCCTGATACGCCGAGCCGTGGGCGTGCCCGTGAGTCGCGTGGGTGCGCACGTGCAGATGCCTCGCGTGATCGTCGCTGATGGTGGCAGTGTCGCTCTCCTTGTCCCCCTCGCTCGCCGCTGGCTGAGCCTTACTGAAGTGGGACCTCGTGTAGAGGTCACGTAGGTGTCCACCATCAGCGACCCGATGGCGGCTACCATGGCCACGAACCCCGTGAAGGGGAAGTTGCCCCAGGGGTTCTGGTCGAGGCACGGGGACGTCAGGCTGTCAAACGAGTCGGGGAGGACGTGGATGAGGCCCGTTGCAAGGATCACCCTGGCTGCGAACGCCTTGACCAGGAAGAACACGTCCTTCTCGGGGCGCAAGGGCGGGACGACCTTCCCGAGCAGCGGGATACACACGCCAACCGCGCTCGCGAGGAGGATGGCGGCGATCGCCCCCACTTTGTACTTGAGCGCCTCCCTCTTGTTCTGCCCCCCACCGGCGCCCCGTCGCACTTGCAATCCCCAAGGACGAGCGAGGGGAGAAGGACAAGAACACACAGCATCAAGAACCGACACCACCCACGCCGACCCGGCTCGCCTGCCATCTCAATTCGCTACCCAATATCAAGAAGACGAAGAACGCGACGCGAAAAGAGACTGTCGTGCTGACTTGTGGAGAGTGAAAAGGAAAACGCCTCGTGAGGCTGAAGACATGTCTGTGAGCTATATGAGGATCGGTGTTGCATCAGCCGTCCACGAAAAGGACTCTGTGCTGCTGCTACCGCCGCCGCTGCCCAATGGAACAAAGATGAGGACACCTTCTAGCCAGTTTGACAACGACGGGTGCGTTTGGAAACTGCTTTGGAAAGGGATTTGGGGGCTAAAGATCTTTAGGCCAAAATGGGGGTGTTTGGGAGGCTTATGGGGGAAGCTAGCATTTGCAAGACTAAAAGCCCAAGGCAGGTCCTAGGCTGCTTTGGGCTTTTAGCATTCTCGGAATGCCCAAGGTACTGTTCATCGTCTTCCTTCTCCAGCCACGCCACTGATCAGAGACGAACTCGAGAGGCCGGCGAGGTCGCGGCGACCATCACCGGCGAGTCGCGGCGACCGCCCATGACTCCCGGCGACAGCACGCAAGTCATGTCGCCGCGACCAGCTCTGGTTTGCGCTCTCACGGGGGTCGTCGAAGGTCGCGTGGGCGCGACCTAGATCGGGGTCGCCGGAGGTCGCGCGACCACGAATCTATGCCGAAGGTCACGCAACCTCGCGGCGACCAAAGGTCGCGCGACCTCAAGCGCGACCCGGATCCGGGTCATGCCGAGGTCGCGCGACCTCCGGCGACCAGATTTGGGTCCACCAAAGGTCACGCGACGTCGGGCGACCCAGATTTGGGTCACACCGGTCGCCGCGAGGTCGCCCGACCTCCGACGGACCCAAATCTAGGTCGGGTGACCTCCGTGAAAGGCCACCGGGGGTCGCCTAGGGTCAGGCGACCCTCGCCGGAGGTCACCCGACCCTGGGCGGCCCTCACCGGTCCTCTCCGGGGGCTGCCTGAGGCTGCCGGCGGCCACCTTCCTCGCCGGCGACCGCTTGCCTTGCCGGTCAATTTTTTTATTTTTCTTTTGATAATTTTTTTTTTTATCACCAAAGCCCTTTGCAAATATTAATTTCCCCAAACACCATTTTGCTCAAAGATACTTCAAATGGGCTTTCAAAGTAATTTACCTTTAACTCAAAGGTTTTGAAAAAAATATTTTCCTAAAGGTCTTTGCATTTTCCTAAAGGCTCCTTCCCAAACGCATCCAGAATGGTTCGGAACTCTATTTTGTAAGCATCTGCGCGATGAAATGGCTGCCTGATCAATTCAATTATTATTATTAAAATATCCGCAGCGGAGGCATTTATCTATAGCAGGTACAGAAGTGGAAGTTGGCATTTTTCTGTGGCAGGAGACTGTTCGAGCGTCGTAACAATGTCGACATAACTGTTCTCTTGGGAGCAGCAGATTTCAAACCCAACCACCGTCGTGTTCTAGTGCCGTGGCTTAGCTCAGCTGAAAGTCAACGCTCTGCGTGTGGCCTGATCTAATAATTTATCTAATAATCTCTTGCCTTTTACGAAGAAATCATTGGAGGAAATATTAGGTGGTCCCGGACCGCCAAGTCAGCATGGTCTCTAACCACTCAGGAAGCAGCACGTGGAGGTGTGGGGGCCGGCTCGCAACCAAACGAATTTATGCACAAAAATAATTCCATTTCTCTCTCACTAACCTGCACACACTAGCCCCCTACTCTCTCTCTCTCGTGCTCTGCACACAATTATTTCTATCATATTCTCTTTCCTTCGTTCCTCTTTGAGGCAGAGGAAAAGAAAACCTCTTTCCTCTCCAGCAAACACTTTCAAAATTTGAATTTCTTTCTTCCTCTCAGATTTGGCTACTCCACTCTCGTTCCTTCTCCGATGTTCATCAAGTGGCCATTGCCCCGCCGTAGCCGACGAAGCACATTATCGCACGCCCCAGAAGGAGTGAAGCAGAGGTCGAGGGACTGGTGACCGCCCTCAACAAGGGTTCTCGAAGTTCTTCAAGAGCAAGTATGAGCTTGGGAAAGGGCATTGAAGAAGAGGCATTTCTTTTAGAAAGGAGAAGTTTGGAGTATTGGGAAGGCAACTCGTTTGGCTTCTATCTCACTTCGCTATCCATCGCCGATTGCCACCGCCAGTCCTTGTGCAATTTTACTGCTCAAGAACGATTAGCTGACATTTACAAATGGTGATGGTTAAGGGCCAAAATTTGAAATCCACTATAATCGAAGGTGGCGGCTTCCAAGGCAAAGGCTGTTGTTGCCGCCAAGCCCAAAGCAATGTGAAGCCGAAAGCTGCGGCGGGTGTGAAGCTGAGAAGCCGAAGTTGAAGCCTGCGGCAAAAGTAGCGAAGACTTCTGCAAAAGCAATGCCCGGGAAGAGAGCTGTGAAGAAGGTTGCCGCGAAGGGGAAGAAGAAACCGGTGAAGAAGCCGAAGAGTGTGAAGTTGCTGGTGAGGACTTCAGGGGACGGGATTTTTTACGATGATTTGTTTGTGTAAAGAGAATGATTTGGCAACATTTGACATAGCCCTTTTCTTTTTCTTTTTTTCTTTTTCTCTTGGTTTTTAAATTGTGCTAATTCTATTCTTTTTAGCACATGTTTCTATGTAAGCTTCTAGAGGAGATTTTATTAGATGGTTGTGTTTGATGATGGGGAATCGAAAAGCTCTGACTTGTGTGGTGCTCCAGTGGCGATTTCTTCTTTTGGGTCTGGCCTTTTTTTTTTCCTTTCTTGCCATACGCTAACTATACTTTTATTCTTGGCAATGTCAAATGAACAGAGTCATTAGTTGATCTCACGTAGAAGATTCCAAGTGAAATGGTGTATTGGTATCTTGTGGACCAGACGAAACTAGATTCACAAATTGTTCATCTGTATCAATACTCTATTTCTTTTTTGCAGCAGTTTCTCCAACCATAGGAAAAAAAGAAAAAAGCATTATGCTTTCGCATCTATTTTGACAGAAGAAGAGGGGGGAGGGGAAGAATAAGAAACTTTTCGCAGCACATTCGTTCTAAACTCATCTGGAGGCAAAATGCTTTTTGAAGGTTCCATCTCCTTTTGAAGTTTCGGGGATTTCATTTTCAAATATTTGAACCTCCAAAAAGTCTAAATGGGTCGGAGAAACTGCTCACTTGCTCCCGAAGAACTTTGAGAACCCGACTTGATGAGTGATGATGAACCGATTGGTATTTACTCGAAAAAAGAGCGGCATCTCGTGTTCGATTCCTACTCGGTCCAGCCACCCAGGGTCAGAGTGTACAGGATTGAGATCAGAGCAGTGAGGCAGTTTGGCCCGGCGGGCTGGAAAAAATAAAGGGAATTTTTTTCATTTATTTGGTTTTAAAAAAATTCACCCCCTTCACAAAAAAAAAAAAATGTGTCGATTGCTTTTAGTTATTGGTACATATAAAGTAAACCGTGACCAGAGTAGGCAAAGAAGGACAAGTTGATCCCAAGAGAATATATATATAACTTTCATGTATGATTTGAGACCAAATAGGTGCATTTGTGGACTCAATTTCATCAAAACAAATTTCAGACCAATGCAAGATAGATTGTCCTATGTTCAGATCTAAGTGATTTTGACCTAGTTAAACATGTCTAAAAATTTCGAAAAAAAAAAAATATAGAACATGCACAACACTAATAAGAGCAACTTTCATGAAGGAAATTATTTCAAAACTCAACACAAAAATCAGTAAAAAATGGCTAAATCATATATCAATACGAAACAAATTAACCTAGGCTTGGATCTGAGTAGATATGACTAAATTAAGCACATCCAAAAATCATGAAAAAATTACAAAAGATGCAAAAGATGATTTGGAACAAAATTCACGATGACAATTTTGTCAAAAAATGATCATGAAAGTCGGCACAAAAATAATAAAGACAGAAGGCGGAACATAAATAGAATTAAAAATAAAAAAACCTAAACTACTGCAGAATCGCTCATCTTTGGAGGTGTTTTTCGAGGGTAAAACGATGCTCGATTAGGGCGTGCAATCTACCGTTTGAAGCTCGGGATGTCTATTATCTAATTCTAAGAGGATTCAAGTTGAAACTGTTAGGAAAATCCCTTACAATGTTTTAAATATGACAAAATAAATTAAAGGCTACTAACGTCTTTAATGATTGAATAAAAGACTTTGCAAATGATAGAATGTGTAAAAAATATTATCAAAGTGTATACTTGGAAGAACTAGAAGATAGACTTTATATTGAAGCTAAACTTATTTAGACTGTGTCTATACCTTAAGGTTAAATATGTTTAGAAGTAGAATATGTTCAGACTTACGTCTAGATTGTAAAATTTACTTCAAATAAAACACTCTCAGACTTTATCTCCAAAACGAGACACATTCCAGAACATGATAAGGTTTAGAATGAGATATAAGTTAGAACGTAGCAGATTCAAAACAAAGAATCTAGAATGAGACATAAGTCTAGAATGTTTAGAACGAGACAACTTGACAAAACGTAACACAAGCCCCAAACATGTAACGGCTAGTGATTGGTTTGGATTCTATATCAAGATGGATTTGATTGACTCAATCTAATTAATTGACAATTGGATCTTGAAGACAAGAACTTTCTAAACGGAGAAGCTCTACTTATGGAAACCAAGATTCTATTTGTATAGGTGATAAGAATCAACTTGGGATTATACTTTTGTCACTCAACGGCTATTAAATTTTCTTGATACAGCTTTATTCAATGGATAGATTGGAAGAAGATCCTATAAATACTATCCAACGGCTAATTTGGAAGTGGAGGAGTATTTAAGGAGATGAGAAAGTAAGAGACATAGTGTAGAATCTAGAATTCCAAGTCCGAATGAACTTCAATCATATACTTGTCCTTCATGAGCTTAAACGTTTGTGATCGTGAGAGAAATACCAAAAGAGTGACTTAGTGAGATAGTGTGATCTATCACTGAGTGTTTGCACACAAAGTTGTAATATCTTGTTGATCATATAGTGGAATCAGCCAGAAGGCTGTTAACATGGGAAAATAGATGTAGGCTTAATTTTAGTCGAACTACTATAAATTTCGTGTGCAATCTTCTCTTCCATTAACTCTCCTTATTTAAGTCTATTACACACTTGTAGGTTATTTCAGAAGTATGTTCCATCACATAACAAATTCTAAACATCTTTAGAAGTCTGGTGACTTGTTTGTCAGACTATGATCCTTATTCAAACTTTGCTCGAAATTTGTTTTATTCCGCATTTATTTATCAATACTTCTTTCAAACACATATTCACTCCCTTCTAGGTATTCATACTAGCATTATCATAAACGAGGTTGTTTCGGATCTCATTTCAGTCAAAACAGTAACCTAGGTACAAACATACAAAAATCCAGAATAAACTCAAGAACATATTCATCACTCAAATCATCAACAAATCATTGCAGCATTCATAATCATTAATCTTAAGCATATAAAAGTTCCTCATATTCAATCCTAGCCTTGATCGATTAACTCGATCTCGCTTCATCATATTCGAGTTTCAAATTGTTACATTCCTCGTGATTTTCGTCAATTTCTATCATGATCAATCAAATTAAGCTGTCGGATCACGATCGGGACTCTAAGAATGCATATCAGACCACTACAGATCAAATCAAGATCAATCAAACCATCGAATCAAGGAAAGAAAACAAAGAACCGATCCAAAATGGACCGACCTTGACTCCCTAGCAAAGATCGGGCCATTAGTGAAGATTCAGCAATTAATCTAGTTATCTCTAACCACAACAAGGTCAGAGACTTCTGGCATTACACATCACCAATGGCCGGGAAGCTTGGGGGCTCCAGCAATCGCCAATTCAAGCTTAGAACAAAACTAGTCCAAGAGATGGATCGATTTCCACATCAGAGAAGAATCTCGAACTTGAATAGGTAGAACGAGGAGCCGCCTGAGGTGAGATCAACTCCTAACAGCTTGAGCTAGGTGAGTAGATTGCCAGTGAAGGTGAATCATTGTCGGTGGGGGCTAAACCGGCAGCAATCTAGTCACTGGGAAGAGGTCCGGTTGGACTAAAACTAGAAAGAGAGAGATATATGTTTTGGGCGGGAGATTTGAGGGAGAAAAGAGAGAGAAAGACTGAAAGAGAGAGAGAGAGAGAGAGAGAGAGAGAGAGAGAGAGAGAATTTTCATGCAAATGAACCCCCCCTTGAAAATGGAGGGAAAATTCATTTATATACTTCCAAGAGAAAATATCTAGTATATTCCCCACATTAAGTGATTTCGGTTGTCCATTCGATCCGATAGTCGAAATTTTGATCCAACGGTTAAAAATCAATTTTGAAGGCTCTATCATAATCTTGAGGTGTTGGGTAATTGATCTAGTGGGTTTGACTTGAGCCAAAATCGAGAATTGCGTCAAAATGTCCGATTATGAGTTAATTTGCAATTTAATGAAATTCAAGGATCAATATATAAAATTTTGGGAAATTGAAGGTGCAGAAGTGAAATTGGCATTGTGAGGATTCCAAAACCGGTCTCTGAAGACCAAGAACTGGCCGAAAAGGCTTGAACTGACCAATCCCACCAGCAGCCGGTCCGACCGATTCGGTCTGGTTCGGCCGGTTCTTGACTAGTTTGGTCCAGTTCGATACAATTAAGTTAATCAAACCTTATGAACATGATCTAGGGGTCTTTTATTGACCTAATTAAATGATTATCGTGAAAAACAACAAGTCGAAACCATAAATGCTTTGAATTGGGCCTAAAAAGCTAAAATGGTAAAATTTGCAATCAATGGGCAAAATTGCAAATTAACTAAAATTGAACTCAATTAGTATCACAATTGCCCTATCTAATGAGCTACCCATATGTAAGATCATTTATCATATTCAAATTGACCTTAAATTGAAGCACTCGAGCTTAGGTCAAAAATGGATCTAAGCCTAATATTAAAAATTGACCTAGATTCATGAAATTAAATCATAGCCATGAATGGATCAATTCGAATTTTATCGATTGAAGCTTAATTGCTTGATTTTCTAATGCATTGGAGGATAAAATTCTTCAAATTGATGAGTTTTGGTGTGAATTTCACAAAATCGATTCGAATTTAGACTTATATTAAGGAAATGAGTAAGAAACAATCATCCGTTTGCAAGCTATGAAGAAACAATCATCCGTTCGCAAGCTATGAAGAATCGATTTTAGTCCCCTAATGAGGACTCGAAACGGCAATTCGTATTTTGACTTGATCAATCGTGAAATTGAATGCTCAAGAAGATTTTAGATAATTGCTCAACCAAATGTCAAAGAAGGAACTACTCCTAATTATGACTAGAATAAAAGTAATTTTATTTTTGGTCAATTTAAATCTCAAAATTCAAAAATTCAAAAATCAAGGTTTTTAATAAAATTTTGTGAAATTGTTAACACGAAAGTCAAATTAGCATTAAAAGAAATGTATTTGTGCATTTTTTTATTTTTTTTTTTATTTTTTTGGTCAAATGTTTAACAAAAAGTCAACCATTTAGTCGACTTTTCCTAAAAGATCGATTTTTTTGTCAAATTTTTCAATTTTCAAGAAATTGATTTGACAAAAGTGAAATTAAAGTGAAATGGAATCTTTTTGGGTAAAATATTAATTTTAGACCTATGGTTGACTTTTGGTCAAAGGTTGACCAAAAGGTCAACTTGAAAGTCGACCGTTTGACTTTTCGGGTTTGTCTTAAAAATGAACTAGAAATTACTTAAAAATGACAATGCAAAAGAAAGAAATGAAAAATGACACTTTTTAGTAGAGAGATAGGGCTCCGTCATGATCATAAACGTAAATCTCGATTTTTTACCTTTTAATGACGTGTCAACTAAAAATCAAGTGTCAATAGTTGCCATTCTTTGAATAGGCGTTTGAAGGGGTTCCACTCAAAGATAAAATTGATACCTGCAATTTTTAGTTGACTCCACTTTGAAAATAGAAAAAGATAAGAAATGATATTTGATTAGGGACGTACCTGACACTTACATTTGTTCATCAAGGTATCTAAACTCTTGTTGGAGTTTATTCACTTTGTCTCTCTCTCTCTCTCTCTCGTGGAATGGAATGAATGAAATGAAATCACTAAATGAAAAAAAGGAATGGTTTAAGGATAACCACTAACCTAAAGACAAGGTTTAAGAATCACCTAGAACCTTAAGAGACAAGGTTTATGGATAACCTAGAACCTAAGTCAAGGTTTATGGATAACCCAAAACCTAACCCAAAACCTAAATACAAGGTTTAAGGATGACCTAAAACCCTAAGTCAAGGTTTATAAATAACCTAGAACCTAAAGACAATGTTTAAGGATAACCTGGAACCTAAAAGATAAGGTTTAAGGATAACCTGGAACCAAAAAGATAAGGTTTAAGGATAACCTAGAACCTAAAGTCAAGGTTTATGGATAACCTAGAATTCAAAGACAAGGATTAAGGATAACCTAGAATTTAAAAAGCAAGGTTTAAGGATAACCTAAAACCTAAAGGACAGGATTTAAGGATAACCTAGTGAAAATGCTAATATTACCACTTAGAATGGGGGTGAATAGGTGTTTTTAAAGAAATAAGCAAACAAATGCAAAATAAGTTATATTGCAAGCAAAGTTTGAGCAAGAGTCAAAATTTGACTAAAAGTGATGCTAGACTTCTTAAGTAAATTTAGACTCAAATAAAGATGGTTTTGAAATTTGAGAAGTTTAGAAGAAGATTGCTATGAATAAAGCTGAAAAGAGTTAAGGGAAGAGAAAATTGCACACGAAATTTTTAGTGGTTCAACTTAGATCAAGCCTAAATCCACTTTCCCATGCTGACAGCTTTATGGTTGAAATTCACTAAAGTATCAACAAAGAAGTACAATGGTTCGAGTGCAAACACTCAGTGGAAGATTTATTTTTCTCTCACTAAGTCACTTTTCTTGTGTTTTTCTCTCTTGAATACAATTTGTAAGCGTTGTCGTTGAAGAATAAGTGGTTGGAAAGGCCTCAAACTTTGGAATTTCAATTTTCATGCACTATCTCAAATGAATTGAATGACCTCCTTAAATACTCCTCTATGCCTTTCTAGCCATTGGCATTCTCTAGAGGAATTTTTCCAATCAATTCATTGGACATAATCGATTAAGGAAATCTTGTAACCGTTTGAAGATTGAGATAAAAATCCGATAATTTTGTTCGCCTATACAATCAGAATTTAGATTTCCATGAGTAGATGCTTCCCAAAAAGGAAATTGTATTAAAGATTGATTTCATCAATTCATGATTGATTCCATCAATATAACTATAAAAGGTAAGTGAGATTCTTCATTAGAAAGCCAAATATTAAAGATATATCTCTATAATGTTCATACTGGATCCTTGTCGTAAGATCAACAATCCTGAGTCTAATTATATCTTCGTTCTGGACTTGGTTTCAATCTAGATCACATCAGAGTGGGAAAGACTTTTGTAATAAATAGACTTTGGCAAGAGTCTATGATATGACTATAGAAGTCTAGTATTCTTCATAATAAGAGTAAGAACAAAAAAGTTTTATCAACTTCAAAACCTAATAGGAGTTTTCTCAACAATCTCCCAATTTTTTTATAATGACAAAACTTTAATGCAGATTTAAGCATAATATGATAGTTATCCTGCAAAACAACACCTTAGCAGCACGTGATAATTGATAGAGATAACAAACAGTAAACACAACAAAGTCTTGCACAAAACACACATAGTTTGCATTCACCAAACACATCAATCAAAAGTCTGCATAAACCACATTAGTAAATAAAAAGTCAAACACAAGTCAAACACAATGCACCAAGTTAAAGCTTTAATATGCAAAACACTCTCCCCATTTTTGTCAACAGTAAAAAGAGAAAATCAGATAAGCATTAAAAGAGGTTGGGTTGAGAAGGATCAAGGTTGTCTAGGAACACGAACAAGTTAGAAATCCTCCAAGGTTTGCATAGTCTCCTCAAGTTTAGTCAGGCACTGATGATAAATAGTCTCAACTTTTGCTAGATTTTGCGATGCTTACTAATTTAAAGTTTGGACTTGATCATCAAGAGATTGTACTTTTCCTGTGAGAGACTCCGAGGTAGTACCAAGAGCAGCATGCAACTTTTGGATTCCAAACTTTATCGCATATTGTTGTGCCTTAATCTCCAAGAAGAGTTCTACTATCTGTGGATAGTTGGATTCTAGTTCTATTTGGGCACTAATTTCTGTAAATTGTACTAGTGGAGTATCCAGACTAGTATCCAGAGATGAAGGAACATTGACCTGATCGTGTGAAATTTATTGCTCCCCCTGAACATTAGCTTCTTTGTCCAAACTCTTAGGTGAGACTTCAAGGAAATGAGATGCATATATATCTTCAACATCTCGAGGAGATCAACTGATGCCATCACTAGCAGGTGGTTCAATAAGAGGAGTTTTCTCACCTACTCTCCCTATTTTGGTGGCTTTAGTTTGAGAAATAACTTCTCTTTCCTGAACTCCTTCTCTGCGAGCACGGGTTTGTCTACCAGTTCCCGTCTCCCCAACATCTTGGGCATCAATTTCCTTGTATCTTATCCTTCCTTGTTAGTGTCCTCCTGTTCCTTGTTCATATTGACATCTCCTTCTTCATGATCTGAGTCATCATCCTCACTCTCTTTCATTTCAGTTTCTTCACCATCACTTTCTTCTTCTCGTTCTTTCTCGCTTTCATATACCTCCAAGATCACGTAAGGCAATAGCAGAGATGGTCTCGTCCTCATCATCTTCCTCTTCTTCATCCTAGAGAAGAATATGTCGTTTTCTTTTTGGTGTCATTGAGACCACGCTTTTCCTTTTGCACTTCTTCTTAGCAACAGATCTTGGCTTGGCTTTGCTTGTAGATTCCTTCTTCAGAAGTGTCAGGGCTCCAAAGAGATCCCGTAATCTCATTTTTGAGATCATGTTCAGTCTAATTTGCATGGGGACAATGGTTTTGGAGCCAAATTTGGATGGCGATTGAATTTAAAAGTGATGTCCCTTCCCTTTCATGTATGGTTACCAATGCCTTGTATGGTTGTTGTCCCTTCCCTTTCATGACAATTATGTACATGTGCAGTAGGATTGTGTGAGGGAGTGAGAAAGCAACACCATTGCAGATGACCCACATCATTTTTGCTTCAAATTTGGAAACATCAGTTTTTTAAGCAGCCTTAGGTCTGATGCAGTTGATGATGATTTTGTGTAGCAAAATATTAGAAGTAGACATTCTAGAGTAAGTAATGCTTCCTCGAGGAATCCTGTCCCTCACCAGAAACTTGGTGACCTGCTCGTTTGACACATTAATGGGCAAGAATCAACTCCTTTCTACCCCTAGAATGTCAGCCAAAAGATTAACATCAACATCAAACACTCTATCACTCATAGTAAATTGAATGTGAGTGGGATCCAAGACAAACGGGTTGGAATAAAAGTAAGCTATCAATTCGAGGTAGGCATCGAACGTCTCCACACAGAACATCTCCATCTGAAGCTTGGCAAACTTTTCTTACAAGTTCACCTTGATGGAATCCAGAAAATCAAAACCCATGGTACGAGGGTTGATGCCCCACTGTTCAGCATTTGAGTGAAAACTTTATTATAGTCCTTTGATCGAAACAACTTCCCTTTTTCTCCAATGATTTTTTGCAACAACACCCATTTTTGGTTGAAAATTTTTGAAAACCCTTTCATTACCGTCTTCCTTTTTGTTCTCAGTCTGACCCTCTATGCCAAAGCGAGATCAACAGGAAAATTTGAGAATTCCTTTTCTACTCTTCCAACCTTTACCAACCCTAAGTTCTCTATGGCTCTCAAAAACAAGGTTTCATTTCCGTAGCCATTTTCTTTCAAGAAAGAACTTATAAAATCCATGGAACTTCCTCTTTCAAAAACTCATAATGCTTCAAAAGTACCATAGGCTTTCTTACTGAATAGGAGTTGCTTCCTCAGTAACTTCCTCTTCCACTGATTGGCGCGTCGAGCTTCGAGGCGAATCATCCCTAGTGAGATCAAATTGCGTTGGACCTTCAAGCACAAACCGAGACCCACAACTAGTAATACAAGAGGATTTCCTCCGATAGGACATCGAAGTAGACTTAGAAGACTTCAATGACATGTTCATGTTTGATTGGGTGGGAAATTTTGCAAAGGATGTGAGAGAAAATCAAGAGAAGTGAGGGTTTGAGAATAAGATTAGGGTTTGAAGTTAGTCTGGTTATTGTGAAAAAGAAGTTGAGGATTTTATTTAATGAAAATGAAGCAAGGCAGCTGAACCATCATAAAAAGAAACTTTCATTTAAAAATTTTAAAAAAATATAACCGTCAATAATTTTTTAAAATTGAATTTCGAAAAATCAACAGAGATATGACAATTTCCAAAAATATAAAAGGCAAGTAATAATTTGAGAATAATCGTACCTGTTCAAGAAGGAAAGAAACTTATGCGCCAAAATTTGAATTAAAACTACCTAAGTCTAGAAGGCTTTCAGAAGGATGTATCTTCCATTTGTTAAACTAATGAGTCTGCACATCCATAGACTTTAGCCAGTTGCAAGAGTAATATTAAGCTTTTCACGGATTGACTTGAATAAAGCTTTCTCCAATGGCTTGGTGAAGATATATGCCAGTTGATTCTTTGAATCAATGAATTGAACATTGATTTCACCATTTTGCACATGATCTCTTTTGAAGTGATAGCAAATTTCAATATGCTTTGCCCTTGAATGAAGGATGGGAATCTTGGTAAGATTAATCACGCTTGTATTGTCACATCTGGTTTCAATGCAAGGTTCTTCTATTCCAAAGTTCCTTAATTGTAACCTTGATCTAGAGAATCTGTGAAGAGCAACTTCCAAGAGTAACATATTATGCTTTGTTGTTGAGAGTGCCACGGTGTTCTACTTCTTTGAGAACCAGGACACTAACATTTGTCCTAATAGTTGACATGTTCCTAAAGTACTTTTCTTATCAACTTTACAACCAGCCAGATCGGCATCAGAGTAACCAAGTAAAGTGAGGCCTCCTCCTTTTGGATACCATAGATCTAACTTTGGATAAGTCACAATATATTTGATGATATATTTGACAGCACTAAGACGAAACTCTCTTGGGTCAGCTTGGAATCTAGGATACATGCATACACCGAATAGAATATCAAGTTGAGAGGCAGTGAGATAGAGAAGAGAACCAATCATCTTTTGTATGTCTTTTGGTCAACTTTCTTTCCATCTTTGTCCTTGTCAAGTTTGGAAGAACTTGACATAGGAGTCTTAGTCTTCTTGTAGTTTTCCATCCCAAACTTCTTGATAACATCTCTGGCATATTTCTCTTGATAAATGAAAGTTCCTTTCTTTGATTGTCTAACTTGTAAACCTAGAAAGAAGGTTAGTTCACCCATCATGCTCATTTCGAATTCTTCCTACATAGAAGACCCAAAGATTATATCATCTACATATATTTGAACAAGTAGAAAGTCTTTTTTTTTCCTTTTCGATAAACAAGGTTGTGGCAACCATTCCTTTCTTAAAACCATTGCTTACCAAGAACTTAATCTCTCATATCAAGCTCGAGGTGACTGTTTCAGACCATACAATGCCTTTCTTCAATCTATAAACAAAGTATAATTTTTTGGGATCTTCAATCTTAGTGGTTATTCCACATAGACTTCTTCTTATATGAATCCATTTAGGAAAGCACTCTTGACATCCATTTGGAATAATCTGGCTACAGGTGCATATGTCTCATCATAGTCTATTCCTTCCTCTTGTGTATAGCCTTTTGTAACAAGGCTTGCTTTGTTCTTGGTTACTTTGCCCTTTTCATCCATTTTGTTTCTGAACACCCAATTTGTTCCAATCATAAATTTCCCTTTTGGTTTTGGAACTAGCTCCCAGACATTGTTAATACTGAATTGTCAAAGTTCTTCCTGCATTGCTTCTACCCAACTTTTGTCAGATAACCCTTCTTCTACTCATTTAGGTTTTATTTCAGAAATAAGTGCTAGTGCACTTGAGTCTCCTTTTGCTTTGGATCTGGTACGAATTCCTTCTTCTATATTGCTAATGGTAAGTTCCTTAGGATGTCTTGATTTATGCTTGTTGCTATTAGGTTTGTCATTTCCTGTAGTTTTCTTGGATGACTTTTGTTCTACTTGACTTTGATCACCAAAAGATTGAAGTTCCTTGGGGGAATTAGACTTTATTAAGTCTAAAAATAGTTCAGACTCTTCAAGTTAAATCTAATCTTGTTGGTTCTGAATACTTTCTTGAAATCTGACATTCATGGATTCTTCGATAGTTTGTGTATTCTTGTTGAAGACCCTATAGGCTTTGCTTGAAGTAGAGTAACCAAGAAATATTCATTCATCCGATCTTTCTTCCAATTTTCCAGGTCGATCATTTCCATTCTTCAAAATAAAGTACTTGCAACCAAACATATGAAAATAATAGATATTTGGCTTCTTCCCTTTATACACTGCATAAGGGGTCTTTTTCTAGGATGGGCCTTAAAAATACATTGTTAGTTATATATAGGCAGTAGAGACTGTTTCTGCCCAAATACATTGTTAGTTATGTCACTTTCTATCAGCAGAGTTTTGGCCATCTCCTGTAGTGATCTATTTTTCCTTTATGTAACTCCATCTTGTTATGGAGTATATGGAGAGGAGAAAACATGCTGCAGACCATTCTCGTCACAAAAATTTGCAAAGTCTTGATTTCCAAATTCTTTCCATGATCAGTTTTTATGGTTAAAATGACATAACCTTTCTCGTTCTAAACTTTCTTATCAAACTTTGAAAAAAATGAGAAAATTTCATTTTTATTTGCCAAGAAGAAAACCCAAGTAAATCTTAAATAATTATCCATAACTACCAAACAGTATTTCTTACTACCAATACTCTATGTTCTGGTTGGTCAAAAGAGATCCATATGAAGAAGCTGTAAGACGTGATTAGTAGAAAATTGATTTACAGTTTTAAAAAAGCTTATGACTTGTTTTCCCAAGATACATGGAGTACACAGCTCAGACTTCTGGTAAACCATTTTGGAAAGACCTCGAACCAGCTTCTTAGTTGAAAGTTTAGCAATCTGTTCATACTTGTAACATCCTCAATTCCGAGCCCATAAGGATTCACCATAAGGTCCTAAGAAGATCGATCATGGGCCATTAGTCATGGATCGATCGGTTCGATTGGCAAGGAATCATAGATCGGTCATGGTCCAACCGACTGACCAACCAACCAACCGGTCATGAATTGATCGAGGTGTCGACCGTGAATTTTCTACCAACCATACTAATCATATAGGATCACTAGATCATAAGATGACGTTTTGATCACGAGGATTGGCCGTGGGATGATTTTGGATCAGTGGATAGTCATGGGTCGATTTGACCAGTCACAGTTTTTGGCCGCGGATGATTCCGCCGGCTATGCACCGATACATGGACAATCCAAATTAATCAAATGCGACTGTCTTTTCCAAAAATGCATCATTCCTTATTTAGTTCTAAGTGATCGGAATGGAATCTCAAGTTGGTAATGTCCGACCGTGGATTGGTAATGTGCTGACCATGAACCCTATCGATAAATTGGGTGCCGACCAAAATGAGCTCGGGGATAGACCTAAGTATTCCATCATTAATTTTAAGGTCCATGAGTGCCTTGGCTTAGTGCTAGACCATCAAAAGCCTTAGGATTGGTCTTAAAGCGACCAAAGGACAACTGACCCTTTAGGCCGACCGACCATCCAAAGGAACAATTTGGGCAAGCATGGGACGTGATGAACAAACCTTGGGTGTATGTGATTTGATTTTTAAAGATGTGCCTTATGATCTCTTCTCCAGCCCCAGAATTAACTTAGATGATGAAATTCTCTAGACCACCTTCTTGAGGAAGAAAATGACAAAATGGAATACTTTAGAACACCCTGGCTTCTTCATGAAGGAGGTTGACTTATCATCCCACCTAGATTTTTCTAGATATGGTCATGATTACCAAGGATTTACCTTGGGGATTAAGCAAAGTATTCAAGCCAAGTGTTTCAATAAAAATAGGACACATTGAAACTAATTATGGCTACCCTATAGCCTTGATGACACCTTATCTTTTAGAGTGCTACCTATCCATAATGAGTTGTCCCCTTAATAATGAGCTAAGTGCTAATGTGGTACAATGAAATTGAGACAAGCAAGGCCTTCAATGATGACACTAAGTCATTAGATCTCCACCTCATAAGCCTAGCTATCCACTCGAAGATTTGGGTAATGATGCATTGAGATTTGCCTTGGAGAAGAAGTCGATGACTTGTAAGCGTAGGTGTCCACTAGAATCTTAGGTTATGATGAGATGAAAGGATATCCTTGGTGAACAAAGGCAAAGGCCAGCCAATCAAGAGAAGACATTAGGCATCAAGGGGCTTATGTGTCCCCTAGGGCCATAGGTACATCATAAGCCTAAAGTGAGCCTTGGAGGGTGAGTAAATAGATGGACCAATCACAATCAAACATGAATAAGCATAGGTGCCAACTAAGGAGACTAGAAAGGCCAACTCGTTATTTAGACTTAATCATGAGATTGGCACCAATAATTGAAAAGGATGAGGCCTATATAAATAGGAGAAGGGATCCTCACATTTTGGAGGCTTAACCATTCTATCATTTCCTCTTCCTTTCTCTCCTCTCTTTCATGTCCTTCTCCTCCAAGCTACCTTAGGAGATGTCCAGTCACTAAAGGAGCATTTTGGAGCTAGGCTCAAAAGTTGTAAGTAGAATCTCTAACTCTTGGTTAAGGCGATAGCCTACATTGTCGAGTTTAGTCGTGTACTCATCCATGTAAACCGTGTGTATGTTGTAATGTTCTTTTGTGCAGTTTACTCATATTTGCATACTTATGTGTGTTCATGCACCGGGATTAGGCTGAGGTTCACTCGGCTTGGAATCGACATCAAGTCATGATGGCCTAAGCATGTGGCTCAAGCCACGAACCAAGAATCATGGCCTGCATATTATATACAATGATGTTAAGACCAATGATACACTCATTTGAATGAGCACGCCCTCGAGCTTTGTATACATCGGCTAACATGAAAGATGAAGAACCGGCTTGTGTGATGCACTTATATGATGCACCTAAAGAGGAAAAAGCATCTGTCGCCACACAGCATTGGCGGTGATGCCTCGCTCATTGAATGGGATGCCCTGGTTGAGCCAAGATGCCTGGGTTTGAGCCCGGATGTCTCAAGTAAGCTAGCACCAGGATGCTCTGGTTGAGCACGAATGCCTTGGTGAGCTAGCGCTAGGATGCCTCGATTAAGGCAGGATGCCTTGATTGAGCCAGGATGCCTAGCTTGAAGCTAGATGCCTCGGTTGAGCTAGAGATGGAATTGGGGTCGTTACAATACTCATATGTCCAAACTTGTGATGCCAAAGATATGCTTCATCTTAAATTGAAATAAGACATTGAGAGCTCTCTGAACTTATGTTCAGAAAATAAATATTGTCATGTCTTCGCCTAGTGAAGGATTAAGACAAGTCTTGACTAACTCCAAAATAGACATCTTCTTGGAAACTAATTCTAAATCATGTATTACATAGCTGGCATATGCTCAGAAGATTATAATTCAAACCTTTTACCAATGAAACATTATTGATGATTAAACTTCCAATCATCACTATTCCATGCCCAATATTTTTTCCTCTACTGTTCCCACCAAATTAAACATTTCCTCCTTTTTGTTTTTCTAGTTTTATGAGGCTACTTGAATCTCCGTTCATATGTCTAGAACAGCCACTATCCAAGTATCATTTACTTTTCCTTTTAAAAACAACCTACAATCAGAAAAAAAAAAAAAAAAAAAATCTCAAATTTTCTTTGGTATCCAAATTTTATTGAGTCCTAATGAGTTAGTTTTAAAGATAGCCTTTGCCCAATCATTTTTAACAGTTTTCTAAACTTTAGGACATTCATTCTCAAAATGTATGAACTATTACACTTAGAACATTTAAGAGCATTCCAGCCAACGGGTTTCACAAAAACTTTTTGAAAATAATTTTTTTAAGAAGATTTTGGAGGTCTTTATCTAAGTCTCTCTTTAACTTTAGGAAAATTGATTGAAGGAGTGCTATCATTATTCAGACCCAAACCAAATTTGTTAAAATAAGGTATTTGAGCTAAAAGGATTTTCTCTAAAGTTTTTTATCCTTTGGAAAATTTTGTAGAATATCTTAAATCTCTTTTTTCAAACATTCATTTTCTTTTGAAAGAGAATCAGTATTTTCTTTCAAACCTTAAAAATCATTTTTCATACTCTCAAACATTTCTCTCTAGGAATTATCCTGTTGCCCGAGCTTTGAATTTTCCTTCTTTAGTTCAAAAATCCTTTTCAAAGAGGATTTTGTTAGGAAAATCCCTTATGATGTTTTGAATATGACAAAATAAATCGAAGGCTACTAACGTGTTTAATGGTTGAGTAATAGACCATGCATATGATAGAACATGTAAGGATATTGTCAAAGTCTATACTTGAATAAATCAGAAGATAGACCCTATGCTAAAGCTGGACTTATTCAGACTGTGTCCAAGACCTTAAGGCTAAATATGTTCAGAAGCAGAATTTGTTCAGACTTACGTCCATATTGTAAAATCTATTTCAAGACGGAAGACACTCAGACTTTACTTTAGACAATATTCTTAGACTTTATATCCAGAATGAGACACAAGTCCAGAATGAGACACAGGTCCAGAATGAGACACAAGTCCAAAACGAGACTCAAGTCTAGAACGAGACACATGTTCAGAACGGAGCAGGTTAAGAATAAAGCACGTTCAAAGCAAAACAACTTGATAAAACGTGACACAAGCCCAAAACATATAACGGCTAGTGATCTAGTTTGGATTCTACTTCAAGATAGATTTGATTGACTCAATCTAATTGATTGACAATTGGATCATGAAAACAATAACTTTCTAAACGAAGAAGCTTTACTTATGGAAACCAATATTATGTTTGTATAGACGATCAAAATCAATTTGAGATTCTACTTCTATCACTCAACAGCTACTAAATCTTCTAGATACAAATCTGTCTAATAGGTAGATTGAAAGATGATCCACTAGATACTGTCCAACGGCTAGTTTAGAAGTGAAGGAGTATTTAAGGAGATTAATGACCGATGAGCAAGTAAAAGACGAAACATAGAATTTATAATTCCAAAGTCTTAGCAAACTTTGATCATACACTTGTCTTTAGTGAGCTCAAACGTTTGTGACCGTGAGAGAAATACCAAAAGAGTGACTTAGTGAGATAGTGTGATTTATCACTGAGTGTTTGTACTCAAAGTTATAATTTCTTGTTGATCACATAGTGGAATCCAGCCAGAAGGCTGTTAACGTGGGAGAGTGGCTTGATCTAAGCCGAACCACTATAAATTTCGTGTGCAACATTCTCTTTCCTTAACTCTTCTTATTTAAGTTTGTTACATACTTAC
Source organism: Eucalyptus grandis (assembly GCF_016545825.1). NCBI lineage: Eukaryota > Viridiplantae > Streptophyta > Magnoliopsida > Myrtales > Myrtaceae > Eucalyptus > Eucalyptus grandis. Next base: position 11,590,480 of record NC_052612.1, read on the forward strand.
AGGTTATTTTAGAAGTCTATTCTATCGCATAATAGATTCTGAACATCAACCAGAAGTTTGGTGGCTCATTTGTCAAACTCTAATCATTATTCAGACTTTGCTCGAAATTTGTTTTATTCCGCATTTATTTGCCAATGTTTATTTTGAAAAGCTATTCACCCATGTCTAGGTGTTCATACTAGCACTTTCAAATTTGAGGTTGAAGCAAAGTTCATCTATATACTTAGAAGCTTTAATAGGAATTTTCAAATGACTTACCTCGATTTCCTTGTTAGATTCTGAGTTTGTGTTTGAGTCTAACTCTGACTTTGAGTCTGATTCTGAGTGAGCCATCAGATAGATATTTGCAAACTCTTCTTCAATTTCCTCACATTATGTGTCCCTCCAGATTTCTGCTTTAAGAGTTTTATTATATTTTTCATGCTTTCTTTTCTTCTTTTTTAGCAAGGGACAATTGGGCTTGATGTGTCCATTCTTCTTGCACTTAAAGAAAATTACATCCTTGCTTGTTTCAACATCTTTCATTTATCTTTTATGGGAATTTTGCTTGCTTATTTTTTTTCCAGTTCAATCTCCTTCCTTTCCTATTCAGCTTTCTAAATTTCTTTATTATAAGAGCTAGCTCCTCATCGTCCATGTCATCGTTTATGTTTATATCATCAAAATCAGCATTAGACTTAAGTGCAATTGACTTCTTACCTTTTGGATCCTCTTTGTCATTGATTTGTTCCACTTCATATGATTGAAGAGTGCCTATCAACTCGTCAACAGAAAGAGGCATGATCCTTTGTGTCTCTTGAATTGATGTCTTCACATGGTTCTAGTCCTTTAAAGGTCCTTGCAACAGTTTGTTGACCTTCATTGGAGCATAAATTAGTTGACCTTCATATGCCAATCCATTTACAATTTCCATAAAATGGCTTAACATATCTCCAATAGACTCTCCAGGCTTCATTTTGAAAGATTCATATTGGCAAAGTAAGATGTTTATTTTTGTTTCATTTACCCGATCAGTTCCTTCATATGTGACATGAAGCCTATCCCAAACTTCTTTAGCCGTTTCACATGAAAAATTATGTTATATTCAGCATGAGACAAGATGCAGTATAAAGAATAAATAGCTTTTGCATCAAAAGCCTGTCTCATGGTAATTTCTACTTAGTTGGAATCCTCTACATCTTTCTCTAGAACTTCTTTTCCCTTGTTTGAAGCTGAAACTTCCTTTAGGTTGATTCCTCTTTCCACAACATCCCATTCCAGAGGATCTCTAGATCTTAGGAATGCCTTCATTTTATTCTTTCACACACTATATTATTTTCCATTAAAATAGGGTGGCCTGGTATTGCTCTGTCTTTTAATTAGCTTTGGTGCCAAGATACTAGTCATAGAAGATCTTTGGCTTAGAAGTAAAAAAACTTCAATAAATCGAGCACTGAAGCTCTGATACCAATTGAAAATGCTAGTATTACCACCTAGCGGATGGGTGAATAGGTTTTTAAAAAAAATAAGCAAATAAATGTAGAATCAATTATATTGCAAGCAAAGTCTGAATAAGAGTCAAAATCTGACTAAAAGTACCGCCAGACTTCTGAAGTAAATTCAGACTCAAATAGAGATGGTTTAGAAATTTGATAATTTCATAAGAAGATTGCAACGAATAAAGCTAAAAAAGAGTTAAGGGAAGAGAAAATTGCATAGGAAATTTATAGTGGTTCGGCTTAGATCAAGCCTACATCCACTCTCCCATACCGACAACCTTCTGGCTAAAATTCACTAAAGTATCAATAGAGAAGTGCAATGGTTCGAGGCAAACACTCAGTGAAAGATTTTTTTTTTCCTCTCACTAAGTCACTCTTCTTGTGTTTTTCTCTCTTAAATATAATTTGTAAGCGTTGTCATTGAAAAACAAGTGGTTGGAAAGGCTTCAAACTTTGAAATTTCAATTTTCATGCACAATCTCAAATGGACTTAATGATCTCCTTAAATACTCCTCTATGCCTTTCTAGACATTGGCATTCTCCAGAGGAATTTCTTCTAATCAATCCGTTGGACAAAATCGAGTAATGAAATCTTGTAGCGTTTGAAGATTGAGATGAAAATCCAATGATTCTAGTCGCCCATACAATCAGAATATAGATTTCTATAAGTAGATGCTTTACAAAAAGGAACTTGTCTTGAAGATTGATTTCATCAATTTGTGATTAATTCCATCAATATATCTATAAAAAGTAAGTGAGATTCTTCACCATAAAGCTAGATATTATAGATATATCTCTATAATATTCATACCAAATCCTTGTTATAAGATCAATAATTCCGAGTCTGATTATATCTTCATTTAGACTTGGTCTTAGTCTGGATCACGTCAAAGTGGGAAAGACTTTTGGAATAAATAGACTTTGACAAGAGTCTGCGATATGACTACAGAAGTCTAGTATTATTCAGAATAAAAGTAAGAACAATAAAGTTTTGTCAACTTCAAAACCTTATAGGAGTTTTCTCAACACCTAAAACCTAAGGGACGAGGTTTAAGGTTGACCAAGAACCTAAAACAAGGGGTATGGTTTAAGGTAACCAAAAACCAAAAGCAAGGGTTATGGTTTAGGATGACCAAAAACTGAAAACAATGGTATTATTTAGGATTACCAATAACCAAAAGCAAGGATTATAATTTAGGATGACCAAAAATCGGTTCACTAAGGAACACATATTTTGAAAAAGGGTTTCAAGATTGCTTGAGAGCTAATCTTGCGAAACAATGTCGATTGTCAAATCCCTTCGGAGAGGATTTTAACATGAGATTTGATTAACTACCTAAGGGTCAAATCAAATATACCAAGTGGAAATATCCTTTCAAAAGAGGTCTTTCACACTGGCTCTGAAAAAGGGCTTTTATTCCCAACCATTGATGTGGGAAAACTGTTTAAATCTCACTGTAGAGGTCTCACTCAACCTATATCTAAGGCTTTCAAAAATGTTCATAGTGAATACAATTTATTGATCAAAAGGTCTTTTGAAAGGACCGTAATGATGGTTTGGTCATGGGCTTACACAAAGGGTATGCACTTTGAGACCAAGAAATGAATATTCAATCAATATTTTCATCATGTTTACAAGTCAAGAACCTAGAATATAAGATAAGATAGGATTGCTTCAACTCCTGCTAGCGGTAGCTCTTGTGTGATACTCTAATTTCAACTCAAACCATTCTAACCATAAGAGACTTTGGATAAGGGTTGTAATGTTGGTTTGGGTGAGGCTTAAAAATGCTTGAAAAATTTTCAAATATCAAAGGGTTAAAAGTGAGTGATTATCTTGGCATCATTACCATCACACAACTTTTCAAAAACTTAACTCTTGAAATTTAACCTATCTCGAGAGTCATGACTATTTGTCTTGAGACATGAGAGCTTCACTCTCTTTTCTAATGACATTGCTTGCAACATGTTTTCTTTTGCAAGGCTTTTCTTTTGTTTTTCAATGGATGGTCTTTTGCATGACCATTGATTTTGCTCTTTTTTGCATTTATGCTTTTTTTTACATTTTTTTCATGGGCATTAGCCTTACTTTTACCAAACACACTAGTTTTTCATACCCCTTAGTTTTCACTTTCTATTGAGTATCGAGGATTCTCGAGTGGTACTTATAAACATGACCAACATTTTTAATTTTGTTGGTAAATCACATGGCTTGCCCCAGTGTAGGGAGATAATTATCACCTGGGGTTATGAAAAAATTGCATAAGGCTCAAATTGGCTAAGCAAAGGGTAATTGTGTTTGGAGTAGTGAACAAAATGCTCTTCGTCACTTTAGGATGCTTTGAGGTTTGGTAAGAAATCACCTAAAGCTAGCACAAGAAGATTGATACAAGTGAAAGCAATAAAATCTTTCTTGATCTTTTACTCCATAATCTTCAACTGACACCCCTTATTTTGCCCTAATGTGGGGCTGTTCTTGATAGGGTTATTTTGGAAATGCTCCTTATTTGGCTCAAAGTGGCTTGCAAGGGATATCAGTATTCTTTGGGATTGAGAAAGAAAATGTCTTTATCATCTCAAACCATGTATTCATTGTGAATGAACCCTATGCCCTAAAACATGGTTCTTTTCACTCAATACTCTTAGAGAGTGTATAAGGACATGTTTGGTAAAGGGGTTGCCTCTCATCATTTTAGGCACTTCCACCTAGCATATTTAACAACCCTTTCAGGTTTTCCAAATCACATTTTGGCTAAATTCAATTCCCTGGGAATGAAAATGTAATGAAATTTTGTTTGAAAAAACATGTTCCCTTGACCCTACTGGGGAGACTTTTGGAAATAAGGTTAAATAAAATTTGTGAACTGAACAGGCTTTGTTCAGTATAGGGGTACTTCTAAAGTTCTAACTGACTCATTCAGCATTCTAAGGGATAGGGCCGCTTTTAAATTCTAAAGAAGATGGTCACTTTTTGAAAGTTTTGCATTTTTGAGATCAACCTCCTATTGACAGGTAGAATCTTCTTCAGAGATCCTGCAAAATGAACAAACATGCAGATGCAACATGTATGCATGATGCAAATATCCTAAAGTGGCTCAAATTCAATCTAAAAGCAGCTCAAAGGCCTTTCACTTTATTCATGGATAATACTTCTTGACAGCATCAACATTTATAAGCCTTGGCAATTCTTGACCATCCATTTTTACAAGGATCAGTGCCCCTACCAGGTAACACTTTCCTTACAATATATGTACCTTCGTAGTTCGGAGTAAACTTCCAACGAGGATTTGCAATGATAGGTATGAACTTTCTAAAAACAAGATCGTTGATCTCGAAATGTCTTAACTTGACCTTGTAATTAAATGACCTAGCTACCCTCTTCCGATAGCCTTATCCATGGCATAGGGCTTTTACCCTCTTTTCATCAATCATATTGAGTTGTTCAAATATTTGTTGGACCCATTCTGCTTCAGAGAGCTTGATTTGAGAAAATACCTTTAGTGAAGGGATTTCCACTTCTACGAGTAGCATAACCTCCATCCCATAAACCAATGAGAATGGTGTTGCCCCAGTTGAAGTGCAAATTGAAGTTTGGTAAGCAAGCAAAGCATATGGTAACCAATTATACCAATCACAATAATTTTCTACCGTTTTGGCTAAATCTTCTTGATGTTCTTATTTGCCGCTTCCACAGCTCCATTCATTTGTGGGCAGTAAGGAGAAAAATTCAAATGGCGAATGTGGAATTCTCCAAGTAGTTCATCCACCACATTGTTGTTCAGGTTTGATCCATTGTTTGTGATGATCGCTTCAAGAACTCCATATCGAGCAATGATATCACAACGGATAAACTTTGCCACGCTTTTTGTAGTAACATGGGCATAAGAACTAGCTTCAATCCATTTGGTAAAGTAATCAATGGCTATTAAGATAAAACGATGTCCATTCGATGCTTTAGGATTATTTGGGCCAATGATGTCGATGCCCCACATTGAAAGGACTCAAACATTTGATGTAGTTCATTAAGAGGAGCGTTGATTTTGTCTACATAGACTTGGCATTAGTGACAATACCTCACATTCTGAATACAATCGGCTTCCATGGTTAACCAATAGTAACCGAGCCTCATGCCTTTTCTTGCCAGGAGATGACCGTTCATATGAGGGCCACACTCTCCTTCATGTATCTCTTTCATCAAGAGTTTAGCTTCTTATGCATTCATGCACTTTAGTAAAACTAAATCGAAAGACCTTTTATAAAGGACTCCTCCACTAAGGAAGAATTTGGATGCCAACTTCATCATGTATTTTTTATCATTGGCTTAACTCCCTTGGAGAAATTTGCCTTCTCAAAGGTAATTCATAATGTCATAATGCCAGGGTTGACCATCAGATTCCTCTTCTATCATTAGGCAATAAGCAAGCTTCTTCAAGACGTCGATTTGCAAAGGATCAACGTTCAAACCATCAGTTACTTGTAACATTGAAGATAAAGTCGCCAAGACATCAGCAAACTTATTTTGTGATCTCGGTAGATAGTCAAAAGAGATTTCATCGAATTCCTTAACCAAGTCTTCGAGATATTCATGGTAAGGAATCAACTTTATATCTCGCATTTGCCATTCACCTCCCGTCTGGAAAATGATGAGTGCAAAATCACCATAAACTTGAAGATTTTTTACTTTCATATCGATGGCTAATTGCATACCAAGGATGCAAGGTTCATATTCAAAAATATTGTTTTTTTTTTTCTTTTTTTGGTAAGGTTCATATTCAAAAATATTGTTGGTACAAGGGAATACCAACTTTGCAGCTAATGGATAATGTTGACCTCTGGGCATATTAAAACTGCTCCTATGCCAGAACCAGAAAGGTTGACTACACCATCAAAATACATAGTCCACTTGTTAGGCGAGACTAAATAAATTTGTTCACCAATTTCATCCCAATCATCAGACTTCTTGGGATTTTCAATTAACATATCGGTTATAGCTCGCCCTTTAAAAGACTCTTGTGCTATGCTTTGGATATCAAACTCATAGAGTAATATTTGCCATTTAATGAGCCTTCCAACCAATGCAGGCTTCTCCAAAAGGTATTTAATCGAGTCATTCTCAATTACCAGAAGGATGCGGTGGTGAAGAGTATATTGCCTCAATCGGTGTAAAACCCAAATAAAGGCTACACGGGTCTTTTCCACATCGGATCTCAAAGGCAGTAAATTTCTTATTGAGGTACAAGGTTAGAGGCACGCCTCGTACCTCAATAAGAAATTTGGTCCATCATTTGGTCCTTTTTGCACCAACATGGCTCCCAAAGACTCTTTGTGAATGGTGAGATACAAGGTTAGAGGCACGCCTTGGATAGGCGATATGAGTATAGGAGATTGTGAAAGATATCGCTTAAGCTCTTCAAATGATTTCTGACATTCTTCATCCTAGTTGACCTTGGCGTTCTTCTTTAATAGCTTGAAGAACGGCTTAGCGGTTTCTAACAATTGGGAGATGAATCTCGCAACATAATTCAATCTTCCCAATAGGCTTCGGACTTCCTTAATAGTGGAAAGAGGTTTTAGGTCACATATGGCTTTCACCTTAGAGGGATCTATCTCAATACCCCTGTTACTAACCATAAATCCAAGAAGCTTTCCAAATTTTGCCCCAAATATGCATTTTGCGGGGTTAAGCCTCAACTTAAATTTCCTCAATCAGTCAAATAGTTTTCTAGACTTCAACATGGTCTTCACCTTGTCTTGACTTTGCAATCATGTCATCAACATAGACTTCAATCTCCTTATGTATCATGTCATGGAATAATGTTACTACGGCTCCTTGATATGTTGCCCCTGTGTTCTTCAAGTTAAAAGGTATAACTTTGTAGCAAGATGTTCCCCATGGAGTGATGAAGGACATTTTAATCTTGTCTTCCTCTTTCATCCGAATTTGGTTACAACCGGAAAATCCATCCATGAAGGAGAACAATTCGAATCCAGTAGTACTGTCAACTAAGACATCAATGTGTGGCAAAGGAAAATCATCTTTAGGGCTTGCCTTATTCAGGTCACGGTAATCAACACAAACTCGGACTCGTCCATCCTTCTTCAAAACGAGAACTATATTAGCAATCCAATCAACATAATGGGTGACTTCAATGAAACCAACACTTAAGAGTTTCATGATTTCTTCTTCAATCTTTTTCGACAACTCAGGTTTCATCCTTCTAAGCTTTTGCTACTTGGGCGAAATACTAGGATTGAGTGGTAACGCATGTTCCACAATCTCGAAATCTAAACCCGGCATATCAACATATGACCAAGCAAAAACATATTAGTACTCTTTCAAAAATCCTATTAATCTATTGGCATCCACTTGAGAAAGACCTACCCCAATTTTGGTTTCTTTAGGGTTATTTGAATCTCTTAAATTCATGGTGATTGGTTCCTCAATGGTAGGAGGTTTGGACTCTTCATGTCTAACCCATTCCTTTTCAATAACTCGAGGATCATCCTCATTCTCTGAGTCGAAATAATCAGGTTCATCAAAATCTCTTGAATGCGAATCTGAGCCATGCAAATGACTATCATGATGTGAAATGTCATGCCTGAGATGCAATCAAAAAATGGTTAGTGTATATAAATATAAATGAATGCAATGTATGCATGTGTAGTGAATTTTTTTTTTTTTTTCAAATTCGAGTTTATGAAAAAATTCATAGCCCTCATGTCATTGGATGTCCTCATTCCACTAAAACATTTTGAAACTATAGATCGTGTGTAGGTCCATGCCTCAAAGCATCATCATAAAATTGATTTAGGAAACCCGACACGTCTATTAACAAGTGTGAATTTTATTGATATGCAAAAACTACATTACAACATATATCATCTTGGATCCATAGAGTTTGTAACCTAGATTATTATAAGTGTAAATGAATGAAATGAATGGAAAATTCCCTCGCAAGGGAGAAATGAATGGAATACGGCTAAAAATGAAATGCAAGAACTAGAGACATCCCTTACACAGTAGGAACTGCAGGCTTTTCATCTTCACCAATGGTGCCAACCAATCCATCTTCGAACAAATCAACAAAGTGGTAGACATTTGCCTCCTCTTCTTGCAAGAACTTTGGTGGACCAGGAAAGAAATCCTTCAATGGTGGAGGAAAGAGGCGTTGGTAGCTCTTACCTTTAATGTTTAGGCCTTTGTGATTACTTTAACCCTTACAGTCGCCCTAATAACCTAGGCCTTCACGCTTGTTGATCTTGACCACCTTAATGGGATTTGGCACGCCTTGGATGAGCTTACCCAAATCATTTCCAATAGCAAAATTATTCTTGAGCAATTCTTTACTTGACATTAAGGATGCCTTTGAGAATTGAGACTTCCTGATAATCGACCCAACAAGTACATGAGTAACAGACACCATCTCAAACAAGTGGTAGCTCAACTCTCCCTTGACCTCAAGCTCAATGAAAGGTATAGCGATGTTATGGAAAGTTTCCACATCTCTCACATCGGATAGTCACAATCTTTCCATCAATGGGAAGTTTCATCATCTAACAAAGACTGGAAGGAATAATCCCTACAACGTGGATCCAAGGCCATCCTAACAGCAGACTAAAGTTGCTTGGAATATCCAGTGCTTGAAATTTTTGAGTAATAGTAATAGGGTCAATCATCAGTGGCAGGTGGATTTCCCCTATCAATTCTTTTCTCATCCCATCAAAGTCTTGGATGGGAACCTTTGGAGGGTGGACACTTTCCATTCCTATCCCCAATTGACAAAGGATGGATAAAGGGAAAATGTTCAAGGTAGAACCATTATTGACCAGGACCCTCGAAATCCTAGTCCCAAAATGTTGAGCGGACACATATAACGCCTTAGTGTGTGCTTGGCCCTCAGGAGGGAGGTCTTTCTTAGAGAAGGTTATATGATCTCTAAGAAGTATAGCACCCACAAACTCCTCCAACTGTACCTCTCCAATGGTCTCAAGCATGTAGACTTCGTTCAAGATTTTGAGGAGAGCATTTCTATGCTTTTCAGAGGTCTTGAAAAGCTCCAATAGGGAAATATGTGCAGGCATCTTGCGCAATTGGTCTATCACTCCTGCCTCACTTTTCTTGAGTGTTTTGAGGAGTTGTTCAACTTCCTCATCAGTTATGGCCTTCTTTTCCACACCTTCATGTGGTAGGTAAATTTGACTAATCAGGTGACAGTGTTGATTTCATTTATATTATAGTTCTAAGGGACCGTGTTAGTGTCATAGTAAGAGTCACCTTGGTATTGGAACATTCACCATGGCAATTCAATCACAACGGGTCTAAAACCCGCGCTTGAAATCTTCATGGTTTCAAAATTGTCAATCATTGAGCCGACTTCGATGATGCTCTTGTTAATTGCATCAGCCCCACGGGGGATTTTCTCCTTAGTCAAATCAATCACAATAGGCTCAATCATAGCCACAAAGTCATCCCCGAACTCTATCCCCATCCACTAGGGACGATGTCTCTGGGGTTTTAGAAATAACTTGGAGGAGGAGTATACTTAACCATAAAGTCATACTTCCCACTTGGTTGTCCCAAAGTGTCTACCACTTCACCTCTCTCACAGGCTTTCCTAACGAGCTCACGATCCCAACGAGAAGTTTTGTATTCATCCTCATCCTCGCCATCGGAGTGGACCTCTTTATTTTCGGCAAAGTTAAAGTAAGGTTTTCTTCATCATCACATCCACTAGGACAATATCTTTCACGTCAACAAAGAAACTTGGTGGTGGTGTGAACTTCACCTTAAAGTCATAATTGCCACTTAGTTGGCCAAGGATACCAACAACTTCACCATTTTCGCGAGCTTTTCGAACGAACTCACTATCCATGCAAGAAGCTTTATCTTCATTTTTGCTTCCAGTGTTAGAGTCTTTTTTGCTTTTCGAGGCTCGACAATCCTCCTTTCGAGTGTTGTCATCCTGACTTGGTTCCCAGCCTTCTTTATGACTTCTGAGATTATATCCTCGCCAGCAAATCAACTTCAACTAGAGACATCCATCTCAGAGTGGGTTCACCATCTTCATATTGGATAATTCTCAACTCAGCTAGCTTTGCTAAGCAAGCTATCTTCTCATCACAAGAAATGTCACCTTCCAGCTAGCGATCAACAAAAGGTGTGATTTGTTCCAACTTTTGGATATCCATTAGGAGTATATGCTTGTCATCATCCCCAAAAGTCATGTTGACATCTTCAGAGTGTTTCAGAAGGGATTTGTTGGACATTTGGCATTGAATCCTCAAAGTGAGCAGTTTCTTATCTAGCAAGTTATGGTGACCCTTCTCTCCCATGTGATACTCACACGTCTTATTAAGGTCGAACCTAAGGAACTTTGGCAGATTATCCCTCAGGATCTCTCTTGCCACAAGATGACTTTCAATCAGCATCAAAAGTAGCTGAGACATGGGTTTAAGCAATGGAGTAAATTGCCTTTGTGAGGCTTTTCCTTTGCGCTCCAAGTTTCGGGAAGAGCTCTCTATCTCCATGGCAGGTTTATGAACCCGAGGACTGTACATTTTCTGAGAAGAGGAGTTTTGTATATAAGCAATCTCCATAGTTGATTCATTATCTATGTTTGGGGCATATCGATGATTCGTGGTCTCGATCAACCTTCCTTCGCGCATGATCCCTTCAATGCGCTCACCTAACTCCACCAATGTGGCAAAGTTGATACAGGTGTGGTTATACATTTTCTCAAAGAAATCCCGAGGCATGGCTTGAAGCAACAATTTCATGGCCCCCTGCTTAGATAGGGGTGGCTTTACTTGAGATACAGTGGCTCTCCACCTTTGAGCATAAGCTTTGAACATTTCAAGTTCTCCTTTTCTCGACTCGAACCAATTCTTCTCAAGTCGGAGCAATCTCAATGTTTAACTTATATTGTTGGAGGAATTCATCGGCAAGATCCTCCCAAGTGTGGATCTTCTCCAAGTCCAACTCTATAAACCACGTCAACGCAGGACCAACCAAACTATCCTGAAAAGAGTTAATCAGGAGCGGAGGATTGTCTGAGTAATAAGACATCTTGCCTATATAGTACTTTAAGTGGGTCTTATGGCATCCAATGCCATCATACTTCCTTGTAAACTTGGGCTCCTTGTAGAATTCAGGGACCTTAACCTTGGTGAAGGGTGACAGCTTATCGAACCCCTGTAGTTGATAGCCTTTAGCATGCAAATGCATTCCTCAATCTTCGCGAGGTGTCTTGAACTTTCCTCATCAAAGTACAGAGTTGGGGTCTCCTTAAATGGAGCCTCTAAATAATAACTATCGGGGTTGCAGTAAGAGCCTCTTCAACAGGCCTTTTTTCCCACGGTTCTACTATAGGCACATCAGAGGGCACGGTAAGAGGATTCATGGTAGGAGCAGTAGGAACTACAGAAGTTAAGTTCTTGACTTGATTGAAGAAATCAGCTAACAGTGCCATCATCTGCGCCATTTGATTCTACATGCTAATAACACGAGCATAAGTATCTTCGTTCTCCATTCTTGTTTGGTGGCGAAGTACATAGATAGACCATTGTCAGCCATCGTTCAGTACCTTTTCAAAAGAAGATGGCTTAAATTAGTACTAGTCAAAAGAAATCACAAAAATACAAAACCTAGTCAATTTTATATTTTCTTGAGATGAAATAATGATAAGAAGTGTATATGATTTCAATATCATATAACATCCTATCATCAAAATTTCTTCAGAAGAAATTATACAATTGAAAATGAATGACAACAAATATTTAATCAAAATGCCCCTTTTCTAAAAATTACATGAAAATGTTCATAAATTTTATTCATTTCATCGAACAATTGCAAAGGAAACAAAACTTTGCATTCTTGAACCTTACAAAGTGGTTCAATTTTACATGTGATATGAAAATGAATATAGGGAAACTTTGATAGAAATGAGGGAAATACAAAGGAAATCCCTTTACAAGAAAAGAATATAAGATGGAAACCTAAGGACTAGGTGGGATTGCGGAAACGCTTGTTATCATGGGCCAAGCGTTCCCCATCAATCAAGGCATCGTCTTCTTGCTCCTCAATATGAGCTCCTGAAAACCTTGAGCCTCGAGAATATCAAGCAACTGAACCTCAAGCTCAAGTTCTACTTAACGGTATATGTAATCGATGATAGCATGATGAGTCTTCATCTCTCCCTCCAAGTCAGCTTCATTGACAGCGACCATGTAATGTGAGGAATGGGAGTACCAAATTCCAATAACGACTTGAATCACAGCCTTGAAATAGCCAATTTGGTTTTCCTCGATGACTTCATCGTGATAATCGATATGATATAACCCCAGCTTGAGGATTGGCGGGATTGTTTAAAGCACGTGATATTGGTGGAGCACCCTTAAAGGGTACGATGTTAAACTAGTCAATCCCACAAGGGGGAGCGTGTCGTCAACTCCACTAACAAGGCGCATCTTGGGATTCCCAAGCCACCGAACATGCCATTGGATTAAGTTAGGGTTGAGGGTTTTGAGGAAATGAAACCATATAGAGAAAGACCATGACGGAAAGAATTCATTTCTTTGGCAAAATCTAAGAATGGGATGATGATATTTCGTGACGTCGACAATCTTCATGTGAGGGGTAAATTCATTGATATGTGAAAAGAGCCAAATTTGGAGAAGTCCTAATGGGGCTCTAAGAGTTCCTCAGCCATTTGCTTTGAAACGATTAAGAGACACAAAAGTTTCAGCAATGATCATGTGTGTAAAACAATTAAAGGCGCACACTTGATTGACAATGCGAGTGACTAAAGGATCCATTGTTTTTCGGGTATGTGGGAATACCACAAAACCAAAAAACATGAGTAGGAAGACACGATGAATTTGATTCCCAGATTTAGGATTGAGGCTAAGGAAATGTTGTTCAAGGAAAGTATAAGGCATGTAATGAGAATTACCTTTAAGAATAGCCCTAATTTTGTCGATAAGGATATTGAGGAATTGACTTAAAAGAGATATTAAATCTTGACCAATAGGAGGAGTGATGAAACCTAAAGAGGTTTACCTAACCTGATGGCTTTCCGAAACTCCTCAATTGTACGGGTCAATTCATATCGATTAAACACGAAAGTGGAAATCATGGGATTCCAAAAATGAGCCAATGCTTTCACCATTGCAATACGTGGTTCGACTTTTAATAAAGTCAAAAGGAAACCTATGTGTTTTTCCACATAATCTTGATGTCCATAGAGTCTTGAGATTCCTTAGCACGGGGACAATGTCCACTTCGGGTTTACCCATCTAAACCTAAACCTAAAAGGGCATCCGTGATTAAAATGTATCGTTGTTGAAATATAAAGTGCATAATTGAAATATGGAGAGTAAGACAATTAGAACGATAAGAAATGAACAATACCTTACCCACCAAACACATGACAATCAAAAATCACATGTTGCATGAAACTGTGGTGTTTCGACGCTTAGGGTGAGGGTGCTAAAGGCTCAAGGTCCCCATCCCAAAGGATAAAAATAGTTTACCCACCGCTACTATCATCGGTCAATGCTATTTTTATCGGTTGGGACGAGCGGGTTTATGTAAATAATGGATTACCACGAGTATTCACTTGCAGATTCCACCCACAAACCCTCATAAGGTCCTAAATTGGGCGATCGAGGTTTTAGACTGCGATTGTGTGTGTAGTGTCATTCTAAAGCTTGTAAACATGCATTTAAATTTAAACATCCAGCACTTCAATATAAACCCTCATACATTCATACATCCGTACACCCCCTACAAAACAAAAGGTTTACAAGCATGCCTCCCCTTATAACTCCCACTTACAAGACCATTTAACACGAGGTTAGTGACTAACCTGATTTTCCAGGCGACTTTGACATGCAGGCGATCCTACACGAGACATGTTAGATAAACACAACAACCATTTTAAACGGCTTCAAGTCCTCTTAATCTAGTAACCAATCCCTAGTGGAGTCGCCAAGTCTGTCACAACCCGATCTTGCCACCCATGATCCCTCACTATCACGAGGAGAGAAAAGGGGGAAAGGTCAAGTTTAGGGGTATTTGATCACAAGAGTTCCCTCGCAGCTTGCATTCCAAAAGATGTCATCACCTTTCCTTTTGGATCAAGCCTCTTGTGAGCTCCCTCTATGAGATCGCAAGCTCTCCCAAGCTTGTATCCTGCGTGATAGCAGAGTGTTGCGATCCATACCCACACGGGCGACACACCTCAAGAGAAGAGGTCGGGTGTGGATATTGGATTTAAGGGTACCTCTACCATAGTAGCCCTCTCGACAATACGCTTCATCCATAAGGATGGCATCACTTCATTCTTTGAGGTACTCCCACATCGAGTATGCTAAACCATAGTGAGTTTCATCGAAACTCAACCCCTCGAGATGCGTTTATTTATACAATATAGTTGTTTATGACAACCTAAAAAATAAGACGGGAGTCGCCACTAGCCTCATTTGGGGGTTGGCTAGAAAACCCAATTGATGGTCAAGAGTGTTCTCTCGATTTCTACACAACCAAATATCTAGATTCGGGGGCTTTAATTACGTTAATATTTCTATTAGCACCATTTCGGCATCTAAACAATATGTTGTATTTTCCCAATGTGTCCATGCATTTCTTCTTACATTTTCAGGATCATTAGTCCTAAAATAAGCGATCGTGCGTGGTTGGTCATTTATGTACTATTCTATTTCTAGAAAACAAGAAAAGAAAGCAATCAATGGAATTAAAATTACGAAACAATAAGTAACAATCAAGGAAAGCAGTAAATCTACCATGCAATCCTAGAAAAATATAAAAGAGAAACCCAATTGAAAAAGATGAGCGGAAAAAGAGAAAACCCGCAACTCGTCGAGCTTTATACAACAAAAAGAACCCGAGACATATGTCAAGGAAATGAATAGTACATGATAATAATCGGAATGGACATCAACCTCCACCATCTTCGTGCTTTCTCCATTTTCGGGGTCCTAATATAAACCTAATCTAGAAACCTATAACTAGGTACATACAATGGAAATAAACAAACATACATATCAAAACAATCAAAAACACAACATCATGTCAAGATCAATCATTTAAAGAAAGTTCAATACGAAAGTCAAACTTTGGGGCCTTGGGATCAGCCTTTGTCTTTCATGCAAGGGTCCCACTAAGACACCTACCCAATCAATTTTTGTGACTTATAGCAATTGTTGACCAATTGTGTTCTCACATAGCCAACAACACTTATAAGTCTCCTAATCAAGTAATCTATGTGATCCCAGGATTTTCCCTTGATATTATGCATCAACCCTACCATTCATCTAAAAGTCACATGTATTTCAAAAATTTAAACATGCATGCAAGTCTTTTGAACCTTATTTCACAACCAATCAAGCAAGAAAGTGAACCGTCAGCGGGTCACTTATTACCAAGAGCATGCGCCAATCACAAACACAGGCAATTTCTAATGCATGACAGGATTATATGTATGAGGGGCACATGTGACGTTTCAAAAAGGTTTGAAATTGTTAACGAAAATTTTGAGACAAAGCGATGTCTTAACTATGGAAGGCATTCAATTTCCAAGGCTAGCTTGGAACTCGCAAAAATGCATTCACAAGCGTCATAGCCATTTTGAATACAATCCAAACCGCGATTGTCTAAATCAAAGTTCGGAAAAATTTGGAAACATTTAGGATTAAAGAATGTCAAAGCTATGAAGCACATTCAATTGCCAAGGCTAGCTTGGAACTCGCAAAAATGCATTCACAAGCATCGCAGGTATTTTGAATATTGTCCAAATCACAATTTTTCCTTAAGCCAAATTGAGTTTTGGAAAATAATTTCTTAGAAATTATCTTTTGGAAACATCACATGTACCAAAGTATTTTTTGAAAGATGAATGCAATTTTGAAAAAACCAATTATTTAACAACAAAGATCAAAGCAATTAGAACAATTTTCATGAATATGGCATGGCCTAATTTCATGCACAAACTAGCCTAAAGGTATAACTAAACAATTGCAATCATGTTTATATTCAGAAATTTCAGAACAAGCGTATAAAGACAACAAAATTAGACAATACCTAATGACAATCTGGCAATGAAAAAAAATTCTTAACATACATGACATGATGATGAACAACTTTCATGAAGAAAGTTTTCTTAAAAAATCTACACATGATTTTACAAAAATCAAACAACAAGCAACAACACATAAGAAATTTGTCAAAACAATAGAAATATTCAGCTAATGTCACAAGGATTTGTCCTATCAAATATGTCTAAAACTTAACAAATTTACACACAACATAGCCAACATGATGACAAGCAAATTTCATTAAGAGACTAAGTGTAGATTCCAAATAGAAACAATGAAACAAAAATATCAAAGACCTGTCCAAACAGAGGTTAGAACAGGGGTCCGAATTTGATCCATTGTCCAGATTCTGATCTAATTTTGGAAAAATGAAAAGTGGTCTAAACGATGAGCGATCTATGTGAAATCAGCAACATCGGAAACCTCTAAGTGTGCCTTATGTCTTCCTAAAAGAGCTCGAGTCCAAACTAGGTCAATTTGGTACCCTAAGATCGAGATCTCTAAAAGTGTGTGTATCAATAACTAAGGAAAAAAAACACAAGCATTCATTATAAAACCTCAAAATCGTTTAAAGAATGTACAAACGGTATGAAGAAATCACATGGGACTTAGGATTGGATGCGACGGAAAGTTTGGATAATCATCTAATCCTAAATCGGCATGCAAAATGTCATATAATTTAAATGACATTATGAAATGATTCATGATTCCTAATGGTATGCTTGGAATCCTAAGTGTGATGAACACTTTTGTGAGACATTTTTAATGTGTAAGATGATACTTAAAGGACATGACCTAAACATGTATGCAAACCTCACAACATGCAGTTCAATTGTCAAGAAGGCATGATCGTAAGATTTGGTCTCTAAATGACTTAAACAAGCACGGAAATGTGCACATATGACAAGCTTTCATTTCAGCATTAAATTTATAGAACGAACATGATTTTAGCAATCCTCAAGACATGCATAAATCCTACTAAAAATCTCACATATAGAGCATGCAATGATGAAGATTTCTTGTTAAGAGTTGGAAACTCAATTAAGATCATATGAATCGTAGTAAAAATGGCAAAACCAACAAATTATATGTCCAGCTCATGTTGTTGCAGTGCCTTTTACTCTAATGCATGCAATTGACTCACTTTGCCAACATGAAGACCTTGCAAAGCATGCATCAATTGACCATGTGCATCATTTATTTCAACTTTCATGAAGGATTTGAGACCAAATAGGTGCATTTGTGGACTCAATTTCATCAAAACAAATTTGAGACCAATGTAGGACAAACTGTCCTATGTTCAGATCTAAGCGATTTTGATATAGCTAAACATGTCAATAAATTTCGAAAAAAAAAAATACAAAACATGTACAACACTAATACGAGCAATTTCATGAAGGAAATTTATTCCATAACTCAACACAAAAATCAGTACAAAAATGACAAAATCAGAGATCAATATGGAATAGATTAACCTAGGTTTAGATCTGAGTAGATCTGACTTAATTAAGCACATCAAATCATGAAAAAAAATTACAGAAGATGCACAAGACAATTTGGAACAAAACTCATGAAGACAATTTTGTCAAAAAATGATCATGAAAGTCGGCACAAAAATAACAAAGATTGAAGGCAGAACAAAAATAGAATTTTTTTTAAAATAAAAAAAAAAAACCTGAACTACTACAAAATTGCTCATCTTTGGAGATATTTTTTTAGGGTCAAACCATAATTGATTAGGGTGTGTGACCTACAGTTTTGAAACTCGAGGTCTCGAGTTGAAACAAGGTCGTTTCGAACCTCATTTTGGTCAAAACAATAACCTAGATACAGACATACGAAAATCCAGAATAGACTCAAGAGCACAATCATCAACAAATCATTGCAACATTCATAATCATTCATCTTAAGCATGTAAAAGTTTCTAATCTTGAATCATAGCCTCGATCGACTAACTCGATCTCGCTTCATCATATTCGAGTTTCGAATCGTTACCTTCCTTGCGATTTTTGTCGATTTCTACCATGATCAATCGGATCAAGCCACCAGATCATAATCGAGACTTCAAGAATGCAGGTCAGATCACTATGGATCAGATCAGGATCAATCAAACCATCAACTCAAGGAAAAAAAAAAAAAGAACCGGTCCAAAATGGACCGGCCTTAACTCGCTAGCAAAGATTGGGCCACTGGTGAAGATCCAGCAACCGATCTGGTTATCTCTCACCATAGCAAGGTCAGAGACTTATGGCACTACAAATCACCAGCGGCTGGGACATGTGGGGGCTTCGATGACCGCTGGTTCAAAACTATAATAAAATTGGTCCAAGAGATGGATCGATTTCCACACTAGAGAAGAATCTCAAACTTGAACGGGTAGATTGAGAAGCCGCCTGAGGTGAGATCAACTTCTAACAGCTTGAGCTAGGTCAGCAAATTGCCAGTGAAGGTGAATCATCGCCGGTGGGGATTAAACCGGCAGCAGGGATCCGGTCACCAAAAAGAGGTCCAATTGCATCGAAACTAGAGAGAGAGAGAGAGAGAGAGAGAGAGAGAGAGAGAGAGAGAGAGAGATCTGGAAGCAACCTCGTCCATCTTCAAATTGAAAAGACAACACATCAAATATACCTTGTTTGATGTAGAAGGCTTCTCGTACATATTGGACAATGCCGCCATCAAATCCATCATTGTCACCTCATTGGTAATGTTGAAAGCAATGCTCCATGCCAATGTGAAACAAATCAAACCCAAAGCTTGTTGATCTAACAATTCTTGCTCTTCTTGATTTATAGAGTCTAGTTTCTCTCTAGACAAAGGCTGGTGCATGTTCTTTTGGTACAGCATATCCTCGGTCTTCATCTTCTAAAAACCAAAATCCTTGTCATCAAACCAATCAATCTTCACCTTCCCTTCATATATATGTGTTCCCACTATTTCACCAAAACCAAGCTTTGATACCTATTGTTAGGAACACAAATATATGAAGAGAAAAAATAGAGAAGAAAACAAGCAAGAATTTTTACGTGGAAAACCCTTCCCAAAATCAGGAAAAGAGGGAAAAAAAAAACCACAGTACCACATTAGGCGATCTTCTACTATCAATATTAGTGTTACAAATTCTAAGGTTATAAGCTTTAGCGTTACAACTATAAAAGACATTGCTCTATATATAGTAGGAGTTTAGGACATACATAATTAATATGTAAATTACATGTATGCCATTAGCAACAATAAAAACTTTATTGACTGCTTTAACATTATAGGATTGGCAACTGCCTAAAATAAATTATTTTTGCGCTTGAACATTATTTTCCTCTATCAAACTCCACAACTCTCATATGTGTGTCTGCACTTCACCCTAGCCTATCATGCCTCAAATAAAACCCCGATGTACCTAGCCCCAGCACATCCAACCCTCACAAGAAAAGAGTGGAAGTCGCCAAACAAAACTTGGAAAAGATCCAGCTTGCTTTACAGCTAAAAAGAGCAAGACGTGTAATGCTCTCTCAAGAACACAATGATGAAGGTATCACCTCCTTATAAAATGATATTGTGAATCTATAGTATGAGAAAATTTAGGAGGAGGGGAGGTTACTCCACGCCAATGAAGGGCATACCACTACTAGTTGTGGGATTTGACCCTAAATATGATGTGTAGAGAGTTTGAATCTTACTAGTTGAGCCAACACATTTTGGTAATAAAAAAATATTTTTTATCGTTCATAAAAATAAGAAGACATAAATTATCATTGATACTGAAAATATTTTTCATGAACTAATTATAAATGAATTTTTAATAATTATTAATTTTTCGTTAAATAAAAACAATCTTAGACAAAGTCCGAATTCCACCGTTTCCTTAGTTCGGACAACTTTTGTTTCCACCGCTTCCGCTGATCACACTTCTGCACCTTGCTTGAACAGATTCTATTGCTTTCTTTTTTATTCTGTCTTGAGCGTGCTGCCTTCACTTGCTCTATGTTTGGTTGTGTTTTATACTCCGAGTTCACCGTATATTTCTTTGTTTTTTCTCCTGTTTTGTCTTCCTCAGGCCCCATATCTTGCCCAATTCAACCGTGAAAATCCACATTCAAATCCAGAATTCTAGCCAAGTTTTTCCTCTGTTCCTTTCTATTTTGGCCAGATTCGCATTTCCTGGATGGTACTAGCGCTGAAATTCTTATCTTGCCGTCGTTTTCTTTCCGAAATGTAACGCCACATATCCATCGCATACGTACTCGTATGGCCAAGCAAGAACTTCGGATAGAGGTCGAGCTCAAGTGGGCTCGGTCCTTGAAAATTTAAATGACCTTAAGGCCCCTTCTTCCAAATTCCAGCTGATTTCGCACGTCGGACCAATAAGCAAAATGACTAGTATCTAAAATCTGGAAAAATACAGTATAGAACGGGACTGCAAAATTCTGCGATGTCGATATTTTTTGGGATATATGTAGTGAAAGTCTTAAAACTTGTAGAAAAAAATACAATCAAATAGTAAAATTTGTCAAATTAATTCAATCTAATTCTTTCATTAACTCCGTTCGATTTAGCTAACATAAAATGGTGATTTGTCTTATTTTATTACTTAAGACACATGACAATGACGTGGTGCCCACTAAGCGCCACATCATTCAAAAAATACAAACAAAAATAGATTAAAAAATAAAAAATTACGAATAAAAATTAAAAATGAAAAAAAAAAAAACTCACCCCGCTAGTGGCTGCTGCCATAGCCGTCTAGAAGGGCCAGCGGAGGCCACCTGGGCCTTCCCAAAGCCCAGCAACCTTCCCAGGCCCCAAGGGAGCCCTTGGCAGCCCCTGCCAAGGGCCTACTAGCCCAAATCTAGGGGTGGGCACGACCCCCAAGTGAGGGCCCACTATCCTCACTCAAATCTGGGGCGAGGGTTGCGTCCACACCCAGATTTGAGCTGGCAAGCCCTCATCAGGGGCCATCAAGGGCTGGTGTGGCAGGCGACCTCCACTAGCCCTTCCTAACGATTGTGATGGCAGATTCGATGTGAGACAAATAAGATTTAATGGATGAGATGAATTGGGTTCATATGCATCCGATGCATTGAGTTTGAACTGTATATAAGACCCAACTTGACTGGATGATGTAAATTGATCCGTGTTAAATGAGTTGTCAATGAAAGAGTCTTAATTGGATTTTGATTTTATTTTTTTTTTTTTTTTGCCTTTTTTGAAATAATAATCTTGGATCTACTTGGCCAGTGGATTCAACTAAAGAAGTAATTTTTTTTTTTTCGGTCGGTAACTAAAGAAGTAATTTAAATGGGGAAAGATGTTGCTTTCTTGTGTCTCCATGGTTTGACCGATCAAAGATTGACATCCTTACACACACACACATATACATACATAGAATAGTATAGCCAGAGGGTATGTGATGTAAAAGAAAAATAAAAGTACGTGGGTTTTGCTTTTATTTTCGTTTATCCATAGGATTCTACACTCGAATTGTGACGTTTTCATTGTGGAAATGTAAATGTTTTAAGCAGTGAGATAATTCTCTGCGAGTCTAAACATTCTAAGCTATACGTGGGTGAGAAACGTTCAAGCATGTGAATAATTATAACTCTGTAATTCTTTAATTAATTAATGGAGTATTTGTCATTTGCCCTCTCCATGGAGTAGGTATCAATATTTGGATCAAACTAAGTAAATCTCAAGTGTTTTTTTATTATTTTTCATTTATTTTTTAGCAATTTTCGCATTGGTTTGATTGGATGCATCGGTTGACGTTAGCCGGGGTGGTTGAAGAATTTCTCGTGGAGTAAACCGACACCAAGCAATAACCAAACTTAAAATCCAACAAACGCAAGTCAAACTAGACGGCGATTTTTATTTTTTTTTTAATAAACTAGACAGCGATTTCGACCAAGAAAAAATGGACCAGGCGGCGACGCAGACCTCAATCAGCACGACGTCGTAACCTCGTCCTATTGGTTCCTTCATTCCCACTACCTGAAGACTTACATATTGAGATCCATAAGAGCCTCCACCTCGTTATCATCTTCGCAACCGGCTGTACTCAGTTATGAAAAGAAGAATTTTCGAAGGCATCGTCGTCATCATGAGTGCTAAATCCGAGCTCGTGTTCATCCCATCTCCGGGCCTCGGCCACCTGGTCTCGATGGTGGAAATGGCCAAGCTCCTCGTCGACGCGATGATCGGCTCTCCCTCACCATACTCATCATGAAGTTCCCCTTCGACTCGGAGACTGATTCCCACATCGAGTCGCTCACCACCTCCGTGGCTGCCCGCATCCGCTTCGTCCTCCTCCCTAGGCAAAGCCACTCCCCAGGGACGTCTGGCCTGGCCTTCATCCATCATGTTGTGGAGAGCCACAAAGGCAACGTCCGAGAAGCCGTCGCTGAGCTCTCTGCCCGTGCCTCACCACGGCTCGCTGGGCTTGTGCTTGACATGTTTTGCACCTCGATGATTGACGTGGCTGTCGAGTTCAGCATCCCTTCCTACATGTTCTACGCGTCAAACGCGGCAATCCTCGGAGTCATGCTGCACCTCCAGTCTCTCCGAGACGAGCAACACATGGACCCGACCAGTCTCAAGGGCTCTGACGCCGAGCTGGACTTCCCGTGCCTCGCTAACCCGCTGCCTGCCGCCAAGTTCTTGCCCTTGGAAGTGCTTATGTTAGAAGACTGCCGGATATTCTTGGACTTCGCCCTAAGGTATAGGGAAACCAAGGGAATTTTGGTAAATACGTTCGCTGAGCTGGAACCGCGCGCTATGGAAGCCCTGCCCAGCCTTGGAGCACCGACGGTGTACTCCGTGGGCCCCATACTGAACATCAAGGATGAGAGCAAAAAGGGTTTCGAGATCCTGGACTGGCTCGACCAGCAGCCAGATGCGTCAGTGGTGTTCCTGTGCTTCGGGAGCGACGGGTACTTCCACGAGCACCAGGCAAAAGAGATTGCCCACGCGCTGGAGCAGAGCAGGTACCACTTCCTGTGGTCCCTACGACAGCCTCCGGCGAAGGGCAAGCTGGAAGGCCCCCGGGATTACGTAGATCCGGCAGAGGTCCTGCCCGAGGGTTTTCTTAATAGGACAGCTGGGGTCGGAAGAGTGATTGGGTGGGCCCCGCAGGTCGCAGTCCTGGCCCACCCAGCCATCGGAGGGTTCGTGTCTCACTGCGGGTGGAACTTGTTAAATTATGTCTCGAGGTTTTCGCTGGAAAAGAGGAAATATAAAAATAAATGAAAATAAAGTTTCCTCTTTGCCGCACGGAAGCTTGCGGAATCGAATTGAAAGAAGAAAACAAAGAAGCAGCGTCCCACTCACTAGGCTTTGTAGAATTAAAAGGGAAAGTCAAATCTTTCTCTTTTGTTGACCAAATCTTGGATTATGCGATTTCTTCACGCATGCAATTCTCTGGCGGTGGAATAAATAATTCTTTTGCAGGTCTTTTATTATTTAGTAAGTGGCCGCTTGAAACCCTACGAAAAAGAGGAGCCGCCGAAGGATTCACGTGGTGAAGCAGGCCGCCGAGAGGGAGGAAAGCCACGCCGTTTTACTCTGAGTGTTGTGGGTGTTACTGTTCGTGAGAGACATTCATTGATGTATTTGGTGTAATTGGGGTTTGGGAAACACCGAGAGAGTGTTTGAGTGACTTGAGTGTGTAATCTCCTTCATCGCTTGATCTATAGTGAAATTCGCTGCTTGCTCTCCCCGTGGACGTAGGTCTTTACGGCGAACCACGTAAATCCGGTGTCCAATTTATTTTATTCTTTTGTCTATATCTTGTTCGATCGCTCGCCCCATCTCAACAAGTGGTATCGAGCCGAGGCTTGGCTAAGTTGAAGCGAATCGATGGCGACGGAAGAAGTAAAAGTGAGAATCGGCAGATTTGATGGGAAGGATTTTAGTTTTGGAAGATGCAGATTGAAGATTATCTTTATCGATGAAACCGCACTTGCCCTTGTGCGGGGAGAAACCGGCGACGATGAAGCAAGCGGTGGGATTTTTTGGATAGACGAGCTATGGGTGTTATTCGGCCGACGTTGGCTCGTAACGTCGCGTTTAACATCCTGAAGGAGAAGACCACCGCTGATTTGATGCAAGCCCATCGGATATGTACGAGAAGCCCTCTGCGATCAACAAGGTCTGTTTGATGCGACGTCCGTTTAACTTGAAGATGAAAGAAGGTGCGTCGGTTGCGGATCATATCAATGAATTCAATGTGATTGTTAGTCAATTGAGTTCGGTGAGATTGATTTTGAAGATGAGGTATGTGCTTTGATTCTATTATCCTCATTGCACGATAGTTGGAAAACTACCATTACCGCTGTTAGTAATTCCTCCGGGTCAACAAGTTTGACGTTTGATGGGGTTCGAGATTTGATTCGAGCGAGGACATTCGCGAAGAGAATCGGCGAATCTGTATCTACCGCTTTAGTAGGTGAAAATAGAGGAAGATCGTAACACGTGTGGGTAATAGTAGTACCAATATGAGCAAGACGTAGTCGTCTAGGACTGCTAATGTTGTCTGTTGGAACTGTGGCAAGAGGGGGCATCTTAGAAGGGATTGCCTTAAGCTGAAAAATGAGAAAGGTAAGGGAATTATGGTTGATTCTGCAGATAATGTTGCAGCTGTAGCAAATAATGCCCATTATGTCTTGTCTGTCACTAATGATTCATCGCTTGATGGATGGATTATGGATTCTGGTTGTTCTTTTCATGTCACACCAAATAGAAATTGGTTTATCACTTATCAGTGCACGGGTAATGGTAAAGTTCAGTTAGGGAACAACGCTGAGTGCGATGTTGTGGGTGTTGGTGATATTAAAATCAGAATGCATGATGGTATCGTGAGGACATTGACTGGAGTGAGGCATGTTCCAGAATTGGAAAAGAACTTAATTTCCTTGGGTGCCCTAGATTCAGCTGGTTGCAGGTATTCTTCAAAAGGTGGAGTTCTGAAGGTTGTTCGAGGTGCCCTAGTGATAATGAAAGGAATCAAGCACGATGGCCTGTATAAACTTCAAGTGAGAGGCTTGTGATAAATTCCGCTGCGGAGACGTCGGATACATCTATTCGAGAGTCTTTTGACTACTCGAGGAAGACTGGGGTGTTTGTGCCAAGGCACAAGTTTAATGCTGATGTCAGGATCTCGCAGTCAAGAGCTTTGATCGAGATGGAGAGGCGGTAAGTTGATCAAGCATGTGCGGACCGATAATAGCATGAAGTTTTGCTCAGAGCTGACAAATAAATTCTGCATGAAAGATAGCATAGTGAAACACCGCACTAGTGCTAGTAAATCACAACAATTTGTAGAATTGATGAGCGAGAACATTACTAGAGATGGCCCGAAAAATTTTCTCTAGTCTTGGTATTGCTAGGAGAATCTAGCGATGTGCTAAGTACGATAAGCTACACAGTGAATAGATCCCCATCAAGCGCTATTGAATGGCGGACTCTGAAGAAGTGTGGTCAGGTAACGTTGCTGATTATTCTATTATTAGAATGTTTTGTTGCCCATGTTATTTTCGAGTGAGTGATGGTAAGCTCGATGGGAGGGCAAGGTGCATATTCCATGGCTATGCACAAGGTGAGTGGGGCGATCAGTTGTGGTGTCCAGATATAAATTCACCTATTAACAGCAGAGAAGTTACCCTTGATGAGTCTCCAATACTTCTGGCTAGGAGTGTTTGTGGCAGTGTTAATACGGATCTGAACGGTGTTCAGCTTGAGGTGGAGTTGCAACCAGAAACTCCTGAGGTAGCGAGTACAGGTACTAGCAAAGTAATCAACACAGATGGTGCTCGTAGCGAGGTGGAGTTTATAGAGCCAACGGTTGCTGTAACTATTGAAATTAACAAGGTACGTTTTCGATCTCCTGATAGATATGGATGCAATAATGGTTTTGCTTTATCTGCGGTTAAGGAGGTCGCGTCAGAAAATCCTTGCGGAGCAGTTAAAGGTGCATGTGGAGTTGGTATTCTGATGAGATCCTCAGTTATGGCGAAGTTCAAGCGATGCTTGAACTTGGATAATATCTGTGGCGGTTGAGCCCATCGGTGGCTATGGGAAAGTAGCAGCAGAATTTGAATTTTTACGAAGCGATTGTTATTTGGCTCAAACGTCGAGCTAAGGTGGAGATTGTTAAATTATGTCTCGAGTTTTTCGCTGGAAAAGAGGAAATATAAAAATAAATGAAAATAAAGTTTCCTCTTTGCCGCACGGAAGCTTGCGGAATCGAATTGAAGAAAAACAAAGAAGCAGCGTCCCACTCACTCGGCTTTGTAGAATTAAAAGGGAAAGTCAAATCTTTCTCTTTTGTTGACCAAATCTTGGATTATGCGATTTCTTCACGCATGCAATTCTCTGGCGGTGGAATAAATAATTCTTTTGCAGGTCTTTTATTATTTAGTAAGTGGCCGCTTGAAACCCTACGAAAAGAGGAGCCGCCGAAGGATTCACGTGGTGAAGCAGGCCGCCGAGAGGGAGGAAAGCCACGCCGTTTTACTCTGAGTGCTGTGGGTGTTCTGTTCGTGAGAGACATTCATAGGTGCTGGGTGCTTGGCTTTGGGTCTTCGTATTTCTCGTGCGGCAAAACTTATTCGTGATTTACATCCAAGTAAGATTGATGTATTTGGTGTAATTGGGGTTTGGGAAACACCGAGAGAGTGTTTGAGTGACTTGAGTGTGTAATCTCCTTGTATCGCTTGATCTATAGTGAAATTCGCTGCTGCTCTCCCCGTGGACGTAGGTCTTTACGACTGAACCACGTAAATCCGGTGTCCAATTTATTTTATTCTTTTGTCTATATCTTGTTCGATCGCTCGCCCCATCTCAACAGAACTCCACCCTAGAAAGCATATGGTTCGGCGTGCCGGTCGCCGCGTGGCCTCAGTATGCGGAGCAACAGTTCAATGCGTTCCGCCTAGTGGTGGAGCTCGGCCTCGCAGCTGAGATCAAGATGGATTATCGAAGAGATCTGGTCAAAGGTAGTGATGGTGTCGTGATGGTAGATGAAATAGAGAGAGGGATAAGGAAGTTAATGGAGGGCAAAGAGGCCGGGGAGAGGAGAAAGAAGGTGAAGGAGTTGAGCGAGAAGAGTAGGAAGGCTTTGATGGAGGATGGCTCTTCTTACTTGTCTTTGACTCGTTTCATCAAGGATATCTATAGTCCATGAGCCTCCATTTAGGTTGGAGACAGGGTTGGCTGGTACTTTGAGCACGTTTGGTATTTTGATTCTATGACTTATTGGAGGGCTTGTTTTAGGGTTTCTATGGCTACAATCCATGTTTGATTGTTCTAGCATTTTTGTGGCCACAATCCATGTTGATTTTGTTGACGTGTTTTATGTGGAACCGGTCGATTTGGGTTCAAAAAGACATCATTGGTAAAATTCATATGGTAGATTTACGTGTCCTTGCACGTTCTTGATCTACGAGTATGAATGAATTTCATTTTGCTCTTGTTTTCCCCTCCCAAGGTTTGTTTTCCTATTTCTCTCTTGCGTCCATTGCTCCTCTCATCCATGCTTCTGAAAGTTAGGGCCCTCTGTTCTTGCTTGGCGTGCAATGGAGAGGAGGAGAATATAAAGAATTTCGGAGTAGCAAATTTAGCGAAATTGAACTTTAGTCGAAAATGTAAATTTGATTTGACCCCATGTGGAACCCAAAGGATCCACATACTCGTGGACCGATTAGAACACTATAGGACATGCTAATCAGCCCCTCCTTGCTCATCAGATGAGACGGTTTTACGAGGAAGTCTGCATCGAACGGTTGGTAGAGAGAATCCCATATAGGCCAACGTCTCGTAAAATTAATGTAACACAATTGACAGAACTAAAAGGCAAAAAGAGTGCACAAATAATTCAAAGAACTTAATCTCTCTTGACATAACACAATTTATGTAGATGACAGTGGTTGTTACTTCTTGATTGTCTTATTTACAAAAGGGAATATCAATCTTGATATACAAGTTCAATATATTTAGTGATGCAATGAAATTAAGAGCTTTCTCACATGTCTTTCTTACATCAAGATCAAGGACGGATGATCGCATAGCTCTGATCAAAGCAGTGGACTAGTTTTACCACCTATGGCAAGATCGTGACTTGGGCACCAAGAGATTTCTTCAATCCTCAATTTGATCTTCCTTATAGTGATGCAGATATTAGGGGTGAGCACGGTTCCCAGTTCTAAAGAGGGAAGTTCTGGTTCCTGGGTCCATTGGGAACCAAACCAGGAACTAGGTTCTAGAACCTGAAAAGTGAAAACCTAGATTTCAATTTGTTTCTTCCCCTTTCCCCTTTCTGTTTCTTCCTTTTCCCTCTTAGCCCTGTCCCCGACTCCCCCATGTCACTCTGAAGTCTCTCCCCGACGATTCGACTCACTCCTCTTGACGACCTTGACACCGCTTGACAACGCTCGACGTCGCTCGCCGCCCTCGACTCACTTCTCTTGACGGCCCTGTCCCCGACTCCCCCATGCAAACAAGCAATTCCCCTTACATAGAATGTTAATCTCCAATATAGCAGGACCTGTTCATTTGTCCCATGCATAAGAAGCACCAAGAGCATCCATCACTTTCATCTTTATACAGCTTCTCATAAAATAATCCTCTGACAGTTACAAATATTGGGCTCTAGAGATTTTAAACTATTATTTTTTATGACTTGCAGGTGTCTAATTATTATATGTTACTCTATCTGAATTATTAATGCGTTGAGATGATGGAGCTTTATCAGTACATTTTTTAGCAACCAGACTGAGAATATGATCCTTAAAGCTCTTGTTTTTATGGTCTAGTTTGTTCTATGGTGTTATAAATTCCCCAATACAAAGTTCCAAACAAAATTTATGGTCTAATGAATTTTGTTCCATTTTAATGCAGACTTTTGTTTAATTTTCTCTCTTTTATCTAGTTGAATTCCTCAACAAGAATTCATTTTCCTATTTTGATAGTTTTGTTCATGTTGTATTCTCTTTGATGAATGACAAGCTTGTTTATTATTATTGCGTTCATTTCATTTTTTTTAACTATAAATGAAACTAAAAAAAAAAAAAAAAAAAACATGTTAAAACCTAGAATCTGGAACCGACCCCTGAACCTATGACAAGGTAGGTTCCAAGTTCTTGATTCCAAGTTCAGGTGGAACCTATGCTCACCCCTAGTAGATATGTCATGATCTGTCATATTGAATAAACTTACATGTTTAGTATAAAGACGAAGATAGTGTCGTCCAAACATTCAATCTCTTCAAATTCAAAATAGCCGTTGAAATTATAAAACAACTATCTTAAATATTTTTACATTACAATTCTTCACTGTTTTGCAAAATTTTAATTCACCTTTTCGGTCGAAAGTTTCTGGTCAATTAATTTATGATACTAGAAACGTTCGCTGGATAACTTCAACTTAAAATGTTACCGTAAGTTAGAGACAAACGAATATTAAAATAGCAAAAATAATTTATTTCAATCTATCTATATATGTAGATATAGTAATTTGAAAGTCTAAAACCTTTTATTCTTACTTGGACACATGAGGTAGCAACTTTAAACAAGCACCAAGCTAATTAAGAAGATACAGACTTAAAATTCAATGAATTTCACTAAATAGTGAAAATATAAATTATTAAAGTCGATCCCTACTTTTAGCATAAGAACAAGTTACAATATTGCACTTAGAATGGAAGTCTTAGCTATTCTATGAAAATTAGAGGGATTATACACAAATTTGACGGTTCTGTCATTTAATCTATACAATTGTAATTAAAAAAAATGGACAATTTGAAACTTAAAAATGGCAAAAACGTTTTCTAAAAAATAACAGAAATCGACTAGAATATAATACCGACCCCAAAAAAAAAAAAAAAAAGACTAGTATATAATGAAAAGAAGAGCAATAAAGACTGCATAAATTGTTGTGAAAAAAAAAAAAAACTAGTAAAGTTTTTCGTCCTCTCAAAGTATCATTAGTATGCCATCATGCTAGGATCACCTTAAGTGCTAATGTAAATCTGGACATGCATAACACTAACTCATATGTTATATGATGCACCTAAAGTGACTAGTACAATAGAAAGTCATGATCCCATTCCATTCTTGCATTGCTATGAGTCGATTTGAGCATAAAAATTACAATATTTTGTGGCAATATATTTTATCTATTTACTCCTTGCTTATTTACTTAATGATGAGTTACAAGCATGCTATGCTCTATATTTGTTTACATGTAATGATGAGATCGTCTCAACATGGACTTGACACCTTGCTTTTCTACGAAAGTGATCTTCAGGTGATCACCATACGAAAGTCATTTTTCCCCATTTTGTCGTGCCTTGCGGTCCATCGATTCCCGTGCGCGAGAAGCTGGCTTTCATGGCATTTTTTAGATTTAGATAATTGGAGTTAATTTTTCATTCTTAGGTTTAAGCGTGCCTGTCCGGGCGAGGCGTTGTATAATTTTACCGGCTCAAGTTATTTTTTTTCCCATACTTTATTTGTTCAACAATCGGTTTGTTCATTTTTTATTTGCTTGAGCACCGATGCAGGATATTTACATACATGTTTTAAGAATGAAAAATGATTTAAAAAAAAGATTGTACGAAATAAGTTTTGGAGGTAGCGACGCATGCAAAGTATTTATTCTGCTCAGTCACATTCTCCATAGTTAAGAGCATACACCAAATGTAGAGTACACAACCTTGCTCCGATACCAATCATAAGCAATTTAGAGGTGTAGCTCTAATACTCCTTATTGGGTATGCAAAAGCACTATCACGGTAAAACAAGATAGCTCGAGACGCACTAGATATACCAAAGTCCAATTAGGAAGATTGCACCTAGAACGATTCCAGCTGTCTTCAAAGATAGAGTCGTATAAGGACCAAAGTCCTATAAGGACTTAAACTATATAAGCTCAGGTCATTGGCCGAGAGATTGACATCATGCAATAACTTCTCAACTGAAAAGATGTTATATGGTCCATAACAACTACATAAGCTGAGGTCATTTAAATTGTTGATTATGTAGACTATATACTATAAATTATTGAGTCTAAACAACTCACGGACCATGCAATAATTTATTAATTTGTCATGATGTGACATTTATCATAGAACCGCCTTATATTTTCTTTCTGGAATAACTACTCGAGTTTACTAAATGGATGTGAATCCGAAGCATCCTAATTTTTAAATTTTGTTAGTCTCATGTGGGATCCATTAAGCATTTTTCATGAATTAAAACGATGGCAAGCAAGCACTAAGCCCTATTTTAAAACTCAGCATCCAACAAACTCGATTCAAACTAACGGCGACTCCGGCGACAACTAGCATATTGATGTCTATAAGAGCCTCCTCCACTTGGTAATCCTTCGCATCCAAGCTAACCCGGCAAGAGAAGAGAAGAAATTTCGAAGGCGTCGTCATCGTGATATGAGTACTAAATCTCATCTCGTGTTCATCCCATCGCCGGGCCTTGGCCACCTGGTGTCGACAGTGGAGATTGCCAAGCTCCTTCTGGACCGTGACGGCCAGCTCTCCATCACTGTCCTCATCATGGAGTTGCCCTTCAACTTGGAGGTTGACTCCTGTGTCGAGTCACTCGCTCGTGGCTTCCGTCACTGTGGGTATCCGCTTCGTGATCCTCCCTCGGCGGAACGCTGTGTAAGAGTTTTCCTAATGTGGACTACATTAATTGATATTGTAATTTACTATTTTTACAGCTACCATAAAACATGGCTGGTCTAAGATAAGATAGACGGTTTCTTAATTAGTCTAATATGGAGCTAGCTAGTGTGGGCCGAGTTGAGCCTAGCCCGTAATAAGGGGCCCTAGCTGGAAACTCTATAAATAGTGCTCAAGTCTCTCCTCTAACCCGAATTCTCACATGTATCCTCACCTAAGGGGCATTTACCTAACGCTAAACGTGAGGGAGGCCGCCTCATTGAGCCAGTGATACAGAGGGCAATAAAGGAGAAGAACTTGATGCGTTGATCCCATTGATATGTAGGTAATCCATTTTCTGCTTCCACTTTATGTTCGATGGATCCCAAAACAGGTGCATTAATCTTTCTACTCAATTATGCATGTTCCTATTCTAGTTATAGAGATCTTGGGGTTGTCCAATTTGCGACCAATATATGGTATCAAAGCAACCATAACCTTATAACTCGAACGCATAAGATTTGTGCCCTAATTTGTGTTTTCGTGATTTTTTGTTCAATAAAAATAAAATTAAATCACAAATTTGGACCGAGCTCGACGAGACGAGCAAGACGGTCAGCGACACTTCGTCAGGGGAGTCCTCACGTGCCCCCACACGTGGCCATGCGTGGCCAGGGCATCGAAGACATGCCCACGTGTGGTCACGCGCCTTCAAGTGCTCCCATGCGCAGGGCGCGGCTCGTGCGTGCACTCCACGCGCCGCGCACTCAGGCGGCGCGTGGGGGTGCGTGGAGCCTCCATTCGACGCGTGGCTAGCGGCATTGGATTCGTATGGCCATCCTCTATCTTGCGGTGAATTTACTTTACACGTTTGATGATTTTATGGATGTGAAAATACATAAAAAGCCCTAAATACATGTATTTTTAGTGTATTTTTACGTATTTTTCTTATATTTTCTGTGATTTTGAAAATACAGGTAATGGGTTACTAATATGTTATCACATAAACATTATGAATGTGTGATTCATTAATAAAATCAAACTGTATTATAAATTGAACTGGCTTAATGAGATACAATCAATATGGGATAGTATTTGAGCTATGTATTGAGGTGATGAGAAACAGTTAAGGTTATGAAACTTTTGTTGCTCAAGCATATTCCTTGACACGCTGGTAATTTTTGATTGATTGACATTTTAAGAACTCATGACCAAACTGATTGCACTGATTAACACATCTACTAAATGTGGGTAATGCATGTCACTTAAGTTATTGCATATTGTATTTAAACTCATCTGGTTGCTAGTTAATGTCTATCAAGTGGAATATTTTTGTTGGTTATGAAGTATGACAACATTTACACAGAGCAATTGTATCTACTGTTATAATTTAGATATTTGGTTCTATGTTTTGACTCAATTTATAGGCCACTAGTTGATGCAATGATAATTTGTTACTTAAAATTGGCTAATAATTCAGCTATTGGCCTTGGAGTCATGTTTTGCTTTATGAAACTCATGAGCAATAGTTGATCAGCTATCAAGCTTGTCAATCTGGAGTACCATGTATTGCTATTGATGTTAACTTGTGAGGGATCTTTTGGATCGGCATTCTTTTAATGTTGTTCTAGTAATCAGTAATCGGAGTGCACAAGAGATGATTGCTTCTGTGTTATGAGCATTTTCTTGTGTTGCTGTGATCGGTGATCTCATTAAAATTTGTCTTTCAAGTTCACTATATATATATTTATGTATGATTAATTTTTATTAATAGATAAAGTAATGTAATTAGCATGATATGTGATTTTAGTAATAACCTGCCCCTATCACTAAAGTTAAAATCATATGTATATAATGTATGTGAGTAGTAAAGTTTATATCTCTGATATGAGAGAATTTTAAAGATTCAATTGAGTAGTGACCCCCAAAGTGACACGCTTGATTGGGTTTGAGAAATTTTGATCTCATATACTGATTGGGATGTCTCCTGGCCTAATACGTGGTCATACTCCCAAAGGAGATGATTGTGTATTAGCTCATGGATGGATACATGATGGTGTGGTAGAGAATTGACTAATCCCAGTGGTTCATCTGCCCAAAGGTGATGAATTCACGAAAATTAGAATATATTCTCATAACCGCTATCATGTGGGGAGTGTACAACTGCATGTCATATATTCTGCCCAAATGTGATTATATGATTATGCGTGTAACTCTCTGAATGTATACTTGTACGTCAAGTTACATGGTGCTCACATGATGCTAATTATATACATTGCTTATTTTTCAGTCACATTTTCTGTAATTAATAAACTCCACTATTATTGAGGTTTTTACTGCTTCAAATTTTAATTAGTGGACATATGATTTGTTGCTTGAGAAAATAGTAATAGAATTTTCTTATTGTCCATGAAGCGTTCCATTCGGGAACACTTAAAAAGTGGCTTGTCTACTGACTGCACTGCTAAAAGATGATGAAAACTTTAATGGCTTAAAGTTATGTTTTATCTAATGCTGAAATTAGGACACATCTGCAAAGATTATGTTTAAGTTATAATGGCATATACATCTCCTATATGATTGAAGAGGTTGTTTCCAAAATTTTATATTTAAGGAATAATCTCACACATGTCTAAATGAAGAGTAGAAAAATTGGCAATGTTGATATTATGTCTACTCTTAACGGTTATCTAAAGACTTCTATAGATTATTGTGGAAGTAAAATTACCGAGATAAAGAATAAAACAATTACAATTAGTCTTAAAAGGTTGTCAGACTTAATAGTGGCCGTGAGTATATTGACGAGTATAACAATGCGAAATAACTTAAATGATCATTTGTCAAATACTTGGTAGATTTCGGGGTGGTAACTTAATTACCATGCCTGAAAATCCTGACAAAAAGATTTGGCCGAAAGGTATAAATGCACCATATTAAACATGGTGAAAAGTATGATTAGCAAGACTAATTTATCGGGTCTTTTGTGGGCTGATATTTTGAAAGCAACCTTTCACATACAAAAGGTGTTTTTTATCAAAGTTATTTCATAAACTTCTTTTGAGTTATAGACTTGACATAAATTACTTGAAACATATTAAATTTAGAAGTGTCATGCAGAAGTGAGGTTATCTAATTCAATATTAAATGTGTTGGAATTTAGATCCACTTGGAATTATTTTGTATTTTACTCAGATTGTTTAAAGGAGTATCAATTTTATGACCCTAAAGAAGATATAAGTATTATGGAATCACATATTGTAAAGTTTCTACAGTTCAACGTAATTATAGATGATAGCTGCTCTTAAACTATTAAGGATAGTAGTACGATGGAAAATCACTATGTCTTTGTCTTTACCTATACAAATAATTGTGGTACAGACAATTATTGAATCTTATATACCATAGACTAAACTTGTTGAGGTTTAAGATACTATTATTGATATAGTTTATGATGAAATTTTTTCAAAGCTCTCAAGTATAGAATGAAGTAGTGGTAAATTTACTCGGGAGATTTGTTAAGGAAAGACGATCAGTTATTCCATTAAATTATATAGTTTATTTGTGAAAGCATGACTACAATATCCACTATATGATTGATGTAATGGCATATTTATAAATGTCATTTCTTGTTCTCAATCAAGTATGTGATTAGATGCCATAAAAGGCAATATACAATTTATGAAATATCATAGTGTTTGGAAACTAACTTACTTGCCTAAAGATCACAAGGTCATTAGTTGCAAATTGGCGTACAAAATTAAAAGGATTTCAAAGGAAAATTGTGAAGTTTAAAACTAAACTTATAACTAAAGTTTTCACTCTGAAAGAGGGATGGATAATTTATAGTGAAGAAATAATTATTTCTTTCTACTATTTTTAAATATTCTTTCAGAGTGAACGTGGCATTAATAATTTATTTTGATATGAAGTTACATCAAATAAATACAAAATCTATATAGTGCAACTGGATGATTTTGCAGTAGATTCAAGTAAACTTGTGTGTAGACTGAAAAGTTCTAATTCATGGTCTTAAGCAAGTTTCTAGATAATATTATTAAAGTTTCATAGTGTTGTTATCTTGTTCAATTGAGAACAAAGTAATTCAATATACTGCAAGATCAGTGGGAGGAAAATCGTTTTTTCTCATACTCTATGTACATGATATTTTGCTTACAAGTTGTGATCTTGAGACATCTTATATCCTTTGTACTAAAGTAAGAGAATGGTGACTGACAAATAAGATCTCTCTATGAGAGATGTTATCCATTTGACACACTACCATATTGAATCCATGTCAATAAATAAGAGCATTCGTGACCATGGAAGGCTCTATGTGTATACATGCAGTTACCGCCATGATTCAGTGTTTAAGACTTTATGGGATAGGATTGACTATTAAAAATTATCTCTGGACCAATGTCCACACATAAGGTACGATTTCAATTAATATAGTCCAAGTGGAAGAATATAAGAGTTTTTCTAATGTGGACTACATTAATTGATATTGTAATTTACTGTTTTTACAGCTACCATAAAACATGGCTGGTCTAAGGTGAGATAGAAGGTTTCTTAATTAGTCTAATATGGGGTTGGCTAGTGTGGGGCCGAGTTGAGCCTAGCCCGTAATGAGGGGGTCTGGCTGGAAACTCTATAAATAATGCTCAAGTCTCTCCTCTAACCCGAATTCTCACATGTATCCTCACATAAAAGGGCGTTTACCTAACGCTAAACATGAGGGGGCCCGCCTCATTGAACCAGTGATACAGAGGGCAATAAAGGAGAAGGACTTGATGTGTGGATCCCTTTGATATGTGGGTAATCCATTTTCTGCTTCCGCTTTATGTTCGATGGATCCCAAAACAGGTGCGTTAATCTTTCTACTCAATTATGCATGTTCATGTTCTAGTTATGGAGATCTTGGGGTTGCACAATTTGCGTCCAACACGCCGCCCCGTCCAGAGTGGCCTTCCTCACTAACTTCATTGAGAGCCACAAAGCTGACGTCCGAGAAGCCATGGCTGACCTCCACACATGTGGCTCCCCACGGCTCGCTGGGCTCGTTGTTGACATGTTCTACACCACGATGATCGAAGTGGCCAGTGAGCTCGGTGTCCCTTCCTATGTGTTCTTCACATCAAGTGCCGCAACTCTTGGCTTGATATTGCACCTCCATTCGCTCCAAGACGAGCACCACATGGACCTGACTGAGCTTGAGGGCTCAAACGACGAGCTAGACTTCTCGTGTTTCAAGAACTTGCTGCCTACCACCAAATTCTTGCCCTCCGAAGTATTTGTAAATGAAGCTGGCCGCCTACTTTTGAGCCACACCCTACGGATAAGGGAAATAAGAGGTATCTTGGTAAATACATTCACCAAACTGGAACCGCATGCCGTGGAGGCCCTGGCGGGCCTCAAAGCGCCCGCAGTGTACCCCATGGGCCCATAGTGAACATCAAGGTTGAGAGTAAAAGGGGCACGGAAGGTAATAACAGTTCGTAGGGTTTCGAGATCTTGGAGTGGCTCGACCAGCAGCCAGAAACATCTGTGTTGTTCCTATGTTTCGGAAGCTTTGGGAGCTTTGACGAGGACTGGCGAAGGAGATTGCTCACGCGTTGGAGTAGAGCAGGTGGTGCTTCATGTGGTCCCTAAGTCAGCCACCTACAAAGGGCAAGCTAGAAGCCCCCCATGACTATGCGAATCCGGTAGAGGTCCTGCCCGAGGGGTTCCTAGACAGGACAGCCGGGGTTGGCAGAGTGATCGGTTGGGCTCCTCAGGTCGCAATCTTGAGCAACCCAGCCATTGGAGGGTTTGTGTCACATTGCGGGTGGAACTCTACCCTAGAGAACATATGGTTTGGGGTGCCAGTTGTCACAACCCGATCTCATTGCCCATCGATCCCTCTCCATCAGGAAAGGAAGGGAAAATATCGAGTTTAGGGGTACTTGATCACAAAAGTTCTCTCACGGCTCGCATTCCAAAAGACGTCATCACCTCGCCTTTCGGGTCAAGTCTCTCGTAAGTTCCCTCCGTGAGATCATGAGCTCTCCCAAGCTCATACCCTGTGTGACAGCAGAGTATCGCAACCCATACCCCCACGGGCAACACACCTCAGGAGAAGAGGTCTAGTGTGGATATTAGATCTAAGGGTACCTTTACCATGGTAGCCCTCTCAATGGTACACTTCACCCATAAGGATGGCATCACTTTATCCCTTGAGGTACTCTTACATCGAGTATGCTAAACCATGGTGATTTTCATCAAAACCCATACCCTTTACGACAATTTATTTAAACAATCTAATTGTTTTAAAACAACCTAGAAATAAAACAGAGTCACCACTAGCCTCATTTCAAGAGTCAGCTAGAAAATCCAATCGAGGGTCGGAAGTGTTCCCTCGATTCCTATGCAACCAAATATCTAGGTATGGGGACTTGGGTTACATTAATATTTCTATTAGCGCATTTTCGGTACCTAAACAATATGTTGTGTTTACCTAATGTGTCAATATCATAAATTTGTCAAATCAGCAAAACACTCAGCTAATATCTAAAGGATTTGTCCTATCAAAACAAGTCTAAAAATCACCACATTTTCACATAACACAGCCAATATGTTGACAAACAAGTTTTATTAAGAGGCCAAGTGCAAAATCTTAATAGAAAAAATGGAACAAAAATATTTAAGGTCTGTCTATGCAGGGGTTAGAATACGAGTCCGAATTTGATCTCATATCTAAATTCTAATCTAGTTTTGATAAAAAGGAAAGTGGTCCAAACGATGAACGATTTGCATGAAATCAATGGCATTGGAAACTTTTAAGTGTGCTTTTCGACTTCCTAAAAGGACTCGAGTGCAAATTAGGTCAATTAGGTGCTCTAAGATCAAGATTTCAAAAGGTGCGCATGTCAGTAACTAAAAATCAGAACACAAACATCTATTAATAAATCTCGAAATCATTCAAGTAATGCACAAATAGCATGAAAAGATCACATGTGACTTAATATTAGATGCAAAAAAAAAACAATTTAGGTAATTATCTAGCCCTAAGTCGGAAAGAGAAGATGTCATACAATTCGATAACAAAATAAGATGACTCAAGATTCATGATGAAATGCTTGAGAGTTTCTTGATGAACATATGCTCTTGTGGCACAACTTTAACATGCAAAATGACACTCAAATGCAATGATACAAACATGTATTCAAATCTTGTAACATGTAATTTAAGTGTCAAGAAGATATTATCTCAAAATTTAGTTTCATAAATGGCAAGATTTCATTTCAGCATTGATTTCACAGAACGTGTACAATTTCAGCCATCTTAAGACATGCAAAAATCCTACAAAAAATCCTACATACATAACATGCAATGATGAACATCTCTTATTAAGGATTCAAAACCTAAATGTGATTGCACAAATCACAGAAAAAATGACAAAACAGTGATGTACATTTAGACTATGCACTGATGCAGTACGTTTTAACTTTAACTCATGCAATTGACTCACTTGCTAACGTCAAGACTTTTACAAAGCATGCATCAATTGAACATATGTATCATGTATTTCAACTCTCATGAAAGTAGGTGTATTTGTGGACTCAATTTAATCAAAACAGAATTTGGACCAATGCAGGATAGACTGGCCTATGTTCAGATTTAAGCAATTTTGACCTAGTTAAACATATCTAAAAATTTTGAAAAAAAAATACATAACATGTACAACACTAATATAAGCAACTCTTATGAAGAAAAGTTATTCCATAACTCAACACAAAAATCAGTACAAAAATGAAAAAATCAGAAATCAATACGGAACATATTGACTAGGCTTGGATCTGAGTAGATTTGACCTAGTTAAACACATCAAAAAATCATGGAAAAATTACAGGATGTGCAGAAAAGGATTTGGAACAAAACTTATGAAGACAAGACTGTTCAAAAATCATCACAAAAGGTTACACAAAATTAGTAAAGTCTCATTTCGGAGTAAAAAAAGAACCGAAAATCTAACTGAACTATAGCAGAATCACTCATCTTCGAAGATATTTTTCGAGGGTCAAAAAAGGCTCAATTGGCGGGTACGACCTACCATTTCGAAGCTTGAGATGTCTATTATCTAATCCTAAGAGGACTCGAGTTGAAATGAGCTTGTTTCAGATCTCGTTTTGGTTAAAATAATAGGTCGGTCCTAAGGCTACGAAATTGCAAATTTAAGACTAATCAAGCACAATCATTCAAATTCAAACTTCAACAATTCATCAATGATCAACATATATCCCTAATATTGAATCCTAGTCCCGATCGGCTAATCCGGCCTCGCTTCACGGGTTCAAGATCGAGAAATTACATTTTAATGCGGTTTTTCTCGATTTCGGTCGCGATTGAGTAGAACTTTCACCGAAACTTTGATTGGATCTTCACAAACCTCCTAGGACCAGATCTTGTTCGGGAGGATGATCGGCAATCAGCGCGGATCTAATTGAACCGGGGAATAAACCGACTTGATTATCGATCTTCAGTGCCACAATCAAGAAGCCGCCGAATGGAGCTATGGCCACCTCTCCAGTAACCTATGCTAACGATCGAGGACAGGAGGAGCTAAAGGACCTTTCGGCTTATGGCTCCGATCAAGTGGCCGCCAATGAGGGGCGAAACCGACGACAATTTTGAGAGAGAGAGAGAGAGAGAGAGAGAGAGAGAAGCTGATGAGAGAGAGATTTTCATGCATAATGAAACCCCTTCAAATAGAAGGAAAATTTCACTTATATACTCTCCATATTAAGCGATTTCGACCATCGATTCGATTCAACGTCGAAATTTCGATCCAAAACGGTCAAAAATGGACTTCAAAGGCTTAATCATGATCTTGAGGTGTTGGGTAATTGATCTAGTGGATTTGATTTGTAAAAACTCGAGCCAAAATTGAGAATTGCGTCAAAATGTCTAATTAAGGGTTAATTTGCAATTTGATAAAATTCAAGAGTCAATTTGTAAAATTTCAAGAAATTGAAGGTGCATAAGTGAAATTGACATTGAGAGGGTTCCAAAACCGGTCGCCGAAGGTCATGAACCGGCCAAAAAGGGCCTGAAACCGGAAGGGCCGAACTAATCAGATCGATCAAACCGATTCGGTCTGGTTCAACCGGATTTTGACCTGTTCTTGAAGTTTGGTCCAGTTCCGACTACTTTGTCCACTTGGGACCTCCGTGGGTCTAAAATTTATGCAATTTGGTACCTAAATGACCGAATTGAAAATGAATTTTATTTTTTTAAAAAAGAAATTGGCCAATTAAGATACAATTAAGCTAATCAAATCTTTTGAACATGATCTAGGGGTCTTTTGTTGACCTTATTAAATGCTTATCGTGAAAAAAAACAATGAGTCGAAACCATGAATGCTTTGAATTGGGCCTAAAGGGCTAAAATGGTAAAATTTACAATTCAATGGCCAAGATTGCAAATTAACTAAAATTGAACTCAATTAGTGTCACAATTGCCCTATCTAATGAGCTACCCATATGTAAAATCATTTATCTTATTCAAATTGACCTTGAATTGAAGTATTCAAGCTTAGGTCAAAAATGGATCTAAGCCTAATATTAAAATTAGACCTAGATTCATGAAATTAAACCATAGCCATGAATGGGTCAATTCAAACTCTATGGATTGAAGCTTAATTGTTTGATTTTCTAATGTCTGTGAGGATAAAATTCTTCAAATTGATAAGTTCTTGTGTGAATTTCACAAAATCGATTTCGAATTTGGACTTATCTTAAGGAAATGAGTGAGAAATAATCATCCATTCACAAGTTATGAAGGATCAATTTTAATCCCCTAATTAGGGCTCATAACGACAATTCGTATTTTGACTTGATAAATCGAGAAATTGAATGTGTACATAGATTTCAGATAATCCTTAAACCAAATGTCAAAAATGAACTACATCTAATTATAACTAGAATAAAAGTAATTTTTATTTTTGGTCGATTTAGAACCTAAAACTGAAAAATTCAAAAATCAAAATTCTTAATCAAATTTTGTGACCATGTGGCCCTAGTAAGCAGAGCAACAGCTCAACACATTCGAGCTGGTGGTGGAGCTCGGCCTTGCGGCGCAAATCAAGATGGATTATCGGAAAGATCTTGCCAAAGGGAGCAACTTCGTGACGGCAGACGAGATAGAGGGAGGGATAAGGAAGTTAATGGAGAGCCATGAGGCCGAGGAGAGGAGCAAGAAGGTGAAGGAGACGAGCGAGATGAGTGGGAAGGCTTTGGTGGAGGATGGCTCGTCTTACTTGTCCTTGGCTTGCTTCATCGAGGGTGTCCTGAAACAATGAGCCTTCGTTTGGCTAGGAGATTGGTTTGACTACTTTTCTTTACTTGCTTTTATAAGTTGGTATTTTAAATCATAAGGCAACTATAATGGTTGTTTCCCCTTCTGGTTTAGCTACCGCATCCCTCATAATTTACGTGTTCATGCGATGATGTATTTTCTACCCTTCTTTTGCTTCGATTAGGTCTAGAAGACTCCGAGCATGGAGAGTTAGATGTTATTTTTCCATAAAAAAATTATCCAGTGAGGACGTTAATTTCCCCACCTATTTTCTGCCCATTCTGTTTTTTCATAGGGTACTTCTTCACAATTGAGGCGTAGTGCCCTAATTTTCCACAAGAGTAGCAAAAGAGGAGGCGCTCATATTTAAACTTGACCCACAAATTTTTTTCACCCATCATCACTAGAGCCCCTGTTTTTAGAGGAGTTGATAGGTCAAGTTCAACTCTTACTTTTCCCGTCTTATAAAGCACATTTCCTCGATTCTCTAACTGAACTTCCTTTACTTTTCCCGCTTTTCCAGCCACATCAGTGTATACTTCTTCCAAAATCCATCCAGGGGGCAAGCCAACAATATGAATCTAGAAATCGTATCGCGAGAAGTCATAGTAGTGTTGGAATGGTACACAGCACCTGATTTGGGGTATTTCTAAATTCGATTGAAGGGCTTCATCTAACAAATGAAGAGTAACTCAGCCGCTTTGAGGGAAAGCAGTCTGGGTCTTCCATTTTCGGAAGGATGAGATGAAATGGAGCGTACTTGCTTTTGAATAAGTTGGTTTTTATTTTTTTAAATCATTGTAGGAGGAATAAGGTTTAGGGTTTGGAAGAACAGATCGCCTGGGTCCGGCCATGAGCTGCCGTTCATTATGGCGATGTCTATTATTTACAAAAATCATAATAGATATAGAAAGTGTACAAAAATCAATTAATATCTATGAAGTTTTATACAGCTCGAAAGAGATTTCCGTGTACTCGCACCTCTCAGTGACCCGCCTCTAATCATGAAGCCGCCACGCGAGTCTCGGTCTTGCCATTCATGACCGGACGCGATGCCTCGCCGACTCGATGGCCACGGCCACTTTCGTTTCGATCAATCTCCCCCGGTTCCGGCCCATTTCCGAGACCCACCCAAGCGAGGTCCGTAACCTTTACACCGAAGGCTGCAAGCCCAACGTACTCGCCTAGTCCTGCTCAAGTCCCGACTCACCTCAGAGCTCGCCAGGCTGTCCTCGACATCTTCTGCGCGATGCCGAGCGATGTGGCAAGCGAGCTCCAGTTCCCCATCTACGGGTTCTTCACGTTGAGTCCGGCTTTTCCTGGGCTGAGGCTCCAACTCCAGATGTCGCAGGATGAGCGCAGCATAAAAAATCAGAGAAAAAAGATAGGGGAGTCTGTCAGACCGCCGTGTGACCACCCCAGCCGGATACTCCGACTGAGAACGATCCTCTACCACTCCGAGGGGTCGGAAGGGACCCGCCGGAGCTGTTAATCACGCTCTGGTCGCACGGCCATGGTTCATCCACCAGACTTTGGCTCCTGTCTCCTTAGGTCTCAAGGACACAGAGGTACGAGCCTATAGAACAGATCCTGTTCAAGTAAGGTCGTGACCTCTTACCCTCACTCTTTTCTTTATATACCCACTTTCCTTTGAGCGAGTTTCCAATGTGGGACTTTTTGGAGGTCGCACTTAGCAAGTGTGCTCCGTGAATGGAAAAGTGATATGGATGGAATATGATTAAATAAAATCTTTAAGGAAAAATGGAAATAGAATCAATATAAAATTTATTTAAAGAATATTACAACTCTCCCTCCACCGGTTCCTTCTCTTTTGTTTTTCTGTCTTTTAATTGTTTAGTATCTTGGCAAGGGAGGATTCGTATTATTTTAATTGAAGTGATCGTGTATTGTCTTCTCTTCTTGTCCCCTTGCTGGAGAGAGAGATT
This sequence comes from Eucalyptus grandis, assembly GCF_016545825.1. Lineage (NCBI taxonomy): Eukaryota > Viridiplantae > Streptophyta > Magnoliopsida > Myrtales > Myrtaceae > Eucalyptus > Eucalyptus grandis. The sequence continues at coordinate 11,635,011 of NC_052612.1, forward strand.
TTCCCAAGCACGTTAAATGGGATGGACGGTGAGAGCCACCAAAAAGGAATCTAATCTATTATTTTAAAATAGCCGTCCCCAAAAAGCTCTAAACTTAGTCCATTTGTTTTGCGAAAATTGACTGATTTTGAATATTTTTTGAAAAATTATTGCTTATATCATTAAGAAAAATTAGTCAAACGGAAAATATTTTCATCATTAACAACAATATATGCCTATTTACTTTCGTGAACGATGAAAAAAATTTCATTCATTAACTCTCCATTCAAAAATCTTCATAAATTATTTGACATGGCATTTTCACATTGGTAAAAAATTCACATGAGCAAAGTAGCATGGAAAATTATCTACAAAAAGAAACCATTCTTCGATGTTAAAATTAGAGAAATTAGGGACAACTAATGGCAATTTTTGGACAAAGAGCTAACAATAATAGATTTGGAACTAGAGTTGAAGCTTGAGGCAAATTGGCAATTGAAACTAAAATTGGGATTTTGTTTAGATAAAAGAATTTAAGTTTGAATTGTAACTGAACCTAAAATTAAAGTTTTTTTTATAAGATCAAGCCTCTTTAAATAGAAGAAGAGTACTAACGTGATCCAACATTAGTCTTACAAATTATTAACATGCGATTGGTTTAACGAAATTGATTTACAATCCATACAAGGCTTAATACCCTAGAAACCCTCCAACTTTAATGTTTGTCCTAATTTTTATCTTTTGTTTCATAAAAAACTTTCAACTTTAAATCCAGTCTCACTTCTCCTATTTTTGTCTCATAAAAAACCCTCAATTTTAGGTTATGTCACAATTCTATTTTAAACTTTTTTTGTCCTATGAAAAACCTCCAACTTTTGGTCTTATCCCAATTTTACCCAAAAAATTTTACGATGTCATAAAAAACCATAAACCTTTACTTGAGTCACAAATCTATCCCCATAACCTTGCATCCAAAATTTATCATTAACAACCAAGAGACAGAAAACTTCCAAACACGAGTTGTTCAAGCGTCTTGAGAGCAAGCTCTCCGACCCCAACAAGCGCAAAATCACTATGGGCAATTAAGATGAAGGGTTAATAGAGAGCAAATTTGGGACTCAATAGAAGCTAGTAATTATGAGACAAACAAGGAGAGTAAAATTGAAACTATACCTAAAGCTGAGATTTTATTATGAGACAAAAAAAAAAAGTTTATGGTAGAATTGGTATGGAACCTAAAGTTGAGGTTTTCTTATGAAACAAAAAGTCTAGGGTAAATATGGGACTAGATCTAAAATTGGGGGATTTTTTATGGGACAAAAAAAATTATAGTAGAATTGAGATGTGACTAAAAGTTTAAATATTTTTATGAAATGATAGAATTGAGACAAGAGGTAAAGTTTGAGGCTTTTTAGGATATTAGGCCTTTATTCGATGCTTGCTTTGAAAAACCTCCAACTTCTTCTTGGTAATCCACCTGCTTCCAATTTTCCAAAACTGGCCTTCCATTTTGCCATTTGTTCTTTTCCTCATTGAGTGCATGGAGCGATTGCCAGTCCTTATTTCTGAGAATGACTGCAATAGAAAATAGAGGTGTATAGATTGTCCCTTAGGACCTTCCCCTCGCAAGAGGCTTCAAGTTCTGAAGCTGACAGCTCGCTTTGCTCTGCTTTTCTTTCTAGATTTTGATTTTTTATTTATTTCTCTCCCGATTTAATTTGATAGTCTTTTTTTTTTCTTATTTGGCCTCTTCTTTTGCTAATATTGTTGCTTTTTTTCTCTCATCGTAGTGAATAAATCTGCTTGACTGAAAATTTTGTGAGAAGTCATCACCAATCCATCTAGTAGGATGCTCAGGACATGATTTTTTCACTTCTCCAAGATTCGACAGAAACCCTCATCTCCCAATTTAGGTGTAGATTTAAATTTGGAGCTTTTCTCTTTTAATATAAATCTAGATCTAGAAGTTTTTTAAGAAGTGTTCGATTTTCTCTTTCAATCTAAATCTAGATATGAGAGTTTTTTAAAGGTGTTCAATTTGTGGAGTTCAACATGTGGTTATTGTTGTTTTCTTCATATGGCGATAGTGTTGAGGATGCTGAATCTAGGTGTGCATTGCAAGCCGCAATTTCTAGATAAGAAGATCCCAACGTATGCCCATTACTAATAGTTCCGGTGATCAATCTCTAATTGTTTTTCGTGCTATGACAAATTTGGTTTTTAAGGATGAGAGCATGCTTATAATTATAAGCTATACCTTTTTGTTTGTTGGGTTTTGTTTTGTTTAGTTTGCAGTTTCTTGAAATTAGTTCTTGTTGGAAGTTTTCTATATTCATCTCATGTTTGACTATGATAAATGAATAACTTAAAAAAAAAAATCAATTTCTCGACTTTATACTAAACATATAAGTTTACTCGATGTGATGGATCACGAGGTGTTTGCATCATTATAAGGAAAATCAAATTGAGGATTGAAAAAAATTCTTGGTCCAAAGTCACGATCTGGCCATGCATGGTAAAACTAGTCCACCACTTTGATCACAGCTATGCAATCATCCCGCCTTGATCTTAATGTAAAAATGACAGATAAAAATATTATTAATTCTGTCGCACCAATACATATATTCAATTTGTATATCGAAAATGATATTCCCTTTTGTAATTAAGACAATCGGGAAGTAACAATTAGTTATATTAAGTTTGATCATATTCTATGAATTATTTGTGCACTCTCAAGCATCATGCCCTTAAACTCCAGCGTGTTAGATTTTGCCTTTATTTCTGTCTATTGAGCGTTCCATTAATCTTACAAGATGTCGGCCTGTATGGGATTCGCTCTATCAACCGTTCGATGCAGCCTTCCTCGTAAAACCGTCTCATCCGATGGGCAAGGAGGGACTGATTATGCGGGTCCCTTGCGCTTCACATGGAGTCAAATCAAATTTACACTTTCGACTAAAGCTCAATTTCTCTAAATTTGCTACTCCGAAATTCTATCTACTCTTCCCCTCTCCGTTGCACGCCGAGCAAGAAAGGAGGGCCCTAACTTTCAGAAGCCGGAATGTGAACAGCAATGGACGCAAGAGAGAAAAAGGACAACAAACCTTGGGAGAGGGGAAAGCGAGAGCAAAATGAAATTCATTCAAACTCGGAGATCGAGGAGGGGCAAGGATACGAAAATCTACCGTATGGAGTTTTACAAATGATGTCTTCTCGAACAATTTCTATATTCGTCGTTACCCTTGCAGATTACAGCTCGCGGGCCAAACCCAAATTGACTGGTTCCCCATAAAACACGTCAAGGGTCGACGAAAATCAACATGGATTATAGCCACAGACGCACCAGAAAAATCAAACACGGTTTCTATTGCCACAAAAACCCTAAAACATGCCCTCCAAGTAATCATTGAATCAAAATACCAAAAGTGCTCAACCTACCAGCCTATGAAATTTTGTGAAACCACTGGGGAAGCAAATAGGGGTTTGGAAGATTTGAACTTAGTTTGGTCTTTTGCCTAGTACAGTGTGGAAATTTAATACCATATGAGATTTTGTGAGGCTCGATATCATACGTATGCCAATCGCCAACTATTCTAAAAACTTAAGCTATTAGATAAATATGTGATTTATTATTTAAATATTCTAACACAGCCAACCCTCTCTAGCTAATAAAGGCTCATCAACTACACACATCCTCAATGAAGCAAGCCAGAGACAAGTAAGAAGAGCCGCCCTCCATCAAAGCCTCCCTACTCTTCTCGCTCACCTCCTTCACCTTCTTCCTCCTCTCCCCAGCCTCCTCACCCTCCATTAACTTCCTTATCCCTCCCTCTATTTCGTCCGCAGTCACAACGCCATCACTACCTTTGACGAGATCTCTCCGATGATCCATCTTGATCTCTGCTCCAAGGCCGAGCTCCACCACCAATTGGAACGCGTTGAATTGTTGCTCTGCATGCTGGGGCCACACAGCGATCGGCACGCCGAACCATATGCTTTCTAAAATGGAGTTCCACCCACAGTGCGACACAAACCCTCCGATGGCCGGGTGGGCCAGGAACGTGACCTGCGGGGCCCACCCGATCACTTTCCCGACCCTGGCGGTCCTATCAAGGAACCCCTCGGGCAGGACCTCTGCGGGATCTGCGTAGTCACGGGGGGCCTCCAGCTTGTCCTTGGCCGGTGGCTGTCGTAGGGACCACAGGAAGCGGTACCCGCTCCGCTCCAATGCGTGGGCAATCTCTTTTGCCTGGTGCTCGTCGAAGCTCCCCTTGCTCCCGAAGCACAGGAACACCACTGACGCATCTGGCTGCTGGTCGAGCCAGTCCAGGATCTCGAAACCCTTTTCGCTCTCAGCCTTGATGTTCAATATGGGTCCCACGGAGTACACCGCAGGTTCTCCAAGGCTGGCCAGGGCCTTCACCGCGCGTGGTTCCAGCTCAGCGAATGTATTTACCAAAATTCCCTTGGTTTCCCTATACCTTAGGACGATGTCCAATAGTATCCGGCAGTCTTCTTCTATAAACACATCCGAGGGCAAGAACCTGGCGGCAGGCAGTGGGTTAACGAAGCACGGGAAGTCCAGCTTGGCGTCGGAGCCCTCTAGCTTGGTCGGGTCCATGTGTTGCTCGTCTCGGAGAGACTGGAGGTGCAGCATGACTCCCAGGAACGCCGCGCCCGACGTGAAGAATATGTAGGAAGGGACGCCGAACTCGATGGCCACGTCGATCATCGTGGTGCAGAACATGTCAACAACAAGCCCGGTGAGCCGTGGCGAGCCACGGGCAGAGAGCTCAGCGACGGCTTCTCGGACGTCGGCTTTGTGGTTCTCCATGAAGTGATGGATGAAGGCACGGCGAGACGTCCTCGGGGAGTGGCTTCGCCTGGGGACGAGGACAAAGCGGATGCGGGCAGCGACGGAGGCGGTGAGTGATTCGATCCGGGAATCAATCTCGGAGTCGAAGGGGAACTTCAGGATGAGGACGGTGATGGAGAGCCGATCGTCGAGGTCGACGAGGAGCTTGGCCATCTCCACCATCGACACCAAGTGGCCGAGGCCCGGACATGGGATGAACACGAGCTCGGATTCAGCACTCATGAAGACGATGATGCCTTCGAAAATTCTTCTTTTCCTAACTGAGTTCACTCGGTTGCAAAGATGATAGCGAGTCGGAGGCTCTTATGGACTCAGTTAATGGGAAGGAAGAAAGCACGCAAAATGATGCGAATAGGAAAAGAAGAATATAATTAAAGGTGTTTTTACAGATGGTGAAAATAAAATATATTCCCTATTTTTTTTATTATTACTTCGTACCATTAGTGCGATTCGGAATATTTTAAGTGGCAAGTTCTTTACCTTCAATAATGATGTGTTATTTTACCATTTACACCTTCCCTCTTAACTATTCTTAACTTCTCTATAGAAAATTCTATCTATTATTGGGTCCTCTATATTTCACATAAATATATCACACGAACAATTCAAGTAAAACCGAATATACAAACGGTTATGTGAGCAAGAAAATCCATTGGACCAAATTGAGAAATACCAAAAAAAAAAAAGAATTGAACGCCATTTTTATTATTGACATTTTGTAGAACAAAAAAGTTTTGAGACTCATTCATGCCCATTTGGCCAAGAAGGCCATACAACCAGCACCGAACAGGAGGAAGCAATTGCACAGCAGCTGGAGCCTCCCATTCCCCTGCACCTTGGCGCTCATGAAGTCCGCCGCCAGCAGGTCGACGAGCGCCATGTAGACCAGGATTCCGGCGGACGCGGCGTTGAAGACACCCTCGATGATCAGCGCCCTCTGGCTGCTCTCGTCGTACGTGTCGGATATCCCGATACCGATGGCGATCCCAGCCGGCGTAGTGAGGGAGAAGAAGAGGGCCATTATTATTGTTGTTCTTGCCTTGAACTTGGCCTTTGCAAAAGAAGCAGGGGAAAAATCAAACGACTGATTAATCAATGTATAAATAATGATAATTATAATTCATTCTTTAAAAAATAATGATAATAATAATTCCTGTGCCAGGACCCACCCGCACCCGCTTTATGTGAACGGAGGCAAAAGGTCAACGACATCCTCTCGACATGATGCAGGTAGCTTAATATTTTCCATAGTTTATTTTCCTCAGGCAGGCAAATTAGTTGGAAGATTGAATTGAGATCGGAAGCCTCAGGAGGAATCCAAATGCACCAATTCGTAAGCCACCCTTTTAAATCGTATCATGAAATGCAGGTTAAGTATTCTTAAAAACACTTTTTAGGTGCGATGAAAAATCAAAGCGCGAAGTTACAATTGCATAGGTTTTACAGGAAATTTCCTTTCACCTTCCCTTGATTTCTGGGTCGGTGGCACATTAAAATTTAGGGCTTTTGAAAGATGCATGTACCGTTCACATGCCTTTTGGGGAGACAAAAGTGCCATATTTTCTTCTTCAATTCTATATCAAACGCCTTTTTTCCCCCTTAAGTCATAGAAACGACGCATCAAGCCCATAAAAAGGTAAAATTGCCTATACAAAATGTTATGTCGTGTTTGATGCCACGGACGAGGCATGCACACATCATGAATTAATCGAATTGTGTTCGAGTTATTGCTATGCATTTACCATATGACATCTCAATATCGTTCGTGCAAATAAGTGGTCTCTTAACGATGGATAAAGCCCGAGTTAAATTTGACCAGCTCAAAATTATTATAATCTTGAAATATTATCAAGGCATTAATAGAAAAAAAAAAAGAAAAGAGATTAAAAAAAAAGGTGGGAAAGCTCGCTAGGTCAAAATGAATGAAATGAAATTAGTTTTTACTTACCTGAGTGATGCATCCGCCGAGCCCCATGCCTTCAAAGAACTGATGGAAAGTCAAAGCGGCCATCAATGGCTTCACCGTCTTTGCGCTCCCGGAAGTCCCCAGCGAAATCCCTATTATCACCGAGTGCACCACGATCCCCAGCTCCAACACCTGTTTATATTATCATTTCGCCCCCCCGAAAAACGCCATATTTGCATTCAGATCCTCGGTGTGAAGTTTTGGAGAGAGAACCTGTAGAATTGAAAGAAGTTGGAAGATTTCCCGTCACCTGCGATACGACTCTATGGCGGAGAAGCTCCGACGTGCCCGGCTCGTGACCCTGATATGCGGAGCCGTGGGCGTGCCCGTGGGTCGCGTGGGTGTGCACGTGCAGATGCCCGGCGTGATCGTCGCCGGCGGTGGCAGCGGCGTCGCTCTCCTCGTCCCCCTCGCTCTCCGCTGGGCGAGCCTTGCTGAAGTGGGACCTCGTGTAGTAGGAGGTCGCGTAGGTGTCCACCATCAGCGTCCCGACCGCGGCGACCATGGCAACGAACCCAGCGAAGGGGAACTTGCCCCAAGGGTTCTCGTCGAGGCACGGCGACGTCAGGCTGTCGAACGCGTCGGGGAGGACGTGGATGAGGCCCGTCGCGAGGATCACCCCGGCCGCGAACGCCTTGACCAGGAAGAACACGTCCTTCTCGGGGCGCAGGGCCGGGACGACCTTCCCAAGCAGCGGGATGCACACGCCGACCGCGCCTGCGAGGAGGATGGCGGCGATCGCGCCCACTTTGTACTTGAGCGCCTCCCTCTTGTTGCGCCCCCCGCCGGCAGCACCGTCGCACGTGCAGTCCCCGAGGACGAGCGAGGGGAGAAGGACGAGAACGCACAGTATCAGGAACCGACACGAGCCACGCCGACCCGGCTCGCCCGCCATCGCAATTCGATCCCCGATATCAAGAAGACGAAGAACGCGACGCGAAAAGAGACCGCCGTGCTGGCTTGTCGAGAGCGAAAAGGAAAACGCCGCGTGAGGCTCGAGACATGTCCGCGAGCTATATAAGGATCAGTGTTGCATCAGCCGTCCACGAAAAGGACTCTGTGCTGCTGCTGCTGCTGCCGCTGCCCAATGGAGCAATGATGAGGACACCTTCTGGCCAGTTTTAAAATGACAGAACGGATTGGAACTCTGTTTTGTATGCATCTGGGTGATGAAATGGTTGCCTGTTCAATGCAATTATTATTATAATATCCGCCACGGAGGCATTTATCTGTATCAGGGACAGAACGTTGAAGTTGGCATTTTTCTGTAGCAGTTCGAGTGTCGTAACAATGTCGACATAACTGATCCCGAGGGAGCAGCAGATTTCAAAACCCAACTACCGTCGTGCTCCAGTTTCGCGGCTTAGATCTGCTGAAAGTCAACGCTTTGCGTGTACCCCGATCTTATAATTGATCTAATAATCGCTTGCCATTTTACAAAGAAATCAGAGAAGTAGAGAGTGTTCGTCTGAGTGTCGAGAGATTCGATGAGCGATGAATGGATCGATGTTACTCGAAAAACCACAGCGTCTCGTGTTCGATTCCTGCTCGGTCCAGCTACCTGGGGTTGGATTGTAAAGAAGTGAGATCGGAGTAGTGAGGCGGGTTTGATCCAGCGGGCCGAAAAAAAAAAAGGAATTTCTTTTCATTTATTTGATGTAAAAAATGGTGGGCTAGAATGGGTTCAAACACTAGCTCGAGGAGGGAGGAAGAGTGAGGCCGGGTGACGTTTAAGACAATCATCAAACGTTTGATGCGCAATCAAAGCTGTGCAAAATGAGTAATTTAATAAGGAGGTACGTACGGAAGGATTTGATAATGCTGTCTTATGTCATGGGCTTTAGATCTTCGTTCCAATGATGCAACTCCAGTCCCATGCACTTTCCTTTCGAAAATATTTAAAAAATAATAATCATTTATATTATATGAAATAATCATACGGTAAAAAGTATTTTTATTATCGATAATAATTTATATTTAAATATTTTTATGGATGATGAAGATATTTTTTATTCATTTATTTCAATAGACAATACAAGTGATCCTTTTTAAGAAATGTTTTTCAAATCATTCATTTTTTTGTAAAATAAGCACACTTTATGTGTCAATCTTTTGCGTTGATGCTTTTTCAATTAATAAGTTGATGAGGTCTTGAAAAGAAAGGAAAAGCAGAGATACCCAAAAATCATAGCGAGCATCTCCTCCCTTCATATTGTGAGTCCAAATTGAAGTGAGCCACGCTCTATACAGTGACCGAAAAAAGTAGGATCTAGAGAATGGGATAGAAAATTATATTGTGGATTGGAATGTTAGTAGGCAGTACGAATTCTCAAATTTCTCGAACACAATTGTTTTTGTATGTCGATTCGGTAGATACAAAGTCAGTCGTGACTAGATTCAAGGAGATCGAGCAAGTCGATCCCTCTCTTCAAAAAAAAAAAAAAAAAATGTGTTGATTGCTTTTATTTATCGGTACATATCAAGTCAACCGTGAGCAGAGTAGGAGAAGAAGAACAAGTTGATCCCTCCCTCGACAGAAAATATATATAAATATATATGTGTGTGTTCGTGTGCGTACGCTTGTGTGTCATGAGATCACTGAATCCTTCTTTTTCTCGACCATCATTAATCAAAGAATTGTTAAAGTGTGAGCTTTGACCCATGTCATGACATCATTGCAAAGGAGTTTGATAGTGAAAGCCTCCAAACTTGGTATGAACGGATACCGATTTACCAAACAAACCAAACTCATCTTTTTTGGGTCAATGACTGGCAATTATATCTTTGTTACAATAAAATATATATCTCATCCGGACCACCTAGAAATCATTGTATACAATGGATGTGTTTGGTTGGACTTTTGGAAAAAACAATTTGGAAAAATGTAAAGGATTTTAAGTTAAAGGAATTTTTCAAAATGCTAATTATGTTTGTTAAACTGTAATATGAAAGTCCATTGTGAATTATTTTTAAGCAAAATATTTGGAAATATCATATTTAGAAAAGACTTTTGTGGTTGAAAAAAAATTCATCAAAGGAAAAATAAAAAAGTTGGTCAACGAGAGTAGGTGGCCGCCAGCTGTTGGCGATTGAAATCTATCGCTCACGACTGACATATGAGGTTGGAAGACCTCAGTGGCCCCCAGAGACAACTGGCGAGGGCCGCCTGGGGTCGTGTCCCTCAGTAAAGGCGCCAATAGGTGGTTGTGACCTCTTCACGACCCAAATCTAGGTTGCACCCAGCAAGGTCGCACTGGGTCGTCAGAGGTTGCACCACTTCGTTGCAACCCAAATCTGGGTCGCTGAAGGTGGGTCGCACGATTGCCGACCCAACAACCCAAATCTGGGATGCGCCTAATGAGATCACGTGACCTCGCCGCAACCTAGATCTAGGTCGCCGGAGGTGGGTCACACGATCAATGACCCAACAACCCAAATTCGGGACATGCCTCATGAGATCACGTTGGGTCGTCGACAGTCGCTTGACCGCTTGTCCTTCACCAATGACCACTCACAACCATGCCAGTCTTGTTCAACGGAGAAGAAGAAGATGATGAACAGTAGCTCAAAAAAGAAGATAAACAGTATGTTGGCATGCCCACAAGGCAAAAGCTGAAGGCACCCCCTTGCCTGCCTTGAGCTTTTAGCCTTTGAAAGGCCTGCATTTGGGAAACGCGATTAAAAAAAATTTGTCAAACACATTCTATTTAGCCTAAAGGACTTTGGATGCTCAAAGGGCTTTGGGAAAGCTTTTCCCAAACGCATTCACAATGACAAAAGGGGCATTGCGATTATTCTATTCAGATTTTTTTTTTTATAAAACCTTTCTTATTTATAATTCAACAAAACTATATGTGAAATCTGATGATACAGCACATGTAGCCCTCATTCCTTACAAATAGTGCATGTCGATTTGAGAAAAAAAAATTGTTTCCAAACTACTAAAAATAATTTCTAAGTCATTTTCGTAGTTGAAGCAAACACTAGACGATATTGCCAGTTTGTTGTCCAAAAATACTCAGATAGCCAGTCATTCGCATGTAAATAAAATTAATATAATTTCTCCCCAACATATCAGCTTTATCTTTTCTTTTTTAATTTTTTAATAGTAGTTTAGATCCCTTCTCTTGGTCTTGGGCGTTCTTTTCACTAATTGTGGGCCATTTGAACTATAATCTATGCATAGAATTGTGGCTGAAATACAACGATTAAAATATTTTGAGTCCAAAACTAAAACCCATTACATGGGAAACATAAATTTAACAAAACGGATTTCGAAGTTCGATGAGGAAACTTTCCCCAATTTAACGACGCGTGGCGCCGTTGTTGCCTAAGGACAAGGTGGATCGTGTGCTTTCCGTTCATATTAAGAACATAATTTAATTTGACGCGTCAAAGTTGACCATTTAATTATAGTAATGAAAATCGAAGTATTGGTTTTCTAGTTGGAGAGACCGTAGGGAAAAATGCTTTGGATTGGGAAGAAATAGAATCAGATTTTGAAGCGTGATAACTATCTTTAATGAATTATTTTCCCCAAAACATTGTTAATGGTTACTGAAAAAAAAAATCCTACAAAATACAACAAAATTCCAGATAACAATTCTGATATATCTCTAGGAACTCTCAAAGGGAAACAATTTAAAAGAAAATTGTATTTTTAAAATAAAATTAAGCTTTGCTATAAGGAATGAGCCCCACAATAATTTATAATTATTTATTATTTAATTTTTTATGATCCAAAATAAATTATTATTTACACAATAGATTAAAAACTGTCACGTAATCATTTTTCAAGAAAATTCAACAAGACTTGATTAACATTAAGTCCCAAAAAAATGACGTATTTATGTCTATCTTTTGAGCACAAGCAACTCTTCTAAAAAGGTTGCAAAATGAATGGATACATTAGAAAGACAAATTGAAAAGTGTGCAATTTGTCATGTACCTGCACGCAAGTATGGTGGGGTCTAGTCCACGGCCTATTGTATTTATATGAATTAGTTAAAAAAAACATCCACAGTGATATAGTGGCCTATGTACTCTTAATTTTCTTATGTGGGACAAGAAAAAACACCATTTTATTTGTTCTACAAATAAAGCATTAGCAATATTAGGATATTGAAATTTTTTTTTTATAGATATTTAGGAATTTTTTCTCTGATTTTCAATATCTATTTTGATTTTACATATATGATTTGATTTCCTTTGATTTCCTCTACCTATAGATATTTAGGCTCTCCATGTACTCTTTTTAATATATCGAATTATACAACAAATTTCTCAATTCTCTATTTTACTTTATATTTAACTTGGTTTTAGAGTTGAGGCAATCCTAGTACACCTGGTGCACTTAAGAAATTTCCCAGTTTTTCTCTCCTTTGCACCCATGCATTCAAGCGAATAAATCCATCCCCGCCACTTGACAATGTTTGGGCAAGTGCATCATTCCTGCCTAAGTAAGCGCGATGGTAGTTGTGTTACAACGCCTCTGACGCGTCATTAAGTCGAGTTTTTCTTTCTATAAAGGTATTTTTCAACACAACAAGGACATGTCCTCACACAATAACTTTTTCCTCAACAAAGCTTGGCTTATTTCACTTGCTGCACCCACGCCGACCGTATCAATCGCGTTTAAATTACTATCTCAATAGCAAAGTCAACCGCAAAAGGTGTATGCCACTCAACTCCAATACCTGACTTTTCACTTCTCATTTTGAGAAGCCAACTCTACCACTAGATTCACTGCTGTCAGACAATCAACATATTGAAATCTTCTTATCAATAGAAGCTAGAGCAATCACATGCACCACCACGCGCTACCTCACCTTGGATTTGTTGAGCTCATTTTAATTGAAGATTTTGTGACATTGTTTGAAATATTCTTCAAACTCGAGTTAATGCGTTTTAATTCAAATTGTGTTTGATGGGTGGATGTTAGCAATATTAGAAAATTAAAATATTTTTTAGTGATATTTAGGATAATTTCTTTTATTTTCAATATCTATTTTGATTAGGCATATCTGGTTTTATTTCCTTTAATTTATTCTATGTAAGCTTATAAATAGGCTCTCCATGTACTCTTCTCAATATATCAAATTATATATAAAATTTCTCTATTCTATTTTATACTTTTCATTTAACTCAAACAACCAAGAAGAACCGCACCTCCAGTCTCTCCAAGACGAGCAACAAATGGACCATGCTCAAAGGCTCTAACACCAAGCTAGACTTTCTATGCTCCGCCAACCCATCGTCCATGGCCAAATTATTGCCCTATGAAGTTTACGTGAAAGAAGACTCTTGGATAGACTTTGTTAGCTATATGCCCTAAAGCAGTTACATGTTATGGATTATGTAATGGCAAATAAGGTTTTCCATCCATAGTCCAATTTATATCAATGAAGTCCCTAAGATTAGTTACAACTGAAGCTACTCTTAAGGTGTTAAGAATATATGTAACAAGTTTACATTTATGTTAAATCTTTAAACAGTTCCTGGTTGATGAATTATTGAGGGGATATTGATAATCTTGTTGAGACCGTTGTATTCTCAAGCTTCACTATTTAGTATTGGATACTTAAGGGGATGATGAGTCACAAATCATTGGGTATTATGATATCCGAGCCAGAATACAGGTGCTTGTCTTGGACAAGTTCACTGAACATGACATACATAGAACAATTGGTGACATGGAAGCTTTTAGCAAGGTCAATATCTGATCGTTCATGCTTTGATTAGGTGTAAGATCGTTAGACTTGAGGCACAATGCCGACTTGTATGTTGGATGGCTTTGGCTCACAAGTGCGCATATTGACGTTTCGTCGAACCGTCTCTGTACTTAATGGTCATAATTTGTTCAAATACGAAGGCCCATGCATGTGCAATATGGAATTTGTTTTCTGGTTATATATGGAGATACAATATTGATATCATATGCGATCTAATCGTGGCATTGTATTGAAATCTTTGGCCGGGGTTGTAATCGATAATGAATGGTTCATTTCTCAAAGAAATACATGTAAATTAGATTTTTGCATACGATCGAATTGGTGGCTTGACCAATAATATGCGATCTAGTCGTGCTCCAGTTCCACGGCTTAGATCTTCTGAAAGTCAACACTTTGCATGTGCCCCAATCTTATAATTGATCTAATAATGGCTGGCCATTTTACGAAGAAATCAGAGAACTAAGAGAGTGTTTGCCCGAGTATCGAGAGATTCGATGAGCGATGAACGGATCGATGTTACTCGAAAAAGCACGACGTCTCGTGTTCAATTCCTGCTCGGTCCAGCTACCAGGGGTTGGATTGTAAAGAAGTGAGATCGGAGCAGTGAGGCCGGTTTGATCCAGCGGGCGAAAAAAAGAAAAAAATTAAATGAATCTTTTTCATTTATTTGATTTAAAAAATGGTGGGCTAGAATGGGTTCAAACACAAGCTGGAGAAGGGAGGAAGAGTGAGGCCGGGTGATGTTTAAGACAAATCAGACGTTCGATGCGCAATCAAAGCTGTGCAAAATGAGTAATTTAAGGAGGTACGTACGGAAGGATTTGATAATGCTGTGTCTTATGTCATGGGCTTCAGATCTTCATTCCAATGACGCAACTCCGGTTCCACGCACCTTCCCTTTGAAAATCTTTTCATGGCTCCACTTGTTTCGTTGAAAAATAATAATTAAAAAATTTTAAAAAAAATAATCATTAATATTATATGAAATAATTAGATGATAAAAATATTTTCATTATCGATAATAATTTATATTTAAATATTTTTATGGACAATGAAGATATTTTTCATTGACTTATTTTTATAGACGATACAAGTAATCATTTTAAAAAGAAATGTTCCTCTAATTATTCATTTTTTTTTTATAAAATAAGCACACTTTATGTGTCTATCCTTTGTCACTATGCTATTTCAATTAATAAGTTTGATGACGTCTTAAAAAGAAAGGAAAAGCGGAGATATCCAAAAATCGTAGCGAGCATCTTCTCCCTTCATATTGTGAGTCCAAATTGAAGTGAGGCACGCTCTATACAGTGACCAAAAAAAGTAGGATCTATAGAATGGGATAGAAAATTATTTTGTGGATTAGAATGTTGGTAGGCAGTACGAATTCTCAGATTTCTCCAACATGGTTGTTTCTGCTGTCGATTCGGTAGATACAAAGTTAGTCGTGACTAGATTCAAGGAGATCGAGCAAGTCGATCCCTCTCTTCAAACAACAGAAAAAAAAAAAAAAATCGGCTTGATTGCTTTTATTTATCAGTACATATAAAGTCAACTGTGACCAGAGTAGGAAAAGAAGAACAAGTTGATCCCTTCCTCGACAGAAAATATATATGTGTGTGGGTACGCGTGTGTCATGAGATCACTGGACCCTTCTTTTTCTCGACCATCGTTAATCAAAGAAATTGTTAAAGTGTGAGCTTTGACCGATATCACGACATCATTGCATAAGAGTTTGATAGTGAAAGCCTCCAAACTTGGTGGGAACGGATACCGATTTACCAAATAAACCAAACTGATCTTTTTTGGGTCAATGACTAGAAATTATATCTTTGTTACAATAAAATATATATCTCATCCGGACCACCCTAGAGATCATTATATACATATGTGCGCTTAGTTAGACTTTTGAAAAATACAAAAGACTTTAAATTAAAAGAATTTTTCAAAATACAAATTGTGTTTGTTAAATTGTAATATGAAAATCTATTGTGAAGTCCATTTGAGGAAAATTATATTTGAAAAAATTATATTTACAAAAGACTTTTGTAATTGAAGAAAATCATCAAAAGAAAAATAAAAAATAAAAAACTTGGCCGGTGAGGACTGGCAGCTGCCGGCGATCGAAATCTATTGCCAATGGCCGACAAATGAGGTTGCCAAACCTCAGCAGCCCCTTGAGACAATCGGCGAGGGCCAATTCAGATTGGGCGACCCCCGGAGACCACTGGTGAGGGCCGCTTGGGGTCGACCAACCCCTGGCAAGGGTGCCAACAAGTGGCCACGACCTTCGTGCGACCTTGCCATGACCCAGATTTGGGTCGCCCTCGATGAGGTCGCACAACCTCCAACGATCCAAATCTAGGTCACGGTGAGGTTGCACTAGGTCATGAAAGGTCGCGCGACCTCCTCGCAACCTAGATTGGGGTCGCTAAAGGTGGGTCGCATGACCAACGACCCTCCAACCCAAATTTGGGACACGCCCAACGAGATCGCGTAACCTTCGACAATCCAGATCTAGGTCACAGAAGGTGGGTCATACGATCAGCGACCCAATGACCCAGATTTGGGACACACTTGGCAAGGTCACACTAGGTCGCCAAGGGTCTCCTAATCGCCTGCCCTTCGCCGTCGACCACTCACAACCATGTCGATCTTGTTCAACAAAGAAGAAGAAGAAGATATATAGTAGCTCAAACAAAAAGATGAACAAGCTCAAGGCATCCCCTCACATGTCTTGAGCTTTCAACCTTTGGAAGACTTGCATTTGGGAAATGCGATTAAAAAAAAATTGCCAAACACACTTTATTTAGCCTAAAGGACTTTGAACGTCCAAGGGGCTTTGGGAAACCCTTTCCCAAATGCACCCACAATGACATATTGGGCATTATGTTTACTCTATTCAGATTTTTTTCTATAAAACCTTTATTTTATATAATTCATCAAAACTATAGGTGAAATTTGATGATATATCACATGTTGCCCTCATTCCTTACAAATAGTGCATGTCGATTTGTGAAAAAAAAAAAAAAAATCTTTCTAAACGACTAAAAATAATTTCTAAGTCATTTTCGTAGTTGAAATAAATACTAGACGATATTACCAACTTGTTGTCCAAATACTCAAATAGCCAATCATTCGAATGTAAATAAAATTAATATAATTTCTCCCCATCATATCAGCTTTTTCTTTTCTTTTTTAATTTTTTTAATAGTATTTTAGATCCCTTCTCCTAGTCTTGGGCCTTCTTTTCACTAATTGTGGGCCATTTGAACTATAATCTATGCATAGAATTGTGGCTGAAATACAAGGATTAAAACATTTTGGGTCCAAAACCAGAACCCATTAACTATATTAGTTCTTTACATGGGAAACATAAATTTAACAAAACAGATTTCGAAGTTCGATGAGGACACTTGCACCGAGTTAACGACGCGTGGCGCCGTTGTTGCGTAAGGACAAGGTGGATCGTGTCCTTTTCGTTCATATTAAGAACATAATTTAATTTGACGCATCAAAGTTGACCGTGTAATTATAGTAATGAAAATCGAAGTACTTGTTTTCTAGCTGGAGAGAGTATTGAGAAGAAATAGAATCATATTTTAAGGCGTGATAACCCTATCTTTAATGAATTATTTGCCCCGCAACATTGCTAATGATTATTAAAACAAAAAAAAATCTCACAAGATACAGCAAAATTCTAGATAACAAGATATATCTCCAGGAACTCAGGAACTCTCAAAGGGAAACAATTGAAAAGAAAATTAAGCTTTGCTATAAAGAGTGGCCCCACAATAATTTATAAATATTTATTATTTAATTTTTTGTGGTATAAAATAAATCGTTATTCTCAAGTAGATTAAAAACTGCCACGTAATCATTTCTTAAAAAAATTCAACAAGACTTGATTAACATTGAGTCCAAAAAAAATTAATGCATTTATGTCTACTTTTTTAAGCATAAGCAACTCTTCGGAAAATATTGCAAAATGAATAGATACATTAGAAAGACAAATTGAAAAGTGTGCAATTTGTCATGCACCAATTTGTCATGCACCTGCACGCAAATATGGTGGGGTCTAGTCCACAGTCTATTGTCTTTATTTGAACTAGTTAAAAAACATCCACATCGATATAGTGACCTATGTACTCTTAATTTTCTTATGCGAGACAAGAAAAAGCATCCTTTTATTTGTTTTACAAACAAACTGTTAGCAATATTAGGATATTAAAATATTTTTTTTATAGATATTTAGGCTATTTCCTCTAATTTTCAATATCTATTTTGGTTATACATATCTGACTCAATTTCCTTTTATTTCCTCTATCTAAGCCTATAAATAGGCTCTCCATGTACTCTTTTGAATATATCGAATTATACAACAAATGTCTCAATTCTCTATTCTACTTTATATTTAACTTGGTATTAGAGTTGAGGCAATCCTAGTGCACCCGGTGCACTTAAGAAATTTCCCAAATTTTTTCTCCTTTGCACCCATGCATTCAAGTGAATAAATCTATCCCCGCTGCTTAGGCAAGTGCATCATTTCCATCTAAGTAAGCACGATGGTGGTTGTGTTACAACGTTTCTAACGCGTCACTAAGTGCAGTTTTTCTTTCTACGGCGGTATTTTTCGACGCGGCAAGGACATGTCCTCACATACTAACTTTTTCCTCAACAAAGCCTGATTTATTCCGCTTGTTCCAGCCACGCCAACCGTATCAGCCGCATTTAATTTATTGTCTTGATAGCAAAGTTGACCGCAAAGGGTATATGTTGCTCGACTCTAATACCTTCGATTCTCGGCTTCTCACTTCTCGTTTTGAGAAGCGGACTCTACCACTAGATTCGTTGCTATCAGACAATTAATATATTGAAATCTTCTTGTCAACGGAAGCTACAGCAATCACATGCGCCACCTTGCGCTACCTCACCTAGGATCTGTTGAGCTCATTTTAATTGAAGATTTTGTGACATTGTTCGAAATATTTTTCAAACTCAAGTTGACGTGTTTTAATTCAAATTGGTTTGAGGGGTGGATGTTAGCAATTTTAGAAAATTAAAATATTTTTTAGAGATATTTAGGATAATTTCTTTGATTTTCAATATCTATTTTGATTAGGCATATCTGGTTTGATTTCCTTTAAGTTCTTCTATGTAAGCTTATAAATAGGCTCTCCATGTACTCTTCGCAATATATCAAATTATACATAAATTTTCTCTATTCTATTTTATACTTTTCATTTAACTCAAACAACCAAGAAGGACTGCACCTCCAGTCTCCAAGACGAGCAACAAATGGACCAGGCTGAAAGACTCTAACACCAAGCTAGACTTTCCATGCTCCGCGAACCCATTGTCCATGGCCAAATTCTTTCCCTGTGAATTTTACGTGAAAGAAGACTCCTGGGTAGACTTGACCGATGCCTTGAGGTTTGGGGAAACCAAGGGCATTTTCGCTGAGTCAGAGCTGCACAGGACGGGGGCCTTGGCAGGCCTTAGAGCGCCCACGATGTACCCCATGGGCTCCATACTGAACATCAAGGGGCCAGAAGGTAATAATAGTCCGCGCGGTTCAGAGATCCCGGAGTGACTCAACCAACAGCCGAACGTGGTAGTGGTGTTTATATGCTTTGGGAGCTTCGACGAGGACCAGGTGAAGCGCATGGAGCGAAGCAGGTCTCGCTTCCTGTGGTCCTTATGGCAGCTGCCTGTGAAGGGCAAACTAGAAGCCCCTTGGGATTACGCGGATCCTGCAGAGGTCCTGCCCAAGGGGTTCCTAGACAATACGGCTAAGGTCAGTAGAGTGATCAGGTGGGCTCCTCAGGTAGCGATCTTGGCCCACTAGGCCATTGGAGGATTCCTGTCACACTGCGAGTGGGACTCTACCCTAGAGAGCATATGGTTCAATGTGCCGATCATCACATGGCCCCAGATTCGCGAGGAACAATTCAATGCATATGAGCTGATGGCGAAGCTTGGCCTCGCAACAGAGCCATCTAAATAGAGGATGGGATAAGGAAGTTAATGGAAGGCCAGGAGGCCAGGAGAGAAGGAAGAAGGTGAAGGAGGCGAGCGAGAAGAGCAGGAAGGCTCTGATGGTGGGTGAACCTTCTTCCTTGTCCTTGGCTCGTTACATTGAGGACGTCTGCCGACGATGAGCCTCCATTTGTCTAGGGGACAGGTTGACTGGTGCTTCACGTACTTTTATTTATTTGTTATTATTATCGTTGTTTTTTGTTAAGTTGTTATTTTGAACCTTGATTTCTTGGAGTGTGTCTTCCGGTGTTCTTGGTGACTGTTTTCCATGTTGATTTTTGGTGACTGTAATCCATCCTCGATCTCCAATAAATGAATTCCATTTTGGATTATCAAAGTAAGAAAAATTGCGGATTGACAAGGACTCGTACGTGTCGGATGTCTATTAAAGAAGAAAGATGAAAGACAAGAAGAAACCATGCCGCTCTTGAAATGTTCATCCACCGCCTGGACTACCGTCTCCTTGCATGTAAGAACCACGAAACCCCTAAGAATCGTCATCATGGTCAAAGCAAAGCTCGCGTTCGTTCCACCACCGGGCTCCTCGTCAGATGCGACCACCCCCCGCCTATCGATCGCCCTCCTGATCATGAAAGCCGCCACGCCACTCTCAAGCCGACATCGACAACCGGAGGCGATCGCTCGCCCAAGTCTGATGGCTGGGGCCGCTTCTGTTTCTTTCATCTCCCTCGGGTCAGTCCCGTTTGCTAGACTAACCCCCGCAAGGTCCGTAATCTCTACACCCAAGGCTACAAGGCCCGCGTACTCCCCGTGCTTGCGTGATGATGATCGAAGTGGCAAGCAAGCTCCCGTTCCCAGCCCTCTCCAGACGAAAAAACGAAGAAAAGGATGAATAGGAGGAGTCTGTCAGGCCACCGCGCGACCACCCCAGCCGGAGACTCTGACTGAGAATGATCCTCTACGACTCCGAGGGGTCCAAAGGAACCCGAACATAGCTGTAAATCACGCTTTGGTCGCACAGCCATGGTTCATCCGCCAGACCTTGGTTCCAGTCAATGACATCGGGAAGGGTATGGCATGTCAAGTGCACTCTACCGTGCAATTGTAATATGAACGGAATATAAGAAAATATCTTTTTAACAGATAAGGAAAATTTAACGGATACATTCCCTATTTCTTTATTTATTATTGTTTCATACCGGTGGGGCCATTCATAATATTCTAATTGGCAAATTCTTAACATTCAACAATGATGTGGCGTTTTGTTTGGTTTTGGCTTGGGTTGCCATTGTTTGGCCGGCCGGTGGCCTTCTTTTGTTTGGTCCGTCTTTTGGATGTGGCTGTAGTTGTGCGGCTTATTCGCGTTTTGTGTCTTGTTAGTTTCTCTTTTCTTCTTCTTTCAGCACCCTTCCACTCATTATACCTCTGTTCATTATGAGTGTATGTTTTGGTGCCATTTTTGTTGTAAATATTGGTTTTAGCTTAATATGATTACCTTTCACCAAAAAAAAAAAAAAAAACAATGATGTGGCGTTTAACTATGTACATCCTTCCCTCTTAACTATTCCTATTAGGCATATCATTGGAAGAGTTTTATTATATTCTCTCGATATCTCAATAATGTAATTGATTATACAAAATTTCTCTGTCATATACGGTCACAACAATTAAGAATTTTCTACCCATTATTGAGTCATCTATATTTTATGTAAATATATCATACGAACACAAAGTTCAGCCTTCATTTCATTCAAAAAGCAAACAATTCGCATTTCATCATCGGATACATGAACGTTTATGGAAGCAAGAAAATCCAATGCCCCAAATTGAGAAACACAAAAAGGAAACACTGAACGCCATTTTTATTGTAAACAATTTTGTAGAACAAAATAGTTTGAGACTCATTCATGCCCATTTGGCCAAGAAGGACATACAACCAGCACCGAACAGGAGGAAGACATTGCACAGCAGGAGGAGCCTCCCATTCCCCTGCACCTTGGCGCTCATGAAGTCCGCCGCGAGCAGGTCAACAAGCGACATGTAGACCAGGATGCCGGCCGACGCGGCGTCGAAGATGCCCTGGATGATCAGGGCCCTCGGGCTGTTGTCGTCGTACGAGCTGGATATCCCAATGCCGATGGCGATCCCGAGTGGCGTGGTGAGGGAGAAGAAGATGGCCATTATCACTGTGGATGTTGCCTTGAACTTGGCCTTTCAAAGTAGGGAATAACAAAAGGGCGCGATTAATTAGCGTGTAAACAATCGTAATTACAATTCATTCATGAAAAATAATGATAACAATAATTTCTGTGCCGGGACCAGGCGCACTTGCCTTTAAGTCAACGGCTTCGGGCAGCAATCATTTAAAAAAGCGCAGTTATCTCCACTTCATGTAATCGCAGTGCTTTGAAAATCTATGATTATGCGGTTAGCTCATTCTTTTTCATTGTTAATGTTCCTTAAGCAGGCGAATAAGTTGGAAGGTACAATTGAAAATGGAAAAGCCTGGGACACATCGAAGTGCGCGAATTCGTAGAACTCCCTTTTAAAAAAATGGCCAGGGACGCAGATTAAGACGCCGTCAGCATTGCCGCGAGCCATGACAAGCCTCTGAATATTGATCTCGAAAAACGACATTAAGCACAGTGAAAAACCGATGCACGAGGCCGTTAGGTTTTTACGGAAAATATCCTTTTACCCTCCTATGATTTCGGGGTAGGTGCACGTTAAAATTCATAACTTTTGAAAGACGCATGTCCCATTTACATGCCTTTTAGAGAGATAAAGTGCGATCTTTTCTTCTTCCATTCGACGTCAAATGCCCCCTTTTGTTCTCAAGTCATAGCAATAACGTATAAAGCCTATAAATAAGATCATCTCAGGTTAAATGTTATGTCATGTTCGATTCCCTGAGCGATATCGATCGCATCACGAATTCAATCGAATCGTATACAATTACCATGCACTTACTCCAACATCTTGACATGGCTCGCAAAAACAAGTAGTCATTGTGGATTAGGCCCAAGTTAAATTCGGTGACTAGAAATTATTATCTTGAAACATTATTAAGGCAATTATATATAAAAATACGGATTAAAAAAAATTGGGAAAAGCTCATTAGGCTGTAAAAATGAATAAAATTGAGATGAAACGACTTATTATTTACTTGAGCGATGCACCCGCCGAGTCCCATGCCTTCAAAGAACTGATGGAAAGTCAGAGCAGCCATCAATGTCTTCACCGTCTGTAAACTCCCGGAAGTCCCCACCGAAATCCCTATTATCACCGAGTGCACCACGATCCCCAGCTCCAAGACCTGCTCATTTTATCATTTAGCCCCCCGGAAAACACCATATTTGCATTCAGATCCTCGGTGTGAAGATTTGAAGAGAGAACCCATTTGAAGGAGCTTGGAAGATTGATCGATGATGTTACCTGCGATATGACTCTATGGCGGAGAAGCTCCGACGTGCCCGGTTCTTGATCCTGATATGCCGAGCCGTGGGCGTGCCCGTGAGTCGTATGGGTGTGCATGTGCAAATGCCCGGCGTGATCTTCGCTGCCGGCGGCGGCCTTGGTCTCCTCGTCCCCCTTGCTCGCCGCCGGCCGAGCCTTGCTGAAGTGGGACCTCGTGTAGTAGGAGGTCGCGTAGGCGTCCACCATCAGTGTCGCGATCGCGGCGACCATGGCCACGAACCCCGCGAAGGGGAAGTTGCCCCAGGGGTTCTGGTCGAGGCACGGCGACGTCAGGCTGTCGAACGCGTCGGGGAGGACGTGGATGAGGCCCGTCGCGAGGATCACCCCGGCCGCGAACGCCTTGACCACGAAGAACGCGTCCCTATCGGGGCCGATGGCCGGGATGACCCTCGCGAGCAGAGGGATGCACACGCCGACCGCGCTCGCGAAGAGGATGGCGAATATCGCGGCCACTTTGTACTTGAGCACCACATTCTTGGTGTCCCCCCCGCCGGCGCTGTCGCACGAGCAGTCCCCGAGGACGAGCGAGGGGAAAAGAACGAGAACGCACAGCATCAGGAACCGATGCGAACGGCGCCGGCCCGGCTCGCCCGCCATCGCGACTGGACACCCGATATCAAGAAAGCGACCGAATCGAACGCGACGCGAAGAGGGATGGCGCCTACTTGTCAAGAGTGGAAGGCGAAAGGACTCGCGGGACTCATCTTGTCGCGTGCCTGCAAGCTAAATAAGGGAGAGTATTGCATCTGAACTCGATGGAAGGAATCCGTGCTGACGCTGCCTATTAGACCAAAAATGAGGACATTTTCGGCTGGTTTTGACAGCGACGGACTGGCTCGAACTCTTTGTTCGCAGTTGGGGGGTTGGTCATGAAATCTTTGCCTGTTCAACGCAATTATAATATCCACAACGGAGGCAATTATCCGGAGGAGGGACAGAACGTGGAAGCTGGCAAGAAAGGGGTTTGAAACGTGGGGGAAGGTACAACTTATGGGAGGGAGAGAGAGAGAGAGAGACGGGACAGTTCGGGTGTCGAAACAATGTCGACATAACTGATCTCGAGGGGAAGCGGTTTTTCCAAAGCCCCCGTCATCCCAGTTCTCCCTGGCTTGAACCTGCCCAAAAGTCAGCGCTCCGCGCGTGGACACATCTGAACTGGGTCGTACCGCCGGTTGCCGATTAGCCTAACGATGATTGCTTCCCCTTCTTACACTGAAGTAGAGTATTTGACCAAATGAACCACAGAGAATCGATGAGTGATGGAATGACCGGTAATAGGAGGGAGCGTAATTTTAGAGCGGAACCTTAGAGGACCTATTTGGTAACCATCCAAATAATATCAAATTCTATTTTTTTTTTTTTGTTTCCAAGAGTATTTTTGAAACAGAATCGCGTTTAGTAAAATTTTGTTCCCAGTAACACATTTGGAGTAGAATGAAGAATAAAAAAAAAAAGTTAATTATTTGTTCCCGAGAACAATTCTAAAATCAAGTCTACCTAATTTTTTCTTTTTCCTCTTATTTATTCTTTTATTCTTTTTCCCTCTCTTGTTCCGTCCGCCGCCACTGCCGGCCCCCGCCGAACGTCACCGCCCGCCGCCACCGGTCACCGACGAGCTCACCAGAAGCTCGCCCAGCCACCGATGAGAGGCCTAGCAAGTTCACCGAAGGCTCGCCCAACCGCCGGCGAGGCTCAGCCTTGCCAGATATGGGGAGGCCAAGCCTCTTCGATGGCCAGGTGGGCCTCCCCCGGCCACCAACGAGCCTCGCCTGGCCAGGCGAGGGGCCAAGCAAGGCCGACCTCGCAGTGGCCTGGTAAAGTCGACCTCGCGGTGGCCAACAAATTAAGATACGTCTTTTCTGTTCACGTATCTATTGAATTCATGAATTTCCTAGATTCACCTATCTTTTTAATTCATATATTTATTAAGTTCACAAATCTCTTGAATTCACATCTCTTTGGATTTACGTATCTCTTGATTCATGAATTTCTTGAATACATGAATTATTTAATTCATGTATCTCTTATATACATGAACTTTAAAGCTCTATAAAGAGATGAGAGCATAGAGTTTTTTCGATAGAACAATTCGAGACAACGATTCCAAAAGAGATTTGAAATACTACTCTACTCTTCTGATTTTTGGGTGTGCTGGTTCAATTGAACGGTTCAACTGAGTCCTGTTTGCATAGTGTTAATTCAAACAGATTCGATGTGTTGTATCTTGGTAAGCATAGTTCATGAATCTACGGAGTACCATTGGCAGGAACTAATCGCCTTAAGGAGATTTGGATATTTGTACCTTATCTCCAATTTTATGTTATTTTTCCAGTGATATCTTATTTTCTTTTTCTCCAAGATTTGTAAGTTTACATAAAAGGAATGATATTATAAAGTTGTTATCGTCTTCTTTACATTAATGTTCTTATTACAACAAACAGTTTGCTTTCTCGAGATTATATTCCAACAATCTTAAGGCGATTTGGTTCACTCAGTGTTTGTTGTTCTTGTCAGATTAATGAGATGGCTGAAAACAATCAAGTGCCCTTCAATGTCCAAAATATTTCAGGAGACGTTCCTATGGTCAATTCGACCGTTGCTATGGGAGATGTTCAGCCCTCGAGGTCTGAATTTGTAACAGCCAATGCTATGGGCCCTTGGGCCAACACCAATTTTGGTGGTACAGGTACAAGTCATACGACTGGTATGCTTGAGAGTGTTTTTCATAACAGTACAAGCCAAATGGCTTTTGGCTCTATTTTTAGAGGGATAGTTCAACGAACCTTGCCTACTGTGATGGCAACACCTCCAATTACAACTAATGAGAAACTGGAGAAATTCACTGGTTAAACTGTGACAGCAGAAGATGTTCTTCTATCTGACCATGCTAAATCTGACGAAGTATTTATCGGAGGTGTGCCTGGTAATTAGTCCAGATGAGCACGATGTCATGATGCCCGATGCATTGGAGGCTTGGAAGCATGGAGACTTCTTAAACCGAAATTATATTCTTAACTATTTAGTGAATTCTCTATATAATGTTTATTGTAATATTGAATATGCTAAATAGTTATGGGAGTCCTTAGAGAAGAAATACAGGACTGAGGACGTTGGCATCAAGAAATTTGTGGTTGCCAAATTCTTGGAATACAAGAAGGTGGATTCTAAATCTGTCATGAGTCAGGTTCAAGAATTGCAATTAATTCTGAGTAACATCTTTGCTAAGAGAATGATACTTAGTGAAACATTCCAAGTGGTGGCCATGATTGAGAAACTGCCTCCGGGCTGATTAGACTGCAAAAATTATGTGAAGCACAAACAGAAGAAGATGAGCCTTGAAGATCTCATTCTGCGCCTCAGAATCAAGGAGGACAATAAAAGGAGTACAAACCCTTCTTTTGAGCCAAAGGCCAACATTGTGGAATCTTCCAAATCCAAGCAAGATAGAAAAGTGAAGATGTCATTTCAAGGAAAAAGCAAGCAAAATGAGCAGTTCCAAAAATTTCAAGGGACATGTTTTATATTCAACAAGTCTAGCCATCGTGCTAAGGATTGCAAGAAGCGCCCAAAAAAAGGCAAGAATGATGGTGCAGCCCAGCAACTGAATTTGACAGAACATGACAATATTGAGAGATTGTTTGCTGTGGTAATGTCCGAAGCATTTCTAGTGTTGAACACTAATGGCTGGTGGCTAGACACGAGTGCCACAAATCACATTTGTGCATATAAACATATGTTCTCATCTTATGAGAAGGCTGAGAAAGATGAGAAGCTTTATATGGCTAACTCTGCATCAGCAAAGATTGCCATAAGAGGAAAGGTGATCTTGAAGTTTACATTTGGTGCTTAATGTTCTGCATGTACCAGATATTTGGAAAAACCTAATTTCTGGCCCCATACTTGTCAAGAAGGGTTTCAAAGTTGTATTTGAATCTGACAAGTTTGTACTTTCAAAAGGAGGGATGTATGTGAGGAAATGGTACTTGTGTAATGACCTGTTTAAAGTGAATGTGGCTGTCATTGATGTAAACTCGAATTATGTGTACCTAAAGACTATTAATAAAGAAAAGTCTTCAGTTTACACTATTGTGTCTCCTTATCTATGGCATGGTGGATTAGGATATGTAAACTATGGTATAATGAAGAGAATAGCAAACTTGAGGTTAATTCCAAGATTTGAGTTGGATGCCCATTACAAGTGTGAGACTTGTGTTGAGGCCAAATTTGCCAAGAAACCTTTCAAATCCGTTGAAAGAATAAGTGAACCTCTACAATTAATCCATAGTGATCTATGTGATTTAAAGTTTATAAAAAGTAGAGGTGGAAAGAAGTACTTCATCACATTTGTGGATGATTGTACTAGATTTTGCTATTTTTATTTACTAACTAGCAAAGATGAAACTATGAGCATGTTTGTCAAGTATAAAAATGAAGTTGAAAACCAACTTGATAAACGAATCAAAGTGCTTAGGACTGATAGAAGAGGAGAATATAGTTCAATCAATTTCAAAAAGTTTTGTATCAGTTTTGGAATAATTCTCCAAACGATTGCACCTTATACTCCACAACAAAATGGAGTTATTGAACGATTGAACATGACATTAAAAGAGATGGCTAACGCCGTGCTTTTGAGTTCAAGTTTACCTTAGAACTTGTGGGGGGCAAGCAATTTTAACTGCAAATTATCTTCTTAATAAAATACCTCACAAAAAGACAGGTAAAACTCCATATGAGTTATGGAATGGAAAGTTTCCATCCTACAATTTTCTAAAAGTGTTGGGGTGCTTGGCCAATGTGGCAATTCCTCCTCCTCCTAAACAAACTCAGTTATGACCTAAAACGGTGGATTGCATATTCATCAGTTATGCTCAAAATAGTAGTGCACATAGATTTTTGGTTCACAAATCTGAAAATGCGGAAATCCCTGTCAATATAATCCTAGAATCGAGATGTTGAATTTTTTGAGGATATATATCTTGCAAAAAGAAATCAAGGAAAACTTTCTTAGAAAAGGTTTAGAGAATCAGAATCTGAGGATGATGAAGTTGTGACCAAAGAAGCTGAACTTCGAAGGAGTAAAAGGTCTCGAATTGAAAAATCTTTCTGACTTAATTTTCTAACATACAAGTTAGAAGGCGAGCCCAAAACATTTAAAGAGGCAATGTCATCTCCAGATGCTTCTTTTCAGAGAGAAACTGTTGACAATGAAATCAATTCTATCCTAAGTAACCATACTTGGAAATTGGTTGATCTTCCACCTGGAAATAAACTAATTGGATGTAAATGGATATTAAAAAAAAAAAACTAAAAGCTGATGGTTCCATTAATAAGTACAAAGCTCGGCTTGTAGCCAAAGAGTTTAGACAAAAAAGAGGGTCTTGACTACTTTGATACTTATTCACCTGTGATAAAAATAACATCAGTAAGGATGTTAATTGTTATTGTTGGAGAAATCTTTCCAGAATATTTTGAAGCCGACAAAACATTTCTATCGCCTAAGTCCGGATATCGATAGTTAAAGTCTCAAGACTTTATAGTCTCAAGACTCGTTATCTCAAGACTCAAGACTCAAGACTCAAGACTCAAGACTCAAAGTTATTCTCACCGACAGTCTTTCTAATCCAAAGTGTTGAAGGAAATCCAAAGTCGAGGTTTATGATTGAGGATTTGATCCTATCCTCTCGGGATAGATTCTTTGGTTGGATAATCATTTCGGATTCTTTATATCTTATCTAAGAACGATTGAAGATCCGATGGTCGACGAAATAATCTTGGATTATTCTATTCTTGGAAACCGAGATCCCGATTGTATGGGCGAACAGATTGATGGGCTATCATCGATTCCTTATATAGCTCGGATGATCTTCTTGATTGATTCCGTCCAACGGGTAGATTGGAGGAATTCCTTTGGTAAGTGCCAACGGCTATGATGGCATGAAGGAGTATAAAAGGAAGACGTTCTAGTTGTTTTAAGTGTGTGATCGATAGAAAAATTCCGAGTCCGAAGATCCTTTGATTGTTAGTTGAGACGAGCGAAATTGTATACCGAGAGTGTTTATACTTGGTGACGCCTTGAGCAAGTGTGGTAGATCATCTACACCTAGAAATCAAGGAAGATCAACACCGTAACAACTCTTTGATCATAGTGGAATCCAGCCAATCGGTCTGTCGGTGCGTAAGAGTGGACGTAGGTTTGAATCAAGCCGAACCACTATAAACCGAGTGTTCAATTCTCTCTTTCCCTTACTCGTCTTGCGATTGAATTTTCAACTGTTGCAAAGTCTCTAATTGTTTAAGTATCGTGCAAACATCGAGAAATTTTTGTGTATACCTATTCACCCCCTCTAGGTACTCGTACTAGCTATCTCAATTGGTATCGAGCCTGTGTTCTTACTTTGTTTGAAGTGTTTTACTTCGAGTAAAAGATCCATGGCTAGTATGCTAGCACGGGCCGATGGAGGGGCAAAGCAATACCAGACCTCCCTACTTCGATGGAAAGGATTACAACATCCGGAAGAACAAGATGAAAGCTTTCCTACGATCAAAGGATCCTCCGGAATGGGACGTAGTGGAAAAAGGAATCACTATTGCTGCTGCATCAAACACCGAAAGAGGAAAAGAAACCGTTGAAACCAGCGGAATGTCTCAAGAAGAAATAAACAAGAGACAAGCACTTGATGCTAAAGCAATTTATTCTTTATATTGTGCTTTGTCACCAACCGAATATAATGAATATCTTCTTGTGTCACAAGAAAAGAAGTCTCGGGACAGTTACATATCACTTATGAAGGAACAGATCGAGTGAAGGAGACCAGAATTAACATTCTTCTTGGTCAATATGAATCCTTCAAAATGAAACCAGGAGAATCTATAACCGACATGTTTAGTCGTTTTACGATATTGTCAATGGTCTTGAGAACCAAGGACAAAAAATTTCTGATCCCATGAAGGTGAACAAGCTTCTACGTGGACTCTCCAAGGATTGGAATCATATAAAGACTTCAATAAGAGAGACGCAAAGAATCATGCCATTATCTCGTAGACGAACCGATTGGAACTCTTGGTCTTACGAAGTGGAACGAATTAATGAAGACGAAGATCCAAGAGGTAAGAAATCTATTGCACCGAAATCAAATGATGATTCGATGATGCAGATTCGAAGATGATATGAATGATGAGGAGCTCGCCCTCATGATAAGAAGATTCAGAAAACTGAATAGAAAAGGCAGAAGGTTTATCCCAAAGAAACAAAGTTCTCGAGACAGCGAGACCAAGTCTCAAGTTGATGATGAGGAACCAAACAAAGAAGTAGTTTGCTTCGAATGTAAAAAGAAGGGACACATCGACCCAACCTGTCCTCTTCTGAAAAAGAAAAAGAGGAAAAGCTGAGAAATTTCGAAAAGCTCTTAAAGCCGAAACCCGGAGCGATACGAGTGTGAAGAGAGTGATGAGGAATATGCCAACCCGTGTCTAATGGCGCAATCGGACTCGGACTGGATCGACTCATGACTGAATTTGAGGTAAGCAATTATAAAATCCCTGTCAAAGTCTCTAAATATATTAATGAGTTATGTTTTAGTCTTAAGACTTCTCTTAAAAGGATTTCCGAACTTAAAAAGGAAAACTCAGTTTTAAAACAAAAGGAAATCATTTTAGAAGAAAAGGTAAAAATTTAGACTTGAATGTTTCTACTCTTAAAGAGAGTGAAGACAATCTTTCAAAAGAAAATGCTTTCTTAAAAACTGATTTATCAAATATTTCAAAGAAATTTTCAATAGGGTCCGAAAAACTTGAAAAAGTTCTTTCAATCCAAAGACCTTACTTTAATAAGTCGGGTCTAGGTATGACAGAAGAAACAATCCCTTTGATTGATTTTCCGAAAGTAAAAGAAAGAATTAAGAAAAGACCATCGAAAGAGGCTTATAAAAATCATTTCAAAAGAGTTTTTGTAAAGCCTGTAGGTCGAAATGCTTTAAGGTGTTCTAAGTGTAACAGTCAGGATCATTTTGAAAAGAGTGTCCTATGGTTTGGAAGCCCGTGAAGAGAGTATGGCCTAATAATGCTTATCCTACTAACATGAAAGGACCCAAGAAAATTTGGGTACCAAAGAAAGCTTGAGACTCTTTTTTGAATGCGGGTCTCTGTCAAAAGAAGGTAAAGTGGTATCTTGACAAAGCGGATGCTCAAGACACATGACAGGAGACTCGAGTGTTTCATAAAGCTTATTAAAGTGAATGGTGGAAAAGTTTCATTCGGAGGAAATAGCAAAGGAAGTATTGTGGATTCGGAATTGCGAAAATTGGAAATCTCACAATAAGCAATGTCTCTCTAGTGGAAGGACTCAACTACAATCTACTCAAAGCATTAGCCAATTGTGTGATACTGGTTACAAGATCTTCTTTCAAGAAGGCATTTGTTCTGGAATTAGCAAAGATTCGACTCGTCTTTCATGGGTCGAAGGCATGGAAACATCTACCTCCTTGATGTAAAGCCAAATGAAGAACAATGCTTAATTTCAATTCAAGATGAAGCAATTCTATGGCATAGAAAGCTTGGCCATATCAACAAGAAACAATTAGCCAAAATCTCTTCAAAGCAGCTTGTTAGAGGTCTACCTAAACCGCCATACCAAAAGTCCGACTTATGTACTCCATGCATTCTGGGAAAGGTAAAAAAATTCATTTAAACAAATAAATCATGTATCTACTAATCATGTAATACAGTTGCTTCATATGGATCTCTTCGGACCAACAAGAACCCAGAGCATTGGAGGTAAGAAATATTGTCTAGTAATTGTAGATGATTACTCTCGTTTTACCTGGGTATATTTTCTAGCAAACAAATCGAAACCTTTTCGTACTTTGAAAAGTTTGCTAAAAAGGTTCAAAATGAAAAAGGATGTGCTATTTCTAGTATAAGAACAGATCATGGAAGTGAATTTGAAAATCAAGATTTTACGAGATTCCGTGATAAACTGGTGTTAATCACATGTTCTCCTCTCCGTATACTCAGAGCAAAATGGAGTTGTGGAAAGAAAGAATAGATCTCTTCAAGAAATGGCTAGAACACTTTTAATTGAAAGTAAAATTTCTTCACGATTTTGGGCTGAAGCTCGTTTCAACCGCTTGCTATATTATAAATAGAGTCTTTTAAGACCTATTCTTGATAAAACCCCTATGAATTGTTCAAAGGTAAGAAGCCTATTGTTTCATACTTTCATGTGTTCGGTTGCAAATGCTTTATTTTGAAAAATGCAAATGATCGAGTTGGTAAGTTTGAAGAAAGATCGATGAAGGCATCTTCCTTGGATATTCTACATCAAGCAAAGCCTACGAGTCTACAACAAAAAAGCCAGTCTGTGGAAGAATCAATGAATGTCAAATTCCAAGACTCGCACGATGAGACCGAATCCGCTCTAGATCTTCAAATGTCTACATCTCAAGAAGCATCTCAGATTCTGGAAGTCCATCATCAAGACGATCATGGAGAATCAAATAAAGAAAGAGATCATCAACCTGGTAACTGGAAACACAAATCCAGTCATCCCAAAGATCTTATTATTGGCGAACTTAATGAAGGAATCCGCACCGAGATCAAAAAGGCATGAAGAATCTAGTGCTGTGGCTCTCATCTCCGAAATTGAACCAAAAAGCATAGAAGAAGCTTTATCCGATGAAAGCTGGATCGAAGCTATGCAAGAAGAGCTTAGACAAGTTCAACATCAATGATGTCCGGGAATTGACATCTAAACCAAAAGGTAAAACTGTTATTGGAACCAAATGGGTATTCAGGAACAAAATGAACGAAAGAGGAAAAGTCGTACGAAACAAAGCAAGGCTCGTGGCCAAAGGGTATACGCAAGAAGAAGGAATAGACTATGACGAGACTTACGCACCCGTTGCAAGGTTAGAAGCTATTCGTCTATTACTTGCGTTTGCTTGTTACAAAAATTTCAGGTTATTCCAAATGGACGTCAAAAGTGCTTTCCTAAATGGATTTATCCATGAGGAAGTTTATGTGGAACAACCGCCTGGATTTGAAGACCCAAAGAAGCCGGACTCGGTCTTCTGACCGAAAAAGGCTGTATGGTCTAAAGCAAGCACCTCGAGCTTGGTACGACAGATTAAGTAAGTTTTTATTACAAAATGGTTTTGTCAAAGGTAAAGTAGATACTACTTTGTTTATCAAAAAGGAAAACAAAAACTTTTTACTTGTTCAAATATATGTTGATGACATTATTTTTGGATCTTCTAATGAAAGTCTTTGCAAGAAATTTTCTAAGTCTATGCAGGATGAATTTGAAATGAGTATGATGGGAGAATTAACATTCTTTCTTGGACTCCAAGTGAAACAAATGAAGGAAGGAACTTTCATCCATCAAGAAAAATATGCGAATGATCTTGTCAAAAGGTTTGGATTGGAAAAATGCAAAAAGATCGACATACCAATGTCATGTTCTCGAAGATAGACAAGGATGAAGAAGGGAAGAAAATAGATCAAAAGCGTACGAAGCATGATCGGTTCACTTCTTTATCTTACCGTTTCTAGACCCGATATTTTGTTCAGTGTTTGTATCTCGTGCTAGGTTTCAATCAGATCCTAGAGAATCACATCTCAGTGCCGTGAAACGAATTATCAAATACGTTGCTTCATCTTCAAGCATCGGTCTTTGGTATCCAAAGAAGGGAGACTTTAATCTTCTAGGATACTCGGATGCAGATCCGCCGGTTGCGAATCGATAGAAAGAGCACTTCGGAACTTGTCAACTACTTGGAAACAGAACGGTGTCTTGGTTTTCGAGGAAACAAAGCACCGTAGCTCTTTCAACAACGAAGCAGAGTATGTAGCTCTTGGAAGCTGCTGTTCGCAAATTCTATGGATAAAACAACAGCTACAAGACTTTGGCATTGAAGACTCATGCAATGAAATCGATGTGACAACACCAAAGTGCTATAAATCTCACCAAAAATCCAATCCTTCATTCAAGAGCAAAGCATATTGAGATTCGACATCACTTTATTAGAGATCATATTCAAAATGGAGAAATCTCGATCCAATTTGTTGATTCAAAAAGTCAACTAGCGGACATATTCACAAAGCCTTTGGAGAAGAATCGTTTGACTTTATCCGCTCAAGACTCAACATTTTGAAGCTTGAAGAAGTTAAAGTCTAGAGACTCACCAACTCTAAAGACTCGATCTCTTAGACTCTAAGTCCCGAGACTCGACATTCGTGGATAAAGACTGTAAGTTGTATTTCTTCTAAAAGGTACTAATTGTCATTTAGTCGA
This sequence comes from Eucalyptus grandis, assembly GCF_016545825.1. Taxonomy (NCBI): domain Eukaryota; kingdom Viridiplantae; phylum Streptophyta; class Magnoliopsida; order Myrtales; family Myrtaceae; genus Eucalyptus; species Eucalyptus grandis. Next base: position 11,669,330 of record NC_052612.1, read on the forward strand.
AAAGGTACGATCTTTTGTTTAATAATTTTGGCAGTTATAGATTTTGAAAAGAAGTAATCGTTCACTTTCCATTGCACCGATTGAACTTCCCTTTTCAAAAACTAAGTTATATATACAGTTTTTCCCCAAATCTTCAAAACCCTAAAAAGCACTCTTCTCTCTATACTGTTTCTACTCTTTGTTCATCGTCGAGAAAGTGGTCATTTTTTCTTGGGAAAGCAAGTGAAGGAATCCTCCAATAGACAAAGAAAGATGTCGTCTTCAAGGAAATCATCAAGAATCGCGAAGGGGGACCACAAAGAATGAAGAAGGGACCGACTCATTTCGATCTCACCGAGGAAGAAGACTTATCCGGTCGCCGACAAAGTCCGATTCGCTCTCCTCCACGTCATTCAGCATCTCCCGCCCCACAAAGTGAAAGTCATAATCCTGGAAGAAGAGATAATCGAGGATGCCGACCAAGAAGAGTTCAAAAGCCTTCCTTTTTGTATAAACTTTATTGTGCATTGAAAAGCACGGGTACTCCATTGAACTACATAGATGACTTCCTTAAGGACAAAAATTATGGGAATGAGTATCTTTTTGAAGAAAATGGAGGAATGGGGAATTGCCCCAAAAGGAAAAGCAGAGGAAGCTCTTGCGAACATTCCAAGAGATCCTCGTATGCCAGACAAAATCGATTGACGCGAATGATGATGACAAAATGTTCCTTGAATTTGAACCTAGAATGGGTGTGGCGGCAAAGGCGAAAGGAAATCGGATGGATTTGTTTAAATCCAAGGATCAAGAAAAAGTGTATTACGCTCGTTGAAAAGAGGGGTAATCAACCCTAGAAGTGTCGATTTTGACTTCCCGGATTCCATCAACTTGAACCTAAGAGAGAAGTTGAATTTGCTTCAACTTGAGACTTTCGCTCGCTCCGACTCTAGACGGGTATGATCATCTCGATCGCTTTTATTTCTATTCAAATCTTAGCTTTTTGGATGCGAATAGAATTTCATTCAAGTGTTCGAGACAAAGTCTATGTGGTAGATGTGAATATGTTGCGACATAGTTGGAGTTGAACGGGGACGCTATCTCCCAATTAAAGTCTCACCCGCTCGAACTACTCGGGATCTTGTCAAAGATAGGGATGTAGATAAGAAAATTATCTATTCAAGAATGAACGCTATCAACATTGTGCTTCACAAGATTGTGATCAATTGTCTAAGACCTAAGTCTACTTCAAAGACTTCGTGTCTCTTTCGAAGCAAAGTTGATGTATGCGATCAACTCGGGACGGAAGTTCTCTCCCGCACACTATTCTTTTCCATATGTACGTAAGCGTGTCAAAAGACAAAGGACAATTGCCTTATCCTGTCAGTGACCAAGATCTTCGACATCTGAATATTGAACTGCCACATACTTTTTGTGTTCGACCGTGTGATAAGATGGTGGTAGGGTTGAAAATGTTAATGAAGATGCGTCCGCAAGAACTTTCTAAGGCAATGGAGAAATTCAAAGTGAAATCTCCAGTCACCGCTTCAAAAGGAAAAGGAAAGAAGGCATTTAGTGCTTCTTCGAAAAAGAGGAAAAGAATTCTTATCCTGGAGGATGAGGATGAAGATGAAGATGATGAAGATCCCACTATTCCAAAGACCGACAAGAACAAGACGTTCGTGTCTTATTCGACGTAACTTCAGCAGAGGTAGAAGAAGAAGAACAGAGAGAGAAGGAGAAAGAAGTTGAGGAAGAAAAAGAAGAAGTAAAAGATCGGTCCGCTGATAAACTGGAGAGAAGGGAAATCAAGAGATTGATCATCACTCTTCCCCTTTCGATGTCCTAGAGACAGGGGGAGTTAGCGAGCAAGAGAGGTCTCCACCTCATCGCTGAAGATCAAAGAAAATCTCCGAAGACCGGAAGAAGCTCGGGTCTCTCAATTGCCCGAAGAAGATGATACGACAATTCCAAATCTGCAAGACCGTTCGGTAAGCGCCATCGTCGCACACACACCATCCGAGAAAGCCAATGCCGGTACAGACGGATGATTCTCAGATCTTCGTAGTATCATGAATATTCTTCGGAAATGCGTAACAGATATATATTCGGATTGTGAAATCCAAGTCTTGAAGCATCTTTGGACAAGCATCTTCGATCTCTCGGAAGAAAAATACAAAGACCTCTCTCTACAACTTCAAGCCAATGCCAAGAGAGAAGAGGTAGCTCATCTCATGAGAAGATCGAAGAAGCTCGAAGGAGTAGTCCAGTCCATTGGGGATTTCCGGATCGTGCGCATTCCCAAGCAGACATGACTCCTTTCTCACCCTCTTTTTAATGATGACAAAAAGGGGAGAACCAATTTGAACAAACATTATTTATTTGACTTTTTGTGGTTATGTTTATTTTTGAGTATGACTTGAGAACTTGAACTTGAGTGTTAGACTCAATTGGTTGTGGATTTTGATGCTTGACTCGGTTGCATTTATATCAAGTATTGTTACATGGTATTACTCATGAAAGACTAACCAATTTGCTGTGGATGCAGAGTCTGGTTGTTTATTAATCTTTATGAGTTAGCCATATTGCTTGAGAAATGTTTTTGCAGGTCAAAGTTGTTCAAATCTTCAAGAAAGTTTTGTCACCATCAAAAAGGGGAGATTGTTGGAGAAATCTTTCCAGAATATTTTGAAGCCGACAAAACATTTCTATCGTCTAAGTCTGGATATCGATAGTTAAAGTCTCAAGACTTTATAGTCTCAAGACTCGTTATCTCAAGACTCAAGACTCAAGACTCAAGACTCAAGACTCAAAGTTATTCTCCTTGACGTCTTTCTAATCCAGTGTTGAAGGAAATCCAAAGTCGAGGTTTATGATTGAGGATTTGATCCTATCCTCTCGGGATAGATTCTTTGGTTGGATAATCATTTCGGATTCTTTATATCTTATCTAAGAACGATTGAAGATCCGATGGTCGACGAAATAATCTTGGATTATTCTATTCTTGGAAACCGAGATCCCGATTGTATGGGCGAACAGATTGATGGGCTATCATCGATTCCTTATATAGCTCGGATGATCTTCTTGATTGATTCCGTCCAACGGGTAGATTGGAGGAATTCCTTTGGTAAGTGCCAACGGCTATGATGGCATGAAGGAGTATAAAAGGAAGACGTTCTAGTTGTTTTAAGTGTGTGATCGATAGAAAAATTCCAGTCTCGAAGATCCTTTGATTGTTAGTTGAGACTCGAGCGAAATTGTATACCGAGAGTGTTTATACTTGGTGACGCCTTGAGCAAGTGTGGTAGATCATCTACACCTAGAAATCAAGGAAGATCAACACCGTAACAACTCTTTGATCATAGTGGAATCCAGCCAATCGGCTGTCGGTGCGTAAGAGTGGACGTAGGTTTGAATCAAGCCGAACCACTATAAACCGAGTGTTCAATTCTCTCTTTCCCTTACTCGGTCTTGCGATTGAATTTTCAACTGTTGCAAAGTCTCTAATTGTTTAAGTATCGTGCAAACATCGAGAAATTTTTTGTGTATACCTATTCACCCCCCTCTAGGTACTCGTACTAGCTATCTCAGTTATAGCTTCGCTATACAATTTGCAGGTACATCAAATGAATGTGAAAATTGCATTCTTAAATGGTGATCTGGACAAGGAGATTTATATGGAACAACCTAAAGGTTTCAAGGTCAAAGAACAAGAGCACAAGGTGTGTAGACTTGTCAAATCATTATATGGAGTTAAACAAGCTCCTAAGCAATGGCATGAGAAATTTGACCAGGTAATGATTCAAAATGGGTATAGAATCAATTAGTGTGACAAATGTGTGTACACTAAATCCACAACAGTTGGATATGTACTTATTTGTCTCTATATCAATGACTTACTAATTCTTGGAGATAACACTGAGGTCATTAGAATCACCAAGAACATTCTCAAGAAGAACTTTGAGATGAAAGATTTAGGTGTAGTGGATGTTATACTCGGCATCGCAATTATATGGAATTCTGATGGCTTACTTTAACACAATCTCATTACATTGAAAAGGTAATTGAGAGATTTAAAGGATTCGGCATTAAAGATGCAAACAATCATTTTCTTCCACACCTAACTTTAAGAAAGAACTCTGGAAATAGTATTAGACAGTTGGAATACTCTCAAGTAATCGGCAACATCATGTATATCATGAATTGCACTAGACCGGATATTGCGTACTCAGTAGCAAACAAAGTAGATATACCAGTAACCCAGGTCACGAGCACTGGAATGCTTTGATGAGAGTATTAGGATATTTGAAAAGGACAAAAGACTATATTCCACAATATGGCAAATATCTAGTTGTTTTGGAAGGTTATTGTGATGCCAATTGGATTTCAAATTCTGATGAATCAAAATTGACTAGTGGATATGTGTTCACGCTAGGAGGTGCCGTGGTGTCATGGAAATCCTCTAAACAAACTCTAATAACACGCTCTACGATGGAATCAGAGTTTGTTGCTTTGGATAAAGCTGCTGAAGAAGCAGAATGGCTTTGACATTTTTTATAAGATGTTCCAATGTGGCCAAAACCTATGCCTGCAATTTGAATACACTGTGACAATCAAGTAGCAATTGCAAAGGCGCATAATGTGATATATAACAGTAAGTCTAGACACATTCGTCATAAACACAATACCGTAAAGCAGTTGCTCTCAAATGGAATAATTTCTTTAGACTTTGTAAAGTCAAAAGAAAATATTGCAAATCCGCTGACAAAAGGTTTGTCAAAAGAGCAGATAAATTGCGCATCAAGGGGAATAAGTTTAAGAGCCTTAATCCAATAAAGAGATTCCATAGTGGAAACCTAACCTATGCAATTGGAAATCCCATGGTCTAGGTTCAATAGGACAACACAAATTCTTGAAACTCTAATGTAAGCATTGTCTCCCATTCCTATGATGCAACAATACTTTCCTACAGCGTTATTACGAGTACATTATGCATTTAATGATTCCTATAACTTGGAATATAACATCCAAGTAAGATATGGTAGAATATCTTTAATAGAAATGCACCTATATGCGTGGAGTTGGCCGACTTTATGAAAATCTTTAAAGGCTAGATTTTCTAAAGCACGCATGAATCCCGAGAGGTTCAGGCCGAAAGAACGAATACAACCGAGAACCAATCTTAAATTGGAAATACTATGTGTGAGGTTTATTGTCTAGGCTTACACAAACAACTGGCAATTCATGATTTAGTCCATCGACTAGTTAAATAAGTTTGATAGGCTTTCACTAAAGAAGGTTCAAAGCGAAAGCTACCTATCTTGATGCGATGTATTTCAACAAGCATGCTCAAATTCCTTCGAGTCAAAAATGTTTTATTGATCCATTAATGTGGGGGATTGTTATAATTATGGTTAATGGATCAACGAAAGCCAACAAATTAAGATATGTCTTTTCTGTCCACTTATCTATTGAATTCATGAATTTCCTAGATTCACCTATCTTTTTAATTCATACATTTATTAAGTTCACGAATCTCTTGAATTCACATCTCTCTAGATTCACGTATCTCTTGATTCATGAATTTATTGGATACATGCGTCTATTTAATTCACGTATCTCTTCTGTATATGAACTTTAAAGCTCTATAAATAGATAAGAGCATAGAGCTTCATTAGAGGGTTTTTTCGATAGAACAATTTGAGACAACGATTCCAAAAGAGATTTGAAATACTACTATACTCTTCTAATTTTTCTGGGTATGCTAGTTCAATTGAACGGTTCAACTGAGTTATGTTTACATAGTGCTAATCCAAACAGGATCGAGGTGTTGTATCTTAGGAGGCATAGTTTGTGAATCTGCGAAGCACCATTGACAGGAACTAATCGTCTTAAGGAAAATAGGATATCCGTACCTCACCTCCAATTTTATGTTATTTTTCCAATGATATCTTATTTTCTTTTTCTCCAAAATTTATAAGTTTACATAAAAAGAATGATATTATAAAGTTGTTATTGTCTTCTTTATATTGATGTTCTGATTACAACAAATAATTTACTTTCTCTGCATTATATTCCAACAATAACATGTTAAGACAAATCAAGCATTTGATGCAGAATCCAAGCTATGCAAACGAGTAGTTTACGGAGACACGTACCAAAGGATTTGATAATGCTCTGCCTTGCGTCATGGGCTCACACCTTCATTCCACCGATGCAACTTCCATCTCTGCGCCTTCCTTTTGAAAACTTCACCTCCGTTTATTTCACATAAAATAAATAATTAAAAACTATTTCTTAAAAAATAATCATTTATATCGATTGAAATAATTAATTGATACAAAATGTTTTCATTATTGATAACAACTTACGTATAAATATTTATGTGAATAATGAAAATATTTTTCATTCATTTATTTCTATAGGCGATATAAGTCATCATTTTTAGGTCTTTTTTAACTCGTATGTTTTTTGCAAAGCAAATGCATCCCTAAATTCATGTCCTTTGCATCGATGTTGTTTCAATTGATAAGTCAATGACATCGTGGAAAGAAAAGGAAAAGGAGAGCTCCTCCCTTCATATTGTGAGTTGAAATTGAAGTGGGGGGCATGCTCTATGTGGTGACCCAAAAAAAGTGGGATCTATAGAATGAGATGGAACAATATTTTGTGGATTGGAATGTTGATAAGGCACTTACGAATTCTCAAATTTCCTGAACACATTCGTTTTCGTGCGTCGGTCCGATACACGTAAAGTCAACCGCAATGAGATTCGGGGAGATGGAACTAGCCCGATCCTCTCTTCACAAAGGGAATTGTATTTGATTACTCCTATTCATTGGCGCATGTAAAGTCATCCGTGATGAGAGTAGGGAAAGTAGGACAAGTTGTTTCGGCCTATGACAGAAAATATATTTATATGTGCGGGCGTGTGTCATGAGATCACAGGGTCCCTCTTTTTATCGACCATCATTAATCAAAGGAATTGCTGAAATACAAGCTTTGTGGCCATGGCATCATTGCATAAGACTTTGACAGTGAAAGTAACGGGTACCGATTTTCCAAATGAACCTAACTGATCTTTTTCTTGGTCGATGACTAGCAATTGTATCTTTGTTACCATAATATATATATATATATCACCCTAGAGCCCGTGGTAGACCTAAATTATGACATACAGGGGGGCATTGCATTTTCTCTGTCCAAAATTTTTAAATGAAATCTTTTTTCTTTTTATAATTCAATAAACCTTTATTTGAAATTTGATGATATGACATGTGTAGCCCTTAAATATACCTTACAAATAGTGCATTTCAGTTTGAAAAAAAAATAAAAGAAGTTTTTTTCTTTCCATATGATGGAATATAATTTCTAACTCATTTTCATGGTTGAGCCAAACACCAAAAGATATTACCATTTTATTATGTAAGCACTCAAATCGCCAGCCATTTGAATACATTTAAAATTAATATAATTTATCCCCCACAATATTAATTTAATCTCTTTTTTATTTTTTTAGCAGTATTTTGGATCCCTTCTCTTAGTCCCGGGCCTTCCTTTCACAGATTGTGGGCCATTTAAACTATAATCTACACATAGAATAGAGGCTGAAATACGAGGATTACAACATTTTTGGGTTCAAAAACCAATAACCCATTAACTAATGTCAGTTCTTTGCATCAGAGACATAAATTTAAATGGAGAAATTTCGAAGTTCGACGAGGGCACTTGCCCCGAGTTAGCAACACACGGCGCCGCTAGGTGGATGCCGTGTTTTCAATTGCCTCAAGAATACAGTAATCTAATGCGTAGAAAGTTTGACCATCTAATTATCGTAATAAAAATCGAAGACATTTTGATTTTTGGGAGGCAAGAAACATGCCTTATGTCGAAAAGCTTGACTCACATATCGTGGCCTCACGGTGAAGACTTGTTGAGAGTGTTCCGGTAGCGGGGTCAGTTCCACCCAATCGGTATAAATGGTCAACTCGGCATGGCTCATTGGCCTCGATGTGACAGAAACGTTGACAATCAGGTCTGGAATTTATGCGAAAAGGAAGGATATGGGCAGGATCATAATAGGGATTGCTTCTCGGGTCACGCTGACCCAAAAAAAAATAGAGGAGGATCCGTCCCTCATTCCTCTTTTATTTTCTTGAATTTGTTAGAATTTGGGAAAATGATATTAAAAGTTAGGGGTGAGCATGATTCTAGAGTAGAACCTAGAACCTGAGAACTAGACCAGTAGGAATCTGTAAGTTTCAGTTCCAAAGTATGTAGGGTAGGTTTCAGGTTCCAGAAAATGAGAAACCTATTTCAATAGGTAAGTTCCAAATTCTTAGTTTGAGGAATCTAAAACCTATAACCTACAACCTAAAACAAGTTTTAATATTTTTCTTGATCCATATCTCCGTGTGATCTTCCGATATTACGATGATGAATGTATAATTTGAAAGCACTAGTTCGAGTTTCTATTTTATGATTAAGATTCTTACTTTATTAATATTCATATTTTTCATGTATTTAAATATAAGTTATGATTAGTAAATTGTAATCATTCATATTAGGTAGACCTTGAAACCTATGATATGATAGGTTCCAAGTTTCAGGTGGAACTTGTACGGAACTTAGATTCGATCATCCCTACTTTTATTTAGTTGAATTCCTTGCCAAGAATTCATTTTCTTCTATTAATAGTTTTGTTCATTTTGTATTCTCTTAGAAGTAACAAAAATTGTGCATGACACTCACTTTAATACTAAAAATTTATTTTTTGATCACTTAAATGTCAAATCTTTGGAAAAATGATATTTTTAATACTAAATTCCAATCTATTTATGACCTTTTTTTCATTAATATCTTAAGCCGACATAACTTGCTAGAGGAGTCTAGTCAGTATCTAAAGCATAAATGACATGTTGAATGCCTTTTCTAGGAAAATATAATTATTTTCCGGTGTTCAGGTAAAACCTCAAAATGAAGTGCAAAATATTTTCTATTGTTCAGTAAAGAAAATATTTTCCTCCATACACTCTTTTTATTTTATTTTTTTCTAAATAGGTTTTTCATTATTTTTTAAATTGATTATTAATTTTTCTTTCTTTTTCTTGGTCACCAACCATAACCATGGCCAACTGAAGAGGGAAAACAAAGAAAAGAAAAAGGAAAAAGAAAATTAAAAAATAATTTCAATTAAAAGAAGAAGAAGAAGAAGAAGAAGAAGAAGAAGAAGAAGAAAGGGGAGGAGGAAGTGGGGGTTTATAGGGATCTTAGATAAGAGAGACCAAATGAGAAAAATATTTTTCATTTTCAAAAGAGGAAAACATTTTCTCCTAGTTTAGAATTTTTTTTTCCCTCATGAAAAATGTTTTCCCCAAGAAATTTATTTTTCATTAAACGAACACTGAAAAATCTGAAGAAAAAAAAAAAAAAACGTTTTCTTGAAAATTGTTTTCCACAAACAAACAGAATATAATTCTCAACTCACTCTTAAACTTTTGTCTCACCTTCTTACAAAGCATGGAAGTCAAACCCCACGCCTAAAACTTAATGTACCCACCCACACCCTCTTAAGAAGGTGGGGAATCGAACTTCCCACCCCTTTTCCCTCATTCTATGTCAATAATTAATTTTTCAAATTTGTGACACTTAAATAAGCGAAAAAATTAAGAATTGTCCACATCCACAGAGGATGAACGTCCTCAAGTGAACCATCATACGAAAGTTATAGCATTACTTATCTCCTCTCTTGGTGATGCAGCAAGGGTCTCTCTTGTTAAGATCCCAATCTAACGAGGATTTGAACACATAATTGGACCGACACCGGTCAAGGCCAAGAACCAATTCAATATTCAAAATTCAAGATTTGATCTACACAAAATTGAAGTCCCACAACCAAAACCGATCCGATCCGCAAAATTCAAAGACTGAATCGAAGAAAATTGAAATGCCTTGACGCCGGCCGGGGAGTTTACGATCCAATCATAGAATCATCCCAGAAGTCTTAACTCTTCTGTTTATATAATGGGGAGTATGTACATACAGATCTACGCACCACCATTGATGCAAACATGCACGAACGCTAACTCCTAAAAGACGAAGATAACGTCAGCTCATCTTATATCGTGAACGGGGTTTACAAGACCCCTAGGCGTTGACTAAGTAATGGAGAGTAGGGGTGAGCAGTTCTCGATTCCGATTCAGTTCCATCTAGAACCTAGAACCTACCCTCGAATACAAGTTCCTCATTTTTTGGAATTTGGAACCTACCTGTCAGAATCAAGAACCTAGAACCTACTTTGTCACAGGTTTCAAGGTCGGTTCCAGATTCCAACAGATTCTTTTTTCTTTTTTTCTTTTTCATATTTGAACTATAACGAAGAAGAAAAGAGACAAACCAAAGCTTCTATATCCATAAATTGCCAAAAATAGTTCCTTGGGAGCATAAGCATCCAAAAGAAAAAAAAAAAAAAACACATTTCTATCCCTTTGTCTAATGCCACTCCATCAGCAAATTGAATTTTCATAAATATAGCTTTTTTCTTCACAGACTGTAAGGAGAAAATCTATCTCTTAGATGAAACAACAGTTACAGGAAGAAAAAACAAGGGCAAAAAAAGGCAGCAGCATAGTCAAAGTTCATATGAGCTTGCCCATTTGCTATTGAGTGATGCAAATCTCAACTAAACCAAACAATCTTACCCTTCTTGTCCAATATAATGAAGAGCCTAGCTCCCTGCACTCAACCACAAGGTACTTAAACTCATGTAAAGATGCAGCTACTTGAGAAAACCTAGAACCTTGTAGAAAGGCATTCCACAATATCAGGTCTCAAGACAATAGACGAAAAACTAAACAGATGTATGGGTTTGACTTTCTGATTTTCTTAGACTCTACTTCGTTGATCAGGCCCTCAAACAAAAAAGAAAAAAATGAGATACAGAAGTTCCCTCCTAACTCAAGTTATTAATGAAAAGATGTCCAATAAGAATTTCCAACAATGGCATATGCTTGTACTTCATTGAAGAGAGATATCACCAAGCTATTAGTCAGAAACTACTTTTCAGCACGTCATACGATAAAGCAATCCAAGAGAACTCTCAGTTGTGGTGTAGGCAAGAAAAAATAAAAGGAAATTCCAATGGCGGTAAATGTCTTAGTACATTAAAGAGAGGCATCACCAAGCACTTTCTTATCATCCTATATAACCGATCTTTAATAATTAGAAAAGAGAAGGGAACATTCAATGGTGTCAAATGTCTCACTTCATACAAGAGAGCCATCACCAAACTATTCTAAGTGTTTTATATCACCAATAACCAAATTTCAATCGTCTCATATGCAACAAGATCTCTTATGGCAAGCATAAGACTCACCTAATGTTTATGGTTTCAAAGCCAACTTGTTCAAAGCAACATTTACTCTCTTCTATGATCAATGTACGGTTCTTGTTAGAAGTAAGAAGGGTAAATGGGTCTTTACCACTTTTAAGATTTATTTTGATGTATATATATTAAACTTTATTGAATAATACAATGTACATTGTCCTCACATGGTATCAGAGCCTACGGCTTAACCCTAGACAACGGAGCAACCACTCACCGCCGTTAACTCGCTAGAATAGTTGGCTGTCGCCGCCGCTCACCGTTGATTGCCCCCGCCACTCGAGCGCCCCTCCTTTTTTCTCTCGCCTCTTCGTGCAGCTTGCTCGCATGGCTTGCGCTGCTTGCGCGACTTGCTCGCGTGGGTCGTGCTGCTCACACGACTCACTCGCACTTGAGTGACTCCCTCACACAACTCGATTGTGCTCGCGCGACTTGATAGGTCTTTGTTCTTTGGTTACTGACTCACTGGATTTGTAGATGATCAACATCGCCAAGGACCGAATCCTGCCCATGATTCTATTGAGGGAAGGGGGTGACAACAGTAGCCGAGGAACACTGGGAAGCAAGAAACGCTATTTTTTATGGGAGAAGATGATTTTGTGGGTTAGAACTTTTATTTTTTTAAGTTGCTGAGAAAGAGATCTTACTGTTTTGGCTAATTAATTTATTCGAGACTTGTGATGAAGCAAAGTAGTTGCTGCTTGGGTACATTGGTGATCTGAAAGTGGTGTGGTAATATTGAGTTTTTAAATTATTGAGGTTGAGTTGTTTGACGGAAGCTAAGGTTAGAGTTTGCTTATAATTATTTGGAAAATGGGCGATCACTCAAAGAGTACAATTGAAGTAGATCCGGAGAAGAATATTACTGTGATGACTGAGGTGATTTCCTCTTCATCTAATCAAATTATTGATAAAAAGCTCGCAGGTAGTGCTAACTTCCACCAATGGAAGAAAATCGTGATGCTTACTTTGACAGGCAAGAATCAACATAAACACTTAACTAAGTTTAAGCCCAGAGATGATGTAATTTGGGATGGTGTTGATGCACGTATTCTTGGCCAAATGCTGAGTTCTATGGAGAGTAATGTAGTTGACATGGTAACTCATATTGATATGGTCAAAGAATTATGGGAGTATTTGAATGTGTTGTATTCTGGCCAAGATAACTTGTCACGGATTTATGCGCTATCGTAGGAGTTTTATCAATTTGAAAGGAATGGACGTTCTATTACTCAGTGCTTTGCAGACTTTAAGAGATTGTATAAGAAGTTGAATGATGTTTTCCCTATTTCAGCTGATGTTCAACAAATGCAACGTCAGATGGAACAATTGGATGTAATGGGATTCTTAGGAAGTCTTGGTTCTGAATATGAAACTGTTAGGTCTCAGATTCTTAGAGGAGAGAATATAGCATCACTCACAGATACGTTTGCTTGAGTTCTTTGAGTATCTCGTGAGTCTTCTCAGGATACTACATCAATGGTGGAGAGTTCAGCTCTTGTGTCCCAGACTCGAATTGATAGTGGTAATAAGAGTGATGGAGGAAACCGTGGCGAATATAGTGGACGTGGTGTCCGAGGAGGAGGCCGAGGCATGGGAATAGGGAGAGGTCAAAGTCATCAGCATCCTTATAGACAATTCCACATATCTACTGATAATTCGAGGACTACATGAGTTTGTCATTACTGTGGCAAACCTGGTCATATTCAAAAATTTGGTTACAAGCTACATGGGAGACCAGGGCAGCAACATCAATTCGCTAATATGGCGTCTAATATTGACTCTACTCCACAGTCATCTGAAGACAAGGTAGTGGTTATGTCTAGTGAGGAATATGCTCGGTACAAACAATCTCAAATCTCATAGCCTATTTCTTCCACTACTACTTTGGCATAGACAAGTAATGCTACTGCATGCCTTTCGGCTACTTCTCATCCTTGGATCATTGATTAAGGGGCTTATGATCACATGTCGGGTCTTTTAGGTATATTTTCCTCTCTTTCTCCGTCTTCGTCCATAGTTACTCTATCCAATGGATCACCTACACACGTTAAGGAAATTGGCACAGTTAACCCATCCTTCATTGCTATTGTCCTCAGTGCTTTATCTTCCACAATTTCCATTTAACCTCATGTCTATTAATAAGTTAACCAAAAACTTTCAGTGTTCAGTAACCTTTATCCTGATTCTTGTATTTTCTAGGATCTGGCTATGAAGAAGACAATTGGTAGAGGACGTGAGGAAGGGGGGCCGTATGTACTTGAAGATGCTTCTTCAATTGCTTGCTCAAGTGTTGCATCCCCACATCAAATCCATTGTCGTCTTGGTCATCCTTCTCTACGTAGTCTTCAAAAATTGGATTCTAGTTTTCAATCTCTTTCTAGTCTAAAGTGCAAGTCATGCCAAATTGGCAAATTACATTATGTTAGTTACACACCTCGAGTCATTAAACGAGCAACATCTCCTTTTTTATTAGTTCATTCAGATATTTGGGGTCCATGTCATGTGGTTTCTAATTCAGATTTCAAATATTTTGTTACTTTTATCGGTGACTATTCCAGAGTTACTTGGTTATATTTAATGAAAGATCGTTCATAATTATTTTCTATTTTTCGTGCATTTATATCTGAAATTTATACTCAATTTGGCATGCATGTTAAAGTTCTACATTCTGATAATGCTAAGGAGTACTTTTCTACATCTTTTTCCGATTTTATGACTCAACATGGTATGATTCGTGAATCTTCTATTCTGATACTCCACAACAAAATGGTGTTGCTGAAAGGAAAAATAAGCATTTATTGGAAGTTACTAGATCCATGTTATTTGAGATGAAGGTCCCCAAAACCTTTTGGTCTGATGCTGTTCTAACTGCATGTTATCTCATTAATCGCATGCCTTCTTCTGTTCTGCAAGGTGGTATTCATTTTTCCACTTTGTTTTCTAATGAACCACCGTTTGTCCTACCACCTTGTATCTTTGGTTGTGTCTGTTTTGTTCATGATCATCGACCTGGAGTATCAAAACTTGATCCCAAAGCAATCAAGTGTATGTTTATAGGTTATTCCCGCACTCAAAAGGGATATCGGTGTTATTCTCCATTACTGAGAAAATATTTTATAACAGCCAATGTTTCATTTTTTGAATCCACTTCTTATCATAATGTTCCAATTGATGTGTCTGAATGGATGAAGACTTATATATGACCACCATTCGGTCTACTATTTTAATTATATCACTAGTATCTATAGGGAAACCGCCTCCTCTCCAGGTTTATACTCAACGTCCTCATGTCGCTACTGCTCCCCCCACTCCTCCCATCACTACTACATCATCTTCTACTCTAGATCCACCATTAGCTAACCTCTCTCTTGTTTCTGATCTTGATCTTCCTATTGCTCATTGGAAAGGTACACGTACTTGTACTCAACATTCTATTGCAAATTTTATTTCACACTCTTATATGTCTCCTACTTTTCGAGCTTTTTTAACTAATGTTGAACAATATCCTGTCCCCAAGTCTGTCGTGAGGCATTACAAAGTTCTAGCTGGAAGAGAGCAATGGAAGAAGAATTAAAGGCTCTCGAAGATTAATCAAACTTAGGACTTAGTACCACTTCCTCTAGGCAAAACTGCTATTGGTTGTCGATGGGTATATGCTGTAAAAGTCAACCCTGATGGTTCTTTTACTCATTTAAAAGCAAGACTTGTTGCCAAAGGGTATACACAGGTGTATGGGGTTGACTATCTAGACACATTTTCTCCTGTTGCCAAACTTACCTCTGTTTGTATTTTGATCTCTCTTTATGCATCATATAACTGGCATTTATTTCAACTTGATGTTAAGAATGCTTTCTTGCATGACTCTCTTCATGAAGAAGTTTATATGGAGCAACCTCTAGGGTTTGTTGCTCAGGGGGAGTCTGACTAGTTTGCAAATTAAAAAAGTCTTTATATGATTTGAAACAATCTCCACGGGCATGGTTTGGAAGATTTTCTGAGGTTGTACTATCTTTTAGGTTATCAAGATGTGGAAATCATCATTCTTTCTTTTATAAACAATCGGTGGGAGGCAAACTATTCTTAATTGTGTATGTTGATGATATTATCATCACGAGAGATGACTTGGTTGGTATAGCTAAGCTAAAAACATATCTTCAGCAACAGTTTCAAACTAAGGATTTAAGAAAATTGAAATATTTCCTAGGAATTGAAATGGCACAATCACAGAAAAGTATTGTTCTGTCACAGCGAAAATATGTCTTGGATTTGCTCACTGAGACAAGTATGTTGGGATCAAAGCCTCTAGATTCACCCATGGAACAAGGGGTTAAATTCGTTGCTGATGGAGGATAAATTCTTAATAATCTCGAGAGATATAGAAGACTAGTAGGTAACCTAAATTATCTTACAATTACTCGACCAAACATTGTTTTTCCTGTTAGTGTAGTAAGCCAGTTTTTGTCTTCCTCTCGTACATTTCACTAGGATGCAGTTATTCGGATATTGAGGTATTTGAAGAAAGCTCCGAGGAAAGGAATTGTCTACCAAAACCATGGTCATATCAAGGTTGAAGGTTTTTCTGATGCTGATTGATGCTGATTGGGCTGGGTCTCCAGATGATAGAAGATCAACTACTGGGTATTGTACCTTAGTCGGAGGAAATCTGGTATCATGAAAAGGTAAGAAACAAAGTGTTGTTGCCCGCTCCAGTGCTAAGTCAAAATATAGAGCCATGGCACAAGTGACATGTGAATTAATGTGGATTTGACAGTTATTTGACTGAGTTAGGCTTTAAAGATTTAGTACCCATGACTCTGTGGTGCGATAATAAAGTTGCAGTGCATATAGCTTCCATTCCGTGTTTCATGAGAGAACAAAACACATTGAGGTTAATTGTCATTTTATCCGAGAGAAGTTGCAAAGTGGAGCGATAATAAAGCTGCAATGCATATAGCTTCCATTATGTGTTTCATGAGAGAACAAAACACATTGAGATTGATTGTCATTTTATCCAAGAAAAGTTGCAAAGTGGAGTAATTCTTCCCAGTTATATTCGAACCAGTGAACAACTTGCAGACATCTTCACTAAATCCTTGGGTAATGGGAGGATAAAACATATTTGTAACAAGCTGGGCATAATTAATATTTATGCTCCAACTTGAGGGGGAGTGTTAGAAGTAATAAGGGTAATTAGATGTAAGAAGGGTAAATGGGTCTTTACCACTTTTAGGGTTTATTTTGATGTATATATATTAAACTTTATTGAATAATATGATGTACGTTTTCCTCACAGTTCTCATAGAAATCCAATATCTCCACTGCTAAATTCTCCACTTGTTCATGAACACATCAGCTTGGTTTGTTAAAAAGTTAAAGAAACATTATACAAGAAATGAAAAGATGGCAAAAATGAGCCTTGTAATGTCATAGTTAAACAAAATATTCAAAGTATACCAATGGCATGGCTAGATATGCAATGAACAGTTGATGCAGGCATTAAAAGTTTTGAGCCTTTTGATCCACACAACTTTAAGGGAGATTAGGAATACACCCATATCATTTATCAATTCACAGCAGCTTGTTGGAAATACAAGTACATAGACACAAAAAATCATGCCACTAAGATTTTAAGATTGATGCATCAGATGAATTCTTTTACACCATATTCCCCTTTCACATCTTTCCCAGAAACGATTTCAACTTATGACTATCATGTTAGTCTGGCTACTCGAGTGAAAGGGCTACAACAAAGCAAAACTCCACCTTGCATGACCAAGAGTTGAACTTATGCACACTAGAGTGCTGACTTTGAAACCGTTCACTGGCCACTCACTATTTATAATCTCTTAAAAAGGCAACTATTCTCGTATTCATAAAGACCTATAACAAGAAAAAAGTAGCTAAGCAGAGATGGTAAAGCTTTATGTCCCTTGGAAGCTTTAACTGAATTAACACATCACTGAATCAAGTTGCCAGATTCAATGACCAGTTATAAATTCTTGAAACCTGGATGATGAGGACTTATTGTCAAGAAATACAATCAATGGGAAAGGGCATTTGTACCAACAACCAAATCCAAAACCTCAAGAAGAAGAAGCTATATATTTTCCTCTTAATTGCTGATAATAAAATTGGGATTGAGAAGTTCAATAACCTTGATTGACTAAGAGAAAATAAAGAAATAAGAGGAACTACAATAGAGTTGTGTAAAGACTAACTGAAGGTATATAAACATTCTTGATATCAAATTTGACAAGAATTGATGAAAGCCTAAGTAAAGCTTTCTTTATCTGTAAGCTGTTTTTTTAGATGAAAACATGCTCAAAATTTTACCAGGCAATCTAAGGATTGAACAACTCAAAAATTTCCCCTTGGAAATTATTTGCATATCTTCTTAAAGAGCCATGAAATTAAAGTACAAGGAAAAACCAAGATAATCTTCTTTAGGCTTATGCAGTGGGTATAGATATGAAAAAGGAAGAAAACTTAAGAGATTCAAACTCACAACATTCATGTCAACGCGAAGCTCTTCAAACCATGAGGTAGTGTCCTTGCCTTTGTATATGCTTGCAATGTATACGCAAGCCAGTGCAATCAAGTGAGGAGAATGCACAAGAATGAGGTCCATCTTGTACGTATCATTCACAAGTCCCCTGTATATCAATTTGGCATACATAATCATTTTTCACTATGAAACAAACTGAAAGCAAGATCGTGGCATCAAATGCCCCACAGGACAAACAAAAATTCATTTGCTCTATACTTTTTTTCATGCGAAAATTATAGTGCTATATTCACGTCACAAGTATAAGACCGAGCACCATATCAAAGGGGCAACTTATTGAGAAGTCACTAAACTAATAAGCTTTTCTCTGAACATATGAAATCCTGAAAAGTCGCACTTGTTTGTCTTGACGACCAATTATATTTCTTGAATGTCATGTGGACGTTTTATTTTTTGAGCACATTAGAAGATCTGCATTATATCTTAGCTATCTGGGTGCACAGAAAAGACAGCCACATGGTCAAGGGAACCCGGATGGGAGCAGTTAATGAAGATGCTGCACTAGATATGAATAAAATATTTGATCTTTAGATATCCCGAAGACATATAACTCTCAAGCACCTGATCTCAATAGAATAAAAATCCAGTTCAAAGAATAAATTTGAGTCACAAATATCTAAAGCTAAAGGGTAATGGCTCTGCAGCTATTTCACTTCAAGAAATCATGCACCAAAAGTAGAAGAAGCCTATGCATGATTATTCCATTACTATTTTGAGAACAGCTTACAGGCAGTGTCTGCAGAAATTTAAGAGTGGAAGTTTTACCAACTAAATTGGGTCATTTCTTCCATGCCCACGTCCTGAAGCAAACTGCCAAAAAATGAATATGAGAGAGAGAGAGAGAGAGTTCAGATTGTGAGTCCTCAGAAATAATTAGATTGATTGTGTCTGATCATGCATGAAGGACATACATGAACTCTAGATCTTGGCATAAAAATGGCTGTGACCAGTAATCCTAAAACATTAGGAGACATAAAAAATGGTTGGAGTCTTTCCTCTGATAAACTTCACAATACCCTTTCCCCAAGTCATGGATTGGGGTAACATTTCTCAAAAGTACCATCAACTTCAAAAGGCAGTGCAGAGGCAAAAGAACCATAGCAAAGATGATGAAACGAAGGACTTACTGTGTCAAGGAACGGTAAGGATGGAATACAACCAAATAATAGTTGAGAGCTTCCAATATCTTCATTTCCATTTCAAGAATATCCTTCACCTCGTATCGATACTTCTCATCAGAATCTGGATAGAATAAGTAAAGGACTCTTAGCAGTTCTCACATTTGAGCTATGGTTGCTTCGTCCATCTTGCTGGAATTTGATAACCACAAAACACGATTGTTTACAACATCCTTACATATTTTCCTCATGTAGAATGCAAGTGCTTTGGCCTGCACAGTGCTTTCTTCTGCTTTTGCTGCCAAGTACAGGCAGGCTGGAGCCACTCGGCGTGGATCATACTGTGACATACTCTTTCTGGAATAGAAAAGCGAAATGGTGACCTAACCAAGTCATATGACATCGTGATCTCAAACTTCAAAAAGACCACAAGCAAAACTGGCGTCAAGCAGAGGTCAGCAAGCTAGAGGTTGGCGGCAGTGGCATCGAGGGCGAGCGGCGGTGGCATCGAGGTCAGCAGCGGTAGCGTCTAGCAGAGGTCAGCAAGCTAGAGGTCGGCAGCAGTGGCATTGAGGGCGAGCGGCAGTGGCGGTGGTGTCTAGCAGAGGTCAGCGGCAGTAGTTTCTAGGGCAAGCGACGATGGCGTCAAGCAGTAGTCAGCGGCGGTGGCGTCCATCAGAGGCGGAGATCAGGCGAAGAGAGAACTATGAAACTGAAAGTGTTATAATGTGAATGTCAATTTCTGATTTGGGGCTATTTTGGAGCCCTAACCGGACTGGAATGGGGAACCTGAACCGGTCCCTTTAGAACCGGGAACCGAACCGGAACCTCCAGTTCCCGGTTCTACCTGGAAACCGCGCTCATCCCTAATGGAGAGGGAAAAGCCTAACCTAAAGGCGAGGGAGTCTTTGGAAATCAAGAATGAAAAGATGGGAAAGTATGCGCTCACAGTATTCTATTTAAGATAAGGAAAAGAATAATAAATAGTAAAAGCTTCAATTCATAAAACTAAACAAAAAAAACAAGGTATTCCAAATACATCTAACTGCATATGAGCTTGCACTTGCCACATAGCAGTCCATGGATAATAATAATACCACGCAAAAGCTTAAAAAACGAAAATTCGACGGCAACTCGCAGTCGAAACGCTTAGCTCTTTTTCTGCACTTCCTCCACTTTCTCTTCGTAATATTCGTTGTTATCATAATACTCTTCCTGTCCATAGTCATCAAAGTACTCGTCATCTTCATCGGTGTTGTCATCATCATCCCTCCCGTTCTGCAACAGGCCATCAGAATCTCTCAATAGCTGACTCCTTATGCTTTCCTGGATCCTATCCTTGATGGCCGTGCCCTAGCAAAATACAGAAGTTGCGATTTGCGAGTGAAAAAAAAAAAATTGCATGTTAAATCATTAGAAGCTACAAAAAGTTGAGATTCCTTACCATCTTATGGCAACCTTCTTCAAACATTTCGAGAAATCCAGCAACCCAGCGATCAGCATTTTCAACCCACTCATTCCTATGCATGCCAGCAGTTTTCGCCACAGTTTGAATCTAACATATGAAGAACACACAAAAACATCATCAACGTGTGGGGAAACATAATGTACGTAACTGCTGATGTTGGGCATTTTTCTATTCAGAAAAAAATAAATAAATAAATAAATTATCCACCTATGTAGAAATTCAAAGAAAAAAAAATGTTTTGGAAAATCAAATTCAAAATATACAGCGAAATAGATCCGAAACTTAGGGCAAAAGAATGAAACAAACTGGAGCTTGATCTCCTACTTACCCTCTCTTGCTGTTCCCTCACTTTTTCATGAAGCTTCTTTAGTCTCATATTCACCCGCAGTCGCTTTTCCTGCTTACATCATTGCACGAATAACTATAGCCTCTGAATAACATGTATTATTCATTGCTATGTAAAATGTAAAAAACACATAACTGCCTAGCCATGGATAATAATTTGGAGCTACATCGTGACATCAGAAAGAACATATTCACATGAAAGAAAAGAGTCATGCCTTCACATAGCTAACACCAAGATCTTTTCTTGAATAGCCCCTGTCCAAGTTCCGCATCACATATTGGTTGTAGTCTTTGACGATCCTCATTATGATGTCCGATGTAGAAATCCCTTCAGTGCGCTTGGTTTCTTTAAATTTCCCAATAGCTTTGACCTGTAAACTCTTGTTAAGATAATATTTGGAGAAAAAAACAGCAAATAGAAGAAGCAGAAGATCTCTTACGTACAAATTCATATACGTCGTTTCCAGCTCCACTGGTGTCAGCATAACTATGCAATTTTCATGAAAGATTATATAAGGGCAACATGTCTTACACAAAGTTTAGCTGAGTAATTTACTATCATATTGAAGAAAAAATTAAATATGACCTTCCAATCTTAGAAGCAAACATATCTACCATTTCTAGTTGCTCGCTGCCCTGCGAGCAGATTTTGCAGGGTTGTCTAAATACGTCGCACAAGCCCATCCAGACTCCACCAACTATCGAGTATTAACTAGATATAGATGAACAAGGATTGCAGGCATGTAAAAATCACTGGTTGCCAACCCGAACCAGAGAAGGGATTGGAGTGAACTAACGTAACATGACTATGCCAGTCAGGACACCAAGGAATCCATAGCATGTCATCCGTTTGATCCAGATGCCATAAGAGATATCTGTCCTTCCCATATTTGCAAATTGGATCAGATGATAGAGTTCAGCCTCCATGGAATAGCAAGCCAAAATGATGGTCATTTTTTCATCAAGTCAACCCGTAATTTTTTTTTTTAAAAAAAAACCTCTTATTTTTCCATATTCACAAAATCAACTTAAAACCTTTCAACTTTCTAGAGGTTCAGGCAATTCTACTACCATAGGTGCTTGGGAACTTAAAAAAATAAATAAATAGATTTTGGCCTTAAAAATTTGCAGCGCCCTTTATAAAACAGAAAACGCAACACGAAATGCATCTATAGGCACTGCCTAGGGTCTCAACCTTAAGGACTGGATGTATTAGTAGGGCGGACCTAATATGCTCATTTACCGCAGTCATGAGTAAACACAAAATTGTCTTTTCTTTTCATGCAAAAGGCCTAGAGCAGTTTGTTTACATCTCCTCTGGCACTTGAATCAAGTAAAAAGTCAGCAATAATCCCTAATTCATACTAACGGCCATGGAAACAGTACAAGAGGTAGATAAAATACATCCTACTATCTGCAACCTTTTCTGCTATCTGACATGGAGAGATTTCACCAGCACAGTACCATCCTCTTCACATCCTCAATAGTGCAAAAACATTGCTTAAGAATTTGACACACAAACTATTCCGCAAGCGATTAAAATTCAGGGATATTACCAATTGATCCTGGATGACAAATAATCAGCTACTTCCAGGGAATCAAAATAAGGTAGCAGAAGGCAAACAGCAATCCCACAATCTACTCTCACTTACTTATTCATCGATTCTTATCCAACAACATTGCAGGTAGGTTACCACCATCCAGGTTAGAATACAGGACGCTACTTTCTTCTCATGATTAAATCTCTCATTCCCCTTTACAATAAGAGCCCTCACAATTCCACCAGTAACATAGCCTTTTTCATCTCCGACCTGATCATCACCATCCAGCATACTCCCATTCATCACAAAATCAAGAATTCGGTTTTAGTAGTCTTACGGAAGTGCGTCATGGGCTACGAAATCGATGTTGTGCTTATCGAGAAACTCTTTCGTGACCACCCAAGGAGCGTCCGGAATAACTTCATCTACCCATCTGACAAAACAAACCGATCGACAAGTAAATCGTTTGTGCTTCCTTTCTTTCATAAAAATATAAAACGAATAGCCGAGATAGCAGGCTACTAAAAAAACCTTCTTTCTCATCACCCCTCTTCGGCTTCATCATATAGCGAGGGGATCGACAGAAGCGGAACGAACTTCGAGACAAAACACCAGAAAAAAAAAAAAAAAAAGAAGGGGATCGAGGAGCAAACGTACTTGCAATGGCGAAGCGATTCGTAGCGCTCATCTTCCGTCATGACGGTCTTGCCCTTGAACTTGTGGGTGATCTCATCGTTGCAGCAACCGACGAGCAAGTAAGTATTCGGAAACCTACGGCCCAAACCAAACACGGCAAAAAACACGAATCAGCGGTCACTTCCCCACGCATCGAACACCAGATCAAGCGGAAATAGCACAGGACGCAGCCGGAGCCGGAGCCGGCTACGTCAACGCATCAACCCCCACCCACGAAATCGACATCGCTAATCGAACCGCGAAACGAGGGCCCAAATCGAGCGAAATAGATCGAGGATCCGAAGCACAAGGGGACGGACGATTTCTTGGCTTGCTCGAGGGCGCGGGCGTGGCCGAAGTGGAAGAGATCGTAGATGCCGTCGGCGTAGACGCGTACGGGCTTGCTCGAAGGCATGGGATCGGCGGCACCGGCGTCGGCGGTGGCGGTCTCCTGCTCCGGAGGTGGCGGTGGCGGCGAGGCGGAGGCGGCGGCGGGGAAGGAAGGAGGGAGCGGTGGCGCCTGGTTCTCCATCGCCGCGGCGATCGAAGGTGCCTTCAAATAACCGTCGGAACCTCAGGAGATGCCTCCCCCAGGCTTGCAGCGTTGAACGGGTCTTCTCTCCCGTGCCCTTTTCCTTCGGTCTCGAATATTCCCCTTTTTTTTATTATTTTTTTCCTTTTGTTATCATTATTATTATTATTCTTTATGTTTTTTTTTTTTTTTTAAATGCGGTCGACAAGTGGATGGCCGAAAGTCGTGCTTCCCATTTCTTCTGCAACGATTCGTCTGCCACGTGACCCCTCGCCGCGGGTTGGTGCGGTGAAGACGGCAGGGATTCAGACTGCTTTTTGGGAAAGCTATGAGGTTTGACAAATTTAAGCCAACCACTCAAAGTACAATTGGCAACACTTTTGTCCAAAGCCCTTTGAAACATTAGAGTCCTTTTACTCGAGGCACAATACCCTTTGCCTGGTAAATTTGTTTTTTCTTTTTTTTTTTGCAAAATTTTGAAGAGATGGCGTTGCATTTCTAAGAG
Organism: Eucalyptus grandis; assembly: GCF_016545825.1. NCBI lineage: Eukaryota > Viridiplantae > Streptophyta > Magnoliopsida > Myrtales > Myrtaceae > Eucalyptus > Eucalyptus grandis. Next base: position 11,693,442 of record NC_052612.1, read on the forward strand.
TCTTCATTAAAAACCTTTCAACCCAAGGTAGGTCCAGAGTGCTTTGAGGTTCACGTGTTTTGTTTTTTTCTCTAACTTCCCCTCACTCACTCGGCTTTCATAATTCCGAAAATGTCCCACCTCACATGATATCACCAGCAAGGCTTGAGATTGCCGACGAATTATTGGCAAAGCCAAATCTGATTGGTGAGAAACCAATCTGGCACCAACTGACCTCACCTAAAGTCGTGCAAGCTCAATCAACATCCCTTAGGTTTAGACAATAGTCGCTTGGATCACACGAGATCAAGTGGCTAAGTTCTACTAGAAAATCATGGAGAATTTTTATTTTAAAAAAAAAAACTAACAAAGTCCTTTATAAAATATAGTTCTTTCGATATAGCATTTAGGTCAAAAGTGCTAGTCAATGTGTTTTGGAAGCCCTATTTCAATTTCAAAAAAAAAAAACCCTTTCATTTAAAATCTTTTATATTTTCCCAAATGCTTTGCCCTAAAGTGTTTTTAAATGCACCTGAGGCTATGTTTCCTTGTTTTGATTTTTAATTAAGATAAGACTGGATAATATAAATTATGAAATTCAAAAAATTTGTTATATCTTATCTACTATTTTATGAATCATAAAAATAAAGTCAAATATATTCACGTTATATTATATTTATATTGTTTGGTATAAAAAAGCATATCAATATAAATATATATAAAAGTTCACAAACAAAAATGGCAAAAATTTTTAGGAAAATTTCAAATAAGGACCCAAAGTGAGCCTACTTTTTCAAATAAGGACCTAAAGTAACTGTTGTTCCAAATAAGGACCTGAAATAGTTAACGAAGTTTCAAATAATGACCTGAACTTGTCGGGCAACCAAAATGTTTGCTAGCTGGCGAGTGTGTGGCATTTCCAGTGGCCGTAATATGGGCAATTTTGTCCCAAAAATTTATAAATAAAAATTAACAAACCCTAAAAACAAAACCCCCAAACTCTTCACATTCTTCTTCTTCCGCTCTTCATCTTTTACGTTTTTTGTCCCCTCTTGTTTGGAGAACCCAAATTCTCTATTGATGGAGTAAGATCCCTGGCTCCCTAAGTTCCAAAGGTACATGCCCTCCCTCTCTCTCTCTCAATTTGAACGAAATTGACCTCAGTTGAACGGGAAAGTGAATCAAAGTATATGGCGAAACTAGGGAAAGACAATGAAGAATCAAGGCCTTCGTGTTACACACAAGTGTCTCAATAACGAAAATGTGGCTTTACTCAAAATTTGTCTTCTTTGTTGGAAAGAAACGAAGACAGAAAACAAAAGAAGAAAATGTGAAGAAATGAAGGTAGGGGTTTCTTGTTGTGTTTCAATTCATGTTCCATTAACAGAAAATTTCCATGCTCCAAGCAAGAGAGGACAAAGAATGGAGAAGATGAAGAGTAGAAGAAGAAAATGTGAGACCATGAGAGTTTTTTTTTTTTAGGTCAAAAGAACGTGAAGAGTTTGGGAGGTTGTTTTTAGGATTTGTTAATTTCTATCTATATTTTTTTTTTGACAAAATTGCCTATATTCCGGCCACCAGAAATGTCATACGCTCGCTAGCCGGTGAACATTTTGGCCGATGGGCAAGTTTAGGTCCTTATTTGAAACTTGTTAGTCACTTTGGTTTTATTTCAAACAACGGCCACTTCAGTCCTTATTTGTTCTCACTTTGGGTTCTTTAAAAAAATAAGCTTCACTTTTAGTCCTTATTTGAGATTTTCCCAAAATCTTTTACTACATTCTTGCCTACTTTATTTTTATTTATTTTTTTATCTTTCCTCTCTATTTTTAGTTTTCCTTTTTTTCCCCTTCCATCATTCTCTAATAAAATTTTATTAAATAGTAAATTGTATTAATATACCTAAAATACCTAAAATACCTAAATATATATTTATATTTATATATTGAATTATATTATAAAATTGAATTAAATTTGAATATATAAATAAAAATAGTAAATTGTTAATTTTTGTTATTTTGAATTTCTTATATTAGAAATATTATATGTATCGAAATATAATTTTAATTTTATTAATTTAAAATTTTTGTTATTCGAAAAAAAATAACTCTCCTATTATGAATATTAGAGATTCTATCCATCTTTACCTACTCTTTTGTGGGATAATTTTATTCGGACTATATCTCTCTTATATCTAATTTTATCCTATCTTTTTTTTTAGGGGTGGTGAGAGGGCAGAACCATCTGCAACTTTATCCTGTTTTGAACAAATATTAAACGTGTGATAAGAATTTTAACCTAATTGCCAAACATAACCATAATAAGAGAGTTAATATTAATTTAAAAAGAGCTTTGGGCTATGAGCATTTCTAAGATACTAATTCAATTTTTTCTTCCAAATTTCTCTTCACTAAACTTTCATATTTTCACGCATGCCATCACCTTGCACGATCTCAAGTGACTGGTGAGTTTTTTAGTTAAAAAATAGCAAAAATTCTTTGCAAAATAAGATTTTCCCAAACACCATTTAAACCAAAAACTAAAATTGCTTTCCAATGCACTTTTAAATTACACTTTACCAAACACTATTTACAATTCAAAAAACACCCTTGACCAAAGATTGTTTACATTTTCCCAAAAAAATTCCCTAAAACCCAAACCATACACGGAAAACTCATGCAACTCCGTAGTCCATATTCTAATTAGAGATCGAGAGATTATGACATCTAATAAGGATTAGTCGATTGCTAGTTGCCGTGTCGATGTGGCTTGAAACAGGAAACTATCATATCGATTGAAATTCCCCGATTGCCGAGTGCCAAAGGCTCTAAAGATTTAAAAAGGGCCGTGCAAAACAAATGGGCCTTTCATCGCATGTTGATCCGATCGCAACAACAAACATTTTACGCTCCAACGCCCATCAACACCTAAGCAACTATTGAATTGTGCAACGCTCATCAACGTCATTCGAAGGTAGGGATAGAAGCAAGTTGGCTTCAATCGGGTATCTCACCCTTAGGGTGAGCGGTTCTAAGTTCTGTATAGGTTCCATCTAAAACCCAAAAGTTACTCCTTGGAACAAGTTCCTTATTTTTTTGGAACAAGTAATGTATCCTACATACTTAAAAACTTGAAACATATTCCATCACAGGATTCAAGGTCTACCACGTTCCACCTATATAATTAACTAAACGATTGCAGTGAATTAAAATATTTAATTATCTACCACTTGCTACTACAATTCATTAACCATAGCTTTTATGAACATTAATAAAGTAAAAATCCAGTTGTAAAATAGAAGCTCAAACTAATATTTTCATATTATACAATGGCATAGAATATTGCAGGATCATACGAGGACATGGACCAAAAGAAAACATTAAAACTTATTATAAGTTCTAGGTTACATATCACAAGTTCCTCCAACTAAGAACTTGAATCCTACCCATCAAACCAGGTCCATTTTTTAGAACCTAAAATCCACTCTGCATACTTGGAACCTAGAACATATAGATTCCTACCTATCTAGTTCTCAGATTCCAGTTTCTGCCCTAAACCATGCTCCCACTTACTAACCATAATAATGTTTTGATAGATTTTGCATTTTAGGTTTGTGAGGTGAGTTTGAAATTCAATTTACAAAACTCTAATATAATCTTTAGACGATCTAAGATCTACCTAACAAGTAGCAAATTCATCAAAGAGCAGGAAGAAACACAGAAGAATCCAAATCCTCAAAGGGTATGCAAATGAAAAATGCAAATTTAAGCTTTTACAAGCAGAAGGGATGATACAGGAAAAGAGAAATCAAATTTCGACTAAACGGGTACCTTATTTTTGGAAAAACTAGACTAATACATTGTTTGTGGAATCCAAGGTAAATCCAGATGGGCGTCCCTGATGAGCACACCCATCATGGCCTGAACTGATCCGGTGAAAAAGACTAACTTTTCGCAAAAATCTTCCTATTCAAAAGAGCGTATGGATAAATAGCTAAATGCCTCGAGCGAGCAAAGGGGTGAAAATAGTCGAACCCTTCAAAATCCAAGAAAACATACTGCCTGGAAGACGCAAAGAGTTCACAGTAAGTAGTTGGCGACTGTTCCAGCACTGACCAAACTTTTTAGCAAGCTTAAGGAAAATTTAGTTGGCCACTGCAAAATCCAAGAAAGTATACTGGAGATGCAAGGACTTTCATAGCAAGTACTTCTCCACAACTGTCCGGCCAAACTTTTCTTGAACGTCTTTTGGAGTTTCAATCTGTAGTGACATTAAATCAAATATATGTATCATCATGTTGAGAAGACTAAATAAAAATTACCATCCAGTAAATGTGGCAGGGTACACTTACAGCATTCAAAGCTTTGAAAAGAGCTTTAACGGTATTATGAGGATTCCTCGAGCCAATGACCTATAGAGATATATGTTTACATTAGAGCTTTCCCACTGAATAATCACTTTAATGTCATTTGTAACACGATCAGTTACCTTAGATTTCACATTCTTGAAACCAGCTAAATTCAAAATTGTTTGAACAGTCCTTCCAGCTTTCATACCTGTCCTGGTTGAAGCTGGCCAGAGATACACCTAACCAAGCAACCATCTTCAGATAGATTCAAAAAGAAAAAACACGGGAAGCACAGGATGTTTGACCACTTAAGCACAGTACTCAAAACCCAGCACAGTGTAAGAGTAAATTTAAAACCTTGGTTTTCTTGTAATTTGTCTGTACAGCATGTGCAATTGTATGCTCTTCATGTCTTTCCACATAATGAAGATTCTGGAAGCATTTCTCATATGCCTGATGGATTCAAACAAATTCGTAAGATAAATGAAAAGGACTTCTTATCCACCTTATATTTTGGAGATAATCAACATACAACGCGATAAAACTAAAGCAGCTTCTCTCTTCATCACAGTAGTTTTAGAGCCTTCAAGTGAACCAACATTCAAGCAAGCATACATAGAGTAACCAGGAAATGGCCCTACCACCAAAAAGAAAGGCACGCCATGTATTTCTAGATTATGCAGGACATTTCTATGTAGTGTCTGTTCAATCAGCAAATACTTTGTTAATGAATTCAACCTTGAATTTCAAATTCCTCTTTAGCAAAATAAGGAGTAACACTTAGAATTCCACATTCATTAAGAACAAGAATGTTCAAAAAACAATCCTAGCTAACTAGATATAACATGTAAGAGTTCAAACAGCAATCAACCAATACTATACCTTTTGGAGAGCAATAGGAACAGCAGGGCCCTTTGCTTTTGCAAAACCAACAACACCATGGTAGTTTCCACAAGCCAACATAGCAGTGTACTTGATCACTTGCCCACCCTGAGAATAGGGCCACAAATTTCACTCAAGCCACTCAATATCAATAAAGAAATTGAAGCACTTACTTAGCTCTAAGGCAGATGATACCTTTGTAACTTTACAAGTCCGATTCACATCTATCAATTTCACATCAAACCCCTGCCATCAATAAGGAAATTTCATCATTATGTGTTATCGAGTCAAACAATTTCAAAGGGCAAAAAGCCTTTGAACCGGAATAACAGCATGTACTCAAACTATTGATGTCTGAAGCAAAAGAATTCTACACACTGAAGAGATTAAGTTCCAAGAGGTTGCCTTTTGCATCTTATCTTTCTTTAAGTAGTACAGAATGAAGTCATAGAATAAGATGCAAGCATATTTAGCACTTCAGAGTCTTTGAAAGTTTTTCCAATAGCAATGGCACAGTAGTTGTCTACTTGTCGCCACGTTGAAGAAAAAATCGAATGCCCTATGGCAGTCTTTGGTAGTCTGCTACTTGCAAGGAGTAAAGTAAGAGAAAAAGGCACAGACCAGAAATCCTGGTTCCTCTAAGAAGACAACCGTTACGCATGAAATAAGAAAGAAAATGCCACCACTACTTACTTTCCTGTAAAGAGGCCTTCTCTTCTTTTCAGTTAAAGCATTTCTTTCCTCTGCCAGGTCCCTGATCTCCTCCTCTAGCACCTTTCCTTTCTTTCCAAATGTATGATCCAACTGTGCCAGCTTCTCTTCAAGCTTCTTATCAATTTCATTAATTTTCTCAATCAACATGTCATCCTTCTCTTTCATGTCATCAAATTCCTCATCCTCATCATCATCAACCCCTTGTATAACTTGCCTCTCTTTCTCAAAGCCAGCCTGATCCAAAAGATCAACTGAGGGACCCACTTGTTCATGTTGAATGACTCCATAATTGGCAGGATTATTAGGATCATAAGCCTCCTTCCAATCTATCAATCTCATAGCCCTATTTAGTTTCTGCTGAAGAATAAACTTTTCCTTCCCTTCTGCTACTTTCAAACGGTTCATCAATTCTCCAATGACTCGATACTCTGGACGAAGCCTGAAATGTTTATCCTCAAACCTATCGATTCTGTTCATCCACTTATATGTATCATCAAGTGTATCTGTTACAAAGCAAACAGAAAGGGATAAGCAGTAATATAGAAATTGCATTCGTCGCAGGAAAATTGCTCAAGCCCAAAAGAAAAAGCTTGGAATTTTCAGCAATCTAAACTGCTGTGGACAAAACTAACAAATATAACCATTTAGCAGATCTAACTCAATTCCACTGGTCCCACTAAGACAAATTCGACAGAAATCAATTCTTGCATCAGAATGGTAAGACCATCTTGTACCAACTCGGTATGATGATAAAAAACTCTATATACCTTCAACTAGCGTTAAAAATCACCAAGGAATTAAAACCATTGAAGAGATGGAGGAATAAAACAAAGCAAAATGCAAGTACCAGACTCAACAAAATTCTTGAGCAACTCCTCATGGCGCTTGAACTTCTTCTCAAATTGCTCGAACCTCTTCTTGAGATTGTTTGGACTGGATCGCTCGTCGTCATCGTCGGATTCTGAGTCAGTGGGCTCCTCAAACATATCAAGATCAGCAGAGGCATCGGCCTTCAGCTTCTCCTTCTCAAGCTTTTGGATAAGCGGGCCTACACCCATGTAGTCTTCTTCATCTTCTGCATCGATGTCTTTGGTATCAAGGCCAGCCCTCCTCCTAGCCTCTCTCTCCCTTTGCTTCTCCTTCTCCACCTCCGCCAATAGTTCATGAACAGCTCTCGATGCCGCCTCAGGGGAAGTGAAGAAATGGCATCTGGGAAGATGACGGAAAGGGAGTTTTCTGCTAGAGGAATAGCAGGTATCGGAGTACAGGAAGGGTATAGTGTGTATTGATCTCTTGGCGAGGCCCGGCTTAAAGATAAGACTGGACCAAGAGATTGCTACTTGCTGGGATAATCTACGGGCACTCATACTCTTCCTCACCTCTTCTTGTCAGCTGCTTACTAAGACGATAAAGAGAGCTATCAAAGCTTCATAGCTTCATGCTAGCAGAACTGCAATTACAGATCCAAGTTCCAGATTCATGGTCAGTAACTTGTCTCAAACATAGCATCACTGCAGTACACTGTTTAACTATAACTGTTGAATCATTTTGAGAATAAGCCAGTAGCATCAGAAGCAAAGAGCAGGATGCAATGGAAATAACAATGCAGAAGCACCAGGTTCACATGACCCACAGAGAAAATACAGCTCTCCTCTTTTTGGCATAAAAGAAAAATTATTTAATTCGGCACCAAGGGGGTGCCAATACACTTGGATCGCAGGGGGAGAATAATGCAGAAAGAGATGCATATTACAGAAGATGTAGAATCCAACAACTACCAGTACGAAATATATGTCCTCTCCTCTCAAAATTTCTCCTTTCCTTTCCTTTGTTCTTCCCCAAGTACCTCTCTCTCTCTCTCTCTCCCTATCCCTCTCCCTCTCTCCTCAACTCTTCTTTCCTTATTACAGTCTCATTGAGCTCAAGTCACTTGGTTCACATCATGACCCCTTCAACTCATCCTTAATCAACATTCCAAATCACAACGCCCAAACAACAAAGAAGTCATTAAGAACCTATCATAGCCACGACCCGCATCTATGAATTCTCTCTTTCTTCCTCCAATGTATGCCATCACCACATTCGCTCGCCAAACAACCTCAACGAAGAGATATTCACCAGCTAAGCCGGTAAAATTAACTACCCATCTTCCCTCTCGCCTTTACACCAAAACCCAAAGGGGGAGAAACAGAAAAGTCCTCTTCTTACACCAACAACAACAGCGAAAAGAAACGGGAACCTTCAGCCCCGTCTCCGCCCTCAAGGGGCAGTAGCAGTGTTGACCGTTTTACGAACCGCGCATCGCCGGACTGAATCGAACGACAACCCACGGGATTGTTCGCCTACAAACTTCGAAGTTTCTACTGCATTCATAGAAAACGCGAGAGAGAGAACGAACCCGGTTCGGTGAAGGTGAGGCTTGACGGCGGCCAGCGAGAGCTACGGTCGTGAGCGGGGTGAGGGGAGCGACCGCTGCCGATGCTCCTGCGACGGCGGAGAGGAGTTGCTGGGACGGCGACGGCGGCGGAAATGGCTGATTCTGCTCCTTTTCTAAAGACCGACGTTGGAGAGAGGCGAGAGAGGCGAGGCTCACCGCTTCGGTCACTCGGAGAAATTAACGAAAGAAAAAATAAAATAAAGAAAATCAAAGAGAACTAGGGTTTTAGAATTATTTCATTTACTTTGGCCAATTCCATAAAAAAGCACGAAATTTAGGTATTATCTCAAATTTAATCGAACTTTATTTTGTCTAAAAAAAAAGCATGAAATTTGAGTGTTGTCCAAAATCTGACACAAACTTTATTTGATACAAAATAAAATAACTATATTATAAATAGGCTTTACATCTTTATTTAACTATAAGATGCATATACTTTTAATATATCGCTTTAAGGCAATGTAATATTATGCTTCCAACCCAGCTTCTGACATTGCAAACAGTTTGCCAATTGTTAATTGATCTAATGGCCATAGCTATGTGCCTCATCCCTTGGAACAAAAGTTGCTAAATTATTTTTTCCATGAAAATCATCTATAAAGTTCACATCATTTAAAGGCAGACTTAAATTTAACACTTCCTCCAAAAACTCAAATGCAGCATCGTTTGTTGTATTGGATATTATTGCTGATGTGGAAATGCCACGTCAAATGATTGTGGAATGAGGGTTAACGAAGACCAGATTTTGGATAACACTTAAAGTTCGTGCTTTTTTTTAGATAAAATAAAATTCGGGTCAAATTTGAGACAATACTTAAAATTCATTTTTTTTATAGAATTGGCCCCATTTACTTTGGAAAACTTATGTAATAAGCGAGCAACCGAGCAAGTTCGAGTGATGATCGAATTGAGCAGACTAGTTCCAGGCCCATTCACATGAGGACCGGTTCCAAGATGAAGTGCGGGAAACTTGTCTTGACGGTTTGTTGAACCGAACATAATTACTTCGGAACTGTTTACTTGAGAATTGATTCCTAGATAAAATGCGGGGAATCTGTCTTGGCCGTCGGTCGAATCAAACAAATTAGTTTCAAGCTTATTTACACAAGAATCAGTTTCTAGATAAAATGGAGAGAACTTGTCTTGACCATTCCATTAGAACCTTCATTCTATCCGAGAACCATTTTAAATAGCTTTCTAGCTTCTTTTTTCTCCTCTTACTTTGTTTAAATAAGAGAGAGATATGATGGAGATGGGCTTGAAACACCTAAAAAAAAAAATTCAATACCTTGATGCTATACTATTCAGATTATTATTGAAGTTTGCTAAAACTAGCGATTCTTCAATTGACTCTAGAACTTTCAAAAATCAAGACGATAATATGATAATTTTGGCCACTTTAAAATTGGCCACCCTTTTATTCATGCGATCGGCTTTTTCTATGAATATAATTATAGTTTTATTTTGGGCTAGAAAAACGATGCATTAACACAACATATCTATAAGACAAGTTAGGTATTTGGGCTACATCAGCCTTTCTAACCAAAACACCAACACTGAGGTCAAAAGTAAAGACCTGGTATATACAGTCAGGAACGGATCTGAATTCATCATCAGCATCAACTTCCTGCTTCCCAGAACGAGCAAGTTCCATCTGCGGACACGCCAGCTTCCTCCAAGAACGTGTCACAGGCTGCGCCGCTCGAACCTCCCAGCTTATGTCCTGCATTCGCGCAAATCATTCAGCATCAGAGGAGAAGAGCGATCTGCCCAACTCCATAAGTTTACCGGCATCGATGATTCAATTTCGACTTCCATGTCCTGATAAGGCAATCCCAGGAGCTTACCCAACATTCACCTCGCCTCATGCTCGCTCTCAACCGCAGCAACTCCTTCATGCGGGCAACCCCCAGACAAGCAGAGACGGTTCCCGCTCTAATGGAAGTTGCAGAAGTCCAAGAAACCAAATATAGAATGGTCGTGGAAGTCCATGGTCTTGTCTCAAAATTCTAGAGCAGGCTATGAAAATTTTGTTTTGTTAATTTTTTTCAAAAGTCCAAGTAGGTGCTTCCACTTCAAATTTGGTGGAAATCTTACATGCCTTCTTTAGAAAAACATCTCCACTTCTATCTTTCCAAATTCTTCCTCTTTTTCTTCAGTTTTTTGTCTGTTGTGCTGAGTGCAACATTATAGCTAGGGGTCCTAAAAGTAGACTTTAAAAAAGAGAAATATTACAATGCAATTTAAATTTTTTGGTCATGTGTTTTCCACAGAAAAAGAGGTGTCCAACATTGGCAAAAATGTAAGCCACCCACAAGATAATATTAAGAACGTGTTTGGTAACCATTATGTTCTTAGGAATGATTTTTTATCAAACTTGATTTTTTCTGATTCTGTTCCTAGGAATAATTTATAAGCAAAAGAACGCATTTGGTAACTACACAAAATTTTATTCTTGAAATAAAAAAAGAATGTAAATTAGTTTGGTAACTGTAGAAAATTTATATTCAAAAAAAAAAAAATTCAAGTGCTTTTTTTAGAGGAATGTAAACTTGATATTTAATTATCATTCTCATGGAGCACTCACCAATTTAATTTTGTTCATGGTGAGTAAAGGAAACATGGTGAACATGGTGATATGTATACTTTTGGAAGAAAATTTTGTAAAGCATAATATTATAAGTAAAGCCTATACAACAAGAGCTAGTAAGAAGAAGAGTATCTTATAGATCTCTACATGGATCCTTCATACATGACATCATAATAATAAAGTAATGTAGTCCATTGTTTAACTTCATCAGATTAACTTTGATAAGTTAGTACTTAAAAACAATATTACAAAATTCGGAAACATAAAGTTATGAAATTTCAGGCACATTATAATCTCTTGCCATTTTATTTGCAATATTTTTCCTAAGCATGTTTACCCTAATTGCCTGCTCCTACAATGTATCATCTGCAACCTCCATCTCTCTAAGTCCAAATGGGTACTCTGGATCTCCATATAGGGAAAAAAATTTGTCCATCATGTCTTGGTCACGAATATAATTATGGAGAGCACAATATGCAATTACAATAAATAATTGCATTCGAATTGTAAATGGAGGCATATGTCTCAAAATGGTGAAGCGGTTCTTTAATGCCCCAAATGACCTCTCAATGACATTCCTTAGTGAAGAGTGCTTATGTTTGAACAATTCTCTTGCTATTTTTGGCCGTCTTCAATTCCCTCTATGATTGTTCAGATGATACCATTCACCTTTTAAAGGAGTTAAAAATCCCGGAAGTGATGCATAACCAGAATCTACCACATAGTATTTCTCTATAACATGGTATATATAAATTTGTTATGATATGTAATCATAATATAATTATAAAGAAAGTTTTTCTTTATAGATAAAGTACATAACGATTGGTGGTCGAGGAAATTGAAGTCAAGGAGTCTCGAGTATTGCCGAAAACACTCGACAATCGTTGGCAGATTATTCCCACCCAGCATACACAAAAGTAAATTTTATATCAAACAAACAAACACACAGCACATTCTAGGTGGTAATCCATTTTCTGCCTCTAAATGGGATTTGCTGAGACACAGGAACGATAGCATTTATATGAGTGTCATCTATAGTACCTATGCAGTCCTGTGAATTTATTACCAATCTAATGTTATACAAGATTATCAATCACATGTATTTGATGGTGCAAAATTATAAGAAAATCATACCTTGAAGTCACGTTTATGATTAGGATCCATAAGAATTTTCTGTGAGATGATATCAAATGACGATGGTCTGATAATCTCTTTGGAGAGTTTGAGAATTGCTTTCAATATTATATTGAAATACTTGCTAATCATTTTCCCAAATGTTGGAATCTCTCACATAAATTTCTATTGGAGTTATTGTGACTAACCAAAGATAAGAAGATTCTCACTTATTCATCTATCCTAACATACAGACTATCTTTCAACCAACCTCTTGCCCTCATTAAATCAATAGGTTTAGAAAAACATGTCTCTCTATCCTAAATGCTTCATATATTCTATTTGAATGTCCATAAACAATCTCTCTTATACATTCGGGTCCTAATAGTTTATTGTCTCTAATAGGTTTTTTCGTATGCATGGACATGTCCACCATAACAATGCACAACCATGCTATCAATATATCAAAATCACCATTATCTAAGAATTGTTCGATTGGTTTTACCTGCTCATTAAACACATTATTTGATCCCCCTTCCATAATACCTATACCATCACACAAATATAAGAATATCAATTAGATTTTGAAAAAAATGTCAAATAAAAATCAATAACACAAGTCGTAAATTGAAAGCAAACCCAATATAAAAATTCCAAGCAATCCATCGTACACATGCCATTACATAAGTACAACAGTCTCAACACCAATATCTTTAAAAATTAGAGATAAGTGCAATAGAAGTCCTAAAACTTGTCACAAAAATGCATTTGAGTCTTAAAACTTATAAAAAGTGCAATCAAATCCTAAAACATGTCAAATTGTTTCAATCGAGTCCTAAAGTTAACACCGTCAGCCTTTTTAACTGAAAATGCCGACGTGGTGCGGATGTGACGTTTAAAATAATTTTTTATCTCCATGTGGGTTTTTTTAAAAAATTTATTTAAATTAGATTTAAAAATTAGAAAAGAAAAGCTAAAATTTATTTAAAAACAAAACAATTAAAAAAAAAGAAAAAAATGGCCGACTTCCTTCGCCGCCGCCTATTGCCAGAGGGGCCGGCGACAATTGCTGGCCCGGGTAGGGGTTGCCGGCCCCTTAGGCAATGGGCAGCCGACGGCGGCAAATGGGTGAAGGAGCTGCTAATTTTATCTTCTCTTAATTTTTAAAAATAAATTTTAACTTTTCTTTTTAGTTTTTAAATCTAATTTTAAAAAAAAATAATTTAAAAATCCAAGTGGAAAATGAAAAATTATTTAAAATGCCGCGTTTGCACTACGTCAGCATTTTCCATTAAAAAGGCTGACGGTGTTAATTTTAGGACTCGATTGAAACAATTTAATAAGTTTTAGGACTCAATTGCATTTTCATAAAAAGTTTTAGGACTTTTATTGCACTTATTCCTAAAAACTAATTAAGATAACCCAAGCTTAAGGATAAATTTTAATACTCTGGCATCTCAATACACGGGAACAAGCTAGATTTTCACTTTAATTTAATAATTTGGAACGATCACTAGCTGGACCACTAAATAGAGGCAAACATTAATGATCTCTATGATGATAACAATGAATATACCAACACAACTAACATTGGGACTAGAGCCTTTTCATTCACACCTCAGTTATCAGAACTTTTGCCATCAAAGCATCTGCATTGCGTGGATTAAGCTTGTAATCAGATGTTGTATCTCCGGTAAAGGCCACCTCTGGAGACAGAATGGGGTCTGTAATCTAACAAAAAAGAAAAAGAAAAGGGAGTTTAAATGAGTGAGAGGAAAAAAAAAGTTAAAGCCTATTTATATGAATACTAGAAAACCAACTTTGTATATGTCTAGCAAAAGCAAAGGAACTTAAATTCAAAATGGGCTCAAAATAACTAATCAACCACCAAACTCCCATCAAATTCATAATTTTGTACACTGAAAATGTAGTTAAACTGACTGGAAGATAATTTAGTTCAATGGGCAATCTTTAATCGATTGCACCTTGATAACTTTGACAATAGATGCACCTTTAATATAAGGTTTCCTCAATCCTAAAGACCCCGCTGTGGAATGTACAATTTCTCTAACGAAATCCACAACCCTTTTTTTTTCACAGAGGAAAAATCATCACGACAAAAACTTGTATAGAAATTGAAGTTAGCAAAGAAAGAAAGAAGTAAAATCAGTGAACAGAGAGGACAAAGCGAGGGGAAATGAGAGATAAACAAACAATCATTCTCCCAAATGCTATGATCTCTCACCAAATCAAAACATGCCACTCTAGCCATAAGATATTCAATTACCCACATAAATTTCCACAAAAATCGCAACATAAATTGAGAAAATTTGACCCGGGTCAAAGCAAGCGCGAGCGTGACATAAGAGCTCGAGGGCAACGAGTGTGAAGGAGTGACGCGAGGAAGAGAACTCAAACCCCTACCAACCGTGAGGGAACGCTGCTTCAAGCACGAAAGGGGGAGTCATCAAGGTACGAGAAAGGCGATGGACTTCCATACATCCAAACAAAATCGAGGAAGTCTTACCTGGAGAGGCGAGTGAACGTGAGGGTCGGACACACAACAATCGTGAGGTAGAAAGAGGTGTGAGAGCCTGAAAAGAGTAATGCCCGCGGCCCTTATGAGTAATCTTGTGCGGAATCTTTAGCGGCAACCGCGAAATCAGACGAACGAGTGACGGAATCGAAGCTTCCAAGCTTACCCAATTGTCCTGCTACGAGTGTGACACGAGCACGAGAGCAGAACGGCGGGAGGCGATCTTCAAGGTTGGGATGGTTGATCTTGGATGGACACCGGAGAGAAGCTCGCGAAGGAGACGGTGAGAGACGACGAGGAGAGGCATGAGAGTGCAGAGGAGGCATGAGGTTATAGAAAGCGTGAGGCTATAGTGAGGAAGAGGAGGCTTTAGGTTTTCTATTTAGAAAAGGGCAAAAATGGATTTTGGTTAATAAATGAGGACAAAATGGGTAACTGACATATTTTCATTAAACAAAGGAAGTTGCATTCCGAAAATGCTACTTCTCAAATGCACCTCTATCCCTCCATTCCTTTAAAGGCCTTTGGAGCTCCTTGGGAATGCAATTGCATATTCCCAAAGTCCTCAAAAAATTGAACCAAACACCACTTGTATTTACCCAAACCCTGTTAGAGCCCCAAAGCCCCTTCCAAATGCTGAACCAAACGGGGTCTTAGTTTGACACTATCAAAATAGTTTAATTAAGTATGCATGCCTACACTTTATCAATAGCCTTACTTTCTTTAGAAATCTGTTTGCATTATATTTTAATGCACGTCACAACCGTAGAGATACGCCTCGGGTCCTATTTTCCTAGGTACCACATTTGCATAGGTCATGTTTTTAAGACGTTTCTCTCCATAGTTTGAAGTTTGAGCCATGGCAACCTTGCATTAGGAAATGAGTCAGTAAGTTGCTGACGAATACTAGCTGCTGAAGAGTACAGTGAAGCACAAGTATCTGGTGACATGGTCGATTAGATGTTGTGCTCACTGTTGCTATCCATAATGAACATAATCTTGAGTAGTAGTTTCATCGTATATAATATCAAATCAACCTAACAAAATCTGGTGATATTCATGAACCAGGCGACTTTTCTCGATGATAACATAAGTATAGAGCATGCACAGCAACATGGCCACACTCACTTATTTGAGGTATGTTGATGCCCCCTCACTTCTCCATGCCTTACCTCCAGAAGTTCCAAATTTGAAGGACCATGAACTGGGCTGATTCTGTTACATATGCAGATTATTGAACACGCTCAATGGATTCGAAGTAAGGCGATATTGCTCACTCATTTTTCTTCCCGATACAATATTGAGGTAATATTCTAAAGGACGTTCAAACGTGGATGTTTATATGTCCTCATTCTATTCTTAGAGCTTTCTTGAGCATATACCACAGATTTCCAGTCAGTGGATTCTTTTATATCTGAAAGGACACATTTACACTTTATACTTTATAGCACCGTCATGCATCATCTTTATTTTTGCTAGCTGGATGGTTGCGTGTATATTTACTCCAGTGAGTGTAAGTGTACAATTTGTGTTGAACTTTTACCGTCAGAATATTGGGAAAAGTGCCAAAAAAGTCCTAAACATTTTGTCTTTGTGCCGATTTAGTCCTAAACCTTTTTTTGGTGCCGATTTAGTCCTAAACCTTTTTACGTTATGCCAATTCAGTTCTTTCCAGCCAAAATTGGCTGGAATTTGCTGACTAGACGCCGGCCGGCTGACGTGGCCCGATCGGCGCCGACGTTGACTATTTTTAATAAATTTTTAATATTTTTTAATTTTTCAAATTTTTTAATTTTTTAATTTTTTTGAAAAAAAATTTCTCTTTGTCTTCTCATCTTCTTCCTCCAGCCCGGCCGCCGGACCTCGGCGACCGGCCGAGGCGACGGCCGGCGAGATCGAGGTCGACCTCGCCGGCCACCTCGCTAGTGGCCGCGAGGCCGCCCCGAGGCCTGGGTGGCGAGGGGCGAGCCTCGCAAGCTCGGGCGCGAGGAGGTGGTCGGATTCGGTCCTCGAGGTCTTACGGAACCAAGGCCTATCGTCGTCCTCCTCCGACACGTCGACGCCCGGTAGCGTGGAGGCGAGCTTCGGGGCACGCACCGAGAGCGCCTTCTCGACGATTTTCAGGCTCAGGTCTTCGTTCGCTTACTTGTCGTCGTCGTCGTCGTCGCTGCCGCCGAGCGGCACCGCGGACTTCAGCTCGTGCTCCGCGTCGTCTCCTTCGCCGAGCTTCGCCACCGTCGGCTTCGCTCTCCTCCCCATGCTCCACGCGCCGAGCTGGCGGGGCTCGCCCTCGCCGGCCATGGGCGAGGCCCGACTCGCCAAATCCGGCGAGGGCGAGCCTCGCCACCCGGGGCCTCGAGGGCCTCACGCCGGCGGGCGAGGGCGGCCTCACGCCGCAAGGCCGGGCGGCGAGGTCGACTCGCCGGCCGGCCGCCGGAGGAAGAAGATGAGAAGACAAAGAGAAAAAAATTTAAAAAAAAATTGAAATATTGAAAAATATTAAAATATTATTAAAAATAGTCCAAGTCGGCCGCCGATCGGGCCACGTCAGTCGGCCGGCGTCTAGTCAGCAAATTCTAGCCAATTTTGGCCGGAAAGGACTGAATTGGCACAACGTAAAAATGTTTATGACTAAATCGGCACCAAAAAAAGGTTTAGGACTAAATCGGCACAAAGACAAAAGATTTAGGACTTTTTTGGCACTTTTCCCTCAGAATATTTGTTGGTTAAAAACTTGAGAGTATCCAATCATCCAAGGTCAGTGAATGAGGGCATATCGGTCAGTTTGGAAAGCAGTTTCTAAGTTTGCTCGCTTGGTGACTGACTTCATGAGCTGATTAATTGAGTAATGTCCACAGGATATTAGACAAGCTGCATCCAAGTTGCAATCCAAGGTGTCAGCAAAAGAAGTTACCCTTACTGAAGGTTTCAAATCGGCATACTCTTAACTTCATTTACTTCTGTTTTGTAAAATGTAGCTTGATGAAAGGAAAGAATAGACATGTAAATGTAATTCTCTTCATAATTTAATTGCGTCTCACAGCAGATGTCCTCTTGAGAGCACTGTACCATATTCCCCAGTAAAGGAAATGTCATGTGCAATTTCTCTAGATGGTTGTAAGTATTTCTAGTTTCGATGCACATAAATCTGGCTTGTTTTGATCCAATCATGGCTCACGATTTGCGCTCATACATCATATACGAAAGTTGGAACAATGAATGATTTTGTGCATGTCATGGACACTAGCTTGCGTTGGGTGGAAGAAGCAGGCCAATCATAAGGTTTAGACTTTTGACATGAAGAAACTTGTTAGCGGGTACATCTATCACATCTTGGGCAAAAAATGGATGACTTTTGTGGTTCAATTCACTGATGTTAGCTGATGCTTCTTAGATCAATAAATGAGTCCTTGTACTTATGTGAAAATTACTAATTAAGAATATGTGAAAAGTTACTTCCTTTAGATTAGATGGGCGTAGGCACAATGCGTTAATTATATCGATTGATGGAGAATGGATGCAAAAGCATCGTTCCAACAAATAGATTTGAATACTAATTTCTTCTCATGAAGTCATGTTGCTTGCCTCCTTTTTTTGGATCAAAGAATCTCTTGCGGATGCAATGTTCTTTAAATGGACGCTGGACCATTGTCGGATTTTCTTACATTTAATAAGATGACAGCTACTAGCTCGCCAAGTCCCTGTAAGTATGAAAGAACATGGATACAATAAAGCAATTCAAAAACCATACTGCTATTATTTCGTTGCTCTCCTAGAAACTATGAGAAGTTCCATTGATATTTCGACAAGATCCTACACCTACGGGTTATCGAGAAGTGTTCAACCGTGAACATTCTCATTTCGCTCAGAAATTGAATAAGCCTTTGTTATATTAAAAATGAAGTTTAAAATTTTAACTACTATGCTAAGTTATCATTATGAAAAGCAAGTGCAAATTGTCATAGCTATAATGACTTTACACAATTTTATAAGAAAAAAATGCTGTAATTGATATGGATTTTGAGATAGCAGATTTGGATTCCAAGTATGGATATTCAGTCGCTCATAATGTTGTAAATGAGGAGACAAGTGCTTCAATTGATAATGCATTCCCTAATATAGCACATTTACGTGATGAAATAGCTATAAACTTGATATATAGTTAAGGACGTTTGTAATATTTAACGATAATTTATTTCTTTCTTTCAGACATATGCTGTCATGTTTATTGTAATGAAATTACTCTATTTTTAATTGAGTTTGATGCAACTTTTTTATTTAAAATTTTATTAATATGTCTCTTATACATTATTCTCAAATTGAAAAAAAAAAAATATAAACGTTAAGATCATTAATTTTTGTTTTTGATTTTTAACAAATTAAAAATTTGTTAAATTTTTAATTTGGCACATGAAAGACTTTCTAAATGTATGTCTTTACCAAATAGCATTTTTCCCAAGTTGCATCTCAAGACATCTTTTCAATTTTAGTTTACCAACGATATTTGCATTTCATCAAATCCCTTTAAACTAAAGGCCTTTGCATTTTCCCAAGAATATCTCCTCAAAATCGAACCAAATGAGGCCTAAGTATTAACTGATAATATAAGTCATACAATCAAATAAAACCCCACGCAATCCATAATACATTTCCCAACATCTACTAAAGATATCGAAGAAGTCCATATCTCCTTTCAGGTGGGGATTTGATAAAAGCCACCCTCCATGTATCACTAATGCATGCTCATTCCACTGCTTTGTTGTAAAAATCTTGCTCTAACTCATGCATACTAACTGGGACATCAATCAAAGCAGATACCGAGAAAGGATCTACAGGTGGTGGCGTGACCTTTGAGGTCACAGAATCACTCGTAGATTGACTTATCCTAAGTTTTATCGAATCTTGTATGGCTTTGCAAGCATCAGCCACACCGAATGAGTTACTCTTTCTTTTCCTCTTAGTATTTGGAATCCTATCCAACTTGTGTTTGTCATAAACTAGAGTTGCAACATTGTTGGATGTAAAGACTCTCTTATCAATGCGATGTTCATTGAAGTCCTCTGCATTGCCACCACCATTGTCACATTCCTCCAACACCATCAAATCTTCCGCATTTCTCATGCCGTGATCCCCACTAGCATATGTATCACAAAATATAATACATAATTCCAGATGCTGAGGAAATCCATCCTTCTTGAATTTTGCCCACTCAACATTGTCCTGCAATTTTCATAATAATGACATGTCAGCATCATATTCATACATTTCAAAACTTACATCTATAATGATATCAAAATAACCAAAAGTTAAAAAAATACCTTGATGTGAGATTCTCATATACTTGAATCATCAACAACAACTGTTTTTGTCACACTATCCCAACCAAATCCAGACCGTGAAAGGAGTTTCTTAAAACTCTCATATTGTTTTCTTAGTTTGTTCACCTTGTTCTTGAGCTGTAGTATGCTATATTGAAATCCTGTCTGTTTAAAGAATTCAATCGTATGTTATTCCACCCTGGTTTGTTGTAAGTAGAAGAGGTGCGATTCCCCTTTTTGACCTCCTCTACCAACAAACTTACAAACAAATTGGTTAAAGACTCGGTTCACTTTGCTCTGAATGTTTGTTTCTCAGATGCCATTTAACCTTTGATCAGTTGAGCAGTATATGAGTTATGAATTAAAGTAATAACATAATAATGAATGAATTACATGCAATACACACGACCATTCTCAAGAGATGCAAGCAGAGAAGACTCTAATGGCAAAGCATTGACAATTCTTGAACTAGCTTGTACAGAACATGACAAAGATTGCATTTTGAGCTACAGGGGCTACACAGTGCTATGACTATCGATGATCAATGAAATAATATACCCAAAATGAAACAAAGAACACTATGAGAAACCTATCAGATTTTGGAGATGAGCAAGATTTTGAAAGCACCAATGTCAATGGATCTACGCAATTAGAAACTGGTCAAGTGAGCAAGTAGAAACTGGTTGAGTGAGAATGAAAAAACAATTGCAATGACAAGAAGTAAGCGAAAACCAAATTGAGCTCAACTACACAAATAGGAAAAAATTGAATTCATGACAGCCCCCTAGCCCTTATAGTTAAGCTTAGCTGGAGGTTGAGAAGGGTTAGTCAACTGGAGTGCAGTCTTGATAAACTCTCATTTTCAATAAGCTTTCACTGGTCCAAAGCCAATCTTGGACATGCACAAGCTCAACCCAACATGTCATACTACGACTTGGGCCTAGTCAACAAAACAAAACAGAAAACTAATGATCATGCTCTCACACCAGCAAACCAACAAAAGAGAAAACTAAGTGTGAACCTCATTGATGTTAACATGTCAACATTGCTCAGAGGAACGGTTAGGTCTACTGATCTGGATAGCACAAAAACCAATTACCTAAGCTCAACTTTGTGCATTTGGCAATCAATCACCAATTAAGGGCATGTGTATTTGTTAATGCAGGAAATTGAGCGCAAGGACTCGAGCAAGCAGCGCTGGCTCCGGCTCGAGCGCGAGCCGTCACCCAGATTGGCGAGCGCGGCATTCGCAGATCTACTTTGGATTGCCAACAAAGTTAATGTTCATTCCAAAATAGATCTAGACAAATCTTCAGACTACACTGCATAAATTTATTTAACAAACAAAACAGAGAGAGAAGAAGGGAATTTCTGATCTTTTGTTCCCCTGAACTATCATTTGCAATAAAACCAGAAGATTAGCGAAACTCCATTTCACCGACGCCTGATGGAGTGACGCGAGTTTTCTTTAGTTTTTGGGTTGCAAGCCAAATTATCAAACTAAAAGCATTTAACTAAAGGCACTGGGGCAGAGACAAAGTATCTCACGGCGTCAACTTGCTGTTTCAATGTTTCACCAACGGGTCGGTCGAGCGAGTGCAGCGAATGACGAGGGCCGCGCTCGCCGAAGCGAATCGTCGCCTCGCCACACTCGCTCGAGCGAGCAGCGCTGGGACGGGGCTCGAGCAGAACGCGAGGGCTCGAGCGAGCCGTCGCCCACATCAACAAAGGCTTCGACGAGTGTGGCCCTTGCAGACCTGGGCGACGAGTCGCTCGAGGGCCGCGCACGCTCGAGCGAGTACTCGCCTAGATCGGCGACGGCTGCACTCACTCGACCAAGCCCTCGCCATAGGCATCCCTTCCATAGTGGGCAAGTCAGCAAGATGGGTATAACTTAAGTCGAACGACAAGCTTGAGTGTCGGTGAAGGAGCAGCACTTGTCGGCGCCGGATGACGGAGAGAATGGCAGAGACGATTGCAGTTGAGAGGCGCCGGAGAGAATGATCAGCCAGAGAGAGAGACTAGAAGTGAGACAGAGAGAGTGACTCACGACAGAGAGAGAACGCCTTGCTTATTTCTTCTTAATTGTGTTCCAAATACTCCAGGAATAGAAAAAATATATTTTTGTTTTTGGGAACAAAAAATTTACTAAACGTTTTTTTTTCCAAATAATAAAAAAAATAGAATCAAACAGTATCTAGAATAAAAACAAACATGCCCTAATCTAGAATAAAAACAAACAGGCCCCAAGTCCATTGCCACGGATTTCAACGGTGCATCACTTCTTATTAGGCTAGCTCGCCATTCTGCCCCATCACGGCGTAAGTCGAAAATCCAAGACTAGCTATGCATCTAAGTCTTAACTTGTCCCTTTTAATTTTTTGAGATCAAAAATAAATTGGGAAATCGTACCCATAACCTCCACTTGCAAATCACGTTGTGGAATACTGGAGCATTCATTGCAATAAGTTGTCCATAGTGACTTACTTCTATTCGACTTAATTAAGATACTTAATTGCATGATCTTTTTCAAATTTTAGAATTTGATTATGTAATCCAGAAGTTTTAGAACTTACTCATTTTCACTTAGAAATAAGAAAAATAATACTCTTTTACTTTCTTGCTAATATTTATAATTATTGCATGAATGCCAAAAGACTATGAAAAGTCATATGTGAATCTATTTATACAACATTTAAATATTCTGAAAGTTGTCAAATGTTTCAAGTTAAAAAATGAATAAATATGCATAAGGTAAGGTTTAAAGTAAGTACAAAATAAATAAAAATCTATCTACATGAGACTTTTCATTGCACTTTTAAATTAGTTTAACGACTTATGGGCATTTATCCGATTCTTCAATGAAAGAGGAGTTTCTTTTAGGAATGTGCAAAATAAACAGACTGAATAGGACTTAATCGGCTAGTTGAATCTAGTTCCTAGGAGTGTTAGTCCGATTCCAATTCCTAAAAATGGAATAGGTGTCTAGGCAGTATGATTCTTGGCTCCAAGGGAGAATTGGATCAGATCGGACCAACTACATATACATTATTTCTTCAAAAAAATAATTAGAAAAATGTGAAGTAAACATTATCTTAATTCAATTCCAAATAGTAGGGAAAAAATGTGACAGTGTTGGAGATATGATTTGTGCAATTAATTTGATTGAAAATACTTAAATTGATGTAAGGTTTAGATTGATATCAATTAATGATTTAAAATGATTTTGTATCTTTGTATTTTCCTTTCATTGTTTACATCATGTAATATAAATGTATGTAAAGAATACATATCAAATTGAAGTGTATACAAAGAAATTCCTCAAGCTCCTTTTTTCTTTCACTTCGCGTTAGACCGATTCCATTAAACCAGACTGGGACATCTGTCCAACGCTCGATTCTCTGTTCCACCTTGAAACAGGACCAAACCAAGAATCAATTCCCCCTAATTTCTTCATGTTCTTTTTTATTTTTTATTTTTCTGGGTGTTCAATCTTTTGATAGTGGGAGGCACACCGACCCACCAGCGTAGGCAAAATGCAATTGTAGCACGAAAAATAAACGAGACAGATAAGTTGAATCTAATAATGAAAGTTTATCAACACGGCAAATTGCTCCACCGAAAATAGGCGAGCGTTTCCCTCTTTATCTTTGGTTTCTTTTATGGCCAGTGCTGGGCACCGGGCTGGTCACTTTTCGAAGCACTAAGCTGGCGTCAATGGCGACCGTCCCTCTCCTGCAGCACTCGCTCTCCGTCGCCGTCTTCAACGACGGCTTCAAAAGGAGCGATTTTGGGCTCATGGGTGTCTCCAGATCGCGTCGATCTTCTCGCTCCTACGCTGCTGGGCCGAGGGGACCTTGTATCCGGTATTGTTTGAACGCTGCTTGAGCAGAACCGCCGGATAACTTCCATTTCTTCTCGTTTGTTGTTTCGTCTAGTACTGTGTGCTTGTTTTGGCTTTGGAGAAGCTCTTGTGTGGTGTGCGGTGATGGGTCTTTGAAATTTTTGCCAGCTGAGTGGAGGGTGCGAAGTTCAAGTTTAAAGTTCTGGGCGAGTGCAAGAACTGTCAATTAGTTTCTGAGTGTCGCTTAGCCTTTTGAATCGTGGCTTAATGGTATTGAATATTGAAATTCTCATGCTGAAGTGAAACCTTCAGGAAACAAATCGTGTGGCTTCTAAAAAGTGATGAAGCTGTAGGTGATGAAGACCCAATTTTTTTTTTTTTTTTTAATCTCCCCCCTGCCTTTTTGCAAGAAAACTGAAAGAGAGAGAAAACTGTGTTTCCATCAGTTTGGCTATGGGCTAATGTACGGTCCAGGGAGTGTTCTGTTTGAAAGAGTTTGAATTCAGGGAATGGATAACTACCTCGAGAGATACAAAAAGAGTGCTTGGTTTTTTTGGGACTTAGGTTAATGCCAATTTGATTTATATCTTAAGAAAACACGCCCACAGATTTTTTTGACTTGAGGCAGAGTCTTGGGTGAAAATGTTTAAATGGAAACTGTAGCGTAGTCCTATTGGTCTGTAATAGAGATGTCTGTGATTGTCCAGTCATTTTAGAGTATGGAGTCTCCTTTTAGTTCATAAAACTCATTGGAGTTGGAAAGTTCCACCATTTCCTCATTCTGCTCGTATTGACATAAACTAATTCTAAATTACCAAATAAAGAGAAATGGTTCCATGTTTTTGTACTGCCAGCATTGCATGATTGATTGAGCTTCACTTTGAATGTTTATTATCAATACTTTTAATGACAGATGTCAGTCAACAAGTACAGATGAACCAAAAACAAAAAGGAATCTTCTCGACAATGCTAGCAATCTTCTTACTAATCTGTTGAGTGGGGGAAGTCTGGGATCGATGCCAATAGCTCAAGGTGCAGTGACGGATTTATTTGGCAAGCCTCTCTTCTTCTCACTGTATGATTGGTTCTTAGAGGTACTCGTGGAAATCATTGAAGTTCTTTGCCGATTTTCTTCTTCCTTTTTTTTTTTGCTCGGCAATTAGGCTGTTGGTTAACATCCAATTAACTTATTTTCTTCTTAGGAGTTCACTATTACATGTCGCTGCTTGTCATTCTTTATAAATGTGTAGAAAGTTCATAATTCAATTAAACTACCAACTCAGTTGTTTTTTTCCCTGCAATTTCTTATAATGCCAATCATGTCAAAAAGAAAATTTCAAAAGGTACTTTATCTGCTATCTTGTACTGGTTGTGAAGGTACTCAGTCTCACTTCAATCATTGTGCAGCATGGAGCTGTCTATAAACTTGCTTTTGGACCGAAAGCATTTGTTGTTGTATCCGATCCTATAGTCGCAAGGCACATCCTTAGAGAGAATGCGTTTTCGTACGATAAGGTAATGAAGTTATATGCTTCTGTGACCTGTCAAGGTTCATTTTGTACCATTTATGTGCTTGTGCTGGAAAAATAAAATAGCAAAATTTTCCAATTTTGTAATTGAGATAATCTGGTTGTGTGAAAATGATTGAATAATTAGATCCAGAGACAATTTGGTAATTTGAGCATTTGCTAAATGCGTAGGATTTCTGCCACAAGTTTGAGAAAGAGAGAATGGAGTATAAAATTTTTTGGATGATCAGCATAGGCTACTTACTTCAGTTTGAGAGTTTCATCATATCTTAGTATCCCTTCTAAAGGCTCACCGGCAAGTGTCTTGTGCTATAATAGGGAGTTCTAGCTGATATCCTTGAGCCAATAATGGGAAAAGGACTTATACCTGCAGACCTTGACACTTGGAAGCAGAGGAGAAGAGGTGAGCAAGTTAAGATTATGCCATTTTCAGGTTTGGGCATGGGTCTAGACCAATGTGGAGTATCTGCCAATCAGTTTTAGTTAAAACTCAAGTATATCGTGCTTCCTCCACATGAAGTAGTGTATATGCAATTCAAAATATTTTCTTAGAAAAAGTTATTGACCTTCTTACGAGTAATACAGTGTATAAATTATCTTGAGAAGCAATAAACAACTGTTTTAGCAAAACAATCATACAATGATTAACTCCAATCATATCCTTGCTTATTCATGGTTTGCCAATCATGACTGCATACTTTTCCTTCAAATGGGTATGTAGGAGATCAATGGAAGAAATATTATTATGGTTTAGCTTGTTTTGTATCAATATCATCAATTTCTCAAAGTGTCCTTAAGATTTAAATTAGAATTCCCTTTGTTTGATCAGAGTTGTTTCAGATGACAATGGTAAGTTGGATGCTGGTGCCTCAATTAATTCCCTTTAGCATCGCACCTTTTGCTTTAAAATAAGTTATTGTCAAATGCATACTGTTGATACTTCATCTAATTTTTCTGTTCTTTGTCATCCTATCATTAGCTATCTATTGTAAGTTATGGCTGGACCATTGCCAGCTCTTCAGAAAGCTTAAGCTATTATAGTGTGATGAGAAAATATTAATCTTGAATTATCAAATGTTATTGTAGTGAAGTGTTGTGCTCATTCTTTTTGGTTAATGTATTTGTAATAAATTATTCATTGCCTTGGTCATCAACAAACTATCAATGTTCTTGTTTAAATTGAAAGGGTAATGCAAGTGTATGTGGTCTTGTCTAAAAGTTAGCATAACTTGTCTTGAAAACTACAGTTATTGCTCCTGGGTTTCATTCGTTATACTTGGAAGCTATGACTGAAGTGTTCACAAAATGTTCGGAGAAGACCATCCAGAAACTTGAGAAGCTATCTGAAGGCACAAATGAACATGGAGAGGGGAAAATTGAGCTGGATCTTGAAGCAGAGTTTTCAAATTTGGCTCTTGATATTATAGGCCTTGGCGTCTTCAATTATGACTTTGGTTCAGTCACAAAAGAGTCACCCGTCATCAAGGTTTGATGAGTTGTGACTAGTCTTTTTCCTTTAGTGCCATTCGTTTTGTTTAATCTGTTAAAGATGCTTCCTTCTTGTGTAAACTATTCTATCACAGTTAAAAAAATCTATATAAACTTAAGGCTTCAAATATTTGTCAGTTAGAAGAATTTTGGTTTCTTGTGTGGTTTTGATTTTACTGCCGTCATTTAAGGGAGAAAGGCTCCACATAGGACCACAATATCAGAATAATGACCCATTGAGTTCGCTTTCTGAATAAAGACTAAGATGTGGTGATATTTTAGTGGTTATATTTTGCAGGTCTTATTTTAATGCAAGGTACTTTCACATTGATCAGGTCTCATCCAACATTGCTTGAAACATCTCATTTTACATTTTTCTCTCATATTAATTCGTGTCCTTAGAATTGACAGCTAGTTCACTGGATCTTAAAGGCATGATTCAAAATTATCAGTTCATGGTGCCAATCTCTCTTTGACAGCTTGATGATACCTTTTGTCATTTTGGTGTAGGCGGTTTATGGTACTCTTTTTGAAGCAGAGCATAGATCTACCTTTTACATCCCTTATTGGAAGGTCCCTTTAGCTTCTTGGATTGTGCCTAGGCAGCGGAAATTCCAGAAAGATCTCAAGGTTATCAATGACTGTCTTGATGGACTCATAAAAAATGCAAAGGAGACCAGACAGGTTAGAAAATAACCGCTATATAGAGTGTGTGATATAGCTGTTGATATTTAAAAAAACATAGGGCTTGTTCTCTTGGCGATGAAAACCTTCACCTAAACAAATTTTGTATTCTTGGATGGTGTAATCTATGAAAGAAAATTTGCCCTCCATTTGAGAAATTTAGCAGCAAGAACACCATTTGCGGAGACATGGATTGCAAAATGCAAATGAATTACATCTATGTGAAGTGGGAGCAGCCTGTGTGAAAATTTGCTGTTTAATTCTCTTACTTTCAAGTTAAACCATTTGAAGATTTATCTTTGATGGAACTAAACTGCAGGAAACAGATGTTGAAAAGCTGCAGCAGAGGGATTACTTAAGTCTCAAAGTGGGTAGACATTTTTTAATTTCTTGTGCCTTTCAATTTAAGAGTCGTTTGCATAAGTCAATGAGCATATATATTATCAAATCCAGGCCATGTGTTTTTGAAGTTTGCAGGATGCCAGTCTTCTACGTTTTCTAGTTGATATGCGCGGTGTGGATGTAGATGATCGCCAGGTAAAGTATGATTTTGTAATCTTTCAAAGCTTCAGCTAGGTGAAGTTTCCCCAGTGGTTAACAGTAAATTGCTATTGGGTTTCTTGAACAATGTGATATCTCACTCTGTGCAGTGCCTCAAGTTGTTTGCTGTCCAAGGTTTGTTTTGAAATCATTGTCATGCCAAGCTTGTTTAGGAAAAGGTCACAGGGCTAAACTGGAGAAGTAAAACTTCTAAATCAAACAAATATTATTGTCTCGTTTTCAATTTGACCGTTAGTGCTATTTTTAAGGGTTCTTAATTCCAATTGGTCTGATTAGACTGTTGTCCACAATTTTAAGTAATATTTTCCAGTAATCGCAGGTAATGAAATATCTGTGATTCCATGTAAAATTGTAAGGATGTCTTTGGTTTATCTGTTTTGGTTTACTTTTGAGATGGGTGATTCTGAAACCAGACCAAATCAATCAATTTCCTTTTTCTCAACCAAAGCAACCAGATCAACCAAAAAACCAAAGAATACAACTCAGTTCATTTGCACTTTAGCAGTGTAGTATTTCTCTTTGCTTTCACCACTCTTTATTTTCAAGAACTGTTTCTATTTGATCATCTTGGACACACATATCTCTAAAGGGTGTTTAAACACTAAACTAATATCTCTTGCAAAGTCTGAAGCCCAGGATATTAGTGCTGTATCCATCCCTGGCTAGAGGTATGCTCACACGTAGTGAATGCAAGTTGCTCATGCCTACATTGGATCATATGCTTCTAAAAAATTCATCATAGTAGTGCACCTATGCTTCTGAAACTCCTTGCTTTAGTCACAGATTTAGTTCAGTTATGCACCTTTGGCTTTTTCTGAACCACTCATTTTAACAGTTGAGGGACGACCTTATGACTATGCTCATCGCTGGCCATGAAACAACAGCTGCTGTTCTTACCTGGGCTGTTTTCTTACTTGCTCAAGTATGTGTCTGATCACCAACTTCGTTGTCTTGCAATCTTGTATCGTTTTTAACGTGTCTGTGCTGCTTGAAATTTACTTGCCTAAGGTTGTCATTTAAATTATTGACTTTAATTTTCTGAATGCAGAACCCATCAAAAATGAGAAAAGCACAAGTAGAAATTGATTCAGTGCTTGATCAAAAGAGGCCAACTTTGAATCTCTAAAGAAGTTGGAGTAAGTCATGTATCTACTCGTACGATGTTAACGTTTGTTATGGATGATCTTCCTTGTTTTTTGGTGCATATGTGAATACTGTAGTGATAAACGAGTGTGGAAGTTGATTCGTGCCCATCTTTGAGAGATTTTTCTCCCTTCAAGGGCAATACTCCTTAGCTCAGAATCAGAGTGTTGTTTCATTAATCTCTTTCTTGAAGGCAAGGCTTATATAAATGGAGGTCATTGGTGCTACTTCTGCAGACAGTAATCTGTATATGTTAATCTTGTGTAAAGAGCATGTGTGGGAAAACCAAAAAGCTGCATATTAATTTCTCTGCTTTTGCTACTCAAAGCTAATTCAAATTGATTGCATTTTTAGAGAGGGAGAGAGAGAGAGAGAGGGATCGTTTGCAGAATTGTTCCTCGATCTTTTCCGATGATGGCATTTGTTTGCTCTTTTAGCTGCAACTTCTCATCTTAGTGTTTCTATTTACTTCCCCCAAAAGACCGTGTGGAAAAGAAAGATCTCCTGGAAGTGCTTTTGTTTTCTTCTCATCAAAATCCATCTATGTTAGTAGCAAGCTCATGCATGTTTATGAACTGTATGCAATAATGGAAAGGTTTCTCTTCTCTAATCCTTGGTTTGGTGATTCCCTTGATTGGTTTTGTATCTTGACTATTTTTTTTTTCTTGATTTTCAAAATTCATATGCCTTTTCCTTTCTTTCAGGTACATTAGACTGATAGTTGTAGAGACACTTCGTTTGTATCCTCAACCACCTTTGCTTATTAGGCGTGCCCTTAAATCAGATCAGTTGCCAGGTAATACTAGCTACTAAATTGTAAATTTGATTGCTAACTTAATTTTACACTTGATAATTTGTACCAATGCTACCTTGGGATAAAAAGCCTGGTTGTTGCTTAATCTCCTCCTATAGTTCAGTGATCATTTTGGTGCAATAGCAGATAACAGGAAAAAAATACTATCAGTGGTTGAGATGACTGCTGGTGAAAGGAGATATTAAGCCACTTGTGGATCAAATAGGAGAGAAATTGTATTTGAAACTCTAAACAAATTTATGTCTCGATAGATTAAGTATGAGTCAGTCATGTTGATCTGCGGGCATTACCATCTCAAGTTCATTTTGAAGGGACGACTTTTGGTGGTTTTCCAGGAGGTCATCCTTAAAATAAATGATAAACATGGTTTGCAATGAGTTTCTCGACTGCAAGTTCTCCTCTGCATGAGCTAAAGAGTTATACTGGGAAGTCCCTCATCTTATTATTTTTGTTCAAAAAATTTTACGTGATGATCAATAGGGAATATCCAATTGACCAAGTGAAATTCAAACGAGCTGCTAGTTGAGGTGGCATTATTCCATGGGACAAAAGTGTTTGTTCAATGCATTGCTGTAATAGAACCATGTCGACAGGGAATGAAGACATTGTTTTATTTTTGTAATCATTTTTCTATGCTAGTCCTCACCTTATTTATGAACTAGAATTCTAAATTTTTTAGTCAACTCTGCCTTTCAGGAGGTTATAGAGGTGACAAAAATGGTTATGCGATCCCTGCTGGCACAGATATCTTCATTTCTGTAAGTAGTTGCATTGGTCGTATATTAGTTCTTATCAGTTTGCACTTGCCACTTTTGTTAAAAATCTATAGTCTGTCCCTTCTGCTTCTGCTCATTCTGGTGTGCATGACTTTTTGTCCTTTAAATTTAATTATTCAGGTGTATAACCTTCATCGATCTCCATATTTTTGGGATCGCCCCAGTGACTTTGAACCGGAGAGGTTCCTGACACAGAGAAAGAGTGAGGGGGTTGAAGGGTGGGCCGGCTTCGATCCATCTCGGAGTCCTGGAGCGCTATATCCGAATGAGGTGACCTTCCAAAGTGAAATCTCCACGCATCAAGCACTT
Organism: Eucalyptus grandis; assembly: GCF_016545825.1. Lineage (NCBI taxonomy): Eukaryota > Viridiplantae > Streptophyta > Magnoliopsida > Myrtales > Myrtaceae > Eucalyptus > Eucalyptus grandis. The sequence goes on from NC_052612.1 coordinate 11,724,507, forward strand.
TGACTCATTCTAATCAGCCAAAAAAATGCCTCACGTTCTTTGTTGAATGTTAATCGTTTGTTGTGATGATCAGATTGTCTCGGATTTTGCCTTCTTGCCATTTGGTGGGGGGCCTAGGAAGTGTGTCGGGGACCAATTTGCCCTAATGGAGTCGACGGTGGCATTGGCTATGCTGCTCCAGAAATTTGATGTGGAACTGAAAGGATCTGCCGACTCTGTGGAACTTGTTACAGGCGCAACAATCCACACGAAGAACGGATTGTGGTGTAATATAAGGAAGAGATCTGATCAGCCGCAAATCTGATCGTCAGAATGCATTACAAGCTATTAATGGTTGGGCAAATCAGCTTTCTCTCGGGTTGTCTTTCTGTCTCTTATCTTGCTATTGATAAACAGATCTTAAATTTGCTTTTCGCAGACTCGAGTTCACCGGCATGGTACAGATTCAACCGGCAAAGCCCCTCTTCCCCAACCAAGAGTTGAGACCAGATGCAAGAATCTGGTGTTCTATACAATGACTTTCTCTTTGATTTCATGTCATATGAGACTTGAATAGCAAGTCATATGCCGAAAAACATAAATGAGCACTCGTTGCATGCGCCCACTTGGATGTCTGTAGGTTGTATGGACGGAATTGGTTGCTACCAAAAAAAAATGAATTGCTTCATTTGGGGAAAAAAAATTCGGGTATTAAGTGGCTATCTTATCGGTCGTGAAATTTCACTTTTCCAATATGTTTTACGTTTTTTCCAGCACAGGGCTGAGCGTTATCTAAGGCACTTCAGCAGATATTGCCAATACGATTCACTGCAGCAAATGAAGTATCCCATTGACAATTCTTAGCTTGATTTGGCAACTACAACACAGAACTGAGAAATGATGACAGATTCTGATTTGCAACATGAACTAGATCGAATACACTTCGGATACACTTCTTGCAATTTGTCGCCCATGCTCAGCTAATTAGAAGAAAAGGGAATATACACGACGCTGGGAGTTCCTCTTTCCCCCCTTATAGATGTTGGGAGCTAATTAAAAATGCTCTTGCCATTTTCAACTTCAATAAAGCCACGGGAAGGTCAATAGGTAAATTCAACCGTGCAATTTCTTATCCTGCCAGTTCTTCAATGCAATGCCTTGAAACTGCAAATGCATCGAACCAACAGGCTGTCCCTGCACAGCGCCAAGCTTAAGGGTCCAATACAATCGGAGAGTCAAAAAGAAAAAGCACAACTTAGTTCTTAAGATGCGTACAGTGTTTTGGAAATCACTATGGACGGGGAAACACCCAGGAATCTCTTGTGCTCTAAAACCAACATGTCCCTGAAATCAACAAACTTGCTCCATCAATTAAATTGTTGAAAGAAATTCTCCTCACCGGGATATTGGTTATTTAGATTCTGTACCAGTTCCTGCAAACTTTGTGGGGTCCCACAGTGGAAAACTCGTGACGGCACTGAATGTAGACGTCCCTAATAAGATCAAGGTCAGGATCAAAGACCAGAAGATATGGCCAAAAGGATCACAGAACTATGTGCATTAGAAGTTAAGGACAGAATGCAGGCACGTAATGCACAAACCAGGCCACCCTGTAAATTGTCATTATAACCATCGCGAGTGGGACATGTTGAATCTAGTTGTTGCCGCATTTAGTAGAACAAAAGAGCTCAATACCACTATCATGACAGGAAAAATCCATTTAGCAAAGATAATAAGTTTCCATACCACTCCTTGCATACTTTGATGAGCATCACCATGGCCATCTAGACTTGCTGTTCTGAAATTTAATTCCTGCACAGTTGAAAGACGACAATATGAGAGAGACAGTAACCACAGCATAATCTTGAAATATTTTCCATGCTGGATACCATGTCTTGCATGCCCTGTTGGGAAATCCAACGGTTATCCTGGCCTTCTGTTCTTGAACTTGCTTGTTCCTACAGTTTAAGACAAGTTACACCATTTCTCAATGTACAAGCTGACACTATCATAACAACAGAATGAACTAAAATGAATAAGCCTAACCACATCATGGAAGTTATCTTGAGTCCTGATAGCAGCACCTCCTTGCTCAAAATGCACCACCTGCAGCATGAATAAGGTCGTGCTCAAGGGCTGGATCACGTAACAGTAGCTGCAACACATTTGCTACTCAAAGTGTCAAATTCCAAGCGTAAACTGACCTTTCTTTTCTTACATATTTTCTTTCTCTTAAGTGACTTGACTACGTTCCTGTTATTCTCTTCTGGGGCTTCAGCATTTTGGTGAACAGCAACTAAGCCAGGCTCTGAAACACTCCACCTAGAATTAACCCTTGAATACTGTCTCGACACTTCCTCTAAGGCCTGACATGCAATAATGTAAGCTTCCTGAGATAAAGAGCCCTGTTCCCCCAGTTTAATTGCTCTCTTACAAAGATCATTAAACCGCTGCATTCTGGAAGCAAGCAATTCTTTTGATTTTTCAGATTCAGTTTCCCTTATCTTTGCATTCTTTGTCCAGCGCTTTAAAATATATTGACATGGGATGCTAGAAACGCCAGATGTTTGAAGAACAAGCATTGCATGTCTACAAAGGAAACCTCTGTATTCAAATGATTTACATGAACATAAAATTTCTGAGTCAACTTTCTTCCAAGAGACGACAAAATTTTGACTTTTCCTATATTCTTCAACTCGAAAGATTGCAGCCAGTTCATTTCCATTTTCTCTTTGCAGATGACACAACTCAACTCCCAGAACCTCGTCCTGAAATTGCTTGAAAACTGCATTTGTATAAATTGTTGACAGTTGCTTCTCAAATGTTAAGGCAGACCTTAATACAGGTGGTTTGTACCGTGATTCGGCATCCGATGCAGCCTCCCTTTCATACCTTTCTTGCAAATACACTTTGTATTGCTTCAAAAAATCCTTAAAAGAAATTCCCCTATATAGGTAACTATCAAAAAAAGCAGTCATGCTTCTAGTTCGATCAGCTGAGGACATTCCAGCTAAAAATGCATCCTGCATGTAAGTTGGGACCCACTTTTTACGATCTTCATATAATGAGCAAACCCATTCATCCTCCCCTACTTCAAATTTATGAATCAGTTTCTGCCATCTCTTTTCAAACTGTTCCTCCGTCCAAGACAGATACACACATTTGTTAAACTTATCCATGAATTTATCATATTTATCTAAAACATGTGCCAAAGTTAGAGGAATTTTTCTGAAGATGTGCCACAAGCAAAAACAATGGCGTATATCTGGAAATACATCTGCCACAGCTTCTTTTAGTTGTTTGTCTTGATCGGTTATGATAACTTTAGGAGCTTGATGACCCATTGCATTGAGCCACGCCTGCATTACCCAACTATAAGACAATTTCCCTTCGGCCCCAATTAATGCACATCCAAGCAGTAAGTACTGAGCATGGTGATTGACTCCAACAATAGGAAGAAAAGGAATACCATATTTTTCTTTAACATAGAAGATATCAAAGTAGACCACGTCACAGAAACTGCCATAATCATGCCTACCTTTAGCATCAACCCAGAAGACATTTCTCAAGCATTTGTCAGGGCCCAAATCTATTGCATAGAAGAAATTGGGATTCTCCTGCTGCATGCTCATGAAATGTTCAAGCATCACTTGTGTGTCTTCCTCATTTAGGAAAGCTTGTAGACCCTTCTTTTGATAGGCTAAAGCACCAACTTGCTTGGTCCTTCCCCAGAGGGAATTATAGAAGTCATCTGGGTCAATGTCATGGTTATGCTCCTTGACAACACTATATATAATCCATATGCCATCTTCCCTCCTCTTCATATTCATTCCGGCTTTGCAGTTGTCTTCATACAGGGGCGTGGATGGACAGTTGAACTGGACTCGCGTTTGCTTCCAAATCTAGAACAAGCTATCTTCACATCAATAAACTTCCCAGATTTCTTTGAGCGACGGCTAGCTTTTATTGTGATGCCAAATCCAACAGAGCGAGCGTACTCCCTGTAGAAAGAGTATGCTGCTTCCTTCGTTTGAAATTCTAAACCAATCTGGGGATCTGTACTCAACAATCTATGATGAACATCAACAGTGGAGTTTGTCCCCACCTGATTCATAATACAAGCATCATTTTCCTCACTGTCATGCTGGGGGGCTACCATCATATCTTCACCCCCATTATGAGAATTTACATTTTCCCCGCTGTTACAGTGGGGTGCTACCAGAATATTTTCACTCCCCTCGTGAGAATTTACATCCTCTTCCTCAGCGGGCATTATGCTGGAAGACTCTACAACATCCAAATCTACATTTTTGTCAGAGTCCAACCTTTTTTTTTATCTGAAGGAAGTTCAAACTACCTTATGAACTCTTAGATTCTTGAAAGAACATGGGAAAATTTTTTCACAAATTTCAGGCAAAACAAAGAAGTACACTTTGTACAGATGACAAATCCAGAAACATATTTCATGAAAAATGATATGGCAATGACCAAATATTTTAGTTTCGGGGGGTAAGAATTCACACTATGAAGGCAGAAAATACTTCAAGACAAACTGAGTATGCCTGTATAAATTCATTGCTGGCCGTTCGAAGATCTTTCAAGAAACTTAAGTTTTGTGGAATGATGAAAAAAATGGGTACTTCCCTCCACCACACTCCACAAGCCAGGTCAATCCGAGCCATTACATTCATTTTAATCAACTTAAATAACTAAGTAACTCAATCCAATCATTTGTGCATGCGTGCGTGTGTTGATTTTTCCACTCACTCTGACAAAATTGAACAAAAAATTTTCACATGATTGACCTGACCCCATGCCATTGTAAGTCAATGACTGATTAAACAGTAACACCCAGACTCAAATACAAAAAAGAGAATTCACTACAAAACCAACCAACAAAGCCTTCAGTCCAAGAGCTCAAGTCAGGGACAGCGCCACCATATGATCAGTGGGTGCAAGTGTCCCCACTGAATTTTCCGCACTCTCCAAGCAGTGAAGTCCAAACCTCATACGACAATAGCGCCTACAATAATGTAAAGTATTTCTCTAGTCATTGGAATTGGATGTATCAACTTTTATCCATATCCTTGTGCACTGTTACAAATCTTTATGTAAACAAATAACAGACTATGCGATGAAACTAAATCCATTGTACTCATCTCACACAGAAGCATTTCAGCAGATGAATAATTGGCATAGAAAAAAGAAATGATGGTCGCAGTACGACACTTTCCATGCACCAAAACACGTCAATGACCGCAAGAAGCCGTCATCACGTAATTCCATTCGTTCGTAGTCAATAATTTGTACGCCCCACTAGTCACCAACACAGAGAAAAGACACGAAGTATCGGATATGGATCTTCTACGCATGTGGAAGTCCGAAACTTAGTTATTTTTTCTTACTTGTACGAGGAATTCTCCTCATGTTTGATACTCTTTTTCGCCACGTAACAAGACAACCCCAGTGAACCCACGTCGGAGACACTCCTTTCACTTGTCCAAGGCTCAAATCTGTCACCTTTAGAACCATTTGTCTCGTGGGTGATTTAAGGGTACGACAAAATGAAGACAAAAATCGCATTTTTGCGTCATTACGCGATTGCCCACGCCGACAAATGGCCCGCCCCGGCTCAAGTCATGATGGGGAGCACAGCCGCGAGCCACTCGACACTCGCGAGGCGGTCCGGTCCCGATGCGATGCTCGGATTACTCGAAGCGAAGGCGAAGATTGAGCTGAGGAAATGAAGAGAGGGAAGCGCCGGAAAAAGGAGATTTACCCGGAAGAGATGAAACAAGAGCGTTCCGGTTCAGGAGCTGGCGGCTAAGCAGATGAATTCGGGAGCTTCTGGTCCGATTTGATGATGATTGGAAGAAGAAGAAGAAGAAGAAGAGGAGAGAGAGAGAGAGCAGAGGAGAAGCAGGCGACTGAGAAGAAGGGAAGGGGGAGGGAGTAATTAATGATAATATTGTAATTTTTCATACACCGATTATTTTAATGCTGTGCCTAACCACTATTTTGAGAGTTGGATTGTAATAAGTGTCTTGAATCATTGACTGACATGGCTTTTATAATTGTATAGTCGATCATGATTAATCATTATGTACCAAAGATTGCAGAGTGGGATGTCGTCCCTACACATTCAATTAGTCAACTTGTTGCATTAAGGATAGCGACATTATCAGCATCTTTGATATATGAGTTAGTTTGATTGAATTCTTGAAAATTTATTTAAAATGTGATGTTGTTTTAGAACTTTTAATTAATTCGATTGGATCCTTAAATTAGTCATAAAGTGTTTTATATTATTTGATTTAGGTCCTAAGCAAGACTTTAAAAGACTTTGACATTCTGGAATAGACAGGATAGAAGGAGGATCCCCTCGTTAAAAATGGAACCCCCACAAGGTGCTCGGTCACAAGAGAAACCCTTCACAAGGTTTCCCGGGTAACCCCGCCTGGATTCCTGCGACGCCTTCCCCCTTGAAACACAGGGGCGTGGTACAGGAAAATGAAGGGTCTCCTCTCGCTTGAGAGGAGACCCTTCTTGAAAATTTATTTAAAATGTGATGTTATTTTTGAACTTTTAATTAATTCGATTGGATCATTAAATTAAACCTATTTGATAACCTAGCAACGTGAGAACCCAAGAAAAAAAATGTTGTACCTTATAGCTGTTTTCTATGATCACTCAAGGAATCAATTCACCGTCCTAAATGCGCTTTATAGTAATGCGTTTTGACATACCTTTCGGCACAAAATTGTTGTAACTCGCAAACACATCAAAAGTGTTCGGTAAACCATCAAAATTTGTTCTTTTGTCATCGGGGATCTGTAATAGTACCCTTCGGCAAAATGTTTTGAGTCTAACGTTTGCATCCGAGAAAAAAATTAAACCCCCATCGTCTGTCTACCTCGAGGATTCAATCATAAACATGTCGTCCAAGCTGAAATTAGCAAAATTCGCAAGAAAACACAGCTGAACCTATAATACCTCACATTGTTTCTGCTTCCCGGCTAACCTCTTCGGACTTAAAAACAAGGAATTTACACGCGTTCATAAACATTTCTTAAGGTGAAGCAAAACCAAGTCAAGTACCGACGAATTCCCTTCTTTAGACGAGGACAGTCCATGACCAGCTCTGGATGGAGCCTCAAATGGGCGAGAGCCGACAGGAAGAAAACAGAACGAACCAGCTCAGCGAGGATGTCACATAATACGATCTTGAAAATGGGAAGGGCAGAAAGACATGAAGGACAAAGACGAGACTGCGGTAACACAATGAAGCTTGTGCAGAACAACTGTTCAGTTCAGAACATACTCACCCAGATCTCTGTGTGTCCTATTTAAAGCACTGCATTAAATGGATATCCGATAGACTTGAATTTTGTGAAGTAATCAAGCGAAGGAATGTGTAACAGGGCTGCACGTGCCGACACACACAGTACTACAAAGTTTCGACCCTTAAACCAAATCTATTACATGGGCCAAGGATCTTAGTTTTGCTAGAAAAGAACACCTATGTGATATCCCACATTTAGTATTTCTGAGGCGGTTGTTGGGTTGGCAGTAATCCAAATCGCTTCTTTAAAAGAACTCTCTGCCTTGAGTATTTGTCATCAGGTGAGAAGCGAGCTGCAGAAAGAACATGATCAAAATGTAAATAAATACATAAATCAAAAAACACTTAATATTGTAGAAACCTTATTAAAGAAGTTCTGCAGTAAACAATTAGCTGCAATACGTGAGGCATGATTAAAATCATATGGACTAAAAACACTAGGTGGTTTTGAAGCATATATATTTCATCTCTACTGAACTGCAGCTTCACTGGAGGAAGAAAGTGCAGGATAGTTAAGAGTGACATTTGATCTAAGTCCATTAGCATTCAAAGCTAACCATTGCCACTAGACTTCTTAGCTTTGCCAAGATGGACTATGACGGCAGGATTCATTCAAGGGGTCCACACACAAGAAGAATGTGTGAATAGATAACAAATGAAAATTCAACTTTTGGACTAAGAACACTCGTCGGTTGAAGCATTATATGTTTCATCTCCACTGAACTGCAGCTTTATTGGAGGAAGAAAGCGCAGGATAGTTAAGAGTGACATTTGATCTAAGTCCATTAGCATTCAAAGCTAATCATTGCCACTAGACTTCTTAGCTTTGCCAAGATGGACTTCAAAGGTAGGATTCAACTGAGTCCACACACAAGAAGAATGTAGGAATAGATAACAAATGAAAATGCAACTTCTTCCATAAGGGCAAAAAATGTTCTCAACAGTGGCAGAGAAAGAGGATAACTTAAAAAACTTGAACAGCCTTGTGTAGCAAAATCAAACAAATATAACAATCAAATACATAAGAAAAGAAAAATGAAAGATCAAATGAGGTGAGGTGACTTACCCGGATGTGCAGATTGTGTAGCGAGACCCAGGGGTGATTCTTTCTGCATACAATCAAGCAGCCACTTTAGGACACAAATTGACAAAATAGTATGGAAGTAAGAGAGGCCCCAAGTGGGCACTGACTGCTACCCAAAAACCAATCACCAATCAAATCATGCTCTTTATAAGGCGAACAAGCTGGATTCTTGTATAATTTTGTAATTATCTGTCTACTAACCACACGAATATCACTCTCTGGCAGGACAATCACATGTTACAATTTAAAACCTGATGCTCCTACCCAATTCTGTGAAATGTTTTAAGAGAGTCGAAACAACCATCATAACATCCAAAAATAATTTTCATTTGCTCACCGCAAGGCATATACCGAAATCACCCTACATTTACATAAGGACTCTAAAGCAAAGCTCATTTTTCCTACTCTGTTCGATAAAGTAGCAGGCATAAACTACGGTGTCACATTAAGCTCGGCGTCTCTTTTCCTAACTCAAGCGTCACCGGATGAATCCAATCAGCAGGCGCGAAATTAGTATCATTACCACCATTTCAGGAACCACGAACAACCCATGTATAATCAAGACAAAATTAATATCTAGAGAAAAGGAACAACACAGCACCTTTGTGGTGTACACTTTGTCACCATTATCGTTAATGTAGAACTGAAGATACATCGCGGCTCGGCAAAACCTGCAGATACGGGAGCAAAATCAATGGAAAAAGACCCAGATAAGCAGAAGTCCACCATTAACATTCCAGGAACCGAAATCCAAGCATCCACGCAAAACAACGAATACCCAGTAAGCCCAATACTACGTTAACCACCAGAAACTTTCAGTGGACAACGATGGCAAGCTTCCATGCGGTTCATTACGAGCAAAGCAGAAACCTTTGTATTCACAAGAAAAAGGGTTGCAACATGCGAATAAACCATCGTTTGAATTCGTAGAACTGGCTACACAGAGAGAGAGAGAGAGAGAGAGAGAGAGAGAGGCATACACAAGGCAAGAACTGAAGAGAGAGAGAGAGAGAGCAGAAACGGGTCGGCGGCAACTTCAGCTTCCCCGCAAGCTTCTTTAATAGCGACGAGAGAGCAGGGCAAACTAGGGCTCCGAAGGGCTTTGAGAATATGGTTCAAGGCAGATTTTTAGTCCTCTGAATTTTGGTAGTTGTGTAATTTGGTCCTTTTAAATTTTATTCTATGCAATCAAGTCCTCCGACTTTCTGGATTTGTCCAATTTAATACTCTAATTTTTATTTTGCACAATCAAAATCCTCCAACTCTAATTAGTGCTTTGTTTGCACGCTGTAACTAGTAGTATCAAATTACGATTTACTTTTTTCTTATATTTCTCGTTTATTTTTTGCTCATTTGACGTCAAATTAGTATCACATTTCATTTTCTACCGCATAAGCAATGCCACTTACCCAAAAAAAAGAAATGCCGCTTTATTAGCTAATTTGACAGGACGATTACAGCGGTTGGGGAAGGCTCTATTGCAATAAAATGAGAAAAATAGAGGATTAAACTGCACAAAATACTTCTTAGAAATCAAACACACAACTATAGAAAGTTATAAAAAAAAAAGTTAGAGAACAAAATTGCACCAAATTAAAAGGATCAAATTTGTACATAACCTTCTAGGTCTCCAAGGAAATGATTTGAATGGAATAAATAAATAAATAACACGAAAAGGAACGGGCTTTTTTGGGGAAATGAGGGCTAGCCTACCCAACCCAAATTTGACCGAACCCATCCATTTGACGACCCTAACCCAAACCCATGGGCCTTTTTTCTTGTGAGGGGACGGGGAAACGGTGTATTATCCAATCAAACTAAATCCAACAAATCAATGTTTTTAAATATATTTGTGATTCTTGATCTATCATCCATTTTTGCCAAGCAATAAAATTGAAATATGTTTTTTTTTTCAAGTTAATATTTGAACCGAATATGCCGTAACTAAAACTAACACATAGAGGGAGTTTCTAGCGGTGATCACTCTTCTTCACCCGTTAAAGAAAGAGAGTATCATTTTCCTATACAAACTAGAGTATATAATTTCTTATATCACCTATTTAAGCGTCATTTCAATTGAGACCGTCCATGTCGAACTTAATTGTGTTGATGTGATAAACGTGTTTCTTTAATACGAATTTGTTTCATGCATGTCTAATCTTTTGAATTGTTAATCATATTAAAATGACGTTTAAATACATGTAGGCACGTTAAGATATGTCTAAGCACTCTGTCTTAGAGCTCATTTTTACAAAAGGTTTTTGTCTAACTTGTATGATAATGTGTGGTTTTTGTCTTTCAAGATTACCACGGGTTTATTGAATTGATCATGTTGGAGTTGGACAAATATCGCATGTGATACAAGCATGACCAAAAAAACATGAAGCATCTTCCCTGACAGAAGTAAGCCCACAAAATCATATTAGAGAGCAACAGGGGTTTACCTCAAGACACCATACCCTATTTTTCATCTATCATCTCCTCCTCAATTCGTAAAAATGGATTGTAAAATAATGGTTTTTGTCTTCTTCTTCTTCTTACAATTCGGGGACATAGACATGAAGAAATGGCTTCTTGAAGAGCTACCTAAAGGTCCGACCTTCATAAATCAATTTTGTGTAGGTAAACTTTTTTTTTTTGGTCAGTTTTATTCTACTTGAACTTTTAACTCTCATTCTCATATTTTCACACTACCTCCTTATAGGGCATGAGAGTCAAAATCTACACTTAAAACTAAATTAGTCCCACCCCCAATCTTTTAAAAATGTGAAGATTCGAATTTCTCACTCCTCCCTTCTCAAGTGGGAAGGGTGAACCTAGTGATTTGTGTGCAGGTAACTTGACTCAGAACATTTTGTACATGGTTGGTAAGATCAATTTAATATACCAACCTCATATTCCCAAGATTACCTCTTTGCAAGTACTCATGACCACACATTAGCAAGTTAGCTGACTCCTTGGCAAGTGATGGTTGCTTGATCTTACTCCCTGCGCTCTTTCCCCTCCTGTTTCTTCTTTGGTTGCTAACCTCGCGCAGTTCCCATTGGAGAAAAGGTTCCATGCAAACGATTACAAACGTAAACTCGCAGCTCATTGGCCTGAGAAGCCAGTCAAAAGATTGTCAAATTTATTTCCACTGGAAGTGGAAAGGCCTGCCTGTACTCCACCCCTATACCCCCACATTCCTCAATGCATCAATCCAAGGGGGGTAGAGAAAACACAGAGAGAGAGAGAGAGAGGAACCCTGCTGCTGGCAAACGTTAACATAATAGATGAGACCGAATAAATGGAGAATTTACTGACTTATCTCAACAAATCCTATTTCTAATTGAGCTGATGCAATCCAAGATACAACAGGAACAACAGCCTGTACAACTGACGACGACCCTACCTCGAGCTTACCCTGACTTTCCTCAGGATTCCATAATTAATACAACAGCCGATCTATGGTGATGAAATCATTAGACTATCCGCTATCTTACAAACACTACAATTGGAGAGTTATGTATTACTTCCATTTGAGATGTAAGTTCAACTGCCGCCCTTCGGCAAACTACAGCTTCTGTTTCCTGTCGAACACAAAAATGTAAGTCAAATATTGACAAAGTTCCAACAAAAATTAAGAGATCTATAAACTGCATGCTATCACCTCTCTTATCTAACAGATGTTAAGCATGTCTTGATGCATCCTCATGCAACTGTGCTGCTCTGACATTGGAATCATCCTGGACCAATTGAGGAGCAGAAAAACCATCATAAGTGTCTCCATTTAAAAGACACAACCACGTCTGACTAAATCTGGCAAACTCACCCTAATACTGTAAGTAAAACCGCCTGGGGATCTGAAGAAGTCCATCTGTCCCTGCGAGAGTAATCACATAAATTAGTCATGCAAGAGATCTACCAAACCCCATAAACTATTCTAAGCCTGAGATACTTTACCAGCCCATGCATACTCTGCTGAGGAGTGTAGTATCCATCATGACTTGGTGCTATTGAGTTGAGTTGCCCCTACAACAGTGGAATCCAGATGCTACATCAATAACCCAAACTGCATGGGAACAATTTACAACAAGCTTGTTCACTTTATTTACAACATACCAGCCCTTGAATCGTCTGCTGACTCCCATAGTAATTATCCCGAGTAGGTGCCATTAAATTTAGTTGTACCTACAAGAAAGTTCCAGCACAGAATTAGCTATACAATGAATTAATAGCCCCCAAAGCAAGGATAAAGAACATGTCCTACCATCCCCGGAACGCTCTGCTGAGTGCCATAGTAGCTGTCAAGGGTGGTCACCGTTCTTGGGGTTAGTTTCTCCTGTAACAAAGAAAGAAAAAAAGAACTCAACTCAACGACATGAACATCCAGCATTTCCCATTCAGCATATACTAGCAAAAATTTTACTGCATTTAGCAAGTCGTCTGAATACAGGACCCCTTGGCAAAAAGTAGTAGATTGATCATAGATTATCACTCCAAGACGAAGAGAGGGGACAAACCATTTGTTGCAAACTTTCTTGTGCCCCGATTGTCATTATATCTGGCTCAGAGGTCACCTGTAGAAGAAAGGAATTGGTGTCATAATCAGATAGGAAGGATGCCAGTAAGAAACAATTCCAATCGCATTGACAACCAACCTTTCTTTTCTTGGTTGGGTTCTTCTTTTTATTTGTCTTGCTCATTCCTCTGACTTGGCTGTCATCTTCTGCACACAATAGACTATGAGTTGCTGATGTCCCGGCTTCAGCAAGACCCTTACTAATAGTGTTTTGACCAACGCAGTTTCCAAAAGCTTCCTCAATTGCACGGGATGCTAGACTGTAAGCCTCCTGGGACAACGATCCCTCTTCACTCAATCTCATTGCCCGCTGGCATAAATCATTGTACCTCTGTACTCTGGATTGAACCTGTTCAGATTCCTCTGTCATCAAAAGCCTGTTCTTTGCATCTTTGGTCCATCTTTTCAAAACATAAAATGATGGAATTGCAGAAAGACCACACATTTGTAGAACAATCAGCGCATGTCGACACAGATAACCTTTGTACTCAAACAACCTGCATATACAAGAAATTTCTGACTTCATCTCATTCCACGTGACAGTGAAATCTTGGTCCTTCTCAAAATCTTGAACTCTGAAAATCGTGCCGGTCTCATCTTGTCTTTCCTCTTTGGGACGACAAGCAACTGCACCCAGAACCTCAACTTGAAACTTCTTAAGAACTGCATGTATATGATGCCGAAACACTCTTCTCAAACGGAGAAGGAGATTTCAGCAGAGGTTGCTTACTCCACGTATCAGACTCTCCTTTGCCTTCCTCTTCATACCTATCCTGCAGAATTGCTTCATACATTTTTACAAACTCTTGCACAGTGGTCTTCTTATGTACATACTTGTCAAAGAAGGCATTTACACTATCAGCTCGCTGAATGCTACACATTCCAGCAAAGAAAGCATCCTTCAGGAAGGTTGGCACCCAATGCCTGCGATCCTCATACAACGAGTGCATCCACTCATCCTCTCTTAGTTCACATCTGTTTATAATCTTCCACCACCTTTTCTCAAATTCTGCCTCAGTCCACGACCTATTGACACATTTTTCAAATTTCGCCATAAAATTATCATGCCTTTTTATCACATGACTGAGATTTTCAGAAAGTTTCCCCCATATTTGCCACAAACAGAAGCAATGACAAGAGCTATGGAAAACATCTGAAATGACTGTTTTAACGGTTTTGTCTTGATCGGTGATTATTACTTTTGGATGCTGACCACCAACGGCTTTCAACCAAGTTTGCATGAGCCAAGAGTATGTAGCAGCACTTTCATCCGACAATAATGCACATCCAAGCAACATGAACTGGTAGTGCTGGTTCACACCAACAAATAAGGCAAGAGGCATCTTGTACTTGCTTCTAATGTAAGTCGTATCGAAGGAGATTACGTCACTGAAACTACTGTAGTCATGCCTACTCTTCGCATCAACCCAAAGCAGACTTCTAATGCGCTGATCATCAGCCAGGTCCACCGCATGAAAGAAATTTGAATTTGAGCATTGCATCTGTGAGAAAAACTCAAGCAAGATCCTTGCATCTCCACCTTCTAATAGGATGTTACGACCTTTCTCAAAGGGATTTCTCGTGTCATTCTTCAGACCAACCACATTTTTATATTCAGCAAACTGTCTAGCCATTGCAGCATACATCTTTCTCGTCTGTTCACTGATAGCTTGGGCCGGTAAAAGTTCATGGTTATGCTCCTTAACAAAGGTATGTATAACCCATTTTCCATCCGACCTTCTCTTCACGTGCATACTTGCTTTGCAATCCGTCTTAGCACAAGCTCGTCGACCAGTTGCATTATCTGGATCTTGCTTGCTTTGGCGGGCCCGAGGCCGATTAAAAGACTTTTCATATTCTCTTTTTGTTCCGTATCTAGAACATGCGAATTTTGCATCAATAAATTCTCTAGACGTTTTTGAACGACGGCTGTTTTGTATTGCGGTGTTGAAACCCATAGACCGAGCATACTCTTGATAGAAAGAATAGGCTTCTCCGTGCGATTCAAACTCCATACCTGAAAGTGGTTCAAGGTTCATATACTCTTTCACCTCCATCATATCTGCTGTGGGGGGATTCAGAGCACCTCCATCTGAAGCATGAGACACATCTCCAAGATCTGCCAGAGTTGTAGTCACCATATCGCCATTATGCAATTTTTCATCGCCATCCAGCATGTTGTCAATACCATGCGGCTCTTCTTCTTCTTTTTCATGTCCACCAGAAGGTAGCCTCAGATCAATGTCCATGACTTTAGACGATAAGCTTCAACAATACGCTATTCTTCGGTACCTGAAAAGTGGAGAAAAAAGTGGGCATTAAAGCAACTCAAAATACTAACCATGCCAATTCGAGTTAGTATATACAAAGGACATGACAAACCACACAAGCCCAATATCAATAACAAAAGTTCTCACAAGTATCAACCTCTTTTATGATCCAATCGAAGTGCATTCACATTTTTAAAGCATTTCTTGGCTGCATTGCAGACATTCACACGAAAGTGGCACAAGAATCAGCACGCGGAGATGGAATTACACAGCTTCAGAAGCAAACAACAGCTCATCTCATAGGATGACCACAACATAAAGAAAATTGACTAATATCTTCAACTACCTTGGAAAAAGAACAGGTCATGCACATGATCCTCCTGAATCCAAAAGAATAACATAAAGTAAACGGAATGAATGACAAACAATAAATATAATGGTTCCTTGATAGGAAGTCATTGCGTAGAAATGCAATCAAGCCCATTTCAAACTGTGCATGCTCAGGGCTATCTCATGTTGAACATCCAGCAGTAGTTGGTGTAGATTTCTCCTTTTTTTTTTTTTTTTTTTTTTTTTGGGGGGTGTTCGAGTAGATTTCTCCATTTAGAATGGGCAAAAGTGGACAATAAGCCCATTTTGCAATCCCATTTTGCAATCCTCAATTACAATGGTGAGCTCCTGTACGTCTCTTTCTGAAAAAAAGGACAAATGACACTACTACAGTTCCCCAAATAAGACGAGAAGGGTTCTCTTTCAAACAAATTTCAAGCTTCACTTAGGTAAAGTACAGATTGGCTTGTACACAGCGAAATACTTACTCTCACGTGATAAACCAAGGCTAGTAAAGAGAAAAGTAAAGAAGCGCGTCCCCAAAGGAGAGAATTTGGAGCTAGTCGATTACATTGGAAGAAGAACACTACACATATCACAGCAAAACGCAATTTTGCCTCGCACCCAGTTCTCAGAATCCCCAGACAAAGAAAGATAACCCCCATTTCCCCCCCTTGAAATCCCAACGAACAAGATCATCGCCATTTAAATTAGCCGAAACCAACGCCCGAGACCTTTCCCGAAGGATCTTCTACCTACCCGAAAGACACAAACCATTGCAGGACTATAGAAGAGGAGAGGAAACGATCGGAAAGCCGAGAAGAAGAAGAAGAAGCAAACGGCAGGAAGCAAGAACCTAAATTCCCACCGTACGAGCCCCCTTTAAACCTCGCGAAACCAGACGCATCAACGACAATTTCACATCGCCCAGTACCCCCCACCATAAGCCGAGCGAGCTTCGCCGGCCGAGGACGGAACCGCGCGTCGACGCGGAATCGGGGCACGCGAGCGCACGCACGCATGCGGACGCGAGCGCCCGACCCATTCAACGTCGCTTCGGCGACGTCACGCCATCGCGGCCGCTCATCCATCGATCAATGGCGACGCCCCCGATCACCGCCCATCGCGATCGTCATCGATCGCGAATCCAACGGGAAAAGAATCGGTGCACAGAAAGAGAGAGAAAGAGAGAGGAAAGAGAGAAGCGAAATTGGGTCTTACGAGTATCGACGAACTGGAGGGAGGAGGAGGGGAAGGAGGAAGAGCGATTGGAGGTCCAATCTCTGGGGAGAGCGTGGGGATCTGGGAGCGGGGGAGGCGGCCTCACGCGACGGGGTGGGGCGAGTGGGGGTGGGGGGGGCGCTGGATCTCCCTCCTCCTCCTGCTGCTGCTGCGGCGTTAGTTAGGGCTCGCCATTCTCTCTCCCTCTCTCTATTCTCTATTCTCTCTCTCTCTCTCTCTCTCTCTATCTCTCCCTCCCACCCGCACTCGCTCGCCACTCGCCTTTTGCTCGCACTCGCACGCCCCGCGCGTGCCGACATCCCGCTTCCGTCACCCCCTCGCCTCCCAGGCGCGTGCCAGCTGTGCCTCCCACCCGCCCCCGCCCCCCGCCCCGGGCCTTAGTATTATTTTTTTTTAATTAATATTTTCTTAATCAAAACTGAAAAAGATTGGACCTAAGCATATCCTTAAAAAAAATTCGCGTGGAAGAAAATGGCGACTTTATAAGGCGAGAAACTCCATAATGTCACTCTCCTATTCCCATTCACTAAGGGGCCCGTTTGGTGAGCATGTCATTACTTCGGTGTTGGTACGGTCCAATGGAGAAGTATAGGGTGAGTTGAGAGTGGGTGAAATGCTTATGTAATGCACTCAAGCTCTTATGACGCAAATAATAACCATTCTAGTCATAAATTGATTATTTGAAGAGAAATAGATTTTTCTATTTCTAGATGAATTTTTAAGCAAAAATACCCGTTTGATAACAATATAAAATTTATATTCTAAAAATATAAATTCGTTTAATAATGTCACAAAATTTATTTCTTTTTTAACGGTGGCACCGGTGATTGACGACGGCGACGGCGATGGATGGAGGATCAGTTGACGAATGATGAGAATAATTTTTATTTCTCATTTTTATTCTAGAAATATAAAAGTATAAAAATTTTACTTTTGATTTCTACTCCAAACCTATTTATGGAACAAAAATCTATTTTAAAAATAGAAAAATAGAATAATTTTATTAAACGGATTTTTATTCTAGAAACAAGTCTGGAATACAAAAATTATTTCTTGAACAAAAATAGGGAGTTGTCATGCACCCCTACTGGCTCCCAACTTGGGACCCTTGATTAAAAGGCTTATTTAGAAATATTAATTGATATAATCTCATAGCTTTTTTCCTCTCATTTTTTCGACATTCTAAGACTACTTTCGTATTAATTTTATAACCGTCTACGTACTCGTTTCCATACTCGAAGTAATCACTCAATTTGTAAGATACACGTTGAGGCTCCGACAGTAAAATATCGAAAAAACACATGATTATATGTGCAAAATGTACGGAAATACGTTATAGTTATTTACATTTAAATTCATACCATATTCGGAAGTGTGTGGAAAATATGTTTGAGTGATTTGAATTTGAATGTATCCCATATCTAATAAGGGAAAATATAGGATTCCAATGTATACCTAATGGCGGCTTCAATAGTCTTTGCATTTGTTTAAGTCAAATGTGAAAGAGTAGAGAAGCAGTTTCAATAAATATTGAGGTTGCTGTCGATGCCTCGTCATCGGTCACGAGTGAATTAAGTAAGGAGAAGGGTCAAGACCGATGGAAAAAATGAAAAAGGCGTACCCGACCTCCCGGTGTGGTTCAATGTACTACTCGTCATAAATTATAGAAGACCTAATATTAACTATGATATTTAATTGGAATAGTTCGATTTCGATTAACATATACCATAGTTTATTGTATTAAAGGTATAAGCATATAATTTGAAAAATTAGTTATGGATAATAACTCAATTATTTGTACTATATTAATTGAATTTTACAATTTCGTTTTTTATTGCTCATTGTTTTAGAAATTAGAAAAGTTACTCACGAATTATAGGATTAATACTACAAAAATCTAAAACTGATATACTAGTGACAAATTTAATTAAACAACTTTGTTACCACAAAATACTCTAAACTATTATACACGTGATATATTTATTGCAAATTAATTTTTTGATTAGTATACTTGTAACAAATTTATTATCGTTAGTTTCTGTTGAATTAGATTATCACCATGAAAAAACACGAATCGGTTTATTAGTGATAAACAAAAGGTAAAACCCAAAATTGGTCCGACACAATAATTTAATAGTAAAATTTAATGGAAACTAAATGAGGGTAAGTTTGTCACATATGTACCAATTTAGAGTATTTAGTTGTAAAAAAATTAGCTTAAGATAAATTTGTCATATGTGTATTGATTTTGAATTTTATGTGGTATTAACTCTAAATTATATTTGTTATGTATTATTTTGATTTCATTTCCATTGGTTGCTCTAAAAATATAATATACAAATTTCTAATAAAGTAGATTATAAAATTATCCAAAAAGTCATAAACTTGTTGTATTTCTATCGATTCAATAATAAATCTTTTAAATCTGTTAGTCTAGTTCTAAATCTTTTTCACCTTTTGCTTATTAAATTTGTTTGGCTAATTTTAAACTGAAATCATGCTCTTTCCACTCTTTATTGGCTCACACCCCACTTATCGCGGTGAATTGACTATGTTATCCCTCTCGTAGTATTAACCCTAAATTATATTTCCTAAAAGGAAAACTTACCCACATTCTTTCTAAACAAGTTTTTTTCATTCTAATTGTTTCTTCCACACCTATTTCATTTTAACGCATTCTTAATGTTTGTTCTGAACTCATTCTTCATTATCATAATTTAAGCAAGTACCATTCATATATTGTAGTACAGAAATTTTGATTTTATTTGCAAATTGTTTACTTCATTTCGATGTATTCTTTTTATGATCGTGAAATTTTCGCTTCGACCTTCTGTACAAATTTATAAGAATTTACTTAAAAATTGAAGATTGTGGTTGATAAATGCGTTATATAAAATTTATTCGAAGATTATCTTCTTACTTCTGCTTAACTTATTCTTTGAATAACAGTTTTCTAGTACACAAAAAAAGAAATATAGAACTCATTAACAAAATAAATAGTTTTTTTTTTGCTTAGAAATACAATAGTTAGTTAGCTATTCACAAAATAAACTATTTTGTGGAAAAGATGTACACTAATTTCTTTCTAAATGGAAAAAGAAAAGAAAAACCCAATAAAGGAAAAGAAAGTAAAACATTAATCTTGAATCAAGAGTCGCCCATATTTAATCTCAAGAAATGTTATTTGCAAAGAGCATGAGTAGTTTTGTCTCTAGAAAAATTTAAATACAAGAACAAAAATGTAATAAATAATTTTAAATCAAGAGTGAGATCCTAAGAGATAATGTATTCAATTCATTGTGATAGGAGTGTCAAGAGCTAATAAAAGAATGAAAATAGAGCGAGCCTTGAACTATTTTTTTTTTTTTTTACTTTTTATTACAAATCTCTTGAGTTTTGTTGTTTTTCACTTTAACTCTTGGAATTTTTTTTTTGGAAAAATTTCAAATAAGAACCCATAATGAACCTATTTTCTCAAATAAGAATCCAAAATGAACTTTGTATCATATAAGGACCCGAAGTGGACTCATTGTTTCAAATAAGAACCCAAAGTGAATTTTGTGTCAAATAAGAACCCGAAGTGATCAAGTTAATATCTATTGAGGACCTTAGTTTACGACAGGCATTTTTCCGACAATTAAAATATGGGCAATTTTGTTAGAAATTTGTGATTAGAAAAAAAAAGGAAAAATTCTAAATTAATTATTTTTTAGGTTTTTTAATTTAGATGTTTACGTTTTCTTCTTTCTTCTCCCCTACCGCTCCTCAACCAAATCACTGCCCAATGATTATCACGACTCAATTCTCATTCGCTCCTCGCCTTGCTCAATTGGCGGAGAATTTGGGTCTTCGCAAACAAAGAAATAAGTATTTGGTTTTCTTCTTTTTTTTGAATTCGTGCCTTAACCAGCGGAGAATTTGAGTCTTTGACTTTGCAAAGGATGGGTACAAGGAATGGGGAGAACTTCGGTCTTTCACTTTGTAGAGGATGGATACAAGGAACGGGGAGACCGTAGAAAACTTAGGTTTTTTTCTTTGTTTCTGTTTTAGGATTTGTTAATTTTCCCTATATATATATATATATATATTTTTTTTTTTTTGGACAAAATTGCAAAAACTCCGGTGATTGGAAACGTCACATGCTTGATAGTTGGCGAATATTTGGCTGACCAGCAAGCTCAGGTTCTTATTTAAAATTAATTCAACTACTTCAGGTCCTTATTTGAGACAATGTGTTCACTTTAGATTTTGATCCGATACAAAGTTCATTTCGAATCTTTATTTGAGAAAATTGATCAACTTTAGATCCTTATTTGGAATTTTCCTTTTTTATTTACTTAACCAAGCCTCAAATTTATATAAATTTTGTAATAAAATTTCTTCCACATTAATCCTTGTGATTTTGAATTGACATGGCCACATGATGTGAAAAAGGTATTTTCGCGATAGCTTATGCTCATTCAAAAAAAAAAAAAAGATCTCACGAGGCTTCCTCGTAGTGGAAGATTTCAAGTCATCAGTGGCTTATTATCCATGGAGGTACAATTCTATAATCTTTTACTCTAAGATGGTTTGTTGGCCACATAGGCTTGAGTTTATTAGAATTGGTGTAAGATGATTTGATTAGAAAATTTATGTGAATTCAAAAACTTTAAAATAAAAATTTAAGAATTTGATTTTTTTTTTGAACAGTTTTAAGAATTTGATTGAAAAGGGCATGTAATTTCGACTTATGAAAACTAAGCCTTTTTTCCCCACCCAGACAAAGCATAATCTTTTTCGACAAAAAAAAAAAAAACCCCAAAGCATAATCTCTCGGAAAATAAAAATAAAAATCTCTCTCTCTCTCTCTGGCGTCGACTTATCTCCCTCTGCTTTTCATCCACACAGTGCAAGTAACTTCGCCCCCTCCTCTTCAAACTCCCCAACTCAGCCTCTCTTCGGCTCTGCCTTCCAACGAGGCCCAGGACCGCGAAGTGCGTAGAGAAGCAGAACTACCCGTCTCCTCCCTTCTCTGGTTCGTGCCGATTCCACCTTCAAAATCACGTCTTTCGTTTTCCTCTTCTTTTTGCGTGGGTTCGTGTGCTTTTTTGCGTATGAATCTTAGGATTGGAACTGGGTTTGCTGCGTGTGGATATGAATAAGAGATTGGAGTTGGGTTTGCGTGCAAAGAAGCAGAACTACCCGTCTCCTTCCTTCTTTGGTTTGTGCCGATTCCACCGTCAAGATCGCGTCTTTCGTTTTCCTCTTTCTTTTTACATGGGTACGTGTGCTTTTTTGCGTATGAATCTTGGGATTGGAGTTGGGTTTGCTGCTCGTGGGTATGAATAGGAGATGGGTAGATTCGCCTGTCTTTGAATTTTCTTGGTTGTTGTCGCTTTTTGAGGATGAAAAGAGAAAGACGATGGGAAATCAAGCAGGCATCGACCGGTGGCCGCGAATGCTCTGTTACTGCATGTCTAGTTTTTGGTTGCTTAGTTTTCCTCTTGAGGTCGAATCTGTGATAGAGAAATTATATGCCTAATGATTGTTTTTAATCATTGTAATCTAGCCTCTGTGACCAAAGCTGTCTCTTGTTTCTTCTGGTGTTTTGGATGCATTAATTCATATGCATTGTTAAATTGCCCTTATATAGACTATTCGGATCCTGATCCCCTACACTGACCTTTAATTGTGATGGATGTCTATGGCTTCTGAGTTTTCACTTGGAAACTCTGTGTGTTCACTTTTCTTTTAATTTTCGTGCCAAGTAGCGAGGCTTTTAATCTCATAGACCGTTCCAGTGTTCCTTGTTACAAAGTTGATGTCTGTTTGCTTTGATTTAGGTCTGATCTTCATGTTTCTTCCTAATATCTGGTGTATTGGCATTTCTCTTGACAGGTCTTATCAAGGGCTATAATTTTGCTTTAATTTGCTCAGGAGAACTCGTTTATATATTTTTTCCTAAAGTCCAGCTGAAATTGGCAGGATGGTGGTTGATGTTGTAAGCTCATGTTTGCTTATGATACTACAGGAGGTTAAAAACCTATAAATCTGAACATTATCAGATGTGATCATGGAATTTTCTCTCCCCGTCTCATCCCATAACAGTCAGCTCATCCTGGGATTCAAGTCCAACTTCCTTTCTCCAATTTCTCCTTTAAAATTCGCAAGGCATCATTTACTTTGCAGACACACTGATAAACAATATGCATACAGTTGTCCTTGCCATTCAAGGCTGAAGATTGTTAAGAATCCTTCACTGGACAAGCATGTGGTGAGGCAAAACAAAATTCGCTTTGTTCTGAAACTGAAAACGCTGCTCCTCTCTAAACCCAAACACTTCATCCCGCTTCATATTCTGTCCAAGTGCCGGTCCTACCTTTCACTCTCGGATTCTCGCTCTGTTCTTTCTATGATACTTAGATATCCAGCCATTTTTGAGCTCTTTACCATCCCGACACCGCCCACACCCTTTAATGCAACAAAATCGCTCTTGCAGCTCTGTGTTCGTCTCACGCCAGCTGCATCTGCTCGCAGCCCGAGAATCCAATCTCAAGTCAGCTATCTCCAATGTCCTGGCTGCCAAACTGCAGAAACTTCTTATGCTCTCATCTCACCATCGCCTTGTTTTATCCAAACTGGTTCACCTTGCCCCTGATCTGGGTCTACCTCCAAATTTCCGTTCTCGCCTTTGCAATGAGCATCCGGATAAATTTAAGACTGTTGATACATCCTATGGCCGTGCTCTTGAGCTTGTTTCATGGAATCCAGAGTTGGCTAGGCCACTAACATTCACGGAAGTTGATTCTCGTGAGCTCATAGTTGATCGGCCACTGAAATTCAAGCGCTTAAAACTCCAGAAAGGGCTGAATGTGAAGAGACGCCATCAGGACTTCTTAATCAGATTCAGGGAGTTGCCAGATGTATGCCCCTATACCACTGTTGCATCAGAGCTAAGCAAAGGATCTATTGAGGCAGAGAAGAGAGCATGTGGTGTAGCACGCGAGATTTTGGGCATGACAGTTGAAAAGAGGACTTTAATAGACCATTTAACTCACTTCAGGAAGGATTTTGCCCTATCTAATAAGTTGAGAGATATGATTGTAAGGCATCCAGAATTGTTCTATGTTAGCGTGAAAGGGCAGAGGGATTCGGTCTTTCTAGTCGAAGGATATGATGAGGATGGTACTCTTTTGGAGAAGGACCACTCTTTAGTAATTAAGGATCAACTAATGGACCTTGTTATGGAAGGGAAAAGGATCAGAAGAGAAAGGAGAAAGAGTGAAATGAACAATATTGGTGATTTTATTGTGGAATCCGAGGAGGCTTACAGGGATAATGGGGAATTTTCTGATGATGGTTTTGAGAGTTTATTTGAGTCCGAAGATTCCGATTGGGATAGTCATTTTGACAGCGACAATGAAAGTGATGAGCTGCTGGGGGAAGGGGTGACGAGAGACTTTTGGATTGCAGATACTTCTTCTAGTCTCGAAGGGTTAGATGCGCATTCAGAAATTTGGTGATGAGCGAAAAGTAATGACACTGTAAGTCCTCAAACACAGTTTTAAGGTAGGACGAAGTCCTTAGTGGTACAATTGTCTCTAGAAACTCGCAGAAACCATCGCACATCCTTTTTAGAGATGCAATTGAATGATTTCGTTTGGCCATTCATGCTAATTTCCTCATTATACTTACTGAGCAATGATGTTGCTAACAGACAAGCAATTCGGATCACTTTCTTCCACAACTGATGACTGCCACAGCTAGCAGTCGGTATCCCCACTGCTATCAATTAAAAGGTGCTACTAGGCAAAAGCCTCAACCTCTAGCCAGTAAGTAACAACCTCTATCACTGGCACGTGGGAGATATGCTCCGTTGCAAAAAGGATAGGATGACCTGCTTCCATTCCATCTGCTTAAAGCTCGTGGCTCTCAAGCCTTGTGGATATTATGATTTGTCATTGTTACTTTTTTGGGTGGGTTGGGTGTAACCCGCCCGGTATCCGGAACTGAAGCCCTGACTAATCCAGACTCGGGATTAGAGCAGCGAAGGTTTCTTCCCTCCCAGCAAGGGTCTCTCCGAGTTAATTTGCTGGCTGAGATGTATACTCTTAGGTTGCAAGTTCAGCAAGTGTAGCCAAAGTTGTGACAAATGTGTGGATAATTTTCAGCAACATTGTCGGGTATTTTGAACTTGAATCAGTTTTGACTCGACTGAGAAGAATATGCAGGTTAGTTTTCTTCAAGCATTGTACTGATTAGAGAAGACCGCGTGGTGGGTTAGTCTTCTTCAAGCATGTACTGATCAGGACAGCAAGCAGATAAGAGTTGTGATGGTGAGATCAGTAGGTGACGCTTTGGTTGGAGGCTGTAAAGGGAGTGTGTCACCTACTGTGCTGATGTTGCGGCGGCCGGGGCTGTTTGCCATGCAATTTAGTTAGCAGCATCACTGGCTGCCGCGAACGTTACGCCTTTCTCACCATTGAAACTGATGACTCTGCCATGGTCTATAATAGCTGCGAGGGGAACGAGATGGTTTGTAGTTGCAAGGCCGGGTTCAGCCCATGCAATATGTGCAGCGGATTCAACAAGCAAATGTAGGCTATGACTATTCTGCTGTATTTATTGTTAGAAAATGGGAATGTCCTCACTGGATCAGAATGGAATATTCATGTGTCAGATCCGGATCTCCTGCATCGATGGTTGAACTCATGTGTTGCGGATGACCCCCTTTCCTTTGAAGGTTTTGTCCTTGCTATAGATCAATGCATAGGGCATGAATGACAAGGGATGTATTGATCTTTGGACAGACTACACTACCATGGAGTATGTTCTTGTTGTGCTGTAATGTTGGCTAATCTTATTGCTTATATATTTAATATATATATATATATATATATATATAAACTCATTGATCGTAATATAATTTACTTACCACATGAAAATCATTAGAGAAAAAGTTACTGAGCATATAGAACTCAAAGCTTTCATAAAGGATATTTAGCACCATCTTTAGGCATGCGGCGGCAGAGGAAGGAGGAGGAAGAAGGAAGGAAAAGAAAAAGGAAAAAGAAAAAGAAAGAAAAATAATAAATAATAAATAATAAAATTTTCGATTTTTTAAAAATACAAACAATTAAAAATTCATTTTTAAAAAAAAAGTATAAAAATAAAAATAATTTTTTGGTCAATTAAAAATATTAAAATTCAATTTTTGATAAATTTTTCTAAATAGTTAAATTAGCTAACGAACTGTGAAAAATATTTTTCACTTAAAATTTAGGTCTCGATCGAACACTGGAAAATAAAATTATTTTTCTGAAAAATATTTTTCATTCAAGTTTAGTCGGGAAGGATGGAATGGTGGGGAACGGGGAGGGAGAGGGCCGGCGGAGGTTTCGAGGATAGCGCCTGCGATTGTCGAGAGAGAAACGCCGCGATGTGCGGTACTTTATTCTTGTACTAAAAGAAATAACGCATCGCGGGTTACCGTTGCTTAATGATTCAATGGTTGGCGAAATTTAATTTTCGCAAATTTTCCGGAATGTCACAGACACAGAGGACATCCGACACCATTTAGGGCGCGCATGAGAACCATTATGTTCAAGAAATTGTTTCGGAATGAAATAGATTTTTCTATTTCTATTTTTAAGAAGAGTTTCTAAACAAAAATAACTATTTGATAACGACACAAAATTTCTACTCTAAAAATAGAAATTCGTTTAATAATGACACAATTTTTTTTTCTTTCGGATGGTGGTGGCGACGACCGACGACCTTTAATATAAAAAATAAAAATAAAAATGATTTAGTAACAAAAAAATAATGAATAAAATAAAATAAAATAAATCATAAAAAATAAAATAAAAATATCATTTTATTTTAAAATAAATATATAAAAATAAAAATTGATTTTATTTATTCTATTTTATTTTATTTTATGAATAAATTTATTTTAAAATGAATAAAAAAATGATTTGACAAAACACTCAAGGCAAATAATAATAAATTTATTTTTAATAAAAATAATTTATTTTTATTTATCATAAATAAATTATTTTTAATAAATTTATTTTTAATAAACTAAAAATAAATGATAAATAAAAATAATTTATTTATTTTAATAAATTTAATTTATTTTTAAATGAATATATTTATTTATATTTTTAATAAAATGAGGAGAGGCGGAGGAAGAGGAGGAGGCAAAGACGTAGAGGAGATGAGGGAGGACTCACCGAAATTAGGGTTTAGTGAGAGAAATTATTTCGATTTATTTTCCGAAATTAGAAGTAGAAAATTTTAGCTTTCCGATTTCTCTTCCAAACCGTAAATAGAAAAACCGAATAGGTTTATCAAACAGTTTCTTCGTAAATGGTGCAATGTAAATTTTGGGTTGTCATTCATGCACCTCTTAACGTACACAATTGATGTTTTCCAAGTCCAAATGGATGGATGGCATGTTCTCTCATACCTCGTAAAGTCGCGAAAGCTCCCTATTACAAATGCGGAATTCTGTGGGATAAAAGGGGAGGGAGGGGTTCCAAGGACATGGGGACATCATTCTAAATGTGTCGTAGGATAAGGTTGGAGGAAAGGAGAAAGCGAGTTTATCCTGAGGAGATGAATATGAAAAGATGGTTGGGCAGAGGGCTTGTCGTGAAAAGGGCGGACCCGCCGGAGCGTGCTCACGTGGCCATTTTGACAATCGCCGTTCTTTTCTTAATCCCCACCTGCTTTCCTTTGACCCGAAAGAGAAAAGGGAAGGGGGAAAGAAGGGAGGGAAAGGGGAAAACGGGTTTGTCGTTATCGTTTATCTGCGTTGGCTGACTGACCGACGCAACGACAGGACAACCCGGATGTCCGATTCTTGTGTTCACATCTCCCTCCACCTCACGTTCCCCCATTCGAATATTCACGCTTCATCGGCCAATTAGTCATGACGTGGCCTGGAATTGTCCTCGGACAATGGACTTAATTGTTGGCATTACTTTGGATTGGCACGTCATTAGTGCCGAAATCCAAATCCGACCTAACAAAGATAACATTGTCCAACCAACCCGTCGCAGCACTCTTCATGGCCGGCGTTGATGAACCGGATCAAAAACTATTGAGGCTTCACAAATTGCGAGGAATTCGTTTCTACATACGGGGTCTCGTTTTGGCACGTACGTAGTTCGAAAACCTAACATCGGAGAACTTCGAGAAAATGAAAGATTCCCGTAGGTTTTAGCCCTAGCTTGACCTCGCGTTAGGTTTCTCTTCTAATAATCAACTCGCGTTCGGTTCCATGTGGTCTTTGGATGTGGATGGTGCAGGACTTACTGAATAATATATTATTTAGGGCAACATTAGCCACCTATGTAAACGCAGCGTAGGTTTTGAAGTGTCGGAACTTGCCCACCTACAAAGCACCGGGGAAAACTCATGCCGAGTGCCGAGGACCTAGACATGTGATCAAAAAGAGGAGACGAATTTTCTTATCCACCAGACACCCTTTTCCATATTTTATCTTTTGGTGACGAACATCAGATATTATATCGCGAAACCCTCTTTTCCTCTCGTCAACCACGTCATACTGGCTACTGCAACACTTCTCGGCCTCAATAATGAGTTCCCGTTGAAGTACAACTACGTGGCACGAGATGTGATTCGTTTGATCTTGCGAAGGAGAGCCCAGTCTCTTATTGGAGCGGGGCCTCGGCGACGGCGACGTCGGCTGGGGACCCCCCCAGCTCAAGCTGGATCACGTGATTGCCGCGGCAGGGAATCTTTTCTTCGCTCCTTGGCAGGCAGAACTAGGGGTGTGCATTGGACCCGGGAACCGTCTGGACCTGCCTGGAACCTGACCAGGAACCGCGCGGAACCTGGCGATTGCTTGAGGAACCGTCAGGTTCCTGGTCCATTGTTGAGAACCTGGGAAGGCCAGTTCCGATTGGTGGGCGGATCCGCTCGCCCACCCACCCTGACTAGACTATTTATAATTAAAAAAAAAAACAAAAAACAAAATTCGCGAAGCCCCCTTGCCCCTACCCCCTAATTCGCGAAGCCCTAATCGCGTTTCTTCTTCTTCAGCCTTCAATTCTCTCTGTTCCTTTCCTTCTCTTCGACTTCGATTCCACGGTTCCACCCCGAGTATCCACGCCGCCGCCGCTGCTGCTCCTCCTCCGCCATTGTCCGCCCCCTCGCGCCGGTCACCACTCGCCAACCGCTGCTCCTTCGCCTCTGCAAGAACTCTCGACCGAGCCGGCGAGCCCCTTTTCCGTCACTCAACAAGGTACGAAGCCCTAATTTGCGTCTCATCTCTTGATTCTCTTCCAATTTCTTCCTTAGTCTTTGATCATCTCTCTGTTTCTTCCTCAATCTCTTCTCCTCGTCTTCGGTTCCTCACCAAGCATCCACGCCGCCGCCGCTGCTCCTCCTTCGCCATTGTCCGCCCCCTTGCGCCGGTCGCCACTCACCACAACCGCTGCTCCTCCGCCTTTGCTGTCTGCCCCCCTCGCCGACGCTTAGTCCCGACTCCCTTCGTCTTTGATTCCTTACTGAGCCTCGACGCCGACGCCGCCGCTGTTGCTCCTCTGCCACCGTTGGCGTCAAAATCGGTTCCATGGATCCATCTGGGAACCATCCACGCAACAAACGGGTGGATCCCGGTTCCGATTTTTCAGAACCGGTCCTTGGCGGGCGGTTCCCGGTTCTAGCCGGATCGTGCACACCCCTAGGCAGAACTACGGTAGGGGAGGGTACCTCGTCGCGGTGCAGTCTTTCGTGCGATATTTTTTTTTTTCTTTTGTAAGTGGTGGGTGGGGGAAGGGGGCGCTGCTCTGCGATGCCTCCATTATTGGGGGTGGGTCTTCCCAGATTCGAACCCCACCTAGATGTACAAGTACAACACCGCGGACACCGCGCTGCATCTATAAAATGCTCGCTCGCTCTCCAATTTGCCTTCTGATTCATGCAGATCTAAGTCTCTCCCTCTCTAAGATTCTCTCTTCTCTCTCCTTCTGCTCCGTTCGCCGATTCTTGGCGCAGAGAGGGAAGGGAGGTCGATCTTCTGCCGGTGCCGGCGAGGAATCCTTTGGGAAGCAGGGCGAGAGATGGCGTCGTCGAGCAAGATAAGGCTGCGGAGCTCCGACGGGGAGTCGCACGATGTGGAGAAGTCGGTGGCGGTGGAGTTGCAGGCGATCAAGCCAATGATCGAGGACGGCTGCGCCGACAACAAAATCCTGCTGTTCCCGCTGCCCAACGTGCACAGCAAGATCCTGACCAAGGTGATCGAGTACTGCAAGATGCACCAGGACCGTGAGGCCTGGGACGCCAGATTCGTTGACACCGACGAGGCCACCCTGTTTGAACTCTTCGAGGTCAGTTGATTCTCTCCCCCATCTTTCCCTTGTTTCCTTTTTAGGGTTCCTTTTTCCTTTTTTCTTTTTCGGGGGCCTTCGGTTGGCAGGAGATTGGCGTGCTGTTCTCGAATTAGGTTTTGTAGGCTTTTTATTTTTGGGGGTTTGGTTGGGAGGCTAGGTTTTGCGAATCGGCGATTAGGGTTTCACTTGTTCTGTTTGACAGATTTTTTGTTTGTGCTGACTGAATGATCGGATTGTTTTCAATGAGACTGGGAAGTTAATAAGCTGTTCCACTTAATTGTTACTTGGTCTGACGCATGTATGAATTGATGTCTGTTTAGGCCGCAGACTATTTGGACAACAAGGGCTTGTTGGACCTCACATGCCAGACTGTGACTAACAGGATCAGAGACATGATCAAAGGCAAGACCCCTGAGAAGGCCATGGAGGAGATACGCAGGCGCTTCGGCATCAAGAAAGAGGAGAAAGACTTTGCCCTTACCGAAGAGGAGGAGCGCAGGATCCTCAGCATAGAGGAGAACGACTCTACCCTTACCCCAGAGGATATACGAAGTATCCTGGGCGTTTGTTAAGTCTCCTCCTGAACCTATGTAAGATGATTTGGGTTTTATTTTGCCGTGTCAGACTTTTAGTCGTTGAAACATCTAGTATATGACTTTGCTTGGCTCACGAATGTAGAATAGCGGTTCGTTATGGTGGCATTGTTGGTTGGCTGGAGCCTGGTTTTGGACTTAAGTTCCCTTTTAATGTTACTAAGATCATCCTGCCTGATGATGGCCCTATTGATTTGATTATTATAATTTGGCCCTATTGAATAAGAGATTGGAGTTGGGTTCGCGTGCAAAGAAGCAGAACTATCCGTCTCCTTCCTTCTTTGGTTTGTGCCGATTCCACCGTCAAGATCGCGTCTTTCGTTTTCCTCTTTCTTTTTACATGGGTATGTGTGCTTTTTTGCGTATGAATATTGGGATTGGAGTTGGGCTTGCTGCTCGTGGGTATGAATAGGAGATGGGTAGATTCGCCTGTCTTTGAATTTTCTTGGTTGTTGTCGCTTTTTGAGGATGAAAAGACGATAGGAAATCAAGTAGGCATTGGCCGGTGGCGGCGAATGCTCTGTTACTGCATGTCTAGTTTTGGGTTGCTTAGTTTTCCTCGTGAGGTCGAATCTGTGATAGAGAAAGTATATGTGCTCTTGAATTATGTCTTGAGAAGTTGTTGGAATTGGTTGTGATCCTGCGAAATGGGTTTGATTAGTCCCAAACACTTTTGGTTTTGGTGTGAAGACGTGGGATTCTCGTGGTTCTGCCGTTACCCTTATGCTGATTTTCCCCCTCCCCCGTAAGAAGATGTCCCCCCCTTCTCTTGGTCATTCACAACTTTGTGCAGAAAAGCCACTCCCCTTTGCTTTCCGATTCCATAAATCTGCAGCTCCGCTCCTCCTCCTCTTCCTCCTCCTCTGAATTGCTTCTCCACGGTCTTAATGCCAGCGAACCTCGCCATGCTGCAGTGGCGGTGCCTGCTCAGTGACTGAGCAGACAGCGTTATCTCATCAACGAAGGGTCATCATTGCTTTGACTCAGTAAAGGAGCTCAGTCAGTAAAGGAGCTCAGTCCCTCTCTCTCTCTGTTTAGGGGAAATCTAGTGTGCGAACTATACAAAAAAGTGATAAGGCAAGGAGTTGGACGATTTGATGTCCATTTCCAAGATAACTTGACACATAAGTAACCGAATATGTAAAAAATGTAGCTAGAGGGATTGAGATAGATTCTTGCGTTTCTTTGATTTGCCAATCTGCTTCTGATTCCGCTTCCTGATGCTTGATTTCTTTTGGAGTGCGAGGTCTGTATTCCAAGTGGTATGTGCTTTTCAGTCGACGTTCATTCTTTTGTTCTCTTAGGGATTCAACCATTGCTCTTCTGTGCTCGTGCTGGGGTTTGGATACCTGTTGTCCAGATTATCGCCCGATCTTTTCTTAAAGAACTCTCCTTCCATAGAGAGGAGCGCTGGTTATTGTCTTTTGATTGGTTAGACTTTTGGAGTACCACAGGTTCTGTGCTTTTTCCAGGGATTGATCAACACCCCTGAAATAGAAACAGATCGTCAGTTGTCTAGTACCACTTACCAAAACCTTGGTGTTTTGGGGATTATGAAGGATTACAGTAGTGAGAATGGATCTAACACAAAATATAAAAATTATCTGGATATAGAAACCGTTATATCCCAATTTTTTTTTTTATCGAGTTTAGATCATGCACATTGATTTGATCCTTTCCTTATGTTTGTTAAAAATGACATATCAGTGGATGACTAGAATGACATTTTGTATTTCTTCAGGTAGCCTGTGTAGAAAGGGTCTGGTTCTCTATGGAGCAAGCTTTCCACAGATTACTACATCACAAAAGTTCAAGAAAATGTGCAAACCATATTAGTTTCATTTTGAGGAATGTATATTGATTAACTTGCATCACATCCTTCATAACGTGCTTGCTGCTTAAGGACAGTTGCTTAAGCGCATACAGGTACTTGCACAGATAAGTGATGGACTTTTGTGCGTGAGATTTTTTTTCAACGGAGATTTGTGCAGTTTGGTGCATTGGGTTGATGATATTTAGGGTGTAATTAAGTTATACCAGGCAAAGGATATTTATGGTTTGCCCTATTTAAAAAATGTAAGATGATATTAATTAGCTAAATGGTTGGCACAGGAGGAAATAAAGGTGATGTGCCAAATTTAGTTTCCATGGAATTTATCTAGTGCTATACATATGCCTAATGATTGTTTTTAATCATTGTAATCTAGCTTTGCGACCAAAGCTGTGTCTTGTTTCTTCTGGTGTTTTGGATGCATTAATTCATATGCATTGTTAAATTGCCCTTATATAGACTATTCGGATCCTGATCCCCGACACTGACCTTTAATTGTGATGGATGTCTATGGCTTCTGAGTTTTCACTCGGAAACTCTGTGTGTTCACTTTTCTTTTAATTTTCGTGCCAAGTAGCGAGGCTTTTAATCTCATAGACCGTTCCAGTGTTCCTTGTTACAAAGTTGATGTCTGTTTGCTTTGATTTAGGTCTGATCTTCATGTTTCTTCCTAATATCTGGTGTATTGGCATTTCTCTTGACAGGTCTTATCAAGGGCTATAATTTTGCTATAATTTTGCTTTAATTTGCTCAGGAGAACTCGTTTATATATTTTTTCCTAAAGTCCAGCTGAAATTGGCAGCACGGTGGTTGACGTTGTAAGCTCATGTTTGCTTATGATACTACAGGAGGTTAAAAACCTATAAATCTGAACATTATCAGATGTGATCATGGAATTTTCTCTCCCGTCTCATCCCATAACAGTCAGCTCATCCTGGGATTCAAGTCCAACTTCCTTTCTCCAATTTCTCCTTTAAAATTCGCAAGGCATCATTTACTTTGCAGACACACTGATAAACAATATGCATACAGTTGTCCTTGCCATTCAAGGCTGAAGATTGTTAAGAATCCTTCACTGGACAAGCATGTGGTGAGGCAAAACAAAATTCGCTTTGTTCTGAAACTGAAAACGCTGCTCCTCTCTAAACCCAAACACTTCATCCCGCTTCATATTCTGTCCAAGTGCCGGTCCTACCTTTCACTCTCGGATTCTCGCTCTGTTCTTTCTATGATACTTAGATATCCAGCCATTTTTGAGCTCTTTACCATCCCGACACCGCCCACACCCTTTAATGCAACAAAATCGCTCTTGCAGCTCTGTGTTCGTCTCACGCCAGCTGCATCTGCTCTCGCAGCCCGAGAATCCAATCTCAAGTCAGCTATCTCCAATGTCCTGGCTGCCAAACTGCAGAAACTTCTTATGCTCTCATCTCACCATCGCCTTGTTTTATCCAAACTGGTTCACCTTGCCCCTGATCTGGGTCTACCTCCAAATTTCCGTTCTCGCCTTTGCAATGAGCATCCGGATAAATTTAAGACTGTTGATACATCCTATGGCCGTGCTCTTGAGCTTGTTTCATGGAATCCAGAGTTGGCTAGGCCACTAACATTCACGGAAGTTGATTCTCGTGAGCTCATAGTTGATCGGCCACTGAAATTCAAGCGCTTAAAACTCCAGAAAGGGCTGAATGTGAAGAGACGCCATCAGGACTTCTTAATCAGATTCAGGAGTTGCCAGATGTATGCCCCTATACCACTGTTGCATCAGAGCTAAGCAAAGGATCTATTGAGGCAGAGAAGAGAGCATGTGGTGTAGCACGCGAGATTTTGGGCATGACAATTGAAAAGAGGACTTTAATAGACCATTTAACTCACTTCAGGAAGGATTTTGCCCTATCTAATAAGTTGAGAGATATGATTGTAAGGCATCCAGAATTGTTCTATGTTAGCGTGAAAGGGCAGAGGGATTCGGTCTTTCTAGTCGAAGGATATGATGACAATGGTACTCTTTTGGAGAAGGACCACTCTTTAGTAATTAAGGATCAACTAATGGACCTTGTTATGGAAGGGAAAAGGATCAGAAGAGAAAGGAGAAAGAGTGAAATGAACAATATTGGTGATTTTATTGTGGAATCCGAGGAGGCTTACAGGGATAATGGGGAATTTTCTGATGATGGTTTTGAGAGTTTATTTGAGTCCGAAGATTCCGATTGGGATAGTCATTTTGACAGCGACAATGAAAGTGATGAGCTGCTGGGGGAAGGGGTGACGAGAGACTTTTGGATTGCAGATACTTCTTCTAGTCTCGAAGGGTTAGATGCGCATTCAGAAATTTGGTGATGAGCGAAAAGTAATGACACTGTAAGTCCTCAAACACAGTTTTAAGGTAGGACGAAGTCCTTAGTGGTACAATTGTCTCTAGAAACTCGCAGAAACCATCGCACATCCTTTTTAGAGATGCAATTGAATGATTTCGTTTGGCCATTCATGCTAATTTCCTCATTATACTTACTGAGCAATGATGTTGCTAACAGACAAGCAATTCCGGATCACTTCCTTCCACAACTGATGACTGCCACAGCTAGCAGTCGGTATCCCCACTGCTATCAATTAAAAGGTGCTACTAGGCAAAAGCCTCAACCTCTAGCCAGTAGGTAACAACCTCTATCACTGGCACGTGGGAGATATGCTCCGTTGCAAAAGGATAGGATGACCTGCTTCCATTCCATCTGCTTAAAGCTCGTGGCTCTCAAGCCTTGTGGATATTATGATTTGTCATTGTTACTTTTTTGGGTGGGTTGGGTGTAACCCGCCCGGTATCCGGAACTGAAGCCCTGACTAATCCAGACTCGGGGATTAGAGCAGCGAAGGTTTCTTCCCTCCCAGCAAGGGTCTCTCCGAGTTAATTTGCTGGCTGAGATGTATACTCTTAGGTTGCAAGTTCAGCAAGTGTAGCCAAAGTTGTGACAAATGTGTGGATAATTTTCAGCAACATTGTCGGGTATTTTGATCAGTTTTGACTTGACTGAGAAGAATATGCAGGTCAGTTTTCTTCAAGCATTGTACTGATTAGAGAAGACCGCGTGGTGGGTTAGTCTTCTTCAAGCATGTACTGATCAGGACAGCAAGCAGATAAGAGTTGTGATGGTGAGATCAGTAGGTGACGCTTTGGTTGGAGGCTGTAAAGGGAGTGTGTCACCTACTGTGCTGATGTTGCGGCGGCAGGGGCTGTTTGTCAAGCAATTTAGTCAGCAGCATCACTGGCTGCCGCGAACGTTACGCCTTTCTCACCATTGAAACTGATGACTCTGCCATGGTCTATAATAGCTGCGAGGGGAACGAGATGGTTCGTAGTTGAAAGGCCGGGTTCAGCCCATGCAATATGTGCAGCGGATTCAACACGCAAATGTAGGCTATGACTATTCTGCTGTATTTATTGTTAGAAAATGGGAATGTCCTCACTGGATCAGAATGGAATATTCATGTGTCAGATCCGGATCTCCTGCATCGATGGTTGAACTCATGTGTTGCGGATGACCCCCTTTCCTTTGAAGGTTTTGTCCTTGCTATAGATCAATGCATAGGGCATTAATGACACGGGATGTATTGATCTTTGGACAGACTACACTACCATGGAGTATGTTCTTGCTGTGCTGTAATGTTGGCTAATCTTATTGCTTATATATTTTTTTTAAAAATATAAAAACTCATTGAGCGTAATATAATTTACTAACCACATGAAAATCATTAGAGAAAAAGTTACTGGGCATAAGAAAATTCTTTGCACAATCTAATTATGATGGAAAGTTCACTATTACCGTAACAAACTTTGTAATTTGTCAAGACTTCTCAGTAATTTCATAACTTAAAAAGTAATTCAAAACTTTCCAAAATTAGTTGATAACTTATGAACATCTTAAGAGTACAGGAATATGATATATACATCAATACATTTTTTTTTTTTTTTTTTTTTGCGTTGATTTGCAATTCCTCAATTATGGATGTAATTTTCTCTATTTAATTGTTAGTTACAATTCTTAGCAAGTCGTCAGTATATCATTTCAAATTAATAATCGTTTGTAATCACCATGAAAGTTGCTTCGTATTAATAATTTTCGCAACATATGTGTAATTTCCATCAGATACAAAATCTTCGTTTTTGCTAAAAAATATCACTGAAAAACCTGCACGCCACTTGCCAGTTAGAATTCCACTATCAACGGTGCTCATCATTGGAAGAACGCCAAGATGCTCCGAGCATTATTATTTGCGGAAGAGCCCCCACGGGATTTTTTTCGGAATTCGCGTAATCACCGACAATGAAAATGCTTTTGTGGTCCTCAAGAAAGACAAAATAAAAATAAAAATAAAAATAACACAAATAATCGGTAAATGTTAAACTTTTAATTGATTTAATATGATTATGAAAATTGAGCCTAATGATTGTAATTCATTTAATGTAATTCCCAAACTTTTATATATTTTCAAATTGACCTCTATTTAGACGTAAACCTCATGGCCTGCAACTTGCTATTTAGACGTAAATCTCAAGAAAGGCTAGCTCAGGCCAATATCAGAATCTCCGCTTTAGACAATTTAACAACAAGAGGGTTCGAATCCTTAACCTCTACGATGAAGGAGAGAATCCACACTAATTGCAAGAGGGTTCAAATCCTTAACCTCTACGATGAATTAGAGAATCCACACTAACTACAAGAGGGTTCGAATCCCAACTTGCTATTTAGACGTAAATCTTAAGAAAGGCTAGCTCAAGCCAATATCAAAACCTCCGCTTTAGACACTTTAGCAACAAGAGGGTTCGAATTCTTAACCTCTACGATGAATGAGAGAATCACACGAATCCTTAACCTCTACGATGAAGGAGAGAATCCACACTAACTGCAAGAGGGTTCGAATCCTTAACCTCTACGATGAAGAAGAGAATCCACGTTAAGTGCATTGCGTGTGGTTGGGTTTTTGAAGTTTGAATATGGCAAATAAAGTAAAAGTTTAATTTCAGAGATTATTTGTAATTTTATCCAAAAAGAAAGAAAAAACATAAAAGTTAAATGGGACCCACCAAGAAGGCCCACACATTTAACAGCATCACCTACTCACCTAATGCTCGTACCCATCTATCTCATCTGTACATTCAACCATACCCTATGATTTCTTCTTGCAAAAAAAAGGTTTCATTTTCATATTATTTATTCATTTATTTAATTATATTGTTTATAAATATTGTTTTCTTCTGCTTTTCTTTTTCTCGGTCATTCTCAACTCAACTTTGCGCAGAAAAGCTGTCCCCCCCATCTCTCTCTCTCTCTCTCTCATCTCTTCTTTCTTTCTCTCTCTCTGCTGCTCCCTTCTCTTTCCGATTCCATGAATCTGCACCTCCGCCGCTCCTCCTCCGCCGCCGCCGCCGCCGCCGCCTAATCGCCTCTCCACGGCCGTAATGCCGGCGAGCCTCGCCACGCTGCTGCGACGGCGCCGCTCGCTCAGTGACTGAGCGCGGGGACGGCATTATCTCGTCAACGGACGGTCGTCATTGCTTTGACTCGGTAAAGGAGCTCTCTCTCTCTCTCTCTCTCTCTCGCACGGTCGGCCGGCTCGCCTCGCAGTGAGGCGCGTGTGT
The DNA here is from genome assembly GCF_016545825.1 of Eucalyptus grandis. Classification (NCBI taxonomy): domain Eukaryota; kingdom Viridiplantae; phylum Streptophyta; class Magnoliopsida; order Myrtales; family Myrtaceae; genus Eucalyptus; species Eucalyptus grandis. Next base: position 11,762,720 of record NC_052612.1, read on the forward strand.
CTAGGGTTTCGGTTCGTCCTTTCGTTCGGCGGCGCGGCGCGCGGGGGGAGTTTACTTTCGGCAGAGATGGTGAGGAAGCACGGATGGCAGCTTCCCGCCCACACTTTACAGGTACTTGACCCGGCCCGGCTCTCTTCGATCGCATTGCTGTTTCTGGTGGAGTTCTCGCTCGTTCTCGAGCTGGACTGTGATTCGCGCTCTCTCTCTCTCTCTCTCTCTCTCTCTCTCTCTCCCCGTCCGCTTTTTTGGGATGTTTTGGTTTCTGAGAAATTGATGGAGAGGCGGTGCGTCTGCCTCTAGAGCGTGGGCGCGTGAGTGAAGCGCCCATGAGTTGAATTTCTGCGATTTTGAGTTGAAGCGCGGTCCTGGTGGACCTTCTGTGTTGCGCTCTTGCCGAGAAGGGAGTGAGGGAAGTAGCTAAAGACTTGCCGAGAGCTGTGAAGCTTTTCGTTGGTTACTAGTGAGGAAGTGGTGAGATTGAGCTTTTTGTTTGCAGTTTGAGATGCGTGAAGACAGGCGAGTGTGAAATTTTGGAACTTTCTAGTTTCTATGAATATATATATATATATATTTTTTTTTTTGATGAAAAAAATTATTGATACGAGACGACAAAGGTATATGATCTGCGCGGAGAGTTTTCCGTATATTGGATCCATGCATCAATCGAAATTATGGAACTTTCCTTGTTCTAGAGGATGTTACACACAATCCATCTAAAAAAATAGCACACATGGACGAGAAAGTCGTCCTTTGTTGGTCGTTTAGGGAAAATCTAGCGTGCTAAATATACGAAAAATGATAAGCCAAGGAGTTGGACAATTTCATGTCCATTTCCAAGATAACTTGATATGTAAGTAACAAGATGTGTAAAAAAATGTAGCTAGAGGGAATGATATAGATTCTTGCATGTCTTTGATTTGCCAATCTGTTTCTGGTTCTACTTCCTGGTGCTTGATTTCTTTTGGAGTTTGAGGTCTGTATTCCCAGTGGTATGTGTTTTGGTCGATGTTCATTCTTTTTTTCTCTTGGGGATTCAATTGTTGCTCTTTTGTGCTCGTGCTGGGGCTTGGATATCTGTCGCCCACATTACCGCTTGTTGAAGAACTCTCTTTCTTAGAGAGGAGCACTGGTTATTGTCTTTCGATTGGTTAGACTTTTGGAGTACCCCCTCTCATGCCACCAGACCGAGATGCGGTGGCGAGAGGACGGCTGGGTTTGAAATTGTAGCTGTTCTCAACTGCTTGGCAAATAACCTTGATTTATTTGACCATTTTTTATCAATCTCTTGGGTAAAAAATATGTTAAAACATCTAACACAACTTTCTTGATGCCTTTGAAATTGTCTCTAGTTGGCATTGTTAAGTGAGATCTTTGATGGTTTTCGTCTTTTTCGATTGTATAGCATTCATCTTTGCCAAACTTACTCTGGCACCTAGATTGTATTTTTATATCTTATGGTTGACACATAATATTCTAAAAGCTCGAATTTTCACCTATGTAGGTTGTCGCAATTACTGTTTTCTGCTTACTGGTGATTGCCTTCTATGCTTTCTTTGCACCTTTCCTTGGAGGACATTTGTGGGAATACATCTTGATTGGCACTTACACGCCTGTGGTATGTAAAACTCTTCTCTCTATATTTTCAGGCTTTCTTGCCTCATCTTCATTATTTTTAATTTTTTATGTGATTTTAGATGAGTTTATTTGGATGTTTTTATCCCTCCTTTGTGGGCCTTTCTTAATGTGCTTTTGGAGTTCAGAATTTTTGTTTTTGGTCTCTCAATCAGAAGACCTGACTGTTTAGTAGATGCTGTCATAGCGAGTACATTATATTTTGCTTCATGTAGTTCTTTGCAAATGTTTTTTAGTTCTCACAAAGGTATATGTCTTGTTTTTCCCTGCTGGCATTGCAGGCGCTTCTTGTTTTCATTCTTTATGTCCGGTGTACTGCAATTAACCCTGCAGATCCTGGCATTATGTCAAGATTTGACCCACAGTCCAGGACTCAAACTAACCAGAATAATGGGTTGGCTGCAATGGGCCCCTCTGGACATCTTGATGAAGCTGGTGCTGGTGTGGTTTCCTCTCCATCATCAGCTTCTAAAAGTTCCGTAGCACCAACTTATACTAGTAAGAAAGTCATGGATAGAGATGTGGAGATAGTAGATACTTCTTCGAATCCCGCCCCCATCACGAGGAAATCTGGTTGTGGAATTGGAGGAATTTTGTGTGCTCTATTTGTGCATGAAGATTGTCGAAATGAGAATGGTTTGACTGAGCAAGAGGGCACTGCTGAAGATGCTTTGTTTTGCACATTGTGTAATACTGAGGTAAATCATGTGGCTTCATTTTGGTATTACATCTGAGTTTCCTTATGGTACTTAACGAGCAATTATGCATGTTCAGTTTTTATGTGGATATCTGTTCTAGTGAGAAAGTTTCTTGGCATTTATTTGGAGCCTTTACATTATATATTTGCTTAGAAGGTTTGTCAGAACCTCTTATCCCTCCATTGTGCATACTTGTTTGCTATTCCCAATCACAGTTTCGTTGAGGAGTTGTGATTAGGGATGAAGACTAAGTTGCAAAGTTGAAGGGATAGAGAAAGATTTAAAAAAGATGTGGCAAAGTGGGTCAAGAACCTACTTTTTAATTCAAACACTGAGGCAAGAGAAAATGGATACAATGCTGAAAAATGGGTCACTATAAAATAATAGCCTAGCAAAATGGGATTTCTCGATTTTCCAACATTCTCTCAAGCCATTAGAGAAGAATAGTAACATAATTACTAAATCACTACAAACCATAAAACCCTGAATACCCATACACTAATCTCTTTCATGTGTAGCTCCCCATTTCCTCTGTCTCATCTCACTTTCTCTCTCTCTGTCTCTCTCACCCTACGACAATTGCTGACTGCTCTGACATGAGATTGCTCTCCACTGCAAGCTGCAAACTTTCCCCCTCCTTCTCTCTCTCTTTCTCTCTCTCTCTCTCTCTCTCTCTCTCTCTCTCTCTCGCATGGCTGCATGCTCATATGTAGCAACCCTATGGATATTGTGGACCTCTGGTGACCTCAATTCGGAGGTTGCCTGAGGTAGCGGCCTCACAGCATGGTCACAGTCGGCAGATACACAAGCACACACACACAGACAACCACACTTACCCGCCAAACCATCATCTTTGGCATCAGGCACTAGCACCACCAGTGCCAGCTAGTTGCCTTTTAAGACCATTGCCATGCTATCCATCAGTACCGCCACGTCCATCAACTAATGGATGTTGCTAACATTGATCAGTTGGCTTGGCAATGGTATAGCCTCTATCTTGAATGAGTATCTGCTGCTATCACGGGCACCATGGAACACATTGCAAAAGGATGAGAATTGCTTCTCTGCCATCTGCTGAAAAAACTCCATGCGCTCGTGTATGCTTTCGCATGTGTAAAGTGATTTGTCCCACCATTATATGGTCTGGTGCATGAGACATATCTTCTTTGCTGCAGGTTCGCAAGTTCAGTAAACATTGCAGAAGTTGTGATAAATGCGTGGATGGTTTTGATCACCATTGTCGGGTACAATTTGGAACTTGAATTGGTTTTGATTTGACTTGATGATTAAGTTAACCTATTATTACTGTTGTCTAATCTCAACCAATATTGCATTGCTGTAGTGGCTTAACAATTGTGTGGGACGGAGAAATTATGTCACTTTCATATCTCTCATGGCTTTCAGTTTGCTTTGGGTGAGTATAGTTAATGTTCATTTGAAATAAATTGTTTCTCAGCTATTAATGTTGCCATTGCTTGTCTCAGCTTGTCATTGAGGCGGGAGTTGGTATTGCTATCTTTGTACGATGCTTCGTTAACAAGAAAAATATGGAGGCTGAAATTGTTGACAGGCTTGGAAATGGTTTTTCTCGGATCCCCTTTGCATCAGTGGTGGTATGTTTCTCGCCAGAAATGTCTTAATTTAGTCATCAAATCTATATATCTAATTTACTATTACATTGCATTCTGGCTATTTGTACTGCAGTGTATTAGTCATAACATCTATCCCTAATTGACTGTTACATTGTGTGCAGGCTGTTTGTACTGCAGTGTCTATGTTGGCTTGTGTACCTTTAGGTGAACTTTTCTTCTTCCACATGTTACTGATTAGGAAGGTGAGCAGATAAGCTTTGTAATTGTAAACAACTATGTTGAATCTCCTGATCGTTTGTAGCTGTAGGGACACTTGTTCTGGAGAAGCTAAGTTTTGATTCAACAGGGGAATTAAACATGCAAGTCATGTCCTGTCTAATTAAATCTAGACTAGTGTCAGAATCTGTCAAGAGACCGATTCACGTATCGCTTAAACTAGTGGAGCTGCCAGTTCAACATGATGTTTAAATTCTCCACCTAAGATTGAGGTCAAAGTGGCCATCCAGTTTGAGATGGGTGTAGAATGCCCAATTACAAACAGGTAGCATGTTGGAATATTTTTGGTCGTTTTTCTTTTAGTTAGTGTTTAGGTCTGCATTTTGTCTGATATGTAAGAAGTTTATACCAATCCATGAGAAAGTGTTTGGTCCAATGTTTGATGTGCTTTAACAATCCCAGGAAAGTGTGCTGACATGGACTTCAGCTTATTATTGCTAGATTGTTGTTTCATCTTTTATCAAAAGAGTCAGATGATTGGATCAGTTCAACCCAGTATAACTGTTTCAGCTGGATCCGTTGAACCAAGGAATGCCAGTTCAATCCATGTTTTTGACCAATTTTGTTTCTTAAGGTTAAACTGGAGCAGGCGTAGCCTGCTTCATGACCAAAACTGCCAGTTCCTACTTGGTTTCAAAACCATTGTTTTGGAAAGCTACTGAAATTTAAAAGAAATAGGAGATTGAATAGCTATTTTTCTTCATTAAACTTGATGGTCTGGTTTTCTTCCCCAGGGCATTACAACTTATGAGTATGTGGTGGCAATGAGGGCCATGAGTGAAGCACCTGCACCAGCATCCGTAGATGAGGAACTTCCTAATCTGCTGTATTCTCCATCGGGATCTGCTACAACTGGCTTCAGTGGTGGCAGTTCTCTTGGCTTGCAGTACAAAGGTTCATGGTGCACCCCTCCAAGAGTTTTTGTGGACTATCAGGTACTTCCTCGGTGTCTATGATGTTTTTATTAATTTTGGTGCACTTAATGATCCAAGTGAGCGTCATGGCATATCCTTTGCAGCAGATTCCTGTCCCTGTAAGGGCTTTAGATGGCTGACTACGTGGTCTAGCCACTTCTAGAGGGGTTAAATATGAGGTTTTAAATGGGTAGAAAGGAGACTTACAAGTGAGTAAGACCAATTAAGCCCAGCTACGCAATTAGTAAGAATGTTTTTGCTGGCTTTTGCTTTGCTCCCGCAATTTTACACATTTCTTAGATCTTTCAGCCTAAATTGTTAAACTGGGTAACTTGGATTGACGATGGCTCAACTTTGAGACGGCTTTCAATTAATTAACTGATCGTTTTAGAATATTCAATCGGATTAAATATCTGTCCAACAAGTGACAAAATGGTGAGATATCTCTTAATTGAAAGTGTCTCCAAACTTAATTGGCCCACAAAACCAAATCATTTTTACAAAGGTCCAATGCTTTTTCTCCTATGTTCTATATCGTAATGTGCTTTTGCCTTTCCCTACTGATCTGTTACAGGGGTTGGTACCCCCTTGGTAAAACGCTGATATGCTTTCACTTTTCATGATCTGTTTTTCCTCTTTAGGTGCTGATCCTACCTTCATCATCATTCTTCCTCTTGTGTGCGAGTTGAAGTTACTCTTTTTCTTTATGTATTGAATTTCATAGATTTCCTTAGGCAACATTTTTTTCATCATCAACTTTCCATCCATTCGGTGGGTGGCATGCTATTTCATGCCATCTTCTTCATGTGCATGGTTATCTTGGGCTGGTTATTCCCTTGTGCGGGTTTCTCACTTTGATTGCAGGAAAGCATCCTTTCCAACATGCCAATAATAAGCTTCAACAAAGTTGATGGGTTCTTACATAGCTATTATACTGCGCAGGATGAAGTTATACCTCACCTGGACCCTGGAATGGTTCCATCAACTGTGGACCCAGATGCAGCTGGAATTGTAGACAGAGGGCAGAAGGCTCCGAAAAGGCCAGTTCGTATTAGTGCATGGAGGCTCGCCAAATTGGATTCTCATGATGCCATGAGAGCAGCAGCCAGAGCTAGGGCATCGTCCTCGGTATTGCGACCTGTTGATGGTCGGCGTTTACATGATACTGATTTAAGCTCTAGTGAAAACATCAGTGTCAGAAGTAGTGTGAGCACCGACATGGGGGCAAATAAGGAAATTAAAAATGATCTGAGGATGTCTCAGTTTAGGAACTCATTTGCTCCTAGTCAGGGTAGCCAGGAAGAGAGTGAATTGTATACTCAAAGTGCGAGTAGCATAAGCAGTCCAAGCCATGTTCACGAGACTGTTACGCTTAGCCCTCTACCGCAAAGCTATGGTTTGGGTGTTTCAGTTCCTGGAATTGCTCCTGATCGGCCTGTAACTTCCGGGGCAACTTATTCTGGTCTGAACAATCCAGTAACAAATCCTGGACTAGGATTTGATAATAAAACGGTGCAAAAGGGAAGTAGCACTGACCCATTACTCCTATCGGCTCCAGCCCACTCTATTCTTAGAGATGTCAAAAGGACATCAGTTGTTTGGGACCAAGAAGCAGGTAGATACATCTCAGTCCCTGTTTCTGCTTCAGAAGCTCGAAATAGATTATCCAATCAAACTTTGGCAAAGCCAAATCCTAGAGTAGAAAAGAATAGTTATGGAAGAAAGCTTCCACAGCAGGAGTCTTCATCTTCTGAGGCAGTATCGTTGGTGCAGCAGGCAGAGAAACTCACGTACACGGGGGATTCTATCTTCTTTGGTGGTCCACTTTTAAGCGTCCCAGTAAGGGATAATTTGAGAGCTGAAGGTGGTCAAGGTTCTAGAGAGGCCTTCGAGAGGGTGGCACTGAATTTACCACGTGAATCTCGGTTTAAGCGAGATGCGGCTTCAAAGCAGTTGCCAGTGTTCATCCCAGGGGGACTTGATCAGAAACCTCCATCTGGGTCCGGTTTAAAGTTGTCGTTAGGTGATCAAGTATAGGATTCTGACTCTGAGTGCTTGGTAGTACCTCCTCCAACCATCAAGTTTGGGTGAGCTGAGAAATCGGAATTCACTTGAACATAAGCTGCTTGCGGACACACGATGATTGCAATTTGTGCTGCTGACCAGTGCATTCTGGTGCATTTACTGACAGATTTATCTGTTAGCATCACGGCATATTTATTCTGTTCAGATTTGTTAATGAGAAAGTGCCTGGGGATAGTTCTTCCCTCATCCAAACTGCAGCTGTCTGGCGGCCGCATGTTGTATTGTGATCAGCATTGAGATATTCAGGCCAAGTTTTATGTTTGTCTCTGGTGAGGAGGTGTGACTGTTGACTTTACTATTTAATCTTGTTTGTACATGTAGTGAACACACCATTCCATGCGCTAGAGAACTTCTGCTTTCATCTGATCAGTGTAGGTTGGCTATTCCTCAAGAATGTGCCTGGTACTCCATTAATCGACTTTTGCTGCGGCTTTAGGACCAACATTTGCTTGGTTCCTTCAAGTGTACACAACATGCATATTCTTGAGCGATGATTTCAAATTCTCGTTTGCATTGGCTCAGCATTAATCTCATTATCTGTTATATTGCCTATTCTGATTCATCTGTGCACTTTTAGATAATGTATACCAAATATCTTATTTTTCCCCTCACCTCTGCCTGTAATTTCTTCCCATTCCGCTGTTGATGAAAAAGAAAGGCATTCTACCACAATATAGTTGCATGGGCGAACAGGTGATCTTTGCTAGCCTTGCTAGCCTTATCTGTGGCCATGCATACTTTCATGAAATCAAGTTGGTGTTGGAACGACTTCTGTCGATATAGCTTTTGAGTGAGATTATCTGAACTTTGTGAACATGCGGGTGGTCTGAGAGCAAATGCAGCGGAAAGCTGGTTGTGGGTGGTTTGTGATAGCTCATATGTGGACCTGTGTTTAATTTGACTTGCTTAGTTTATTACTTGCCTAATAGAAGGAGGCTATGTCAATAACTTTTCGCCAAGTTCTCTCTTTGATTTTCCAAATCATTCTCTGATTTGAGAGTTAAATGCAGTTTAGTAATCTAATCTCAGCATTCGCTGCTTGATCTCGGGGAAGTCTCCTCACAAGCATCCACAGTGAATGAAATCCATCTAATGATGCAAGACCAAGTAATTCGGAATGCAAGATGGGTTTAAGAGGATGGAGTTTTTAACGATGAATTTAGATGATCTTTAGCCCCGTTCATAAATTTGATCTCATGATGTTCAGGGGCAGGACTTTTAGCTTATGACTTGCCTTTTGGTTATTTGAAATCGAGATTTATTCTTTTGGTCGATTGGCTCTTTGACTTAGATATTGTCATTGTTTCCCTGAGTGCCCGTCTTCAAAATCACCCTTCTTGACCGTCGTTTTCTTTTGTACATTCCGTTTGTCTCCATTGCAAGAAATAGGAGGGGCGGACTCAATGTAAAAACCCATCGAGTTTCTCCATCGGAGGAAATTCAAAACAGGTTCAACGGTGAAAAAGGATGCTGCAGTTGTCATATGGTATACTATTCGGGAAAAGTACTAAAAAAGTCTTAAACCTTTTGTATTGGTATCAATTTAGTTCTAAATTTTTTTTGCATTGGTATCAATTTAGTTCATCCGACTAATTTAAGCCGGAAATTGTTGACATGGCCCGACGGTCTTATGTGGCACCATGTGGGCAAAATTTATAATTTTTTAAAAATATTTTTTCAGATTTTTTAAATTATTATTATTATTTTTTAAAATTCTTTTTCCTTTCTCATTTACCACTTGGCTGGTGAGGTCGCAGTTGACCATCGCCAACCATAGGTTGGTCGGGGCGAGGGCCCTCGTGACCTCGCCAGCCACTAGCAAGGCTCGTCGTGCCCCCACCCAAATCCAAGCAAGGGCATAGTGGCCCTTGCTCGTGGCGGACAAGGATCTGGTGGCCCTCACTTAGATCTAGGCAAGGGCCATGATGGTCTCGCTTGAGGCATCGCGACTCTCGCTTGCCACGAGCATGGGCCTTCATGCCCTCGCCTATGGCTGAGGAGGGTGCGGAGGCTGTTGCCCTTGGTTGGTGAGGTCCACCACACCCTTGCTTGTGGCCAACGATGAGTGCGCGGCAGCCCCCGCTCGGGCAAAGGGGTGAGGGTTTGGGCCCTTGCTTGGATTTGGGTGGGGGCCGACGTCCTCGCCAGTGATCGGTGATGGCACGGGGGCCCTTGCCCCGACCATCCTGTGGCCGGCAATGGTCGGCCCGTGACCTCATTGGCCAAGGGGTAAGGAGAAAGAAAAATAAAAAATAAAAAAAAGAGAAAAAAAGAACAAAAGAATAATTTTAAAAATCTGAAAAATATAATTTTTTAAAAAAATATAATTTTTTTAAAAAAATTTGTTTACGTAGTGCCACATAAGACCGCCGGCAGCCATCTTAGTAATTTTCGGCTTAAATTAGCTGAAAGGACTGAATTAGTACCAATATTAAAATGTTTAAGACTAAAATGGTCCAATTGAGAAGTTTATGACTGACTTGGTACTGATGAAAATGTTTAGGACTATTTTGGTACTTTTCCCATACTATTTAGACACTCGGAGTGGTATCGCCCCCGGTTTTCAGCAGTTTTTAAGAAGTTTCCGTTGTCCAAAGTTTAGGTTGCATGGTTTTCAAAACATGTATTATGAAACATAAGAGTCATGGCAATCACATCACACAATTCGACTGTAGGTTCAGCTGCAGCCGTAAATCTAAATTTGAGGTCCCATTGTAGCGTATTAAAAAATCGTGGTATTCGCTCAATTATAAAAGATTAGAAGGACGAGGGGGACGAAATACAATTTGACGTATAGCTGGGGATGAGTTAGCAATTTCTCTTTGCTTTTTGCAGCTTTTCCTTGTCTACACAATGGACTGATTCCTACTCTTTAGTTTGCTTTATTAGGGAGTTAGGACGGATGTCATTGTGGGCGGGCATTGCGAGAGCTCTTGGTTGACCATTTGTGTAGGTTTGACCTTTGAACTTTGCGTATCTTAAAACTACTAGTCCACATAACTTTTTGTGGGTATTATTAAAGCAGAAATCCAGCCAAGATCTAGACATTCTGCTCTGTTCCAGGGCCCCCCAGACCCACCTGTGCCCACTTTTCATTTATGGTGAATGTTTTCTTTAAAACTTCGTTTGATAAAAAAACGATAGTAATTAGCATCATACTTGTTTCCTAAATCAAAATTTCTCATTATATTACCGGATCACAGATATATTCACCTGTGAATTATATAAATTAAATAGATCTTCAGAGTTAAAATCCTTTTTAGGACTACACTTTGGTAGACTGAAGTTTTGCCACACAGCTATCAGCTGAATTCCAAGTCTAACATTCAACATTCAATTCAGGGGTTCTTGACATATATATTGCCGTTTTCTAAACGCCACAATTTCAACGCCATCAACGCCAAAATGAAAGAAAAAAAGTTCCCATCTAGATTCTTCGAGAAATGATGACTATGAATACTTAGAGATGTCCTTACCGTCACATTTAAGTGCGCTATCTAAACCATTTACAAATCCGAGTCTTGAATTTGGTATCCACTAGAAAATTGAGATAAATTATCCAATCAATTCTAAACCTATTGTTTCGATTTTGAATTTTCCAATCTTGTCATTTTAGTTTTAAATTTTTTTTTTGCGGAATTCCAATATAGTCATTTCGACTGTAAATCATTGACATGACAAGCGACGAATGGATTGACACGTCGACGATTTCAAACAAAAATTGGTCAGAAGGACTATATAGGAATTTCGAGTAAATGTTTAAGACTAAATTGACAAAATTAAAAAATTTAGGAATGAACTGACATTCGTATAATTGTTATTGAATTGACCAGGCAATTTTCTATGCAAAGTCGTCGACATCTGCGCTACCCTCTAACAATGACGAAAGATGAAATTGTGATTTATTCATTCTCAAGACGACCTTAAAATAAATTTCATGCTTGTACATGCGTGACACACATCGAGTTCTAGTTATGCAAATATATCTATAACATAGCCACGATAAAGAGTACAAGTGCAGCATTCCGACATATAAAAAACCAATGATTTTTTAAATGTTGGAGCGTTAAGAATGTAGGTCGAGTGTAGCGTCCCAAAATAGTTCCTGTACCATCAAATGGAACAAACCCTAATTCAAGTTAACTGGTTCCTTAGAGAAATGCCTTTTGGTACATGAAGAAAGGCATGGATTGAGTGCACGCATGTAATTTCTTGCTGCCCCATTATTAGGAGAGCCTAATTTCAAAGTTGCTCCTAACGATGCTTAGACGCATGAAACTCCAGCTTCTTTTTCTTTTTCTCCTATTTAAGAGGGAAAAATCAGCACATAGCAATAAAATAAAATAAAAATTCGATTTTATTACCTTTTTGCTGCCGTTAGCTAATCGGTGCCAATTTTAATGTTTTTTTCTTCGAAATATCTTTTATATAATAATAAGCTAGAAAAAGAGGCATTGGAGAGGTACTTCTATTTCTTGTCTCCTATATTACTTTTTGGATTTTTAGGCATCAAATAAATAATTTTTTTACTTCTTTATATTATATTTTTTTGATTTTTTTGATATCTCCGCATCATGGAAACTTTATTTATACAGACAATTGTTTTGACCACGAAACATTGGTCGAATCTTGCTGAGATTTCTCTTTAAAAAGAAGAAAGATGGAGATAACTTGAATGGTTGGTGCACATCTTGAAAGAAAAAAAAAATATCGATGACGTTAGACAAATGAACTTCCCCCACGAATCCCGAATCTTGAATCTTTAAATGGAGCATTAAAAATAAATAAATAAAATCAAGCACGCCTTTAAAAAGAGAGTAAAAGTAGAAGACAAGATGACTACCCAAAAAAACCAACATTACTTCATCTCAATTGACGATCGATGATTTACCATAATTTATTATAGAAAAGAGAATAGGCGATTGGATGAATAATCGCAAATCCAACCCCTCCCCGCAAATAAAATCGTTTTTTCAGAATAATTGGAGTGAATTTTGGGTTGAAAAAGAAAAAAAATCACGTACTTAATAGTTTAGATGTACAAGAGGTTTCTTGATTATGATGGTATTGGGTTCCTCACAAGGGTAATGTTTAACGTGTCGATACACGCATGCTCAACCCTCTTTAATTTCTCTTTGTAACTTTTTCTTTCTCATAGGGGGAAATACCTATAGGTGCTTTACGTTCAAAAGTTGTCAAGATGAAATAGTTTAAGGGCTTACTTAAGTCCAAAGACGTCTTAAATTATGATGGTTTTGGGGTTCCTGCAAGGGTGTAAATGACAACGAAATGTTTTAAAAGCGGGGCTAAAATAGAATAGACTTATTTTAGTTTTTGGGGAGGTGATTGAAAAGTTGAATAATGAAAGAACCTCAATATACAAAAAGGAAAGAGCGAGTGTCTTTATCAGGCAAAGCCAAATGACAGAGTCGGCATCTGACCCAATCTTTCCTGCTGCGCATGGGGAAGGACGGTTTGGTCGGTCGCCCGGTGGCCGCCACTTTGAGACCAAAAAGACCATCATTTTTTTTCCTTATTTTGTATCATTTGCCCAATGACCTTCATGTCCTCCACATCAGCATTGATGAGAAGACCTTGAGCAAGGGCCGGCTCTTGATAATGGACTTTTATTACGGCGGAGTGAGCAAGAATGAATCGAATTGCACACCAGAAACAAATCGCGAGATTATGTACATGTGAAACTGAAATTAGCTAATAAGAAACATCCTTTGATGTAATGGCTGGGGTAGCTGTCTTCATTGGTAAGATTTGCTTAGGCCAAGAGTGCTACTAGATAGGGGAGTTAATTCGGGGATTTCACGAACGTGACCCGGAGAAAATCAGCCACCACATTGCTGGTTCACCAAAAAGTTTGGAGTTTCCAATTAAAATTTGCAAGGAGTCTTGCAAAATAAGAGATGCTAAGTATATGTATTGAGATTGATCTAGAACATTGGTATTCTAGTTGAGGCGACGGATTATTGTTAAGTGTCGAGCATGCTTATTTTATATTCTCATGTCGATTTCTTAACTTACTCTTAGGATTTGTTTGTTTGAAGGGAAACTATTTTCGGAAATTTATTTTTCGATTTTCTAGTGTCTGGATGATCGAAAGTGTATCGCATGGACTGAAAACAACAAGTTTAAGTGGGAGGAAAATGATTTTCTTCTTATGATAAGAAGGAAATCACTCTCCTTACAAATAAGACATTTTGTTCGTTTGGTTCGCGAAAAATAAATGGTTTGAAAAATAATTCTTGAAAATAATCGCTCATATCTTCTTGTAAGAAGGAAATTGCTTTTCATAACTCACCAAACAAATAAATGCCTTGACTCCGTTTACTTTCGTGAAAAATAATTGATCTAAAAATATTTTCTGAAAACAATTGCCGACATCACAAATAAATACGAGTAGATAAAAATCGTCCACAAAAATATTAAGATATAAATTGTTGTGGGTAATGAAAATATTTCTTTTTGACTAATTATTTGCAAGATATTTTTAATATTATTAATTTTTCGCAAAATAAATGCATCCTTTAGAAAGAAAACGTTTTACTTCAACGTGAAATTTTGAGCGAAACAGATGGTCGTGAAATGACGGCGGGTGAAACGCCAGCAAGCTGAGGGAGGGGCACGACTGTAAAATGGAGGCGGACGCGGGGTTTTTCAAATGGGAAAAAGCCACGTATGCAGAAGGAAAAACAAAGGAAAAAGTGGGGAGGGGAGGGCGGCGCTGCGGCAGCGGTAGGAGAGACCCCGGTGGACCCTTCCGCGCGCACCGTCGGATGGGGCTGTGGCGGGGCGGTGGGACCCGCGTGGGGGGTGTGTGGACCCCACGCCACTCAGAAGGAGGAAGTGGACTACTACTACTCCTGACCCCCTTCCCCCTTCCCCCTTCATATTTCAACCATCTCTTCTTTCAATTCCATTCACCACCACCACCACCACCACCACCACCATCCATCATCATCATCGTCATCGCCATCATCATCAATCCCTCTCCTCTCCCTCCGCGTCACTCCCCTGTTCTGCGAAGGAAAACAGAGCGAGAGGAACTCAGCACCGCCCGATCGGAAACGCCTCCCGCTCACCCTTCTCTCTCTCTAAGGCAATCTCTCTCTCTCTCTCTCTCTCTGTCCATCGTTGATTCCGCTTTGGCTTTTTGTTGACCGTTATGCTTTGTGCCGTCGCGCGGCGGTGGCGGTGGCGGCGGCGGCGGCGTGTGCTGAGCTTTGTGCGCCGTCCCGTGTATCCGGCGGCGGATTCCCCGGTTCCGATCGGCGGCGCGATGGACGTCATCGCCCGTCTCGTGCTAGCGCGTGTGCTTGCTGCGCGGCCGCGTCCTGTTTAGTCTTCGCGCGCCGGGAGCACGGCCGCGGCCGATCGCCGGTAATCGCTCGATCGGATCGAAGCCGCCGAGTTGAACGTGGATCGCTGGTCCTAGTTCCGTCGAACTTCTCGGCCGGCTCGATTTTGATCTGCCTTCCGGGTTTCGCCATTCCCCTGTTTCTCGTCCGTGCTTTTTTTTTTTTTTTTTTTTTAACGTCTCCTTTCCGTCTCGCTAATATCTAATCCGCCGGTTTTGGTAAAAAGTTTCGTCTGATTTCGTCGCTCCCTGTTTTCCCCGCCCCTGTTTTGATCTCCATGATTCCGATCCTTCAATCCGAGAAGCTTTTTTCTCCTCCACCGCACCTGCAAATTCCGATCAGATTCACTTCTCCGATACCTTCACTCGCACGGAATCTTCCTTCTTCGATCCCACTCAATCCATCGTTTGTGCTCGAACTCTCCGCGGTATAGGCGCGTGTTTCCAGATCAAACCGCAGCATCGCATTTCTCGCTTCTCTCGAAGATCACACACCGTCTCTCTACTTCTGGAAAACCGTCCGCTGTAGCCACACTTCCTTTCGGTTTCTACGACCGTACGAGCATATACAGCAGTGGGCGATTAGCTGTCCCTCTCCTGTTCGAGGGTGGCTTTTCTCTGTAGGCGGGGGGCGCTAATCAGTCAATTAATCAAGGAGGAATCGATGGTTTTTACGAGGAAGGCGGGGAAGGAATCGTTGTGTCTCTCTGTGTGTGATTGAGCTGGCCACGCGGTTAAAAAACTCTTCTCGAAATCCATGGGAAAAAGCGAGGAAAAGCTAAAGGGCTGTGAAAAAAAGGAAAGAGGAATCTGGCCCCACCTCGATTATGGGCTCCACCCACTAATGCTTTCTTTGGTTTATGTGTTGAAATTCGCACAGACAGCCACTCCTGGCTTGTTTTATTTACTTAGAAACTATTTCTTCCTTTCCCGTGGGACCCTGCCCCGCCCCTGAGCTGTAGGATTTATTTACGGTTGAACCATCATCGGTCAGTGCTTTGCTTGTCACCGAGTGTTTCCTCCCCCGCAAAAGCAGCGCCGCTGCTTTCCATGATGGTAAGCAGCAAAGGCCTTCCTACTGGGTCGAAATGATATAAAGAAAAATTGCCAATTTGTCGCGTGGAATGGGGTCTTTTGCTGAAAATAGAAGGCTGGGTTGGTGTGCGTCGCTGTCTTCAGCCCTGGCTTAGGTTCGGATTGCGCACGTATGGCGAGTATCTCGCGCCGTACGGTGGAATTTTTTTTTTCTTTTTTTTTTTTAACGTGGATTGCGGAAAGGGCAGTAATTTAAGTGGAAAGAGACGGGGTAACAGCACGAGATTGAGACATTTTTTTTTTGTGCTGACGCCGCTTCACCTTCCGGTCTGCGATTGTTCGGATCTTGGATTGGTCCGCCTGGCGGCATCACATGTATGCGTAGATCACGAGACCGTGGGTAGTCTGACATTGAGCGTCGCTGAGAGTTTTGGACACTCTTACAACGAGAATTCTTTCTCTCTCCCTTTTATTGATTTATTTATATGTTCTGGAGTACAGTGATGCCATGTGTGATCTCATGATGTGTTCTAATGATACTAATGATTTCCTTCCTATTTTTTTTTTTGAACTAGATTTCCTTCCTATTTAGAGAGAGCAATTCTTGCTTGCTTCCCCTTTTTTTTGCTCCTCTTGTTGTATTGTCACCTCTGATCTCTCTCTTTATATGGTATCCTCACGCATTGCACGAGACATAGAATGGGTGGGTCTTTTTGGGTTATTAAAGGACATAGATTTCTTCCCAAAAAATCATAGATTTCTTCCCAAAAAATTGCATAACTTTCTATCGAAATGCAGAATTTATTTTATACTTTCAAGTGTTATAAGGAAACTTTACATGCTTGTAAATTATTTCGGATTTTTAATACTATATATGGAAAGGTTTCGATAGGGGATGAAAAATGGTGGCAGATTATAAAGCGGTGTACCCTTTAACGTTTTAAAGTACACAAAGACTGGCAGCTGAGAATCTTGAGGAGGTGTCATCGTGGCCTTTACATGTGTGTCTGATTTGGATGTGTGAGATTGAAAGGACCCCGCTTTAGATCCCCCGTCGGTGTTGTCGGTATGCTGTACGAATCTTGGTTGGTGTGGCTGGTGCCTTCGAGATATCCGTGTATTTTGCATTATCCGAGATCATTCTCTTCTTTTAGATAGTATTTTTAAACTACAGATCTGGAAGAATTGATTTTCATTTGTTATTTATTGCGACAAATATGATTTGGTTTTTCTTTAAATTATAAAAATTGAAATAAAAAAAAAAGCAAAAATTTGATGTATACATACTCCATATTTTTTTTTTGAAATTTGAATCGTACTATATATCTTGGTGGGATGGTTAAATCAAAATGAGTACATGATTTGAGACAAATGAATTTTTTTATTTTATTTTCTGTTTCAATTGTCCAGATGTAGGTGTACATCTTTTTATGAGTAATGCAGGTGTACAAAATTCAAATTATATTATATTAGTGTTATACAAAATACAAATTATATTATAACTTTTTTTTTTTTTGGTTAGTAAATTTTATTTTACCTCATGTACTTTTTGTTTATGAAACTAGAGTGATAGATTATTAGAATTGTTCTACTATATATGTTCATCACATTTCACAGATTTAATATGAGAACGGTCATTTCTATGAATTTTTGTATTTCTTAATGAATTATCGGTAAAATTGTTAAAGAAAGATCAAATGAAGTAGAATATATATATCTACATATATATGCATGTATGCATGTATGTATGTATGTATTTCATTCTTTTAATCATTCTCTAGATATACTTCTGCTTAAAAATGGAGAGATGGATCTCTAACTTATATTTTTACAAACTTTTCAGTTTTCTTTTATTGGAGAACTTCTGAGATTTTGTGTGATTCTATGACAGTCAAGGGGTCCCTCGCTTTTATAATCTTTAACCGTTGGATCGAAAAGCACAAAATCACAAAGCTCCAAGCTGAAATATATATATATATTTTTTTTTGATTGAGGAGCTGATATATGTTGAACGATTGAGATTTGCAGCATTTTAATCTAAGGGTGAAAGTTTATAAGACATGATACCTCCTAAGGACTGAAAAGACTCACATTTTATCTGTCTTGTTACTTGTATTTTCTTAAAAAATCTTTAGAAAATAGAAAAAAGAAAAGGAATAGCCTCTTCGTTCTTACATCAGATTGTGTCATCTTGTACGAAATATTATCAGCCCTCCTCTCGATCCAGTTGTGTTATGGCCTTGTATTCGTTGTGCTTCTACTTATTTTATATTGGCATTGCATTGCATGGAAGTATATGTTAACACCTCGTCTTTACTGAACTTGGTACGACTTGGTGCATATACAATTTTCATTCCATTAACTCATTTGGATTATATAGTTGCCGACGAAATAGTTTAGTTGAATATTCCCACAAACTGATGTTCAAATGTCCTGCATGGTAACAAGTTTTGTTTGCTCAAAGTCATCAAAGGCCAATAAGATCTTTATTAGTTCTCCTGTAATCTGTGGTTTTCTATTCTTGTTTTCCAATTATGTTTTTCATAGCTAATTGTAACTTGGGAATGAATTTGCCAGGCATTCTGGACGGACGGAAAGGAGTACTTCTAGCTTCCCTTAGAAATGGATGAAGAGACAACAGCCAGTCCAGTTGTTCCCGTCACTAAAGCCATCGATGAAAGCGAGATCAATGCTGATCTTGTTAAGGTAGCTATTAGACTACATTCCTCCCCACCCTTTTTTGGCTATGCGCCTTATATCATATATTGATGTTGAATTTACCAACTTTAATATGGGCTCCTCAAGTCAGTCACTCACTCTCATTTCCCCTTAGCATTTACTTAGGATGAGTTTCTGGACATTCTGCAGATGGAAGAAGTTGATAATCTGTTCTATATACTTTGGCTAGCTTCGTAGTTCTGATCTGCTGTTCTCAGAAAAAGCTAAAGATGGGTAAAGCAATCGCCCTTGCAATTGTATTTATAGTTATATGGCGATTGCTATCATTTCCTACTTAAAAGAATTTATGAATTACTCTTGAAAACACAAATCCTAAACTGATACTTCCCTCCCTTTCTATTAAAAAACTGTATTGCCAAGGACAAACTGTTCCTTGGACATAGTTGTTACAATATTTTGAGCTTTTAGTTTTGGGGAGGATCATAAAAGAGGACCTTTGTGAACGTGTTCAGTGGTACTTATTTGAATAATGATGATCTTACTATAGGCTCTAAATGGAGATGTGCCTCCTGCTGCCAAGGAAGGAAAAAAAGAGGAGGAGGAAACTGCCTTGGATGGTGAATTCATTAAAGTAGAGAAAGAGTCGTTCGAAGGGAAGGACGGTCACCACATGGTGGAATCAGCTTCATCACAGCACAATACATCTTCTCTTGAGAGAAGTTCAAGTAATTCTGTTCGTGAATTGCTAGAAACCCAAGAGAAGATGAAAGAGCTAGAGATTGAATTGGAAAGAGTGGTTGGGGCACTAAAGCATACCGAATCTGAGAATATTCAGTTGAAGGATGAGGTCTCAGAAACAAAGGAGAAGTTGGAGATAAGTGGAAAGAAGTATGAAGAGCTTGAACACAATCACAGGAAATTGCAACAGCATATTATTGAAGCTGAAGAGAAATATGGTCTTGAGCTTAGCACTTTGCAGCAGGCTTTACAAGCCCAGGAAGCGAAATACAAGGAGCTGATCAATGTGAAAGAGGACTTTGATGGTCTTCAACTAGAGCATGGGCACTCAAGGAAGAGGTTGCTAGAGTTGGAGCATGAGCTCCAGTGCTCAGCAGGTGAAGCACGCAAGTTTGAGGAGCTGCACAAAGAAAGTGGCTCACATGCTGAGTCTCAGACGAAGAGGGCCTTGGAGTTCGAACAACTTCTGGAAGTGGCAAAGCTGAGTGCAAAAGAAAAGGAGGATCAGATGACTTCCCTGCAGGAAGAAATGAAAGGCCTCTATGACAAGATTGCCGAAAATCAGAAAGTGGAAGAAGCGCTTGAGAAAACGACGGCAGAACTTTCTGCTGTCCAGCAAGAGCTGACGCTTTCAAAATCACAAACGCTGGAACTTGAGCAGAGACTTTCTTCGAAGGAAGGTGCCATAACCGAATTGATGCAGGAGTTGGAACTGATAAAGGCTTCTGAATCTCAGGTGAAGGGAGATCTTACAACCCTTGAGGATACTTTTGAATCTGTGAAGGATGATCTTCAAGCGAAGGTTAAAGAACTGGAGCAGATTAAATTAAAGCTGGAGGAGGAAATGAGTATGAGGGGAACATTTGAAGGTCAGTTCAAAGCCCAGGAGGTACAGTTTTTGGATGTACAAGAAAAGTTGGCGAAAGTAGCCACCGAGAAAGAAGCTATTGAGGCAACTGTGGGCGATCTCAATGCTAATGTGGCGCTCATGAAGGATCTATGTGCAGAACTTGAAAGCAAATTGAAGCTATCAGAAGACAACAACTCCAAAGCAGATTCTCTTCTGTCTCAGGCATTGTCAGATAATGGAGAACTTGAGCAGAAGTTGAAATCCTTGGAAGAGCTCCATAATGCTTCTGGAGAAGCAGCAGCAGCAGCTACACAGAGGAATGTTGAGCTTGAGAGTATTGTTCAAGCTTCGACTGCAGCAGCAGAAGAAGCAAAGGCCCAAATGAAAGAGCTAGAGGCACGTTTCATAGCAGCAGAACAGAAGAGCAAGGAGCTGGAGGAACAATTGAATTTAGCAGTACAGAAAAGCAGTGATGCAGAGAGAGAACTTGAAGACTTTGCTGCTAAGGTGTCAGAACTCACTACCACACTGAGAGAATTGGAGGGGGGAAAGGAACAACAAAGTACTTTAATACAGGAATACCAGGATAAAATTAACCAGTTGGAAGCTTCCCTGAGCCATTCATCTACGAGACATTCTGAACTTGAAGAGGAATTGAAGAGCACTGTGGGAAAATGTGCTGAACACGAGGACCGTGCCAAAATGACCCATCAGCGTAGCCTTGAGTTGGAAGATCTGATTCAGATCTCTCACTCCAAAGCAGAGGATTCGGGCAAAAGGGTGAGTGAATTGGAATTGTTACTTGAGACAGAGAAATACAGAATTCAGGAGCTTGAAGACCAAATAAATTCTTTGGAAAAGAAATGTGCCGAGGCAGAGGCAGATTCCAAGAAATTCTCTGACGGGGCATCTGAACTAGCATCAGAAGTTGAGGCATTCCAAGCAAGGTCTTCAAGCTTGGAAATTGCACTGCAAACAGCTCAGGAGAAAGAAAAAGAGCTGACAGAGTGTTTGAATGTGGCTACGGAGGAGAAGAAAAGGTTAGAAGATGCATCCAGCAGTTCCGCTACGAAGCTTGCTGAAACAGAAAGTCTATTAGAACTTTTGAGGGATGAATTGGGTTTGACACAGCAGAAGCTAGAGAGCATTGAGAGCGATCTGAAGGCTTCTGGAATTAGAGAGAGCGAAGTCCTGGAAAAGCTTAGGCTTGCGGAGGAGCAAATGGAGCAACAAGTGAAATTGTTGGAACAAACTACATCGAAAAGGTCAGAGCTTGAATCCTTGCATCAATCTGTAACTCGGGATTTCGAGCTGAAACTTGAAGAAGCAATGACAAGCTTCTCCAGTAGAGATTCTGAGGCAAAATCTCTATTTGAGAAACTGAAAATTCTTGAAGACCAAGCAAAAGGTTATGAAGGTCAAGTTGCTGAAGCATCGGGAAAATCTGCCTCTTTGAAGGAAGAATTGGATCAGAGTGTGATGAAAGTGGCTCTTTTGGAGGGTACGGTGGAGGAACTCAGAAAGCAGATTGTGGAAGCGGAAACTTTGAAGGAAGAATTGGATCAGAGTGTGATGAAAGTGGCTCTTTTGGAGGGTACAGTTGAGGAACTCAGAAAGCAGATTGTGGAAGTGGAAAATAAGGCTTCACAATCCCTTTCAGACAATGAGCTGTTGGTTGAGACTAATGTCCAACTAAAGAACAGGGTTAATGAACTCCAGGAATCACTGAACACGGCAATTTCTGAGAGGGAAGCCACTGCTCAGCAGCTTGTTTCGCATGTCAGCGATGTTAACAACCTGAAAGATCAGCACTCTAGAGCTATAGAACTTCATACAGCTAGCGAAGCTCGCATACTGGAGGCAGAGAAGCAGTTGCAAGAAGCTGAACTCAGGTTCAGTCAGAAAGATACAGAAGCAAAAGAGTTAAATGAGAAGCTCATTGTTCTGGAAGGCCAAATAGAAGCATTTAAAGAAGAAGCTCATGAAGTATCAACGACTACTGAAAAACAAAAGGTTGAGCTGGAAGAGACCCTATTGAAGTTGAAGCATTTGGAAGATGTTGTCGAGGAACTACAGGCCAAGTCAAGTCAGGCACAAAAGGAGAATGAAGGGTTAGCTGAGGCCAACCTAAAACTTGCTGAGGAATTGGCTGCTTATGAAGGCAAACTCAATGATTTACAGGTGAAATTCTCAGCAGCAGTAGCTGAGAAGGATGAAGTTACTGAGCAGCTTCGATCACTGGAACTGCAGCTTACTACAGAGGGGCAAACACTGAAATCTCAGGTCTGATGTTCTCATCTCAGCATATCATATCAAATGATCACAGTGGAATTTCCTTGAATGGTTTTTCGTAATAGAAGTTTCATTTCGTTTTGTTTTGTTTTGTGCTATAGATTAATTCACTCATGGAAGAGAAGAACTTGCTTGGTGAAACATACGGTAATTCAAAGAAAGAGCTTGAATCTTTGATGTTCCAGCTGGAAGAACGAGCAAAGGAGAAGCAAACAAGTGAAGATACTTTGCAATGTGAAATTGAAAATCTTAAGGCTGAGATCCTGGAGAAGTCTGCGCTGCAAACTCGTCTCAAGGAACTTGAAGAGGTGATCGCTAAGAAGTCCATTACCGAAGAGGTTAGGAAATCTGAGTACTGTTTATTTGTTCTAATTCATGTGAGATCACAAGATGCCGCCAGCAATAATAGTTTGCTGGGAATAGGTGTCTTTTGCCATACTTCAAAGCACATCTTTTGACTGGATATTTGGACCAGTAAATAAATGGAGTTTCTGTTATTCAATGAAGCAGAGGGCACGAGCAGAAGCAGAAACACTTGTGGAACGAGAAGCATCTTTAAAGGAGTCCCTTGAAAAACTTGAAGAGAAAAGCAAAGCGGTCGTAACTCTGGAGCAGCAAGTCACCGAGCTTGAGCACAAATTACAACAAGCGGAAGCTAAACTACTAAAAAAGGTCGGTTTCTTCTGGGAAAAGAAAGTTCATTTTTTTAGGATGAAGCCATCCAATGTAAACAGGAAAAATACGATTCGGTGCAAATTCATGACATGCTGCAGTAGATTGAGTGCAAGTGCATTCAAACAAGTTGCTGCACACTGAAGAGGGGGTCATATGCAACTGAAAGTATATATAAGTTGGCCTAAAATCCTCTTCTTTCCATAACGTCCTTGAGCCACCATGGTCTTTCTTTCTAATATGTATGGATTGTCGGCATTCACATACCTTTTCCCAGTAGTGATTTGTTTGTGTTCTGACTTTGTTGGTTTAGTTTCCTTAGGGCATCATGAACTTGCTGACAATCAATGTCTTATTTTCGCAGGACACTGCTGCTAGTGAAGTCCAACCACAGAAAGCAACTGAGATAAAGTCCAGGGACATTGGATCGCCTGTCTCAACCCCATCCAAAAGGAAGAGCAAGAAAAAGGTCGAACCGTCGCCTCCTCTGGCCTCGACATCTTCACCGACACAAGCTCAGGCCCACGACACGTCTCCCTTCATGACCTTCAAGCTCATCCTCGGAGTTGCCCTCTTCTCCGTCGTCCTCGGGATCATCCTGGGAAAACGGTATTAGCTCGGACTCGTCCCCGCCAAGCAGGAAAAGTTTGCTGTCTCGGTTTGAAGTTTTGATATTTGGTTTTCCATTTTACTTGCGAATTTATTCATCTATTATTTCGTTTTAGCCTGTTTCGGTTTGCAACGGGCTGGTCGGAGAGCCAGTTTTCTGCATGGTTTGTAGTGTAGGGTCGAAGCTGGTCGGGGAATCTATTTTTCATTCATTTCCCTTGCCCTTATGCACAGAGAAAGGGGTCCTCATGGATTCGATTGATGCATTGTCGTTGGTTGTATGTAGCTCTTCCTGATTTCTCCTGAATGTGATTAAAGTCTTTTTTGAGTATATCATCTGTCGAGTTATGAACATGCTTTCCAAATCAAGGGGAGCAGTCTGAGTTGGTTCATCGCAGAAATCAGCTTGATACGGCGTGGGGTCCGATTCTAGGCTGGTTCTCGCGTGAATGAAATCTTATTTTTGATTCCCAATTCATGGAAATGTCTAGGACTTATTGAACTGAAGGTGGTTCTATCCACGAATCCATAAAGACCAATTCCAAATCCCCTTTTTTGAACCGATCGTTATTGCGTCAAGAGTTTTGCAAAACCAAGATCGCTATGCAGTTGCATTCTAGGTTTTCTTGAATCTTCTCTATTTTAAGCTCAACCAGTATATCGTATAACGAGTTTGGAGTCGCGATTAACTCAATGTAACCGAACTTACTTTGATACAAGTCCAAACGGACTATTTCAATGGCAATATTCAACAGAATTTTAACAGGCGGTACGAAACATCTGGGCAAGATGGAAGTTCGTACCTCTGTTCTTTTTTTTTTTTTTGGTGGGGGAGCAATTTCGAAGTTGGTGTGGTCAAATTTGTCCGATGTACGAGAGTTTGTTTTTAAGCAAAGAAATGGTTTTGAATAGAAGTTGAAGTAAGAGACACCGTTTCGTGGCTGAGGGCTGAATACAAATTTCTATTCCCCACCTAAAAGAAGAAGAGATATTGTGTGGTGGTTGCTTGTCCGCTCAATCAATGAAAGCTAAGTTAGGGGCAAAGCTCAGTATTCTGGACGCCTGGTTTGGGACCATCTACGCCATCTGGTTGAAATAACTAGACTCCCCCAATTATTTATTTTTATTTTTATTTATTAACAAGCCCTTTCAATTTCCTCATTCTAAGTGGATTAGGGTTAGCTGCCCATGCGATGGCATTTTGTCAGGAATCATAGGTTTTCGTGTTTGGGTGAACTAAACCTTGCCTAGTTGGATGATCTGATTGGATTAGGATGTCAACTAAGGGTGTACTTTTTGCGGAAAATAAATGATTTGGAAAGTCTTCTTTTCAAAATGATTGTTTATATCGTTTACGAAAACGAACGAAAGAAAGAAATTTTCTTTGTCCGAAAAATATTTAGACAAAAATTAATGTAGATAATGAAAATATTCTTTTTTGATTGATAATTAAATCAAGTGGTATGAGCGATATTTTTTTAGGAAAAATGTTTTCCAACTCATTTGTTTATCACGAAACTGACAGAGCCTGCATCTTGTCGAATTTAGAGTTGTTTTTGTCGTGCTGTGTCGAATTCGTGCTTTCTCGAATGTTCCCATTGGCTTGGTTGGTCGACATAAACGAAGTCGAAACGATAAAAGTGAACATCGGGCATGCAAAATGGAACAGATTCGAAGCCACCCGTCGGTATAAATGGAGAAAAATAGGTTTTGGAATTCTGGTATGCATTGCTTAAAATACTTGTTTCCCGCATCTTTTACTACGTAGATGTTCCTAACGATTATAATACTTCGAACTTTTAGAATATCCCGCGATGACGTCGTGCGCGTTGCCGTCCTTGATTTCCTGTGTTACTTTTTATAATTTATTTATTTTTTCAATAAATCCTGACTTATAATACTATAACCAATTCAATCCTAAAAAAAATTACAAAAATCGTTCACATTAGAGCCAATTATGCCATCTTAAGACGGTAGTGACCTTTGCCTAAAATTAGCTGGTAGGACCATATTGAAAAATTATTAAAAGATTAATGATTAAATTGTCCCATTTGAAAAATTTAAGGCCGAATTATTCTTAAATTCAAGGCTTTTTGGATAATTATCTCTCATATTTTGATCTCTAGCGAATGTATTGGCATGTTGGAGGTATTTACCTTCTTCCTTTCATTCTTATTTTAGTAAACTTCTTAGTCCCCTAACTCTATCTAACAGTGAGAAGATTCGGAGGGATTTGAGATTAACTAGTGTTTTAAGTTTTCCTTTTTCAAAAGACATTGCATTTCCTTTCTTTCCCCTTCAACTCACCCTACCTTCTACCAAATAAATGATAACGTTAATCCTTCATTCTCTCTTCCTGATTCAGGTTATTCGGATTATTTCTCTTCATTTGATGTTACTCAATACGCTTTCTTTCAATTTTGTCCGATATTCATGGGTTTTTAATTTTCTTTTTGATAAATAAAGTGAAGAGGAGGGAAGGACAAAAGTGTAATTTCTCAAGTACCACATCATATGTGCGAGATCTTATGATGTTATTCATAGCTAAGATCGACAGTCAAATAGCAGCTCTAGTGATTATTTGAGTACTTCTTTTGAGGATTTGGCTCACATAAAACGAATTGGGTTTCTTGTAGATGCTGTCAAAATATATGTATGATTCATAGAGAAATAGGCCCATCCCCAATCCGATGAGATAGAGAAGTGATTGTTGACATAGTGAATTTCTAGGACGATAAGAAATGGATCGAGTTGCATGTCGAATAAGAGGAATATTGCTAGACGAACATCAACTCTGACGAGGATGTTAGTGGTTCAAGAGGATATTTGTGATACCTCAATTCCAACATTTAATGGATGAGGTCTTTGTGATGTTGTTCAAAAATAAGAATCACTTTCCATATAGTCACAAGCTTGTATTGTTATTCATATTCCCGTTAGAAAATTGAACTGGTAAATTCTTAACAAAATGATCGAGCAAACTCAACACAACTATTCCACTTCTTGAATAACACAAAGAAGGGTCGTGTTATGCCTTATTTTGGATACGAAAATACTAGAAAAAATTGGTCAAGAAGTAGTCTCTTTGAAAGCTTAACCCAAATGAAACTATTTAAGTCGTTATGACCTGGGTTCAACGTTCCCAAGGGACTTGGGGCTTTAAGCCTCCAAAGGCCATTGGAGAAATATTAGGTATTTGACAAGCATTTTTAAAACTCCATTGACCAAATGTCAGTATTAGGAATGCTAAAAACCTAGTGTAGGTCCAAACCTGCTTTTGGAAATACAAGTCTACAGTTCATTTGTGTAATTGTTCATATTCTTCCTCGTTCATTGTGTCTTCCCTGATTTGTTGCCTAAGAGTCGAGCTTCTCTAATGATTGCCACCACCTTTGCCCGGGGGTTGTGTGTCCCCATCAACCACAGTCTGGGGTGGTGCGACTTGCAATACAAGTGATGCCACCTCAATGTGTGACCTCAGACGGTGTTGTTGCTTGAGGTCGTGTGACCTTAGGTGGCAATGTTGCCTAAGGTTGTGACCTTAGGCCGCCAGTTCTAGTGGTCCGGACCTCAGGCGACAATGTTGCTTGTGGTTGTGCCCCTAGGTGGCGTCACTTGAGATTGCGACCTTAGGCTACTAGATCTAGTCGTTTGACGGCGAGATCTAGTGGTTCGGAGGTCAGATCTAGCCGTACAACAGTTCGTCGGCGGTTGGTCAATGGCCAACCTACCTCGAATTTAATTTTGAGACTAACAAAAAAAAATAGCAAAAGCTCTTTATAAATGTGAGTTTTACCAATGGTGTTTTTGCTAAAGTAATTTTCTAATGCTATTTGAGATTACAATTTTATCAAACGGTATAACATTTCAAAAAATCACATTTATCTCAAACGTATTTATATTTTTTCAAAGTCATTTCCCAAAAACCGAACCAAACGTATCCCACGTCCTCTTTCAATGGCACTTTGTGTAAATGGCCAAAGTTTATAGGGCTAATCAATTGAACTTTCCCCTTGATATCTTGGACGTCTTGGTGAAAACATCTCGACACTTTCGTTGTGTTTTACTAAAGGATGATTTTGACATGCTGTATTCAATTCTTTGACTAGATACCTGATAATAATAACTCATATAAGGGGGTACCACTAGATTCTTTTACTAAATGTAGCATGAAAATCTAAATGTCTCATCGGCTTGGAGTTATGGATGTCGTATGTTCAAATCCCATCAGTACTTACATATGAATATTATTTGCCAATGGGCATACCAAAGATAAGGTCATATATTATGATTTCTTCGGTGTCCTTCGTAGACCTCGGGCGATCAAATTCAGACAAAAGCACCATCTTCTTTCGGACACGTTCCATCAATCGAACCCAAAATTCAAATAGCCAATTACCATATAACATGGATACACATTTTTTTAATCTCCACAATGAACCTAGCAAAGATCGTACAACTCTACTTTTCCAAAGCTTGTTTGAATCCCCAAAAAAAGGGGGGGCAGGAAAAAGGGATAATCTAATCACATTGCCCCCCTACATTTGTATCAAAAAGTGACCAAATCTTCAAATCCCCAAAAGTCATGGGGGTCTCTCTCTTTGTTTACCAAAGAATAGAAATTTGATTCTTTTATTCCTAAAATTCAGGAGCTATAAACAATTTAAAAAAAAAAAAAAAAAGAAGACCCGTTTCGGTCTTCACAAAATTGGGTTTTTTGTTTTTTTTTTTCCCGACAAATAAATACAATTTGCCCTACTAATCCCTCAAAAGAATTACAACAACAACAACAAAAGCGAACGAGATTTGCCTTCGCTTCGGAATCACCGTTGTCCGAACGCTATTCCGCCTACCATTCGAGCCTCCCGAGGAATTCATCGGCTGCTTTTGCACGTACGGCAGCGCCCGTGCACCGATGTCCGCATCGCCCAATCACGGGGCCGAATTTCCTTAATACGCCTCGAAATCGACGGATTTGGACACGCGCTCATTATTTAAATGACCGCGCGCGTCGTATGCCAGCGTTACCCAGAGACCTCTTCGTGGCCGTCCGATCTTGATGGGGCGGCATAGTGGAAGAAAAGGGTAAGGTCAATCGGACGGCTGCCACGCGGACGCGGTCAACAGCGAGAGGTCCTTCCAGCCCAGCTTCAGGCAGCCGCCCTCCTCCACCAACGTGTAGCCCTTCCACGGGAACATGCCGAGCAGCAGCCCGGCCTGCGCCGCCGGGTTGCCCGCCAGCGAAACGGGCCGGAACCCGACCCGCCTGAGCTCCTCCCCCCACCGCTCCACCTTCACCTCGCCGGTCCGCTTCGGCCCGCCGACCGCCACGATGTTCCGGATCTCGCACCCCAGCAGCTGCTGCTCCACCACGTGCCGCTCCACGCTGTCGCCGTCGAGCCCGTCGCCGAGCGCGTCGAACAGCGCGCTGTAGTAGTGCAGCGCCTCCACGAAGCGGCCGAGGAAGTTGCCGCCGTGGCTGAGGTCCTGCTCGACGGTGGTGATCAGCTTTGGGCGGAGCAGCGTCAGTAGCCGGAGGGTGGCGAGGTCGCTGCCGGTGATGTCGTAGAGGCAGTGGTGCATCCAGTGCACAACGACGGCCTCCCCGGGGCGGACGGCGAGGCGGCCCGGGTCGGGCAGGCTCCCGATCTTGCCCTCCACCGGGTTGAACTCGAAGGGCAGGCCGAGGGAGCTGGCGAAGTCGGCGAGCCGGCGGCCGGTGGAGCCGAGCAGCTCGGAGCAGGACCCGAACCCGGTGATCCGGACGGACCGGATCTTGCGGGACCGGGAGGCGAGGATGTGGAACAATCCGGGCCACTGGAGGCCCTGCATTATGTCGAGGTCGATGACGTGGACGCGATCCTCGCCGTCCAGGGCCTGGAAGATGGCCTGGTTCGCGGTGAAGTGGGAGAACTTGACGAGCGGGGAGATGGAGTTGTAGGACTGGAGCGCGTGGAAGATCCGCTGCGACTGAGCGAGGGCCAGGTCCCGGCCGGCGAGCGGCGCGTACGACCCGAGGAACGAGCTGACCACGCGCGCCTGCAGCGCGTGCGCGAAGTAGGCCGCGACCCGCTCCGGCGACGACCCGAACGGCGACGAGAGGACGGAGATCTCCGGAAGCAGGTCGCTGGCGTCGGCTAGGTTGTCCATGGCGACGCACTCGGCGCACTGGAGGAGGAGCCCCAGGAGGCGCAGCCCGCTGCCCTCCCCGTCGTCGGCCGGCGCCGGCGGCTCCAGCTCGGCCTCCTCGGCGGCGGCGGCGGAGGCGGAGGCGGCCTTCTCGCCGGAGACGGTGGCGTCGTCCCCGCCGGAGAAGTGGGTTCGCTTCGAGGAGGAGGGGCGGTCGTCGCCGGAGGAGGGGGAGCCGGCGCCGGCGCCGGGGAGGTCCCGGTCGCGGTCGGGGCGCTTGGTCTTCATGGAGGAGGAGGAGGAGGAGGAGGAGGCGGGGCGGAGGAGGGCGGCGGGGGCGGTCGAAGAAGAAGCGATGGGGGATTGAGGGACGAGGGAGCTCTGAAGCATGATCGATGGGGGGGAGGTAGAGAGAGAAAGAGGGAGTCGGAGTGGGTGGGGGTAGAGAGAGAAAAAGCCGGGGAATTGTCAGAGAGAGAATCTGAAAGGAGGGGACAGCTTTTGGGGAAGCTTTCGCGGGGAAGAAGAACAAATCCGAGAGGAGAAGGACAAGGCGAGCTTGTACAGAGGGAGTTGCAGAGATGTTGGTGTCAGGGTCAGAGACTGAGAGGTGTAACGTGGATAGAGAGAGAGAGAGAGAGATGGGTGGTGGCCGGTAGGGGATGGATGAATGATGGAGAGAGAGAGAGAGAGATTCAGAGATTGATAATTCAACCTATCATTGTTCCAATGGTAAAATAACACACACCCCCCATAAAATAAAATGATAGGATGAATATGACATTTTATGCAGTAATAAAAATAAGGCACGAATAATCATTGAGCGAAAATGACAGGAATTATTCTCAATTTTTATTTTTCACATCGTTGCAACATCATCTTTAAACTTTTAATTCATTCAATTTGCTTGTTAATTATCATTAAAAGATAAATAATTTTAAAAATATTTTTTAAAATAATTGTCTGTATTATTTATAAAAATAAATAAATAGAAAATATTTTCATCCCCATGAAAATGTTTATACTTAAATTGTTGTCGATAATAAAAACATTACCCATTGACGAATCATTTCATTAGATGCAATTATTCTTAGGAAAATATTTCTAAATTATTTATTTTTGTGAAACAAATGGAATCTAAATGTTCGGTCAACTCCCCAAACCTTCAATATATTTTATTGACTTTCTATAATATTGGGCCAGAGTTTTAAGAATTATTTGCGTTACTTTCTCTATTATCATACTGATTTAATTTAAAGGCGGCATGACAAATTGTTATTCATCATTTGATGGGTATTTGCTAGTTTGCTAACTCATATAACCACTTACAATTTATCATGCCCTTTTCGTGTATCAATTTAGTATGTGAGTCTTAATATTCTTATCATGACACATAAATTGATCACTCTCTCTCTCTCGGAGAGTTTGGACATGTCGTTGTTGAGTCGAATAAAATTAGAACGTGGGATTGAGGTCTTTGGTTAACCTTGTTAGGTAGTCCGTTTGATTATGTTGTTATGTCCATTTGTTATGGGGAGATAATCATGATTAGATTATTATTATCATTATTATTTTTTTTTGGGGTAAAGGTAAGATATGTATAGATGATTAGATTATTATTCATCCCTCCTAATTGCTATCGTCATTGGATTCTTGAGATGTTGTGTTTAAGGGAAGGATTTTTTATTAATATAATAAAAAGCTTCTGCCTCTTGTTTGGGTCTTTGATATGTCTTTGTTGTTTTTGTTTCTTTGTGCACTTGAGAAGAGGGTTTGTATTTACTTTGGGCTTGATCTTGGCCAACAGATGATTGCGACGTGGGGCAGTGGGGTTGGAGGGATTTATTTATTTATTATAGTTATGTTTTTTTAATCATAGTTTAAGCAGCTAATCAAACATCACCTTCCCACATTACCTAATGCAGCCAAAGGGATAATTACAATAATCAAGTAAGCCTCAAAATGCACGAGTTCATTGTAGCATCTAATCCAATTACCAAGAGTTCTTGTTTATGTCCCCTCAAGTTTCCGCTAATAGAATTTGGATGATTGTACAAATAATACTTGAATTTTGATTCAATATACAATGTTGTCTTTGTACTTTTCAGTTGTTCAACATGGCCCACGAGTTTTATCTTAATGTATAATGCCATTTCCGAATTTTTAATTTGTTTAATGTGATCATTGAATTTTTAATATATGTTTAATCTAATCCCTGAATTATATAAAAATGTTTAATATTATTCCTGAACTTGAACTAATGGAAGGACAATATTAAACATGTTTATATAGTTCAAGGATTAGATTGAACATACACTAAAAGTTCAGGGATTCTATTGAACAAATTAAAAGTTCACGGCACGCTAAAGTTTAAGAATCACATTGAATATATTAAATGTTCGGGGACAACATTATATATCGGGTCAAGTTCAGAAACTATTTGTGTCATTTTCCTACTAGATTTCCAAAACCTAAATTGGTTATTGAGGAGAAATCTTCATGCACACAATGGTATGATGTCAAACCGTACCCCATAAATGTCGGCCGCTAAATTAAGACGGAAGTTGAGCCCGTCGTGACCGGTTCTCAATCCCGGCACAATATTGGATGTCCAACCCAAAAGCAATGGGACATCCGCGACAACTAAAAGTGAAATTGACGATGGTTTACGAATGAATTTATGTATGGTTGTTAAAAAAAAGAAAGTTTCAAATTTAATGACGCTACGACATTTTGTGCTTGGTTCGATGGTGGGGAAACCTTTGTAAACCTTTGTGTAAATTAGAAGGATTTAAGATATCCCCATCTTCACTTTTCACTGTCTTAATTCCAAGCCCAGTCTTTGTGCACATCTGATCATCTTTGGTGTCGGGCCAGCCCATCCATATTGATTATAAGAACGAACAAGTCCAATGGGTCCATCATCGGCGAAAAGAGACCAGGAGAAAATGACTTGTACAAGCTTCTCATTCGAATTCCAAACTTTGGTTGGCCCGACAAGTCGCCTTGCCTGTGATCCCTTCTAAATTTCGCATGAATTCTTAGAGGCGCTGATTGTACACATCATGGGAATAATCAATGTATTGAAAATTATAAAGTTACGAAAAAATCATTAATTTTTCACACGTGGGTAAGGCAAAATTTCTATTTCGCAGTCTTAGAATTCCCACGTCCACCCTTGTCTTATACAGGCCCAATTTGTATGAGAAAGCGAGTACAGATTTTTGGAGTTGGGATACAAAAAGGAAATGGTTAATAACAATAGAAATCTCAAATTGGTACATCCGCACCATATGTATCTCGAATTCGCCTTAAAGTTTTGTTGGGTTTGTTGTGGTTATATCCGTTTAGGATTTTTTTGTGATATGATTGGGATGGATGTATCTGTTCAGGATTTTTGATGGTTTTAATCAAGAAAAAAAAAGTATGGGAATGGGCATTAACGACATGAAATCTGTTCCCAAGCATAACGGGCTTTATGATACCCAAGATTGTTACTTGTTTTCCCCAAATTATTTTTGATATTCCATATTTTTGAGTGATGAAGAGAAACTACTGATGATACACGTTAGATTTCTTGATATTCAATTTGAGAAATGATTGTGTAATTGTTTTTAATGTAATATAAGACTAACAGTTTATTATGGACTACAAAAAATCAAATAAAAAATAATTACAAATTGTTGTGGAACTCACTTTTTTAAAGAATTTGTGACTTATAATAGATTATTATTCTCACGGTACTCTAAGGACTATTATGCTAGCAAAGCCTATTCAATTTTCATGTCATATGTTAGTAAAATCAATCTAATAGTGGGTTAATATCGCTCCCATTTGTTATCCACAACATATGAACATTGACTTATATTCCAATAAAACGTTCCATCAATTCCCCAGATGGCGAATTGCACAGCAATCCATAAATGAAATCGAAACCATATTGAGGTCTACATTATGAAAAGTAAAACAAAATTAAGACTGCGTTTGTTTTATGAAAAATATGACAATTTTAAAAAATAGTTTATATAAATTTATGTTCTAGTATTTGGTTGAAACGTGAGAATGAATTATAAAATATTTTTTTTGACTTTTGGTATAAAAATTCTGATTTGATTTTTCAAGTGGAAATTACCAAAAAGTTCAAAAAATTTAATTCTTTCTTTTCTTTTTGCTTATATATATATATATATATATATATATATATATATATATTATCTTTTCCTTCTTCCCTAGCCAATTGCCAGCATGAGAAAAAAAGGAAAGAAAAAGAAAAGAAAAAGAAAAGAAAAATTAAAAATTGATTTTTTAAAAGAACATTTTGTAAGAACGAACATTTCATTGACAAAGAACCTGAACTTGAGCATCGGGAGCCCATGCACGGTCTTTGTGGATCCATAGCTAAGTGCTAGGGACTAAAGCTCGAAGGTTTAGGACTTGAGCATTGCCTTCATAGACTTGGGCTTAGGTGCCAAGGAATTGGGCACAAGTACCAAGACTTTGGGTCTGACCTTGATGGACTTGGGCATTGGTGACTGTCGGGCCTTGATGAAGTTGGGTGTTGGCGTTGGTGGCTCGGGCTTGACCTCAATGGACCCAAGCTGCTGGAAACTTGGTCCTGAACTCTGGGGCCCTGGGAACTAACGTCGGGTTTCCCACGACTAAGCATCGAGTCTCGGGTCTAGGCATCGAAATTTAATCATATTTTGAGAAGTGTTTTCCGATTTTTTAAAGAGAAAATCATTTTCGTTAATTTAAGTATATGTTTTTCATTAACTAGTAATACATATTCCATTAACTCATTTTCCTAAAAAAATCAGATGTCAAAAAATAAGAAAAATGTTTCTCGCAAAATAAATGAAGCCTAAATGGGAGAATCTTATTAATCATACAAATGAAAGTCTCTTCAATATGGTACAAAAACATACGTCTCTCTGCTCATTCTTTATTCTATCAATCGAATTTCCCAACTACCTACTGCTCGAAATTGATTGCAGACGAGAGAGAAACCAATCTGTAATAGTAACCAGTCGAGTGGAATAGTAGTGATTGGAGCTTGACTTCAACTTCCTGAAGTTCTTCGCTCCATACGTCGCATAGGCCCAGATAAGTACAAGATTCATTGCTCGTACGCCACATTCGTCTGCATCAGGAAGATGACTTCTCCAGAATCTGCAAAACATCAAGGCCGCCAACAGATGAAGTTCTTGAAGATGACTTGATCGCCTAACTCCCCGGTAAGGGATGCAGGGAAGATGTCGCCGAGTTGTTTCCAACGTGGTCTTCTGAAACTATACACCTCCACTTGGCAGGTACAGTCGTAGATATGTTCACGATGTGTTTCCACATTGACGACTTTAAAATCATCCTAATGACCACTTAAGAGATTGAATCAAAACCCAACCAAGTCCGACACATCTGATGTCGGTCGAGGAAGGGGTATCCTGTCACCAGTCGACAGGTTCCACAAAGATCTTTGAGTGGTCTGGATTCTCGCGGTCAAAGGTGAATAAACAAACAATTTCATTGCATGAATCACCTAGTTTGAGTATCTCGCTATTTTCGGCAAATGAAGTATCGAGATCTTATGATTTGTATATGGGAGAACGGTGAATCGGGACTATCGAACAGTTGTTGAGGTCGTATTTGAGAAGATCGAAGCTGTTCAGTCCGTTCAATGTCTCGAGATAAGCTTCCACGAAAAGGGACTCGGAGAGAGGAAACTTCCAAGATCTGCATACACGCTTGAATCGCATCGAAGGTCTTGCGGAGAGCCTCAAGAAGATCTCCCACAGCATGTCATTTGGAAAACTCTCCATCTGATCTTGCGCATTGCATCTCTTTCAACTTCACAAATCGCTTCTGATTTCAATGTAAACAGGGTTGAATTTGTTTTGAGGTAGCGACTCATTCTGCCGTGCGACCATCTATTTGTGTTGGGTCGCAGCGATCTCGAGCGTTTGACCCAAGGAAGACAGCTATTATTTGGTGAAATGGCGTTTAAAGTTGATCGCCAGCATGACTCAGACCTCTGTAATTTGTGAAATTTTTTCCTTAATGGACTAGTTCGAGATGTTCAATTTGATTTAAAGTTTTCAGCTAACAAGGAACAATTTGATATTCCATTTGGAATTGGGGAAAATTACCCGATCTATCTTAAACTTATCATAAAATGCCAATTTAATGATAAACTTTCTAATTTTAACATTTAGTCTTGAAGCGAAATATTAATATAGTCCTTTCGATCAATTTTTAATGGAAATCTCTAATGTGGTGGTGGTTTAGTTATTGCTTACCATCCTATGTGGCATATTGTCACGTCGGTGAGTTTTGACAAAAATTCGCTGGGAGGATTGTATTGAAATTTCACACAAAAGTTGAGGATTAAATTGCCAAAATTGAAAAATTTATAATTGAATTGATATTTATACGATATGTTTAGGATTGATTGGACAATTTCCCCAATCACCTAATGCTCAACAATTTGACCAACAATATCGAATTATCCGATTTGGTTGATCTGTCAAGATGAGCTTTGATGAAAGGTGCTCGTAAGAAAGAACGTTTCAAAATCTACATTTTCTCCTGAATTGAACAGAAAGGTCTTGCTGGCAGCCTCCGTTCAAGTAGCTAATGTCTTTTAACTCCATAATTGCTCCTGACTTCGATGCAAACTATGACACCTTTTCGTTGGACCTAACGATGCCTTATGACTTATCAAGAAGGCATCATTTTGGCCCTCTTGAATTGTTGCGTCTTAATAATTGATCTTTGTCAATTCGAATTCTTTTTTATTAACAAAAGAAAAAGAAAAAGGGAGAGATCCTAGTGCTGACAATTTTTCTTGAGCGATATAGAGATTACAATGAAAACATCGTAACTTTTTGAAAATTTAACTACTAGAAAAAAATCTAAGTTTGTGACATTCATTCTCATTTACCACATACATTCTAAATCTTTGTAAATCATGGTAATTAATGAAAATCGAAATTGCAATTTTCTTCTCTTGTTTACAATGGACTACCATAAAAAATTTTAAACTGTGATAATCTAAAAGAAATGAACTATACTGAGTTCTCCTCTGAGTGACATTGTAAACAGTCGTGATTAAAAAGAAAAAAAACTAATTTACTACGTTTCATTCTTGGAATAGAACAATGAATAAGGCCAAGGAAGTGCTAGATAAAGTATTACATTAAATCAGAAGCGATTTGTGAAGTTCAAATAGATGCTAAGCAATTTTAATTTTCAATTCTGAAATAAAGGTTTGTTGAAACTATTATATAAAAAGTTGTATTCATAAGCCATCAAAAATAGAAATTTAACATCTTATATATAGCTTTTGTGAATAAATTATGAGACCGTGAATTAAAATTAACAACCTTCTCTACACAAAGTGATAATAGGATGGGGGATAACAAGATATCTTGTTGGATGTAATTGAGCATTTATATTATGAAATTGATGAGAGAGATGATAGAAATAAATGCAGTTTTTTTTATTAGCCTGACAAGAAGGGTATTTTGGTCAGTTACT
This sequence comes from Eucalyptus grandis, assembly GCF_016545825.1. Classification (NCBI taxonomy): domain Eukaryota; kingdom Viridiplantae; phylum Streptophyta; class Magnoliopsida; order Myrtales; family Myrtaceae; genus Eucalyptus; species Eucalyptus grandis. The sequence continues at coordinate 11,799,823 of NC_052612.1, forward strand.
AAAAAAGAAAGAAGTGTCTTAGCAAAAATGAGGATAGAAATAGCATCGTACTATTTGTTTTGGGTGCCAAAAACTCTATCTTGATTTATATTTAATTGTATCTTTTGTTTTTCATATTGACAAATCTTATGATATCAAAGGAAAAGTATGCGAAAGAATCATTCATTATGATTATGTTTTCCCCTTGGCAAGGGACTTTAGGGACTATCGGATGTTGCTACTTAAATGTCAATGCATGGTAAAAAAAGAAAAAAAAAGAAAAAAAAGAGATTACATACATTATCATGCGAAAAATGTCAAGGTTTAAAATATCTAATGATTGTGAATACGACGCACAATCTCATCAAAATTACTTAAGGAAAATATCTCCTTGTGTACATGTTTTTTCCCCGATGATGTCGAGCTTCGTCATAAAACATGGAAAAGTAGTGAATGAGAAGAAAGAATAATGAGAGAAACTTTAAAACCTAAGGGTTTTGGTTTAAGTAGTTCGAAAATGGAGCATGTAGATAGCAGAATGCACTACATTCACTGGCTTTCTTGGTAAGCTGACTTCAAAGCAGTAAGGCAAAAGAGAAGTTTTCCTAAAGTCCAAAGGCATCGTCACATCCAAAGAAATTGACAACCATTTACATAGATATCATAAGCAACTTGTGAAGATTAAAGAGATTTTGCTGAGCACTCGTAAAAAACTGTGCGAAGAACAATGGCGAGGTTCCCAACTAACATCCTAATGGAGATCTTATTCAGCCCCTCGGCAACACCTTTGATCCGATTCAGACGTGTCTGTAAATCATGGGATTCTCTACTCTACCATCAACCAAATTGCACAAGTTTGATGACCTTGACAACCTGGCCAGAGTGCAGATGTATCGTCCTGTCAAATATGAATTATTTGATCTCGATTCTTCAATTTTGTCGAGATTGCAATGCATTCGGTTTTGCTGGTGTTGGAATGGCATTAACGTTATGTGTTAGCATGTGTTAGATTTCTTGGTATTCATTTTAGGTAACATGTTACTAAAATCAACCTGAAACAAGGTTAACAATATTACTATTTCTTCTACATCACATGAATATTCACTTACATACCAATACATTCATGAATCTGAAAACAAACTAAGAACTATAGCATGAAAAGTACATGGAAATAAAAGACAATCTTACTCATACAAAGAGAAGTCTCTTCGATATAACAAAACATGTAATTCTCCATGTGCTCTTTAGTCTGAAAAGCAATTCCACCGACCTCCTAATGCTTAACATCGTTTGTGGAGGAGAGAGAAATCAAACCCTCTAAACAAGTAACCAGTTGAGTGGTATCGTAACAATCGACCATCATTTCAAATGTCTCAAACTTTTCACTCCGTATGTTGTAAAGTGCCAGATGACTGACAGATTTTTCTCGTAATCCCCTATAAAAGGTATTTACGATGAAAACTTTTCCAGAATCTGCAAACCCAATTGGCTGACGAATTCCAATTATTCTTGTAGACGCTCCAATTGTATACAATTTGGTCCATGATTCACAGACACCAAACTCTTTCATAATCCATACTTCACATTGTTTAGTCGATGAATTACGTGCTATTACAGACAAACAACCATCTAGTAAGCTGATAAGTTTTTCCCCAAGAGGTATTATATCTGGAAGTGCCATTTTTTGGAAAGCATCTTGAGCTACATCATATAGGATCATCAGCGTGAGGATCTCACGATCGAGGCGAAAACAAGGGCACCAACAAATGAAGTTCTCGAAGATAACTTGATTGCCTAGGTGTTGGCTAAGCGATGGAGGAAAAATGTTGCCAAGTTGTTTCCAGCAATTTCTTCTAAAACTATACACCTCCACTTGAGAGGTATAGTTCGGCCATTTTTCAACATATATATTCACGTTGACTACTGTAAAATCATCTGGATGACCACTTAAGGGATTGAATCCGAATCCAACCAAGTTGGACACGTGATAGCTCGGTTGAGGAAGGGCCATGTTTTCACCGGTTGACGGGTTCAATAGAAAGATTTTTGAGTTGTGGCGAATTTTACGGTCTAAAGTGGAAAAACAAGTAATTCCATTGCACGAATCAACTAATTTGAATTTTTCACCATCTCTGATAAATGATGTATCGAGATCAGACAATTCATTATTGGGAGGCTTATGAATCTGTACTCTTGAAAAGTTGTCCGAGTCATACTTAAGAAGATTAAACTTATGCAATTTGGTCGATCTCTCAAGATAGGCTTTGATGAAAAATGGGCTGGTGAGAAGAGAATTCCAAGATTTACATACACACCTGAACCGGACCAAAGGTCTTGCAGAGATCCTCAAGAAGATCTCGGTTAGAATGTCAACCGGAAAACTTGCCATTGATCTTGCACACTTGTTCAAGTGCTTGCCATCTCTTTGAACTTCACCCATCGCTTCTGATTTCAATGTAAATAGTGTCGAATCTCTTTAGACGTAACGATGCCTTTTAACTTTATCAGGAACTTCTTGGGCCTTGTTGATCTGTTATATCATATCTTGTTAAATTGTCTTTTTCAGCTAGCGTTATCATGAAAGAATGATATCATGCTGTTAATCTTTCAGCCGGCCTTCCAATAGCAAGACATGTACAAGAGTTAAGCGTGCTTGAGTTGAGCTTTATTATATTCAGGCCACGAATGGACTATCAGTTCGTTCACAAATGGTAACCGTGTCTTCGACTAATCGATATGTTTAATCCGTTTGCGACATGCTTAGGCCAATATGTTACCAATATCAACAGGATATATTTGGATATTTTTAGATAACTTGATATGCATTTATTTAAATTTTTTGTAAAAACACACTGATATATGTGCATCAAATTATTTTTCTAGTTTTAGGAATCATTTTATAATTTTTTTGTAAAATAATACGAACATCTTATAACTTTTCATTTCATTCACTTTCTCCAGCACGTAACTACCCATATTGCCCAACTTTAAGCATGCTTAGACGTGTGCCTTGACACTACTGAGAGTGATGTAGAAAATGATTAATGTTATTTTACCGAGTCACGTAAGAAAATCGACAATCATGTTGTGACCTCTACCCCCACGCGGCATTAGGCTAATGGTTTTATTAAGTCTAGGCTTAGTTCGGGCTCTCCCAAGCCCATCAACTCATGACTTATGACCTGAGTTTTTAACTTGCAAGTTATTGTTATTTATAGGTCGTCACAAATCGATTTGTAAGGGGTTGATTAGAAATCCAAGTAAGATATTAAGAGAAATACTTTATTCCCATTGATTTAACAACCAAAATACCATCAAAAAGCCGAAACTTAATATAATTAAAAAATTGATCCGATGTCTCTCGGATCAAATTAATAATTACAATAAGTTCAACAAAATCCTTACGTATAATGCCTACAAAATGCATAGATATTAATATTGACAAATCATATTCTAACTTAAACAATAATAACAAAATTTAAAATGAATAAATAATAAAATAAAGAAAAAAACAAACTACCTAATTTGCTTTTCTCTTTTCTTTTTCCTTTGCTTCTAAAAGAAAAGCTCGGCAGCTCGTGCGGCTGGTCACCGGGAACTCCGGCGAAGGCGGACCGGCAGGAACGGGGCGGCAGCAAGGGCAAGCGGGACCAGCTTCTCTGGCGTTGGTGGCGGAATCCGGCAGCTTGATCGGCGTCTGGAGGGGTGATGGAGTGCAGATCACGGCAGGTCACAGGCGTCGGTTCGGAGGAGGGCGCAGCGTCGGGTCGTCGCGGCGATGGTGGCTCGGGATGGGGCGCAATGGCGGAGCTATCACCGGCGGCAGACGGAAAGCGGGGGAGGACGTCGGCGCTGCAGGCTGGCGTCACGGGAGGAGACTTGCGGCAGTGGTCGTTGCAGCAGGCGTCGGGACGAGCTCGCTGGTGCAGAGGTGCGGTCGTCGGGCGTCAGGCACCGGGTGGTCGCGGACGCAGCAACAGCGGAGGTGTGGGCCGATTCGGAATCGGCAGTGTCGCGGGTTGCAGAAGCGCGGTGGTGTCGCTGGGCGTCGGCGCTTGGGTCGTCGTGAGTCGGCGCGACGATGGCTGGTGGAGACCGGCGATGCGAGCGCAGCGCGGGTGAAGAGAAACTCACGATTGGGCAGCAAAGGTGGGGAAGAAGATGAACAGTAAATGTCCCATCACTTCTTCCCCTCTACTTTGGCTTTTTCCTTTCCTTTTCACTTTTTCCCTCTGCAGCCGCACACTCTCCTTTGCTTTCGTACTCTCTCTTTCTCCTCTTTTTTATTTTTGTCAACATAAGTAATTAGATAAACCAAGATCGATAATTTATTACACTAGTTAATCAATTAATGCCCTTCCGGTATCTAATTTTTTTTTAAGGGGTTGATTAGAAATCAATTTGTAAGGGGTTGATTAGAAATTTTTTTTTCGAGATTTGATTTTTTTGAAGGACTTTTCTGGAAAATTTTTGAAAACTACCCAAAAACTATTTTTTAGCCTTTTCCTAATTTCAGATTTTTTTGAATATTTTTGAAATTTTATTTTTAATTAATAAAATAAAATAAAATAAAATAAAATAATATCATATAAATAAACATACCCAGGTCGGACTTCCGCGTCCGACCTGGGTTGGACTAGGCTCAACGAATGAGCCCAGATTGGTAAAACATTCAGCCCAAAATGAAAAATCAAAGAAAAGAAAAACCCGGCCCGCGATTAAATCACCTGAGCCTAAATCTAACGGGAGCTGGCCCACACAAATAAAATCCTAGCCTAGAACCAAAGTGAACCGGGTCTTTTGTCAAGCCAGTGGTCTACCGGGCGAGAATGGCGGTGAGCAAACGCGGATCTAAACCCGAAAAAATCGTGCAACCAGGCCACAACATCAAAGAAATGCAATATTCATGCATACGGGGTTGGGGGACGAACGAGCTGAGCGAGACGGCTCGACTCAACGAGCCTGAAGATGGAGCATACAAAAAAGGGGGCGGAGACACGGGTGTCTGATCTCGATAGACCTAAGTCTGGGCACTGGAGACCTGATCCTGTACATTGGGCACCTGAGAATTGGCGTCGAGTTTCCATGTCCAATTGTAGAGTTTTAAGTCTAAGCATCGAAAGCTAATCATATTTTAGAGAATATTTTCTGATTTTTTCAAAGAGAAAATGATTTTCCTGAATTTAAGTATAAGTTTTTTGTTGATTAGAAATATATTTTCCGTTAACTTATTTTTTTAAATGAACCAAACACTAGAAAATAGGAAAAATATATATTCCGTGAAAGAAATGAAGCTTAAATGGGAGAGTCCTAATAATCATACAAGTGATAGTCTCTCTTCAACTTGGTGCTAAAACATGTCTCTCTACTCTTTCTTTACTCTATGAATCGAATTTCCCAACTACATACCGCTCGAAATTGATTGCAGACGAGAGGAAAACTAAACTCTCTGCACCAGTAATTAGTCGAGTGGAATAGTAGTGATCAGAGCTTGCCTTCGACTGCTTGAAGTTCTTCACTCCGTACGTCGCACAGGCCCGGATAAGTGCAAGATTCTTTGTGTGGACGCATCGTCCGTCTTCTTTAGGAAGATAACTTTTCCAGAATCTGCAAAACCCAAGTAGCCAACAAACCATACTGCTTCTCATGTTCAGTCTAATTGTATACAACTGCGGACGTCCAACTCTTTCAGGATCCATATTTCAAACTGCGGGGACGCAATTTAGTCGCATCAAATAGGGTCGACGGTGTTTTGAATCAGCGCTGGAAGAGAAACGAAGGGCGGCACCGACAGATGAAGTTCTTGGAGATGACTTGATCGCCTAACTCCCCGGTAAGGGTTGGAGGAGAGATGTGGCCGAGTTTTTGGCAACGCCATCTTCTAAAACAGTACACCTCCACTTGGGAGGTACAGTAGTAAATATGTTCACGATGTGCTTTAATATGTCGACTACTTTAAAATCGTCTGGATGAACACTTAAGGGATCGAATCCAAATCCAATCAAGTTCGACACATCATATGTGGGCCAAAGGAGGGGTATCCTGTCACCGCGGGTTTCATAGAAAGATCTTTGAGTGGTCTGGATTCTTGTTGTGAAAGGTGGATAATCAAAAAATTCTATTCCATGAATCACCTAATTTGAATTTCTTGCTATTTTCGACAAATGAAGTATCGAAAATCATATGGTTTGTATCTAGGAGAATGATGAATCACAACTCTCGAATAGTTGTTGAGGTCACACTTGAGAAAATCGATGCTATTCGATCCATTCGATGTCTTGAGATAAGCTTCCATGAAAGGGACTTGGAGTGAGGAAACTTCCAAGATTCTTTTTAATGGATTGATTGGAAGAAATTCGTTCGGAGAATGTTAACGACTAGTGTCACGGCTTCAACTCCATCTCCAGAGTCTCGAGTAGCAAGGGTTATTTTTTCGACAGCCTAGCGCATTGCCCTTCCGTTTCTTTTTATCTTTTCATTAAGCACATTCGGGAGCGCACATATAACACCTAGACAACAATAAGCAGCCAGGAAAACAACCACTTGCAAGCACACAATTATATCAATTATATTTACAAGCCCTTTTTGTCATGGGCCATTATATTTACAACCATTACATGCTTTATGCTAAAAATGATAATGCTAGTACGAGTACCTAGAGGGGGGTGAATAGGTTTATGAAAATTTTCTTGCAGTTTGCGCAATACTTAGACAGATGAAGGATTAAAAAAATCAATCGTAAGACAGAGTAAAGGAAAGAGAGAATTAAACACGAGGTTTATAGTGGTTCGGCTTGATTCAAGCCTACGTCCACTTTTCTGCACTGACAGCCGATTGGCTGGATTCCACTATGAACAAAGAGATGTTACAGTGTTGATCTTCCTTGATTTCTCGATGTAGATGATCTACTACACTCGCTCAAGGTATCACCAAGTACAAACACTCTGTGTATACAATTTCTTTCGAACCGTATCGACTAACAATCAAGGTTCTTGGAGACTGGAATTTATCTATCGATCACACACTTAAAACAACTAGAACGTCTTCCTTTATACTCCTTTATGCCATCATAGCCGTTGGCACTTACCAAAGGAATTCCTCCAATCTACCCGTTGGACGGAATCAATTAAGAAGATCATCCGAGCTATTTAAGGAATCTGATGATAGCCCATCAATCCCTGTTCGCCCATACAATCGGATTTTGGTTTCAAGAATAGAACATTCCAAGAATGTTTCGTCGACCATCAGATCTTCAATTGATCTTAGATAAGAATCAAAGAATCCGAAATGATTATCCAACCAAGGGATCTATTCCAGAGGATTGGATCAAATCCCCAACCATATACTTCGGCTTCGGATATCCTACGCCACTGGATTAGAAAGACTGTCAGTGAGAATAATCTTGAGTCTTGAGTCTTAAGTCTTGAGTCTTGAGTCTTGAGATTACAAAGTCTTGAGACTTTAAACTAATGATATCCAGACTAGACTGATAGAAATGTTTTGTCAGCTTCAAAATATTCTGGAAAGATTTCTCCAACAAAAAAAGCCGGGGTAAATCTTAGCTTCTCTATTGAGACTACAACTCCTCCATACCTACAATTTTGAAAAACAACAGGTGAGTCATGGACTCAGTAAGTAAAATCACTAATTCTCTACTAGGAGGACATTTAATCATCAAAATCTAGTAGGTACAACACTCGAAATGCAATGTCGATGTCAGATCATTAGCAAACTTATTACTATCCTCGACTACATAGGAAGTTGCCATCATAGGAAAGGCTTGTAATTATCGAGCTTCCTAGGATTAACAAGTATATAAATAAAAGTGGTGCTTTTGGAAATGTTTGTTGTTGTGTTAATATTATCTTTATGATTATGTTTGACTGGGTTTTTATAATATGCTTTCACTTGCGTTTAATTGAAAGAATAAAAGAATGGGTCGACAACACGTCTTAAGATATTGTAACTAAATGACTATTGAGGGATGTTCGTGTGCTTGGGGGCTCGGGACATGACACCCAAAGTGGCAGATCTTGGCTTTGAACAATGGCTCTGTCACCATGATGTTGCTGCTCTTGATGTTGTTGTGGACAAGGATCATGTTGAGGCCGGTGTTGTTATGGATCTAATTGAGGCCGTGCATGGTGTCGGTGGCGATTTGCATCCTTGACATCTAGGTCCTGAGGATTATGAAATTGGGCATTTTAGGGTTCTGCAGGCAATTGGAGAGGCTGGCGTGGTCGACGAACTTATAGACCAAAAAGATGTTGTCGCCAAAGACGAAAGCACCCAGCAGCTTCGCGATGCTGACCAGATGGCTTTAGCAGATCATTTTGAGGAGGTCCTTTACATGGCCATGTCGAAGGAGGAGGAGGGTCGAAGGAGGAGGAGGAGGAGGAGGAGGAGGTCCTTTACATGGCCATGTCGATCTTGCACTTGAAATTGTGTTGGAAGATGATGACGTCCTTGTCACAAAATAAGATAGTGCTAGGAGGAGGAGGAGGAGGAGGGGGAGGAGGGGGAGGAGAGAGCTTGGCGAGGAAGTTATTGGTGGTAGCATGATGACATGATTGTCCAAGAGGGAGTGGCGGAAGCCGGAGAGGGAGGAGATGTCGATGTTGGTCTTGGAGAGAGCTTGGGGAAGGAGGTTGAGGTGTAGAACCCGCTATTGGAAGAGGCAAAGGCGGACGAGACGAGGGCCAATGTAGGGGTCCGGGATGAAAGAGTCTCGAGGAGGAGGGGGTCCTATCGTAGGAGAACGCATGCTAGAGAGAGGGAGTGAGTGATCAAAAGAGTTCTTATTTCTTGTCATTCGACTCCTATCACAAAGAAAGTAATTAATATCAATTGTAGTTTCAATCTTGTAGCAAGTGGATCAAAACTTTAAAATAAGCTCGAAACTTTCCTTTGAAATAATCTTATGTGAGTTTGAAAGTGAAGAATGTGTAACAAGATTTTCAACCCCTTTTACGCAATTTACATCAAAATGTGAAAGACTAAAAAAAAAAAGAGCACAGAATAAGCGTTGTTTAACTTTATAAATATTATTCTGGAAAAACGCCCACAAGGTGAAGATCGGCTAGATGATTGGATTGAATTTTAATTTTCAATTCTGAAATGAAGGTTTGTTGAAAGTACTTAATAAAAAATTGCACTCATAAGCCATCACAAATAGAAATTTAACATCTTCTATGTAGCTTTTGTGAATAAAATATGAGACCATGAGTTAAAATTAATAAACTTTTCTACACAAAGTGATAACAGGATGCGGGATAATATGATATCTTGTTGGATATAATTGGGCATTTATATTATGAAATTGATGAGAGAGATGATAGAAATAAATGCAGTTTTTCTATTAGCATGAAAAGAATAAATTGAATTAGAAGGGTATATTGGTTAGTTTTTTTTTTTTTTTAATATCTATAAAAAGGAAGAAATTTCTTAGCCAAAATGAGGGTGGAAATAGCACCGTACTGTTTGTTTTGGGTGCCAAAAACTCTATCACGATTTATATTTAATTGTATCTTTTGTTTTTCATATCGACAAATCTTCTAATATTAAAGGCAGAGAGAATCAGTCATTATGATTGTGCTTTCCCCTTGGCAAGGAATTTCAGGGACTATCAAATGTTGCTACTTAAATGTCACACGAAGAATGTCAAGGTTTAAAACATCTAATGGTTGTGAATACGACACACAAGCTCATCAAGATTACTTAAGGAAAATATCTCCTTGTGCATGTGTTGTTTTTTCCCCGATGATGTCGAGCTTTTTTATAAAACATGGAAAAGTAGCGAATGAGAAGACAGAATGATGAGATAAACTTTAAAACCTAAGGGTTTTGGTTAAAGTAGTTCGAAAATGGAGCATGTAGATAGTTGAATGCATTGCATTCACTGGCTTTCGGGGTAAGCTGACTTCAAAGCAATAAGGCAAAAGAGAAGTTTTCCTAAAGTCCAAAGGCATCGTCACAGCCTAAGAAGTTGACAACCATTCACATAGAAATCATAAGCAACTTCTGAAGATTTATGAGATTTTGCTGAGCACTCGTAAAAAACTGTGCGAAGACCAATGGCAAGGTTCCCATTTAACATCCTAATGGAGATCCTATTCAGCCCCTCGGCAACACCTTTGATTTGATTCAGACGTGTCTGTAAATCATGGGATTCTCTACTCTCAACCATCTTCTTCATCAACCAGGTTGCACACTTTTGATGACCTTGACAATTTGGCCAGAGTGCAGATGTGTTGTCCTGTCAAGTATGAATTATTTGATCTCGATTCTTCATTTTCCTCGAGATTGCAATGCATTCAATTTAGCTGGCGCGGGACTAGCATTAATGGTATGTGTTAGCATGTGTTAAAGACATCTTCGTACTCATTTTAGGTCAAATGTTAGTAGAATCAACCTGAAACAGGGTTAACAGTATTACTATTTCTTCTACATTGCATGAATATTCACTTACATACCAATATATTCATGAAGCTGAAAACAAACTAAGAACTACATCATTAAAAGTACATGGAAATAAAAGACAGTCTTAGCCATACAGATAGAAGTCTCTTCGATATAACAAAAAATATGATTCTCCATGTGCTCTTTAGTCTGAAAAGCAATTCCACCAACCTCCTAATGCTTAACATTGTCCGTGGAGGAGAGAGAAATCAAACTATCTAAACAAGTAACCAGTTGAGTGGTATAATAGCAATCGACCGCCACTTTAAATGTCTCAAACTTTTCCCTCCAAACGTTGTAAAGTGCCAGATGACTGGGAGATTTGAATCGTAATCCCACATAGAAGGTATCTACGAAGAAAACTTTTCCAGAGTCTGCAAGCCCAACTGGCCGATAACTCACAATACTTCTTGTAGACACTCCAATCGTATACAACTTGGTCCACGATTCACAGACACCAAACTCTTTCATAATCCATACTTCATAATGTTCAGTCGATAAGTTATGTGCTATTACAGACAAGCAACCATCCAGTAAGCTGATGAGTTTTTCTCCAAGAGGCATCATATCTGGAAGTGCTATTTTTTGGAAAGCATCTTGAACCACATCAAATAGGATCAACAATGCGACCATCTCACGACCAGGACGAAAACAAGGGCACCAACAAATGAAGTTCTCGAAGATAACTTGATTGCCTAAGTGTTGGGTAAGCGATGGAGGGAAAATGTTGCCGAGTTGTTTCCAACAATTTCTTCTAAAATTATACACCTCCACTTGAGAGGTATAGTTCGGGTGTTGTTCAAAATATATATTCATGTTGACTACTGTAAAATCATCTAAATGACCACTTAAGGGATTGAATCCGAATCCAACCAAGTTGGACACGTGATAGCTAGGTTGAGGAAGGGCCATGTTTTCACTAGTTGACGGGTTCCATAGAAAGATTTTTGAGTCATGAGGAATTTTACTGTGAAAAGTGGACAAACAAGCAATTCCATTGCACGAATCAACTAATTTGAATTCTTCACCATTTCTTATAAATGATGTATCGAGATCAGACAATTCATTATTAGGAGGATAATGAATCTGTACTCTTGAAAATTTGTCCAAGTCATGCTTAAGAAGATTAAACTTATGGAATTTGGTCGATCTCTCAAGATAAGCTTTGATGAAAAAGGGGCTGGTGAGAAGAGAATTCCAAGATTTACATACACACCTGAACCGGACCAAAGGTCTTGCAGAGATCCTCAAGAAGATCTCGGTTAGAATGTCAACCGGAAAACTTGCCATTGATCTTGCACACTTGTTCAAGTGCTTGCCATCTCTTTGAACTTCATCCATCGCTTCTGATTTCAATGTAAACAGTGTCGAATCTCTTTAGATGTAACGATGCCTTTTAACTTTATCAGGAACTTCTTGGGCCTTGTTGATCTGTTATATCATATCTTGTTAGATTGTCCTTGTCAGCCTGCGTTATCATGAAAGAATGATATCATGCTGTTAATCTTTCAGCCGGCCTTCCAATGGCAAGACATGTACAAGAGTTAAGCGTGCTTGAGTTGAGCTTTATTATATTCAGGCCACGAATGGACTATCAGTTCGTTCACAAATGTCCTGTCATGTATGAATTATTTGATCTCGATTCTTCATTTTCCTCGAGATCGCAATGCATTCAATTTAGCTGGTGCTAGACTAGCATTAACGGTATGTGTTAGCATGTGTTAGACTTCTTCGTATTCATTTTAGGTAAAATGTTAGTAAAATCAACCTGAAACAGGGTTAACAGTAGTACTATTTCTTCTACATCGCATGAATATTCACTTACATATTATACATTCATGAATCTCAAAACAAACTAAGAACTATATCATGAAAAGTACATGGTAATAAAAGACAGTCTTACTCATACAGATAGAAGTCTCTTCGATATAACAAAACATATAATTCTCCATGTACTCTTTAGTCTGAAAAGCAATTCCACCAAACTCCTAATGCTTAACATTGTTTGTGGAGGAGAGAGAAATCAAACTCTCCAAACAACTAACCAGTTGAGTGGTATAGTAGCAATCAACCGCCACTTCAAATGTCTCAAACTTTTCACTCCGTAAGTTGTGACTGGGAGATTTGAATCGTAATCCCTCATCGAATGCATCTATGAAGAAAACTTTTCCAGAATCTGCAAACCCAACTGGCCGATAACTCACAATACTTCTCGTAGACACTCCAATCGTATACAATTTGGTCCACGATTCACATACACCAAACTCTTTCATAATCCATATTTCATAATGTTCAGTGGATGAGTTATGTGTTATTATAGACGAGCAACCATCCAGTAAGCGGATAAGTTTTTCCTCAAGAGGCATTATATCTAGAAGTGCTATTTTTTGGAAAGCATCTTGATCTACATCAAATAGGATCAACGACGTGACCATCTCACGACCAGGACGACAAGGGCACCAACAAATGAAGTTCTCGAAAATAACTTGATTGCCTAAGTATTGGTCAGGCGATGGAGGGAAAATGTTGTCTTGTTAGATTGTCCTTGTCAGCTAGGGTTATCATGAAAGAATGATATCATGGTGTTAATCTTTCAGCCGGCCCTCCAATTGCAAGACATGTACAAGAGTTAAGCCTTTTTGAGTTGAGCTATATTATATTAGGGCCACAAATGGACCATCTGTTTGTTCATAAATGGCAACCGTGTCTTCGACTAATTGATATGTTCAACCCGTTTATGACATGCTTAGGCCAATATGTTACCAATATCAATAGGATATATCTGGATATATCTAGATAACTTGATATACGATTATTAAAATTTCAATAAACACGCCAATATATGTCATCAAATTATTTTTCTAATTTTAGGAATCGTTTTATAATTTTTTGTAAAATAAAAAGCACATCTTATAACTTTTCATTTCATTCACTTTCTCCAGCATGTAATTACCCATTTTCTTTTCATAAAAAATTGCCCAACTTCAAGCCTGCCAATACTCGAGCCTCGGCACTAGTTAAAGTGACGTAGAAAATGATTAATGTTATTTTAATGAGTCACGTGAGAAAATCGACAACCATTTTGTGACCTCTACCCCCTGTAACGTTAGGCTAATGGCTTTGCTAAGTCTAGGCTTAGTTCAAGCTCTCCTAAGCCCACAAATTCATGACATATGGCTCGAGTTTTTAACCTTCAAATCATTTTCATTTAGGAGTTGTCATTATTCGATTTTTGATGGGTCAATTAGAAATTTAAGTAAGATACCGAGAAAAATACTTTACTCCTAAGCAATTAGAGAAACTAAGATTGGGAACTTATCATACTAATTAATCAACTAATGCTTTTATGGTATTTAATATTTTTTAAACTTCGAGATTTGATCTTTTTTGAAGGGCATTTCATGAATTTTTTTGAAAACTACTTCTTAGCGTTTTCCTGATTTCAGATTTTTTTTTTTGAAATCTTACCTTTTAATTAATAAAATAATAAAAATATATCATATAAATAAATGTACCCGAAAATAAAATAAAATAATAATATTTCATATAAATAAACGTACCGGGTCGGACTTCTGCATCTGACCCGGGTTGGACTAGGCTTAACGAATGAGCCCAGTTTGGTAACACACTCAGCACAAAATGAAAAATCAAAGAAGAAAATTGCAGCTCGCAATTAAATCACCTGAACCCGAAAAATCGCGCAACCAGGCCACAACATCAGAGAAATGCAATATTCACACAAACGGGGCTGGGGGACGCAGGAGCCTAGCCAGATGGCTTGACTCGACCAGCCAAAAAATAAAGCATAAAAAAAAGAAGGGGGCTGGAGACAGGGGTGTCCAGCCTCGATAGACCTAGGCCTGGGCACTGAAGACCCGATCCCGAATGCCTGGCGTGGGGTTTTGGTGTCCAAACGTAGAGTCTCATGCCCAAACACCAAAATCTAATCATATTTTGAAAAATATTTTTTGATATTTCAAAGAGAAAATCATTTTCTTGAATTTAATTATAAGTTTTCCGTTAGATTGAAATATAAATTCTGTTAATTCATTTTCTCAAATGAACCAAGAGCCAAAAAATAAGAAAAATATTTTTTATGAAATGAATGAAATCTAAATGGGAGAATCTTATTAATCGTAGAAATAAAAGTCTCTTCAACATGGTACAAAAACATGTCTCTCTACTCATTCTTTATTCTATGAATCGAATTTCCTAACTACATAGGATTTTGTGAAATTTTCGAAACAAAATTCAAATTGGCATTAAAAGAAATGTATTTGTGCATTTTTGTTTTTGTTGTTTTTTTATTTTCTGGGTCAAATGTTTGATCAAAAGTCAACTAATTATCCACCTTTCACAACAAGAATCTAGACCACTCAAAGATCTTTCTATGAAACCTGCGGTGACAGGATACCCCTCCCTTGGCCCACATAGGATGTGTCCAACTTGATTGGATTTGGATTCGATCCCTTAAGTGGTCATCCAGACGATTTTAAAGTAGTCGACATATCAAAGCACATCGTGAACATATTTACTATTGCACCTCCCAAGTGGAGGTGTAATACTTAAGTGCCAACTCCGAGGGTAGCTAGAAATTTGATGTACCTTATTTTAAGAATAAATGTGGTCTACGTAACTTGTTGAAGTTGCCTACTTAGCAGTCAATTTTCAAAACAACGTTGTTTCAACCATTGCTGAGTGCTGCCTCTCTGTTTTTATTTTTTTATTTAAATTTAAAATTTAAAATTAATTTAATTAATATTCATATCAAAAATCATTTTTTTAAGGCAAAATGATGTCATTTTGGGAAAAACTAGCCACGTCAGCATTACATGGGTAATTTTTTTTTTTCATAATAATTGCCACCTCAATAAAAAAAGTCACTGAGAAATGTCATATTAGTATTTTGGCTAGAATTTCTCATCGTTGGTACTAAAGTGTCCATTTCTTCTTTGATTTTGGCATTGAAGCATGCATTTTGGAAGTTTTGGCATTTAAAGTTTGTCCATCCGCCAAATTCCGATTCTTTGTTAGAAATCGGTTTGGGTCAGGAATCGCGTTTGGTAAAATTTTTGCCAGATTGGGAATAGAATCAAGAATAAAAAAAAGTTGATTCTTGTTCCGGGAATGTTTTCACACTTAGGATGTCTGCCGCCGTCGCCGCCGGCTGTTGTCCGCCTCTGCCGGCCACCGGTCCGTGCGCCTCCCCAGATTTGGTGAGGCCGAGCCCGCCGGTGGCCGGGCGGGCCTCGCCCGGCCCGGAGGCCCGCCTGGCCACGGGCGAGGCTTGGTAAGCAATCATTGAGATATTCCAAATCGATTCTCAAACGTAATGGGCTGCTTCTAACACCATGTTAGATGAAAAAAGAAAAGAAAAAAAGGGGTAAAAAAATTATTTAAAAATTAAAAAAATTGATCTGGACTTTAGGAAGACTTCTTTTGCCTTGTTGCTTTGTATATTTTATCAAAAGTTCTTTGTTGAGTCAGCTTGCCTAAAAGAACAATACTATGGGATGCGCGTCGTGTTTTTGTGAATTAGTGAATCTAGTGCAATCTGCTATCGCATGGAGAGATACATAACATTTATGAACACACGGAAGGATTAGGCAAAGAAGTTCACTTTACTGGAGATTATACTCATAATACTCTAAACTAACTCAGCAATCAAGTCATCAAAATCCGATTAAGAGCTATATTATGAAAAGTGCATTGAAATAAAAGAATCTTATTAATACAAATAGAAGTCTCTTTAACATGTCGCAAGGCAATTTTCCCAACCAACTAATGCTCAGCATTGTTTGTGGACGAGAGTGAAATCAAACTCTCTATATAGGGAACCAATTGAGTGCTATAGAGAGAATCGACTTCGACTCCAAATTCCTTGTAGTCTTCACTCCCCACGTTGTATAGAACACATTGAATGGGAGAATGGTAGCGTAAACCATTACACAATCTCCTTAGGAAGAAAACTTCTCCAGAATTTGCAAACCCCACTGGCCAACAATTCTCAATGCTTCCAATTGTATACAACTTGGTCCATGATTCGCAAACACCAAACTCTTTCATGAACCATACTTCGTAATGGTTTGTCGATGAGTTATGTGCTATTACAGACAAGCATCCATCCAGTAAGTTAATATGTTTCTCTGCAGGAGGCATTATAGCTGGAAATGGCAATTGTCGGAAAACATCTTGAACTACATCAAATATTATTAGCAATGTGACGATTTCATTATCGACACAAAAAACAGGGCACCAACATATGAAATTCTCGAAGATAACTTGATGGCCTAAGTGTGATGAAGGGAAAATGCTGCAAAAGCTTTGATGGCGTAAGTGTTGCGTAAGCACTGGAGGGAAAATGTTGCCAACTTGTTTCCAACAGTTTCTTCTAAAACCGTACACCTCCACCTGAGAGGTATAGTTCGAATATTCTTCAAAACGAATATTCACGTTGACCACTTTAAAATCATCTGGATGACCACTTGAGGAATCGAATCCAAATCCAACCAAGTTTGACACACGCAAGCTGGGTTGAGGAAGGGCTCGGTTTTCACCCGTTGATGGGTTCCATAGAAAGATCTTTGAGTGGTGAGGGTTCTTACAGTCAAAGGTGGACAAACAAACGATTCCATTGCATGCACCAACTAATTTGAATTTTTCGCCATCACCCACAAATGAATTATCGAGATTTGATGATAGTTCATTCTTGGGAGAATAGCGAATCTGGACTCTCGAAAGGTTGTTGAAGTCATACTTAAGAAGATCAAATCTATGCAATTTGATTGATCTCTCGAGATAAGCTTTGATGAAAAAGGGGTTGGTGATAAGAGAATTCCAAGATTTACATACACACCTGAATCGGACCAAAGGTTTTGCAGAGACACACAAGAAGATCTCCATTAGAACGTCAATCGGAAAACTCGTCATTGCTCTTGCACACTCGTTGAAGTGCTTACTTGATAGAAACTCTTATATTATGAATTTACAAATCTGCATCTCAAAATTGAGAAGCACCTCTTATTTATAGAGGGATTAGGAAACTTAACAAAGAAATATCAAACTAGGAAATGTTAAAATACGAAACATTAAACTAGGAAATATAAAAATAGGAAATCTTAAACTAGGAAATATCAAAATAGGAAACCTTTAGGAAACATCTAATCAAGAAACATTAAACTAGGAAACCTAGTCAAATTAGGAAACCTACTCAAAATAGAAACCAACTTGGAACAAAAAATCTTTGACTGCCTTCTTCTTATTAGAACTTAATGCTCCCACATTATACACCCTAGGTCGATGGAGATTTGATTTAAATTCATATTAGGCTTGTCGTGTCTAGTGATATAACCTTTGGGGGGGGGGTTTAATAGATTATTTAACAAACTTGGCAACTTTTTGCAAAAATAAGTAGAAGCAAGTTTGTATGAGTAGAACCAAAATGGATATATGCAGAAACTACATGCACGTTACTTCTATCAAATAAATAAAACAACAAGTAATGATAGATAGAAATAGAAATATATAGATTTATAGTGGATTGGCTTGGGATAAGCCTACATCCACTCTTTCACACTAATAGTCACCAATAAGGCTAGAGTTCACTGGTAGCTCTTGAGATATATCATAACCCTATACAAATAAAGTTATTTAGATTATTTAACAAACTTGGCAACTTTTTGCAAAAATAAGTAGAAGCAAGTTTGTATGAGTAGAACCAAAATGGATATATGCAGAAACTACATGCACGTTACTTCTATCAAATAAATAAAACAACAAGTAATGAGAGATAGAAATAGAAATACATAGATTTATAGTGGATTGGCTTGGGATAAGCCTACATCCACTCTTTCAGACTAATAGTCACCAATAAGGCTAGAGTTCACTAGTAGCTCTTGAGATATATCGTAACCCTATACAAATAAAGTTATTTTACCATTTTAGGCAACAAATATATGCAATATTTGTGAGAAAATATTTGGATTTCTTTCCATTTACTCAAATTTTCCTTGTTTATGCAATATAATGAGACATGAGGAAAATAAGGAAAAAATGGCAAAAAGAAGGAAAGGAAGAATTTTGCCATTTAGGAATTCAAACGAGGAAACATTAGATGGTGGATGCCAAATCAACTGTCTTGCCATTTAGGAAGAATTTTGTCATTTATGCAATTTTGTGATTTATTCCCTAATTTTATGCAAAAAATAAAGCAACTATCTTGTGATAGAAGTATTGGGTGTATCCTATAAATAGGATAACATTGAAAGCTTGGAGAGATAGTCCCTTTTTTTTTAAGATTGTTTTTCATTATTTTGGGAGTTTTTCAAATATTTTGAAGAGAAGACAAAAAGTGGTGACATAATTATTATTCTTTGATTCAAGATGTTGGGTTTAATTTATATTTTCTTATTCTAGTATATTCTAATTTTCTTCTATTATAGCTACGATATAGCCTGATATGATGATATGAATTTCATATTTTTTTATGTTTTGCAAGTAAATTTATTCATGTAAGTTATATATTATAGTGGTCAATACTTTTAAGTAATTGGTCATCATTTGAATGATTTAACATGTATGTTTGAGCATGATAAGTGATAATATGTAATTGTTCCTTATAATATATAATGATGAATTAAATGTAGACAAAGATATATCGTGTTATTTATATGGCTTTCGATGATAAGGTGGTCGAAAAGATTCATTGTGAGCCGAAAATGCTCACAAATATTAATGCACTTATATTTATTTAAATTCACATAGAGATATGGTAAACTGAATAGGTTTGCTATACTTAGAGATAAAATAGTAAATAAATTAGGAAATTTTACTGTCACATGTTTGGCATTGTTCTTATATGCATAATAATATATAATTCATATCTAGTAGTCATAGTGAAATCGACTGCTCTAACATATTTATTTGATTGATTAACTGCATTTAGTATTGAGCTTTTGCTTCTAAGATGGTCAATTTTAATTTATTCTCAATTCTATTTAATATGTTAGATAAATTTTAGAATTTGTCCATTTTTAATAGTTAATTTGTTTATTAATTATCAATTTTTGTGGGACGATATCCTTGATTGACACATTCATTGACATTTAGAATTTTACGAACAATATACAAATGTAGCTTGTATAATGACAAAACTATTCACTTGTATGCAGATGCAATGACCATAAGTGATTAAAGTTTTGATACTAAAAAGTTTTTGATTGCTTTTTGAAATATTTAAGAGATCAATGTAGAGGCAAGCAATTGATGTGATCTCTATAAAAATTTGTAGAACTAGAGGAAACAATGGGTGATAAGAGTTGAAAATCTATTTATATGGTGAACTAAGGATGATCATTAATAAAAATGGTTATGAGGATTTTCAAATCAATCCAATAATAGCAGTTAAAACTAGGGGAACAAATTTAGAGCGAGAGAGTGCAAATAGGAGCATCATTTTGCTCCCTCTATTTCGTTGCTTGTATCAACTGTTCTTTGTCACTTTTGTCAGCCTTGTAGTTTTTTTTCCTACCAAAATTTGCTACAAAAAACAAAGCAGAACAGCTTAGAATATAATTTAGTAAACACAAACACGAGCACAAGTTAGAGGACTTAGGGGGAAAAAATACGCCCCGAGGGCTGTCTAAGCACAATCACAAGTTATAGGACTTACCTTTGTCTCCGTTCCTTTATGTAAGTTAGTACAATTTAACTACTCAACCAATCAATTCGACTTAGATCAAATCAAGTCATCAAATCAGATCGAGTCATCGATCAATCAATCCAGTCGACTGATGCCATCAAGACCTTCTCGCGATCAACTCAATCAATACTATCTATCCAGTTCGATCACATCAAGAACTGCTCACCCTAAGCTAAAGATAGATAGTATGGCTCACCCAAAGCTGATAAATAATATAGCTCGCCAGAAGCTAATAACAGAGTATACTGCTCATCCAAAGCTGACATATCAAAGCCCGCAAGTTGATATAGTATACTCACGATGCTCACCAAAAGCTGCTAAGGTATACTGTTTACCTAAAACTAATATATCAAAGCCCGCAGGCTAATATATTATACCAATATACTGCTTATCAAAAACCGACATATCAAGGCCCGTAGGCTGATATAGTATACCATCCCGATCATTTGACAATTTCACAACTTTTACCATACCCGATAAAAATAATCGTGTGTGGGTACACGGTCGGCCTTAGCCAAAATACAATATTTTCCTTTTAGAAAATCCCACTAATTCCAACAATCCATAAACACAATTTTGACGTTGTAAACCGACGCCCGATATTTTCTAATTAAATACTGAAATTATAAAATTTTGGGATAAATACCCCAAAATTATAATTCACACTCAAATTGCACAAACCAACACTCAATTAAATAGACCAATCATACCATTACAATTAACACGAAATTCTGGTCTACGGCTATCTCGGCCTAATTTCCGGAAAATAAAAATAAATTAAATAAATACCGAAAATAATTAAATAAATACAATTAAATACCATAAATAGAAACTTAGGCTGGAAATGCCTAATTAAATATCGAAATGGGCCCGGAAAAATTCCGGACTTGACTAGATGAATACTACGACCTATCTATTTGCTAATTGCACTACTCTAACCACCTAACATGCATAAATGATTAATTAAATTGCTAATCCGTTCTAACTAACTACTTAATCCAAGCTTAACCTAAACTAATCAACCCTTAAGCATAATTAACTCCATAAGCAAGGATTAGTGAGTAAACTCACTAAATTTGTGAGTCGGTGAGTTCACTACGACGGGGACGCAAAGGTGGGCCACAAACTCCAAAGTGGGGGCACCAAGCGTAGTCGGGAAAGGCTAAAAAACGAGCCTTGAAGCCTAAAACCCTTGCTGGAGTTTCGGTTTTGGACGGTGGGCCGAGAGAGGATGGACGGTGCTGGCTTAGGCTGGAAACAACGAAGGTGAGGCGGACGGGCTGCAGTGGCCTAGGCGGGCGACTTCGGTGGCAGGTGGCGGCTGAACAATGACCCAAGGGCTTCGATTTCGACCTAGGGAGCTCATGGGACGGCGAGGAGGTGCGAGAGAGGCGGTTGGAGGCGAGGATAGTGGGCAGCGCACGTGGGCTCGCGGTTGATTGCGTGACGAGTAGCAACGGCGTTTCGGGGCTTGGCGGGCTGCTCGATGGTGGAGGGAGGTTGCTAGCTTCCTTATCTGCAATTTTTTAAGCTTCTTTAGTCTGGAAAATGGAGGGTTCGACCGAATGGAGAAGGAGGGGAGGACAACAAAGCTTGAGGGGGCCACCTTGGTCTCCAATCTATCTTCTTGTCCCATTGACCAAGGCCCCACCATTGCTAGCTGTCTTCCTTAGAATATTTAGACCATTAGCTTGCTTAGGAAGTCTTGGAGATGGTCCAAAATTTGAGGGGCATGGGGGGTTACGAATTTGAAGTATTTTCCCCTCAAATTGGACTAATCTCTCTCCAATTGAAGTCAATTTCGGCCCTATAAAATCCACCGACGTGTTCTCGATCAAATTGACAATTTTTCTCGCCAATAGAACCGACTTGTATTCCAAAAACGAGATAAAAAATGGTCTCCTGAATTTTTCGGTCGAAAACGGCCCTATATCGAATTTTCGCCAAAAATCTCGGTTTGTAGAAAAATCTTCGGAGGATGAGTTGACGTTCCTAAAATAACTCGTGACATGATAGAACTTTCAATTTCTAAAATCGGATTCAAATTTACGGTTAATTTCAATTTGGCGCGATTTTAGCGTGACTTAGCCTACTGGGTAGCTTTCATAAATTTTTAGTGCGAATGACTCGTGGTCGATTTTCTTCGAGCCACAATGAACCTCTTCGACACATTGGTGATTCTCAGTGGTCGTGAAAATCTCGAGATTTCGAATATGGACACAAGATACCAAAACCACAAAAAAATTGGTCTAGTGCCGATCAGCGAGAATTTTGCAATTTGGTGGAATCACCCATGTTTAATCACCTATCTCAATCGAAACGACCTATCTCTAATCTCTGATCGATTTTTAACTGTGCTGTAATGATTTTTGCAGATGAGCACGGTCGAGTAGTCGATTTATGGTCGAATTCTCAAGTCTATTGCATTAAAATCCTTTAATAACTTCTCAAGATAGTCTAGTTATCTCATGAGTGATCAGTTCAGAGAATATCACTATAGGTGCGTCGATGAAAGGCTTGATTTATTCAATTGAAAAGAAGACTGAAATTTCAGGATGTCACAGCTCTTCCCATTTTATAAAAATTTTGCCTCGAATTTTAAACCATTACAATACTTTAAACAAAAAGGTGGGGGTACAGTGGTCTCATCGTCTCTTCAATCTCCTAGGTTGCTTATTCAGTGCCGTGGTATTGCCAGACCACTTTGACCAACGTGATGGTCTTTGTACGCAGAATTTGCTTTTTCCGATCCATGATTTGAATCGGGCTTTCCACGTACGACACTCTGTCGTCTACGTCCAATTTCTCAAAATTAAGCATGTGGGTCAGATCAGGCTTTTTTTTCATTAACATCGACACGTAAAAGACGTCATGCACTTGCGCCAGTCTTGGTGGTAATGCAAGATGATACGCTAGGATCTCGATTCTCTCTAGAATCTCAAAGGACCTACGTACCTTAGACTCAGCTTTCATTTCTTGCCAAAGCACGAAGTACCCCTCATTAGTGACACCTTCAGAAAAACGTGATCACCAACTTGGAATTCCAATAGTCTCCGGCGCTTATCTGCGTAACTTTTCTGACGGCTCTGAGTAGTCTTTAATCTGTTCCTAATTACTACAACTGCATCTACTGATTGCTGAACCAACTCTGGGCCTGTGTCACAAAATCCATCGTGATGTGTTCCCATTTCCACTTTGGGATCTCGAGAGATTGCAAAAGTCCTCCCGGCTTACAATGCCATGCTTTCACTTGCTAACACGTCAGACACTTGGTGACATGCTTGGCGATATCCTCCTTCATACTAGACCACCAATAATGTTGATGCAGATTCTGATACATCTTCGTATGGCCATGATGAATACTGTAACTGCTACGATGAGCTCCTGATAAGATCTCCTTTCTAAGCTCTACATCAATAGGTACACACAATCATCCTCGGAACCTTAGCGTTCAATCCTCAGAAATCTAAAAATCAGCATTTCTCTTATTGGTATCCTCTTGTATAATCTTTTGAACATCTGGGTCTATCGGTTGGAGTAATTTAATCCTGATCTGAACATCCGGCTCAATTCTGAGGGTGGTCATAAGATTTGAAAGGTGACCTATCTCAAATTTGAAAACCGAAGCTCTCTCGAGTAAATTCCACTCCTTAATCAACATGTGTGTGAATGAAGACTTTCGACTCAACATGTTTGCGACCTTATTCGCCTTTTTCAGGGTGATACAAAATATCACAATCGTAGTCCTTCAGAAGTTCCATCCAACGACGCTGTCTCATATTTAACTCATTCTAAGAGAATAGATACTTGAGACGTTAATGGTTAGTGAAGATCTGGAATCTTTCTCCACACAAGTAATGTCTCCAAATCTTCCGAGCGAAAACGATTGTTGCGAGTTCTAAGTTATGCGTCGGGTAATTCTGTTCATAAGGCCTTAGCTGACGGGAGGCGTATGCAACAACCCTACCATGTTGCATTAGTACGCAATCTAGTCTTCTGAACAACGCATCACTATAGATCTCGCATCCTCCAAGACCAGATGGAATGGTCAGCACAAGTGCAGTAATCAACTTTTGCTTAAACTCTTGGAAACTATGTTCGCATTTGTCTGTCCACACAAACTTATCGTCCTTCTTCAGGAGTGGAGTCAACGGCGGCGCCAAAGCCGAAAATCCTTCCACGAATCTTCTGTAGTAACCTGCCAAACCCAGAAAACTTTTGATCTTTGTCACTATAGTCGATCTTGGCCAGTTGATCACTGCTTCAATTTTGGTTGGATCCACGGAGATTCTTTCACCTGAAATCATGAGACCTAAGAACATTACATGAGTTAACCAAAACTCGCACTTACAGAACTTAGCATACAACTGATGAATCTTTAGGGTTTGAAGTACCATTCTCAAATGACTCTCATGCTCCTCAACACTTCTCGAATACACCAGAATATCATCGATGAACACGATCACAAACTGATCTAGATATTTTTTAAACACTCGGTTCATCAAATCCATGAAAGTAGCTGGAGCGTTCGTCAAACAGAACAGCATTACCGTAAACTCATAATGACCGTGTTGAATACGAAATGTTGACTTTGGCATATCCTCATTTATGATCCTCAACTGATGATATCTTGTCCTCAAATTGATTTTTGAAAATATTGACGCTTTTTGTAATTGGTCAAACAAGTCGTCGATCCTCGGGAATAGATACTTATTCTTAATCGTCACCTGATTGAGTTGGCGATAGTCGATGCACAGACGCAATGAACCATCTTTCTTCTTCACGAATAGAACTGGTGCTCCTTAAGGTGATGCACTGGGACGTATGAATCCCTTATCCAACAATTCTTACATTTGCACCTTTAGTTCTTTCAACTCAGATAACTACATCTGGTAAGGAGCCTTAGAGATTGGCTCTGTCCCAGGTGCTAATTCAATCACAAACACGATCTCTCTCTCTTTGGCGGTAGGTTTGGCAATTCCTTATATCTGGAAATTCTTGCACTACTGAGATATCTTCGATCTTCAGCTTCTCAACTGTCGTATCCACGACAATTGCCAGGTAACCTTGACAACCCCTGTCTAACAAACGAGTTGCCTCAAGTGACGAGGTCAAGGTAATCGAGAGTCTTCCTCGACTTCCAACAAACTTGAAACTCTCACCCTCTAATGAGTCAAACTGAATCGTTTTATGATAACAATCCATCTTAGCTCGTTGCTTGGTGAGCCAGTCCATGCCAATTATCAAATCAAAGTCATATATGGCTAGAACTAACAAGTCTATCTTCCATTCTCGCTCACTAATCGCTAACTTGCAACCAGGACAACCCAATGCAGACAACACCTTATCCTTTAATGGTGTAAATATGCTAACCATTGACTCCAGCAATTCAGGACTTAATCCTATTAGCTTAACATATTGCTTAGCAATAAAAGAATGAGTTGCGCCAGGGCGAATAAAGCATAAGCAGTATGATTGTTCAGCGAAACCGTACCTATAATCACATCAGGCGCGTCCTCTACCTAATCTCTTATGACGGCATACGCCGTCCCTTGAGCTAGGGGTCTGATCTGTCCATCCTATGGTGTGTTCTGCGGCGCAAATCCTCTAATCTAACCTATCGGCGGCGGCGGTGGTAATTGTTGTTGTCCCTCAGTCTTCTAGGACAATCTCTAGCCATGTGACCTTGCTGACCACATTCAAAACAAACGCCCCGACTTCGAGGGCACGAAGCTGTACCATGTCGCCTTCCACAGAAGCGACACATACCATTCTAATTTGACACTGACTTTCCAATTCCACCATTCCTATTGGGTGGAACATGGAACCTTCCTTCGGTTATGGGCCTCTTCCCATGTTGGTTCCCATCTCTATTCAAATTAAACCTCGATTTAGACGAGGCGGCTTGTTCATTCAGACTTTTTTCTAGCAGCTGGGCTTGGTTGTAAACTTCGTGATAATCCTTCAGATCAAACGGTACTAGCGGTTGTTTTAGCTCTAGTTGAAGGCCATTCCTGAACCTTCGAGCTTTATCTTCTGGATCCTCAATCAGTCTCGGAGCATACCGAGAAAGCTTCGCAAACTTGACCTCATATTGGTCAACAGTCATCGTCCCTTGGCGGAGGTGTTGAAAATTCCTCGAAAAGTACTTGTTTTGAAGGCTCTAAGAAAAGGCGACCACACTCGAAAAGTACTTGCCCTGTATTTGAAGGCTCTAAGAAAAGCATGCAAAGGCCTTCTCTAGATCTTGAATCCAAAGTGACCTCTAGATCTCTAGTACCGATGAAACGGGTTTAGCTTCAAGAATTGCTCCACTAACTTCTGAATCGGTCTCCCTCTCCACCTAAGTTCTCACTGAATTCGAGCGACGTTGAGTGGCGACGGTAGTGGCGGTGGCTTGATTTTGGGCGTACTTGTTGTTGAAGGCTCATCCACACCGGGACCGCGCCTTCCGGAATATCTTTGTATCTCTAGCGGCCCTCCACAACGTTTTTTGCCTGACATACTGCCAGGACAACTTTTTTTGCCTCCGTGCACAACAGCAGTGCAAAGGCCTTCTCTAGATCTTGAATCCAAAGTGATGCGGTCTCTAGATCTCTAGTACTGATGAACCTTGACGGGTTTAGCTTCAAGAATTGCTCCACTAACTTGTGAATCGGTCTCTCCCTCTCCACAACTAAGTTCTCAGCTGGAACTTCGGCAGGTGCAGCAACGGCAGCAGTAGCGACAACTTGAGTGGCGACGATAGTGGCGGTGGCTTGATTTTGGGCGTACTTGTTGTTGAAGGCTCTAAGAAAAGCGTTCCACACCGGGACCACGCCTTTGGAAATACTGTATCTCTAGCGGCCCTCCACCAGGTATTCGCGTTACCCTACAGTTGACATACTGCCAGGACAACTTTTTTTGCCTCCGTGCACAACAGCAGTGCAAAGGTCTTCTCTAGATCTTGAATCCAAAGTGATGCAGTCTCTAGATCTCTAGTACTGATAAACCTTGGCGGGTTTAGCTTCAAGAATTGCTCCACTAACTTGTGAATCGGTCTCTCCCTCTCCACAACTAAGTTCTCAACTGGAACTTCGGCAGGTGCAACAATGGCAGCAGTAGCGACAACTTGAGTGGCGACGGCAGTGGTGGCGGCTTGATTCTGGGCTTGCCACCCCATCAGATCTCTCATTACTTCAAGTGCTTGCATGATCCCTTTGAACTTGGGATCACCAGGGGTTGCTACCCTAGCACCAATAGGAAGTGGTGCCACTCCACTAGCGCTAGCTTGAGCTGGCACTCGACCATGACCTCCTTGGGTACTGACCCTCGTCAGCGTCCTGCCCGAGTAATAGGTCCAATGGTACGCTTCCTAGGAGTCATTTGCTCCTGATCACTCATGACTCAAGTTTTGCACTAAAACCTACCTTCCAATTCCACACAAAATTAGAAGTTGAGCGATCCACACAAACAAACAATTCTACCAATTAGCTATCATGGACATGCATCAGCATGAAATAAAGGCCATTCCTACTAACTATCTCAAAAACCATCGCACCTTATTACTCCAACCACTAACTTGCTTTGATACCACTTAATGGGGATGTCACGCCCTGATCCTCTGAGCGCGTCCTCATCTCTCCGCGGTCGATTAAATAACGACGTCCTAGGACGCGTCTTGTTGAGATGTCGTCTCACCCCGTTGTGGGATAATATTTTCAGGTCCTTAGATGGCAGCTCCTCCTGAGCATTTTGGCCAACTAAAGAAGGTCACCAAGCAAATGTGTTATATTCTGCTTCATGGGAACCCGAGGGGATGGGTCTATGAACTCTTGAGGTCTGTGGTCTGGGTTGATGCGGGTTTACCTCATAAGGTGCCCCATCAATACATATCATGGTATCGTCGTGAGTGAAATAGACAGAATGAGGGTCCCATACCGGAGTCTGACGTCCCTATGTCGGTGCTGGAGGTTGCTTTTAGAAAAGGCACGGCAGATCCTCCTAGTGATTTAGTGGCAGACCCGGATCTTTCGAATCCAGGGATCTCAGAGTATTCAGTTGAAGACTCAAATGAATAGAGGTCTGAAGCACTCTAAACCCCCCCTTTTGCAGACCTTGTATATATCGGCTAGTATTGTATATGACATAGTTTCATATGTGTATATAAATGTGTTGTGGTTTGAGAAATTTGTGGCCCTACTTTTTTATCCCATCTTGTTGTCGTGTGGGGATTTATTATTCGCTTCCGCATGCACATTAAAATGAATGGGTCGGTAATGTGGCATCCCAGAAATTCAAAGCCAAGCCTTAAGGTGTGTTAAAGTCTTTAATTAGGTGGTAGAATTTTCATGGCTTATGTTTTGGCCGTTAGTCTTTTAATTTGATGATTTGTGCTTGTGATCGTGGAAATTTAAATTTAATAGATTAATAATCTATGCTTGGCCATATGATTTAAATTTCAATAAAATAAAATATCCCAAGACTTTGGCCAAGATGAAAATTTGGAATTCAAGAATATTTATAAAAAGAATTTCAAAAAAGGGAAAAAGGGGTTGAAATTCGAAATGGGCCTTGGGCCCATTAGCCTAAAGCTTGGTGGGCCAAGCTTGTCGGCCCATTAGAGCCCAAGAAGGGAGCTCGACCAGCCCAGGGGGGAATGGCCGGATGGGCCTAAGCCCAAGCCCATTCAAATTCAAAAATAAAAATGACATGTGGCACAAAGGAGAGCATGCATTGGTTGGACATGAGGTGAGTTAATCATTACTAATCATGGGATTAAAGGGGGGTATAAAAGGGGTTAGGAGAGAGAGTGGCCGGACTCCTTGCTGCATTTTCGTTCAAAGAGAGAGGTGTGCGAGAGAGAGAGAGCTCGAGCGGAAGAGAGGAACCGAGAGGGGAGGAGGCGGAGCCGAGAGGGAGGTGCCGCCGTGTGCTCGCCGTTCGACCGCCTTGTCCGACCACCGTATGCCGTCGTTCATCGACGTTTGCTCATCTTAGAGGCAAGTGGAGTCCGTAACTTCTCTTGCATGTTTTTTTTGGTGGTTGCATGTTCGATTTTAGGTGTTTCAAGTGCGAAAAACCGAGGTAAGGGTCAGTTGTTTTCAAGCCGTGTGACTGTTCTTGTTCGGTTTGTGGAAGTCAGTAGCTTGTTCGAGCTTGCATGTGTGTTTGGAGTCCGATTTTGGCTTCGGTGTCTTCATGAAAGTTGAAGCTAACATCTTGTAGTATGACATACTGAAATTTCGTAGAAAACGATGGAGATTTGAGGGGTCAAAAGTTTTATCATACGGAGACCCTAGATCTGCGAAATCTTCACTGACCTCTTGTTGATTTCTTGGTTGCATGTTGATTTCTGTTGAAGATTTGACTTCGTTGTCTTCATAAAAGTTGTAGGTAACATCTTAAAATACAACATACTAAAATTTGAAGAGAAATGAACGAGTATAGCCTAGTGAATCGGCTAGATCTTGGAGATGATTGATTCTGGTGGTGTGTTCCGAGACATCCGAGATTTGATGGACTTAAATGGTGACCATACTTTGGTTATTTGACCTAAATCTCTTCATGAAACTTGTAAAGGACACCTTGATGCATAACATACTCAAATTTAAGAGGAAACGAAAGAGAATAGATGGGTGAAATATAAAAATTTCGGAGAAGTGTATTCTGGACGACGCGGTAGTGGTTCCAGAAGTTTCGTGGGGTTGTATAAATTAATCTAAAAATAATTTGGCTTAGAGTTCTTCACGAAAAGTGCACGAAAATGTGTTGGCTAGCACCCTGTGAAATTTCGTAATTTTTGAAGGCCATATGAGTATTTTAATCGAATTTATTTGGAAACTGTGCAATTCTGGTCATTATCCGAATATCATGTGCTAATTTGTGGAAATTGTGAAATTATGAGAAATTCAATTTGGCCATGAATTTTGTATGAAATTGTGATCCTATTGATTTGTTTAGTGATTGTTTGAATACTATGATTTTGGGAAAATCATGGATATTAAATTTAATATTTATTTATGAAAATAAATAAATATAATAATATAATAAAATAATAAAATAATAATAAAATAATAAAAAATAATAATAAAATAAAATGGATTTTTATTTGGCCATGGATTCAATTCTATTTGTGTGGCATATGTGTGATGAGGTCTTTGCACATGTATTGGATTGAGATGTATATGTGATAAAGTCTTGGTATGCGTATGACATGATCCTTGTACATGTATTGAATTGAGATGTGTATGGGATAAAGTTTTGGCATGTGTATGACATATGAATTGAGATGCAAGTGTGAATTCCATGTCAAGTGTGATTTGCTTGATACCATGCCATATGCCATGTTAAATTGAGATCAAAATAATGGTAAATGTGGATAATGATAAGTGAGGAAGTGGTTGTGGTGGATGATGATGCTCGGTGGCCTAGTGGCATAATTCCGAAGATTCCCCGGGAGTGTCGGGATGCCCGGTGGTATACGGTACGTAATTCCAGGGGAGGCCTGGTGGTATGTCGGTACATAATTCCGGAAGCCTTGTCGGAGGTTTTTGCCCGAAAGGAATGCCTCGCGATGCCAGGATGGGGGTGCGAGATGCCTGGCTAGAAGGGTAAAGGCCGGAAGCCCTGTCGGAGGTTTCTGCCCGAAGGGAATGCCTCGTGATGCTAGTTGGGATGCGAGATGCCCGGAATGTGGGGGCCGGAAGCCCAAAGTGGCCATGGGATGGTGGAATGCCGGGAACCCCGTCGGAGGTCTTTGCCCGAAGGGATGATGAAATTGATGATATGAGAAATGGGTGATGTGGTGATCAAATTTAAAGATAAAAGATGAAAATTAACCCATGATATGATATGCATGATGATATGCATGATGATGATGATGATGATGATATGTGATGTGATATGATGATCACCCATGATATGATATGCATGATGATATGCATGATGATGATGATGATGATGATATGTGATGTGATATGATGATCACCCATGATATGATATGCATGATGATATGCATGATGATGATGATGATGATGATATGTGATATGATGATCACCCATGATATGATATGCATGATGATATGCATGATGATGATGATGATGATGATATGTGATGTGATATGATGATCACCCATGATATGATATGCATGATGATGATGATATGTGATGTGATATGATGATCACCCACGATATGATATGCATGATGATATGCATGATGATGATGATGATGATAATATGTGATGTGATATGATGATCACCCATGATATGATATGCATGATGATATGCAATGGTAATGATAATGATAATGATATATGATATGGCATGTGTATTGTGATGATGTCATGATGATGATGACATGTATGATGTAATGATGCCATGATGATGATGATGATATAATGATGCCATGATGATGATGACATGTATGGTACGATGATGATATACATGTATGTGTCATAAATTGATATGATGATGCATGATAGTATGCGCATGGCTTCAAGGTAAGAAATGCCTGCAATGTATGATGATATGCATGATGCATTGAGTTATTATCGATTTCCTATCGCTGAGTGGTGGTTGTCTTCACCTTTTGGGACCAACATTTCAGATTAGTAGATGGTTTGAACGGTTGGATATGACCGTGAGGAGGAGGATAGCAAGGGAAGGAGCTTTTGGACGCCGGCATTGATCGATGGACTTTAAGTGTATGGCTGTTGGAGGAAATGTCGGTCATCTTTTGGAGTGTAGCCGGATATAGAAGACTACGGCATTTTGATGTACCGATGAACAATGTCCATCTGATTTATGTAAACAAAAGTGTACGGCTTTTATCTATAAATGTTTAGTTGGTGTGCATCAATTTCTGAATGTAGGGAAGGGAATTGTTAGATATGCTTCCATTATGTAAATTGCGCAAGGGACCGTTAATAAAAGATGTAAACCCCCATGGTTGTATGGACCCGCTACAATAGAAACGGTATCAGAGTGATATGTTAATAAGGAAAGTGAAAGGTAAGCGAACTGTGGCGACCCAAATCGGATCGGGGGCCGTCGAGGGGTGTCACAGGTGATGTATCTTAGGATGTCGCTATTTAATTGACCGCGGAGGGATGGGCACACGCTCGAAGGATTGGGGCGTGACAACGACCAATACAAAAGTTGGTGGTCTTCCGGCATGACCGGGTATCATCCTACCCCATCAGGCATGGCATTGTCCCACTTACTTATATGCGTCAAAACGGAATTTCATTAGGAGCATCGGTCTGGCCTCAACGGCGATTCATCATCCGAACACTCGCTAAGCATTTGATAAAAATCAGACATTGTCTCGCATATTCATATGCATCAAGAAGAAATCATTACCCCGCGTAATCATATGCATTAGGGCCATTATGTGACCACACGAGCACTCAACAACTAAAGCATGCTAAAACTTAAGCCAATTTTTATCTGTCGTCAATTAGCCCAGTGGAAAAGATTTTGTGCTTAAATAACAAATCTCGGAAATTTTTATTGTTAAAATTCTGGTAAAATAATTACACGTGGTCAAGTACTTAAAACCAACCCTCCAAATTTTGCACACTTTCATTTTAAAACCCCATTGCCCCATTTAACACATAAAATATGGTGTCCAAGCACGACACCTCAAATTTTGCCATTTTCTTACTAATAAAACATTCTTTGAAAATAGCATATAAAATTCATATTTTGGGCAAATAATAGCATGGCGTTACAAGCTCAAACAATCATAATTATGCATAAAATCATCCAGAAAAACAAGCATCAAATTTTAGCTAATCCGTCATTAGTCTACACTAATAGAGATTAATTAAGCTAATCGGGATTAATTAGCCGAAATACGATTCATTAAGCTAATTACGAGTAATTAAACTAAACTCAATTAATTAATCTAACTTTAATTAATTAAACATTAATCTTCATTAACTAAAATAATAATGCTTAATGAAAATAAACCTGATTAATTAATCTAACACGGTTAATTAATCTAATCATAATTACTTAAACTAAATTGCACTTAACTTTAATCTAAATCATCCTTAATCATAATTAAGGTTAAACTAAAATTAACTAATGTTAACCACCATTATCCTTAAACTAACCTACCCCTAAATGTAATTAACTACCTAATTGAATATTAGGAGTTAACTCATGGGTTTTCCAACGGCAACAGACTTTCGGCGACTGCGACGGTGACAACGACGCGAAGACATTGAGGATGTAATGCTCGTGGCTGGATCAGAGACTCGATGGCAGCGGCGGTGGCTCAATCTCATGGCTTGGGCTTGGGTGTCCGGTGGTGCAACGGTGATGGCAGACGGTTCGAGCGGCGACAAAGTGGCAATAAGGCGTGGTGGTCGAACGGGCGGCAAGGTGGTGGTTCAGAGAGGGTGGTTCTATTAGAGATGGCAATGATGGAGGTGGTGGACGGTGGTGGCAAGCGGCAACATGATTGCACAAGTGGATGGCATGGGGGAACGCAAGTGGTGATGGTTCGGTGATGAAGGGGTGTGGTCAGGCGGTAGAAAAAGAAAGATGGAGGGAACGAAAATGGGAGAAAAATGGGGAGGAGAAGAAGGAGAGAGGAGGGTGGGGGAAAAATGGGGGAGGAAGAGTCGGCTGTGAGAGAGAGAGAGAGAGATCATTCCTTGCACCAACATTCCTCAAATCCCTCCTAGCCAAGCCTTATGTCCCCCTTATTTTCATTTTCTTCCCTTTTTCTATAAAACCAAAATTTTGGCCAGCAAATTACAACTTTGCCACTGGGTCTGGTTTTTCCCTTTCTGGTTCCCAATTTTCATTCGATAATTTCTTTTTCAAAAAATTTCGAACTTGCCAATAATTCAATGGACGATGAGGTGACGTCCAATAAATTAGTCTTGAAACTCAAAAAAATTCGGTACCCAAAATCATATTAAATTTCATGGTTAAAAATTGATTGAACGCGACTTTAGTACGATCCAAACTAAAGTCGGATAATTTTAGGGATTCTCGCACGGTTGACCCGTGGTCAATAATTTTTGATCAACGTTCGTGCCATTTTGAATTGTGGACGACCCTCGGTTGTCATGTAATCGTGAGGGTTCAATCACGTATCCGGATCAATAGGAAATCGGTTTATGGTCATTCGACGTGAATATTGTAATCGTGCATAATCACTTGCGAAGGTACTACGTACGATTTAACATTCCTCGGTATTATCATCATGCTTCTCAAAGTCATGCGCGGTCACAATACGACGAGTAGTGGGGTCCTGAGCTAAGCCATGGTTAAACCTTGGAAATCTAAATACCATAATGCCTTTCAAATCCTCATAGCCATTATCCTACTGCAATAATTCTTGCTAAGAAGAACGCCCATGTTGTGGTATATCCGTTTGCTATTGACTTATAATAGTGTGGTATTGAATAGTAGTGTGGTATTGACCCTTGTCAATCATTATGGTCGAGCAGCCAATCACTAATCAAATTCTCTAGTCTTTCACGCTTTAACCCTTCGTGGCATCACCCAATAAATTAGTTAATTCATGAGTTATCAGTTCAGAGTAAAATAATCATAAGTGCATCGATGAAATAAACCATTTCATAAATTTCGAAATATGAGCCAAATTTCGGAATATCACAACATGCACATGACATCATTCTATTTTTTTTTTTCGATATTCATCATTAAAAATAAATGAAATTAACTTAGTAAAAAAATATCTAATTCAATTTAGGCATTAAACAATGCCAATTCCTAACTTAAGTTGTTAATCCTTATCTCAAATATTATTGGACAAGGAAAGCAATCAAAATTTTCAAACCTATCCAATTGATTCAAACAATATCTAATGATCCAAAATTTTGCGAAAAAAATCGATAA
Organism: Eucalyptus grandis; assembly: GCF_016545825.1. NCBI lineage: Eukaryota > Viridiplantae > Streptophyta > Magnoliopsida > Myrtales > Myrtaceae > Eucalyptus > Eucalyptus grandis. Next base: position 11,834,821 of record NC_052612.1, read on the forward strand.
ATCAATCTTTAAGCCTTAAAGATCAAAATATCAATTTTAAGAAATAAAAAAAAAATTTCATTTAAAGCCTTACAAATAGAATTAAAGATTATATGCGATTGCGGCTTGGAAGTATATCCTAATTGATAATATGCCCATCATTCAAATGAATCGAATTAAATATCGATATTATTCAAATTAAGGAATAAAATTCTGCAAATAATGTGGGCAGATTTGAATCAACAGTGGCGGACAGTGGCGCGATGTGGTGATCGAGGGTGTGACTCCCGGTGTTGACTCGAGTCACGAGGTAGTTCACAGTAATGCTAGCCGGCAAGGTCTCGCAATGGTGCTCAGCCCGGAGAGATCGCGGGGGCTGCAACGCGACACCACGAGATGCCGTTCGCAATTTAGATTTCAAGGGAATCCCACGGCAAGACCGATTGAAGACCTGCAACCAAAAAGAAATGTGAAGTTCTCTGGTCTCGAGTCAGTAACACAGAATAGCAATAGAAGTTCAATTTGTGCGTATTGTGTCATCCAAAGCATAAATCCCCAAGTACGTCGGCGTGTGTCTGTCCTTATGAAGTCCACACCCTGAGACGTGCCATCGCATGTAGGACTTCACAGCAGGGACGCCATCGGGAGTCCGTTGAAGCTGTTTGACTTGCTGGAAATAAACCACACGATGTGGACAGGACAAGCCAGCAGATCGTCCGGTGGGAAGCAGCTTGGGTCGTGGTTCAGTAATGATCTTCCGGTCAGACTCTCGGTTTGGTAAACACGGACGAACCTTTGAGGACCTGTGAAAACAGAAACTCGGATGGAACGATTAGCAGCACGAGATGGCGCAGCTGATAGTCTAAGTTTAGCTTGCGACTTGATGGATCACAACAGCAACAGCTCGCTATGTGCAGCAGGTCTTGAGCAGTGATGACAAGGTTGGCATCGTCTCTGTTTAGGCTCAGCAGCAGCGTCGCTGTCACAGCGGCAGCAGGAACGGGAACAGCAAGTGCTTCGTCGTCGGCCAGGAAGGAAGCAACGTTGATGTTAGACAAGGTCATGTGACTACGTTGCAACTGGGAACTGCTTCGTTGTTGTTCGAATTGCGCTGGTTCTGGTGTTGCTGAAGCAGCGAACGAATATCTCACCTGGCCGTGAATCTGAGGAAGAAAGAAAGTAATCGTGGGATGTGAGGGTGAGCTCTTGATGAAGAATCGGCACCAATGTCCTCTTGGCCGTCTATATATCTTATTCTTTTCTCGTGAACGAACGTGCTCTCGTTCTCTTTGCTCTGAATTGTGGCCGAGTATTCTCAATTGTGTGGCCTCCTTCTTTTCTTGTATTGCTGTGCCATTTATAGTCCAGGAAATCAAATTTTGGGACAAGGAAAATAAATATATTCTTTGATTTCCTCTCTATCAAGTGAGATTGGTTTTTATTTATTCTCCTTTTTTCTATATTGCCAATATCACGTGAATATGACAGAGGGAATCATAAAATCCCTATACCAATTCTTTCCTCTTTAATGGCGGTCAATTTCCTTCTTGCACATCCCACAACCTCGACCGAATTTTTGCGCATATAACCCAAAGATATTGCCGAGAATTAATGATGTGACCAAATCTTGATAATAATATGAAAACTATTTTTTTTTTAATCTGGCACGCATAATTTCGGTCAACTAAAGGGCAATCTGGGCTTGACCAAGATTTTGTTCATGAGCTTAAATTCAAGACCATCCTTTAAGTCCGTCCGTTGCCCATCCGATGAATATGCAAGTGTATGGGCTTAACTAATTACTTGTGAAATGCTCGAAAAATCTAGTAGCATGCTTTCGCTGCCCTAATATAAGCATTTCCTCATTATGCTTGCAATTTATTTATTGTTTTGCTTTATTAAGTATTAAATAATGGTTGTGCACCGACATGATCACCTCACATGTTGGAAATATGTTAAAATCAATTCAAGCTATTTGCAAAATATATTTTAAAGATAAAAACGAAAATGTATCGAAAATGCGTTAGAGTAATGTAGCGTAATCAAGCCCCTGAACTTATTTAATTTCTAGTTCGTGAAAGTATAGTATTTATTTTGATGCTTTACTTGAGTATTTAATTGACCCATCATAAATCAATTAGTGACGACTCTAGAAAAAAATATTATTTGCATGTTAAAAGCTTCAACCTGAGTTGCGAATTGATATGGGCCTTAGCTAAATGTAGGTTTAACAATCCATTTAGGCGAACCCTTAGATAGTGCACTTGAGGTAAGGTTGCGACAGCTTGGTGAATACTAAGGAAATCCTTGATGATTTTTGAATTTATGGGTGCTTTCTTTGAGCGATATGCATTCTCTATGACCATGCTCTCTTTGGTTGGTGAACATTTTGTAGGTATATTATGCTGCTTTTTTATGTGGTCTGCATAGTTATTACTGATGATCATGATACTAGTATAATGAAGCTCAAGCAATATCTCAATCAATAGTTTGAAATGAAGGATCTTAGACAACTCAGCTATTGCCTAGCCTTAGAGGTTTCTTCAGAGTCCTATTATTATCTTTCTTGAGTTGAATATACATTTTATTTCCTTTCTTGAACGGGACCTTATAACGGGATTTCTAGAGTTCTTATTGATAAAGATGAAACTCATCTTGCAAATCCTACACCTTCCTAAAAACTGGCTTGCATCTTGTTTGTTGCACTATTACTCGTCATGAGATCACCGATGCTATTGAAATTGTCCATCAGTTTATGACCACACCACCTACTACTCACTTTAATGCAATTCTTCCGATTATTCATTATGTCAAGGGTAACTTATTTTAGCCCTTCACTTTTTTTGCTCACTCTATCTTACAGTTGTGATCTTACTTAACTACTTCTTTCAAGGAAACTCACTTATATCTTAAAGTAACAAGAAATAAACCGTCATTGCTCGATCTAACATAGAAGCAAAATATCATGCTCCTTTTGCTATGTCATTTTGTGATGGTTACTGTCACGCCCTGAACTTCGAGTACGCGAACATCCCTTGGCGATCGATTAAAAATGCGATGTTCCATAATGCGTCGCCGACCCACTCTTTTTATCTTTCGATTATATGCATGTAGAAGCGACTTAAATAAACACCTAGTCAACCAATAGAAATAGGGATAGTAAAATACAACAACGGTTTCCCCAAAAACAACAATTTATTTATCAATTGGTTAATCCAAGGAGTTTAATATGTATAGGCTTACGACAAAAGAAACTCCCACGTGACCTACAAGCAAAAAGGGTCAGAAGGTTAGGGTTAACTTCTAGCTACACAAACTACAAACACCTGCTCTAGTATCCAAGCGCAAAGTTGGGCACGTAGTTAGGCAGGTACAGCTCCCCAAGCCCATCCAAATCGGAATCTGGATTCACAATGACACCATCATGGATGTCGATGTCCATGGGGTCACCTACTTGCCCTTCCACGTTTCCAACAGGCGGTCCATCAAAACCGTGAAGTGGACCCACCCGATCACCATTTGTCTCCCTAATGAACCACACTTTGAAGTTGTGGGGCACCACATGTACCAACCTCTCGTCTACCCATACTGTCGTAACCACCAGCTCTTGAGTAAGGTCAGTCCCAGGGATAGGATATAGAGTAGTCTCTATTTCCATGTCCCAAGGGACCCCAAAACGTACAAGGCGACACTCCATACTACGAACCTAAAATTACAACAACGAGGTGAGATAAAATCTTAGTGAGTTAAATCCCTAAGCCTTGATTAGGACGCGAATTCACCTCGCATAAGCAAACCCTTGTATATTAGCACATATTGCATAGCAACAATAGTGTAACAAACATAATTAATAATTAGAACACATACTAAAATTTCATGTGCATTGTTGCCACACGTGTTCCAATTATTATGACCCCTTGGACCACAGCCAACACAAGTGTTGATGGTCTTTCGGCATGACTGGGCATCATCCCGCCCCATCGGGCACGACATCATCTAGAACCCCCACCTAAACGGCATTCCATAAAGGAGCTTTAGTCTGACCTCAACTGTGACTCGGTATCCGGACCCCTGCCGGGCATCCAATAAAATTGGGCATCGCCCCCCAAGCTCCTGTTGGGTGACGGATTCGATTAAATGACCACTCAAGTATACCATCAATCAAGCCAACTTTTATTGCTGTTATTTAGCCAAGAACACAATACTTCACTTTCAAATAATAAACTTGGCAATTTTTCATCTTTAAAAATTCCAGCAAAATATTCATACGTGGTCATGTATTCGAAATCAACCTGTATTTTTCTATTCAATTGCCTATAAGACCGTCTTTTGTAATAATAGGAGAAACTTACCATAGAGCAATCGATAACATGATATCGTATGTGCAAACAATCGAAATCATGCATAATCTCATCCAAGAAAATGAGCACAAAATTCTACTTAATGAGAAATCCATTACTAATTACGATTAATTAAATAAATCACGATTAATAACAACTAAACTCGATTAATTAATCTAATCATGTTTAATTAGACTAATCAAAATTATTTACACGATTAATTGGTCACTTTTGGTTTTTAGTTGGGGTCTTTGCCATTCCTCTACCTTGGAGTGCCTATTATAGCTACCAGACTTGGGAAGGCTTACTATAGCTCCTTAGTAAATGCTATCATTGCTAGGGTACAATCTTGGACTCAACGCTTCATTTCTTTTGTGGGGCGTTTGTAGCTTATTAGGTCAGTGCTCCATTCCATTCAGGTTTATTGGGTTAGTGTTTTTATCCTACCATGCTAGATTCTCAATCGTATAAAATAGATACTCTAGTAATTCCTTTGGAAGGGCCCATTTTTTTATTTTGGGGGTGCTAAAATTGCTTGGAACAATGTATGCTTGCCTAAAAATGAGGGTGGCCTAGGGATTCGTACGCTACGTGAAAGCAATGAGGCTTCAATGCTCAAGCATATTTGGCTCCTCTTTATTGATAAGGAGTCATTATGGTGTCAATGGATTCACTCCACTTTTTTAAAATAGAAAAACTTATGGATTGTCTCGAGCCCTACCTTCTGTTCTTGGGCTTAGAAGAAGTTGTTGACTTCCGGGAAGTTTTTCAGCAGCACTTTCGTTGGCATATTGGCAATGGCCTTTCAGTTTCTTTTTGGTTTGATCCATGGCACCTAAGAGGCCCGCTCAACAGTTTTTTTTTTTTTTCTAATCCAGATATTTACCGGTTTGGTATTTCTCGCTTGGCTTTGGTTGCTAATGGGCTCTTATTCTTTGACCCCTCATCTCTTACTTACACCACCCTTACAAACTGGGGAGACCCTCTCCCGGTGCTCAGACACAAGAATGACCGTCTCCAATGGCTTGGTCTTTCCTTTGATACCTTCACCATTGCGTTAACCTAGAACTTGATTCGCCCTAGAGGTCATTCGGTGCCATGGTCCTCTTTTATATGGAGTTCCTCGCTACCCCCTCGCTACCAATCCCACCTTTGATTGATCACTCGGAACCGACTACCAACCCAGGTTTCATTACTTACCTATGGTAGGATCCCTTATGATGTCTGTGCATTATGTTCTTGCTGTTCGGATTCGATAGATTACTTATTTTTTGGTTGTCGTATAACTGGAAGCCTTGCACTCTATTGGGCAGCCAAATGCAATCTTGCTCGGCAGAATAAATATTTGTTGGAAAACCTAGATTGGGCTGCCAAGCATATTGCCGATTGGAGCTTTCACTAGTCTTTGGCTCGCTTTGCCTTTGGAGTGCTATGTTACATATTTGGAAATAGAGAAATGATATCATTTTCCGCAATCAGTCTCTCTATCTCCTGGCTTTGAAGATGCACCTTCATAAGGCTATTAAGGACAGGGCGTTGACCTTTCAACATGTTTCGGACATTCCTAGGAATAGAAGATTATAACGAAGCTGGGGGCTCCATCCGTCTATCTTTGATTGATTGTGCTTGCCCCGTTGTTGTTGTTGGTTTTTCATCCGTTGTTCTTATTTGCTCCTTTGGTTTACTTGTTAGATCCATGACACCCTTACACTCTTTTTGACTCCTTTGTCTTTTGATTGTTTGTCTCTTGTTGGTGCCAGGACTCTCCCTTGTATATGTTTCGGTAAAGTCTATACATATCTTATCCTTACCAAAAAAATAAAAATAAAAATCTGTGCTTGTCAAAGTGATGTCGTATAACTAGCTAACTAAATATTACTTCTAATTATGAAACGTTTAAATAAACTAAAAACAAGTTAAATGATTTTACCATTTATAACAAAAACAAACATAAATGAAAAAACCAAACGGCATTCTAGTAATTTTGAATTATGTCATTTATCAAGAATGGTATGGTAATACATACATAAGTCGAGGTTGAATTAGTTCTTGCGTACGACATTTCCGAATTCGATATCCAAAGGTCATGCCATCTTAAACTGTAAAACATGACGATCTCCAATAGCTCATCATTCTTCCCACCCCTCTCAATCTCAAATTCCCACGACAGCGTTCTTCATTCAAAGGACCGAAATTATTTTTCTCTTCTTTGATCTTTTTTGTCTCCGGGGTTTGATGTGAGTGATCTTTAGACTCCTATTAGGAGATTCTTCATGGAAGCATATAGTCACAGAATAGAAGATTTTTTTTTGGTCAGGAATACGAAATTTATATAGAAGGGCCCGAACGATTACAACCAACAGTAATCGCATCAGTGTAAACAAGTTCTAACAGATGAGAAGGGGGAAAGACAGCCCAATTTCTTCTCTTGGAATTTACCCTATCAGCCTTCGTAGCCCAGTCAGCGGCGACATTTGCCTCACGATGACAGAAGGTAAGGGAAAGATTAGGGAAAAATGAAAGTAGGAAAACGGCTTCGAAGAAGTGGCTTCGTTCTGCCCATGGCGGCTGGCACTAACCCTTCAGTGTCTCGATGAGGGTTTGGCAATCCGATTCGAGAATCAGCGCAGCGTGAGAGAGGCCTTGATTGAGCAAATGGCGGAGAGCAAGCGAGCAAGCTTGGACCTCCACCTGCAGAGCCGAGAACGCAGCAAAGCTCTCGAAGAAGTCACCGGTATGTTGTCCCTATGAATCACGACACACGCAAACCATAGCCCCCTCCCTGCTTCCCAGTTGATAAGATCTATCAATATTGACCTTTAAGACCCCCGAATCTGGGGGTCGCCATAAAGATCCACTGTTCTGAAACAAAGTGGCCTTGTAGGTGGAAGAACAAGCAACAATAGTAGCCACATGATGCGGATCAGGAATCTTTCATCCAAAAATAAAGGCATTTCGAGCTCTCCAGATGTGCCAAAGGACAGTTGCAATTACTTCCAAACCAGGTAAGGGTTTCTGTTCGCGGGCATGCTCTATGATCCAGTCTGCTATATGCTGTATATGCTGAGTTTGAATGGGGAGACTAATTTGGGGATGACTCCAGACACACGAGAAGTCCATGGACAGTTAGGAACAAATGTTCCAAGGTTTCAGGGGTGTCTTGATCGCAAATAGGACATGTTGGGTTATCAATGATATGTCTATAATGCAGATTCGCTCTTGTCGCTAAACTATTTTGGCACAGTACCACAAAAAATGTCGTACCTTAGGAGCAGTGTGCATTTTCCACAATTTTTGCCATAGCCATTTTGGCTGTTGATGTGAGGTTGAGGGTGTCTTTGTTGATCTGATTGTCTGCTAAATGTTTGATGTTGTGATATTTTGATTTCACTGGATAGTCGCCATGAGTTGTAGTAGTCCATATAAGTTTATCCTTGGCAAATATGATCGTACCGAAATAGATGCAATCTGGTTAACCACTAGGGAGTCGAAAAATCTGTTGAGTAGAGGGTACTTGTAGGTTCTGGTGGTGTGATCAACAAGAACAGCCACTAAAGTGGGCTCTTCTCGTTGAGGAGGTCTAGTTAATTTGCCAATAGGTAACCACCTATCTACCCTGATACTTATGGAACTCCCATCTCCTACCAACCAGCAAACATATGGTAAAATAGCATCATGTCCACTCAGAAGACTCTGCCAGCCTCATGACGAGCGAGAGCCTTTTTCTGCCTCATCGAACAGTGTAGATGGAAAATATAAGCCCTTAAAGACTTTACCCCACAAGGTGGAAGGCTGAAAAAATAGTCGCCATGCTTGTTTACCAAGCATGGCTAAGTTAAAACTAAGGAGATCTCGAAACACTAAACCACCAACTTCCTTGCTCTTTTTGAGTACCTCCCAATTTCGCCAATGGATTCCTGTTCGTTGTTGGTCATTCTGCCACCAAAATTGTGCAATTCTCTGTTCAATAGATGTACATAGAGAAACAAGTAATTGAAATATAGACATGGTGTACTGTGGTATGGATTGTACCACAACTTTTAGCATAATCTCTTTCCTCGCCTTTGAGAAAATATTTTCCTTCCAACCTTCCAATCTGGTATTCACTCGAGCTAGTATCCATGAGAACATATCCCTTTTCGACTTGCTCCAATCAGATGGTATACCAAGATATTTCCCACAACGTTGTGGTATAGGTACTCTAATAGCACTAGCCATATTTTCCTGTAAAGAGGTAGGGCAAGATTTACTAAAAAAGATACCAGATTTGTTGCGATTTACCTTTTGACCCGTTGCAAAGCAATACTGATTCAATAAATTTGATAAGTTTTGACATTCCTAAACTGATCCTTCTACAAAGAAAATAGCATTGTTTGTAAAGAGAAGGTGTGAAAGAGTTGGACACCATCTGTTGAGTTTTATACCTTTTAGTGTATCCATATCGAGTGCACTATGAATAAGAGAAGATAATAGATTGGATAGGAGGATAAAAAGGTATGGGGATAGAGGATCTTCTTGGCGAAGGCCCCTGGTAGGATGGAAAAGCCTAAGTTGCTCGCCATTCATGCTAATACAGAAAGATGTTGTGGTGATACATTGCATGACCAGATTACTCCATAGTGGATGAAAGCCTAACTTAAGTAGATAAGCATGTAAAAAATCCCATTCGACTTTATCGTAGGCCTTCCGCATATCCATCTTGATAACAACATGAAATTTGCGCTTCCTCCTTTTAGATCTGAGTTGATGTAGAACCTCCTGGACTAATAAGATGTTATCCTGTATCTGACGCCCACTTACAAAAGCAGATTGTTCCTCAGAAATGAGAGTTGGTAATAGAGGTTTTAGTCTATTTGCAAGCACCTTTGAGATAATCTTATAGGCGTAGTTGCATAAACTAATAGGGCAAAACTGATCAAGACTCTCAGGGTGAGGGAGTTTTGGAATCAAAGCAATAACTGTTTTATTTAAGGCTAAAGGTAAACGCCCTTAGATAAAGAAATGCTAAACCTCTTTGAAAAGATCGTCCTTGATGATATCCCAATGAGTCTTATAAAAGAGACTATTGAGGCCATCAGGACCAGGAGGTTTAGTTGCTCCCAGTTGATCAATCAGGACGATTTCAACATCACCTCCAGCTCACCTTCTTGCAATAAGCATGGAGAGAGAGAGAGAGAGAGAGAGAGAGAGAGAGGTTGGATGGCAAGCGAAAATGTTCCCACCCTGACTTCCAAACGTGGGTTTCGCAGGCATCAAGGTGGCGAGCACTTCATTTTCCACAAAAGAACAAACCGCGGAACCACTAAAATATCGAACAAGTACTGGAAAATACAAAATAATTCTTGGAATATTAATATTAACTAAATCTTTTGTGATTCTGGGTATGAAATCTTTTGTCTTCCTCGGCCACCCTGTATTTCACAACAAAAAATTCCATAAAATCTAATTTTCATTACTATGTGCGTGTGAAATTCGTGCACGAACATTATTAGTTGTGGATGTGACTTTACTAATATATTAATAATTGACCGATTGACAAAATTTTATTGAGGAGGAGCGGTTGTACGTTAGAGTGGCGATTATTCCATGCCGGACTGTTTGCGGATACGGAAACTACCCGCTTAATTATTTTCCTAAGAACTCATGAAAAAAGAAGAAGGATTATTTCCACATTAAGTCAAAGAAAAATAGTGAAAGTTCGGATTTTTTTAAGAGGTTCGGGTGACGAAAACTTTTGTTTTTGTCTGCTACCTTGTTGCACGATGAGGGTTACGATCAGATCTCTTTATTTTTTATTTTTATTATGCGCACGCGAGACTTGTGCAACGAAATTACTGGACGTTGATTTGAATCTTTCAATAATTATATGATTGGGAAGTTAACAAAAATTACTTAATTAACGACTAGCAATTGTGCACGATAGAGTTTCACTGACCACACATGAACAACGCTCAAGAATTTTCCGGTAAACACACGAGAGTAGTACGCGGATTTGGAACTAGGAATTGAATTATTTTCACAAGAAGTCAGAGAAGAAATAGTAAGAATTTGGATCTTTCTTCTCACTTTCTACACCTAACTTATACCTAATATCGTCATCACCGATCATCCAGGAAAATCAAGGATTGAATGGTTTCGATCGCCAAATGTTAGGGACTAATTATTTGGACCCGTCAATGGAGTTGTCACTGTCTTTGCATGTGGTGACTAAGGATCTCAATTAATCAGATATTTATTAGCAGATTAAGATGTTGGACAGGACACATTGATGTGCGCCATAATGCAGCTCACGATGAATCGCATTCTTTTTTTCCTTCCTAATTCCATTATTTTGATGAGTCAAATTAAAAGTTGCGTGTGGAGCAAAAAGACATGGGAGTTAAGTTGTGACAATGGGCGCCGATTTTTAATTCAAGATCTCAACCTGGTTTATTTATCTCTCTCTGCCATTCATTGGAGCTCAATGAAAAAGTACTATTTATTTATTTATTTGGGTAGCTTGATGAAATTTTTTGCCTTCATAACCTTAATTAGAGTTACATGTTAGTAGGACCATCAAGTAGTTGAGGCATAACTAAATAAAAATGTGTCTTTGATGAGGCGGGCACAGGATAAGTCTCTGATCCCACACCATCTAGGTGTAGGTTATTGCATTGATGAGGTGGGCACAGGATATGCCTCTGATCTCACACCATCTAGGTGTAGGTTATTGCATTGGGTAGATAAGTCTCATGTAATCTTAAATTGGCACAACGTGCTTTAATGCCATGTGGATACAGATTGTGCTTGTGAAGGTCTTGGTAGGATTTTTCGCTATCAAAATCAGCGTTGGAATGTTGGGCATCAGACATGTATCTAATCCCTCATTGCCCAAACTTAAGTTGTGTTAGTAAATAAGTCTCACATAGCATTAATTAAGACACGGTGGCTAAAGAATTAAGGGAAAATCTCAAATAAGAATCCAAAGTGAGCGTATTTTCTCAAATAAGGACTCGAAGTGGCCGTTGCCCCAAATAAGGACCCGAGTGACTAATAAGTCTCAAATAAGGACCCAAACCCGCTGGCCGGAGAGCGTGTGACATTTCCGGTGGCTGGAATATGGGCAATTTTGTGCATAAAAAATATAGATAAAAATTAACAAACCCTAAAAACAAAACCCCCAAGTCTTCATGTTCTTTTGACCTAAAAAAAACTCTTCACGTTCTCAAGTTTTTCTTCTTCTGCTCTTCATCTTCTTCGTTCTTTGTCCTCTCTCACTTGGAGCACCAAAATTTTCTGTTAATGGAACACGAATTGAAACACATCAAGAAACCCCTACCTTTGTTTCTTCACATCTTCTTCTTTTGTATTTTTGTCTTTGTTTCTTTCCAACGAAGAAGACAAATCTTGAGTAAAGCCACATTTTCATTATTGAGACACTCGTGTGTAACATGAGGGCCTCGATTCTTCATTATCTTTTCCTAGGTTCGCTATACACTTTGATTCACACTCCCGTTCAACTGAGGCCAGTTTCGTTCAAATTGGTGCAATCGATCCTTCATTCGTTCAAAGTGGTTGTAACTTGTCGAAGCAACATGTTGACAAGGCGTGGGTATGTGGTGGAATATCACACAGATGGCAGTGAGGATGGTGATGGTGGGAGGAATTCTTTTGTTTTATGTTGTTCTTTTTGCTTGTTTTGTCGGATTTCTGAGTTAATGTCTCTTTTGTCCAAAAAAATGCATATGAGTTGTGTCCAAACGAGAGGGGACTAAGAACGTAAAAGATGAAGACTAGAAGAAGAATAACATGAAGAGCTTGGGGTTTTGTTTTTACAGTTTGTTAATTTCTATCTATATTTTTTTGGGGACAAAATTACCCATATTCCGGCCACTAGAAATGTTGCACGCTCGTCGGCTGGTGGGTTTAAGTCCCTATTTGAGACTTATTAGCCACTTCAGGTTCTTATTTGAAACAACGGTCACTTCGGATCTTTATTTGAGAAAGTAGGCTCATTTTGGGTCCTTATTAGAGATTTTCCCAAGAATTAAATACTGGACAAGGTGATGGAGATAAATTATGTTCTTTTTCTGTGTGTCTAAAATAGACTCGACTTATTAGGATACTATCGAGAACCACAACAAAAGTTCTATTACCTCACATCTAAACTCATTGACCCATCTAGTTCGACTCAATATCACTGAAAATCTTCTGAATGGATTGGCAAAAGAAATCGCTGGAGAGCTAAATTCGGAGATTGGTGAGAGCTAGCTTCATTGAAGTTTGCTAATGGAGCACCATCTGCATAGGGTGCGTTTGGTTCAACATTTTGAAAGCCCATTGGTAAAATGCAAATTAGTTTAGCTTAAAGAACTTTAGGCAAATACAAATGCCATTTGGTAAATTATACTTTGAGAAACAACTTTGAGAGAAATGCTGTTTGGTAGAAAACACATTTGAAAAGCCCTTTGCATGATTAATATTAGTTTTTTTTTTTAATTTCATTTATTTAAAATTGAAAAATAATAATTTATACAACTTTTAAATATAAATTTTGACAATAATACTAAAAAAATAAGTACATATATAATTTTTTTTAAAAGACCAAACCCTTCATTGGAATTTTTAAATTTTTATTCGTTTAAAATTGAAAAAAAAAATCATGCATGCAACTTTTTAAATATAATTTTGACAATAATGCTAAAAAAATCAAAAATTTATATTTAATTTAAAAAAAGACCAAATCTTTCGTCGGAATTTTTTTACTTTTTATTTTTTTAATTGAAAAAATAATGTATGCAATATTTTAAATATAAATTTGAAAATAATGCTAAAAAATCAAACACATATGTATACTTTTTTTTTTAATTTAAAAAAAAAGACCAAACTCTTCGTCGGAATTTTTTTATTTTTTTTGGTGAAGTTTTAATTTTTATTTGTTAAAATTGAAAAAAAATAATGTACGTAACTTTTTAAATATAAATTTTGACAATAATGCTAAAAAATCAAATATATAAATATTTTTTAAAAGACCAAAATATATTTATTTTTAAGTAATTATATAATTTTGATTTTTTAGCATTATTTTGGCATTTAAATAAAAAATAACAAGGGAAAAATTAAAAATTTGAAGAATAAGTGATGATAGTTTTAGAAAAAATAAAAGTAAGTTTCAGCATTTGGCCAAATGCTGAAAACTCAAAGCTAGTCCCTAGTAGAGTTAGGCTTTCAGCATTTCCACTGTTGATTTTTCACTTGAAAATTACGTTAAAATGATTGCCAAACAATCCAAGCATTTTCTTAATGGGCTTTGAAGACTGAAAACTCATTGGGAATGCTAAACCAAACGCACTCTTAGTCCATGCCTTGGGGGAAGTGCAGTAAACCAAAACACAGCTGCAAAAGGGACTTTCTCCATCGCCCGCCCGCCCCCAAAGCTCCCCCAGGAACGATTGGCTTAGGCAGGGACGGGCGAAAGAAACTAGTCTAATTTTCGGTTGTCTTAAACATAATCGAAAGCAACCCACAACGCCCGTTGGGTGACTTATTCCTTATTTCGCTAATGACAGAAAGCAGCCCACAACGCCCATTGGGCGACTTATTCCTTTTTTCGCTTATGACAGAAAGCAACCCACAACGCCCGTTGTTGTGTTAGTAAATAAGTCTCACATAGCATTAATTAAGACACGGTGGCTACAGAATTAAATACTGGAGAAGGTGATGGAGACAAATTATGTTCTTTTTCTTGTGTCTAAAATAGGCTCGACTTATCAGGATACTATCGAGAACTACAGCAAAAGTTCTATTACATCGTGTCTAAACTCATTGACCCATCTAGTTCGACTCAATATCACTCAAAATCTTCCGAATGGATCGGCACAAGAAATCACTGGAGAGCTAAATTCGGAGAATGGTGAGAGCTGGCTTCATTGAAGTTTGCCAATGGAACATCATCTGCGTCAGATCTTAGTCCATGCCTCCAGGGAAGGTGCAGTAACCAAAACACAGCTGCAAAAGGGACTTTCTCCGTCGCCCGCCCGCCCCCAAAGCACCCCCAGGAACGATTGGCTTAGGCAGGGATGGGCGAAAGAAACTAGTATAATTTTCGGTTGTCTTAAATATAATCGAAAGCAACCCACAACGCCCGTTGGGCGACTTATTCCTTTTTTTTTTTTGCTTATGTCTCAAATGATTCACCATCTAATTTTCTAAGTCTGCATGATCTTTTGCTTGAAACAAGTTCAATGTCATTATTAATTAACAAGGTCGTTTTCTCCTGTGTAGTGATGTGATTTGATTGGCCGCCATTGTGAACCGGTGATATCTCATCCTAATGATTTTTTCGTTGCCAATGGAACACCATTTGCATCAAATCTTAGTCTAGGCTTCAAGATAAAGTGCAATAACCATGATACATGGGAAAGTCAGCTACTTGAATGTGCTAGCGAAAGAAACTAGTCTAATTTTTGGTTATCTTAAATAACCAAAATCGTCTCCTCGGAGACATCTGATAAAAAAAAAAAAAAAAAACCAAAATCAACCGACAATGCCCATTGGGTGCCGCATTCCTATTTTCGCTTATGTATTAAATGATTCACCATCTAATTTTCTAAGCATGCATGATCTTTTGCTTGAAAATTCATTACCGTTCCTGAAACAAGTTCAACATCGTTATTAATTGACAAGGCCATTTTCTCCTGTGTTTTTGACATGACGCAATTGGTCACCATCGTTAACTGGTAATATCTCATCCTTGTGATTTTT